>NW_027361838.1:6752500-7352500 GCF_039654945.1 Dendrobates tinctorius | reverse complement strand
ATCATCTTCGCCATGGCAACCATTCTGACATCATCATCGCCATGGCAACCTATCACATCATCGACACCATGGCAACCATTATGACATAACCGTATCACCATTGCAACCTATTATGACATGATCGTTGAAATGACAACCATTATGACATCATCTTCGCCATTATGGCATTATTGTCAATACACACACACACATACACTCGTTTTTATATATATAGACTAGCTGAAGAGCCCGGCGCTGCATAGTAACTAACTGCGCTCTCCCTCCAAAGCCCAGCTCTCCACCCGCCGTCCAACATTTTCCCCCAGCAACCCTGCTCTCCATCCACCGTCCACTCTCTCCTTCCGCAGCCCCTGTCTCCACTGGTCATCCCGCTCTGTCCCTCAGAAGTCCTGCTTTTGCTCTGCAGCCACGCTGTCTCCCTCCGCAGCCCAGCTCTCCATCCACCGTCACGTTCTCTCCTTCTGCAGCCCCACTCTCCAATCGCCATCTCGCATTCTCCCTCCACAGCCCCGCTCTGTCCCTCAGCAGCTCCTGTCTCCACTGGACGCCCCGCTCTCTCCCTCCGTAACCCACTCTCCACTGGATTTCCTGTTCTCTCCCTCCACAGCCCCGCTCTCCACTCGCCATCCCACTCTCTCCCTCCGCAGCCCCTGTCTCCACTGGCCATTCTGCTCTCTCCCTCAGCAGTGTAAACAAACCACTATGTATGGACAATTCTGTTATAAAGACGGGAAGACTAAATATATATAAAACAGCCTTTAATAAATCGGATTTGGCAATCGTAAACAATGTGCAAGAAAAAACGAAGGACGCTGGTTCCGAAACGCGCGTCGGGGAGTGCCTGGCATTACCGCAAGAGGCTGTCTTTATACCGCTGGTATGTAACACATGGTTGTATCGGCTCACATATCACTGAATGGTCACACACTGGCTTTTATAGCTATATGGTTATATGTGATATGATCATTATGGCACATTATGGACATAGATTTACATATATGTATTATTATTTACAATTCAATGGTGGTTGGAATCACTTTTTGTGATATATTTTAGTAGCATAATTTACAAATATTTACAAAATCACTTTTATTATCTATGTATATCTATTTTTATTTATGTTTTGTGCGATGATGATATGAATTATACATATGCACGATATCGTTGCACAATGTTAAATATTTTTTGACAGATCTCAGGAATTACAGTATCTTTATATATGTATGTTGTGATTCTGCATTAACTATTGGTATGCCTTAGGCACTTTTTTCTTGCACATTGTTTACGATTGCCAAATCCGATTTATTAAAGGCTGTTTTTATATATATTTAGTCTTCCCGTCTTTATAACAGAATTGTTCATACATAGTGGTTTGTTTACACTAAAGAATCGAATGGGTTCAATTCAATCTTTATGACACATCAGGAGGATTGGTCCTTTTTAAAAATTGAATGTATGCACTATTTGATTCGAACATAATTATTTGATTATATGAACATTGGTGCATGGTTTCTATTCATTATTTACTTTATTTCCTCTCTGCTGTGTCTATTCTGTTACTAATTCTCTCCCTCAGCAGCCCAGCTCTCCACCGGCATTCTGCTCTCTCTCTTAACAGCCCCGCTCTCCACCCACCATCACGCTCTCTCCTTCCGCAGCCCCGCTCTCCACCCACCATCCCGCTCTCTCCCTCTGGAGCCCCGCTCTCCATGCACCATCCTGTTCTATCCCTCCGCAGCCCCCGTCCCATCTGTGTCCTGCTCTCTCCTTCGCAGCTCCGCTCTCCAATTGTGCCGTGCACTTTCCCTCTGCAACCCTGCTCTCCACCCACCAGTGGGTGGGGCTATGTGGAGTGGACGTGACATGATACATACACACACATATATACACTCAGCTTTATATAAATAGATTTTGTATTGGCAACAATACTGACAATGGTGTGTACAGGCTGTGTCCTATTGGCACACTATCATCACCCTAAAATAAATTACTAGGACTTCTTTATTCCAAAAGCCAGCTGCATACTTGATTTTATGTCCAGGTAGGATAAATTCCATTTAGTATTGTTAATGATTTCGGGCTTTGCTGTGAAGACCTTGATATTCACATGTACAGCATTTTAAATATAATTTATAGCACATTTGTCATCTGTACTTATGTCATGGTCCCTAGGAGAATCTAATTATAAGTGTCCTCTTGATAAACCCTAGTTGATGTGCCAATGTGGAGATCATTACCTCTTTATCAAAGCCAGATTTCCGGTGACAGAAAATCAGTTCCATAAAGTACCATACATACTACCATCTTTAAAAGGACGACCCCTCTGACAGACTGGCTTTTAGTGTAGTTTTGGTTGGCCATCTAAAAAAAATTAAAGTGTACAAATCATTTCAATGTATCTAAAGTAATTTTTTTTATGCCCTCACAACCAGTATAAATTATTTTTGGTGTACATACTAGTCCAAAATGTACAGATAATGTCCAGATTTTAATGCTTAAGTAAAGTACCACTACTACTTTTTATTTTTAGTAGGTTCATTTTCATTAGCATTCGGTCAGCACAATAGGTGCTGGATTTCTCTTTCCATTACTTGTCAGCATGCATTTTGTGTGCCACTGCCCAATGGCTTACCTGCTTTGAATTGAAAGCCCACCTCTTTGTTTTGCATGTATGCAGTTTGAAATAAAAGGTAGCAGGAGCGGATAGATAAATAACCCTTTCACGTCCTGTAATCTGGTTCAGCACCTCTATAACCACAGAAAGATAACACGGGGCAATACTCAGAGGGCAGGAAATTAGATATAAGTGGTTCTCATTGTGGCCAGAACTTTGGAGTTATTTTTTTAGTTATTTTTTGGGGAAACAAAAGTTTAATTTTGGATAAATAAAATACTTATATCACATTATTCATTAGATGAGCCTAAGTTTATGGGTGTATCATTGGTCTACATTGTGATGCACTCATATACCAATGTCTGGCCTGTGATGATTGCATACTATGCTTATTACAGTGGTGTCATGACTTGTCTACCTGATACTATGTGCGTGGTTCTTCCAAACACTCTGATAATGATATATGTGTCGGGAAACTGAAATGCTAAATATTTACCAGAACTTGTACGATATGTAATACTCTGGAAGATTACGGCATTCTGTAGCTGAGATGCTTAAGGGAAGTCTAACTCTGTTTTGTCTTCTTATGGGAGAGTAAGTGAAACACGCAAACTGCTGATCTCACATATTGCGAGAGTATATTTAATCTGGCTTTCACTTCTGAATTACAGGCAGCTGGAAACATTTGTTGGTCACTTTTTGGCATAATTTCCTCTGACCAAATATCCTCTACGGAGTTCAGCAAAATAGTTTATTGTTCAGTCTACAGTCTATTTAAAAACATTTTGAGAAATAGAAGGCCACATAAAAATGTAAATTATTTAATACGCTGTCACTGGTCTTAGTTGAAATTCTCCAGATTTTCAGCCCTTTAGGTAGAATTATGACAAAATCAGTATTGATGTTGTACTTGGCTAATTTCCTGACCTTTCTGGTGGGGCAGCTT
Organism: Dendrobates tinctorius; assembly: GCF_039654945.1. Taxonomy (NCBI): domain Eukaryota; kingdom Metazoa; phylum Chordata; class Amphibia; order Anura; family Dendrobatidae; genus Dendrobates; species Dendrobates tinctorius. The sequence goes on along the minus strand of NW_027361838.1, from coordinate 7,348,940 downwards.
TGAGTTTTTTCGTATTTCCTGAAATAGAGGATGAAAATGTCTGGGACACTGTCAGCTGCTCCTCTTACAGAAAGTCGATCCTGAAACACCAAGGTGTTTCCAGTACTGATAAATGTGGACAGTGTAAATAGAGTTAATGTAAGACTGTCTGCACACATGCATGTTTTTGTCAGGTTCTTTTTACTTTTAGCTTTTTTTTAAAAAAAAAAAAAGAGAGTAGTATCTGTCATTTAAATGGTAACACCACTCTCGGCACTTTAACCCCAAAAATGCTGTGATCGAAAATAGAATAGAAAGCGATCAAAAAATGTCATGTGCTCGAAAATGATACCAATAAAAATGTCAATTCGGCCCGCAAAAACTAAGACCTCACATGACTCTGTGGGACAAAATATGGAAAAATTATAGCTCTCAAAATATGGTGATGCAAACACAATTTTTTTCCAATAAAAATCGTCTTTTATTGTGTGACAGCAGACAAACATAAAAACCCCATATACATCTGGTATTGCTGTCTTCGCACTGACCCAAAGAATAAAGTCGCCTAATCACTTATACCGCATGAGGAGCGGCGTAAAAAATAAATACAACCAATTCTTCACCTACTATTTATTTTTGCATTCTGCCTCCCAAAGATCGCAGTAAGGCTCAGTGCACATTTATCCTGCACTCTGTGCTGAGCCCTTACACAGGGGTTTCCATGTAAATCTCTGCAATATATGATTCAGACAGAACCTCTGGCGGAAGATTTCCTCTAATGAGGCAGATGGGGTCACTGTGGACGCCGTCTGATCTGTAATCTGGCGGTGTCAGTCTTTTTGGGATTGCACAAAAGTGCCGTTGACCACAGTTTTATGCATTTCTGAAAAGAAGGACTCCGCTGAATAGAGGCCAGACGGAATACAGAGTAACTCTGCTGCCTCATTATAGTGAATGGATCCCTTGGGGATTTCATCTGAATCACATCACTCCTAGATTTAGATGGAAACCCCAAAGTAAGGGGCCAGTGTAGAGCGCCGGAAAAATGTGATCCCAAACATTATGTAAAATGTTCCCAATAAAAGCTTCAACTCAATCCACAAAAATAGTCCCCACTCAGGTCTGTCATCTGTTAACGGAAATATAGGGGGCCTCCATGTTACTGGTAGTACAAAGGCTCTGGAAAAACGAAATGGCTCCATAACCCTCCAAAAGAAAACAGAAAATTATCCGCTCCCAAATCCAAATGCCCCCCCCTCCCATATGAGCCCCACGGTGTACCTAAACCACATATAGCGTCCACATGTTTGGCATTTCTGAAGCGATGAGAGCCCGCCTAACTTGTGGGTGCATGCCTCCAGAAGCACGAGCTGGGCATAATGTACTGGTGACTGAAATATACTGGTCACTACAGCGTGCTGCTCATTACAGCCGCAGTTTGCAGTTTTTACTTGGCAATATTCATTGCTGCTTGTTTCTGGAAAATACCCATGGAGTCAAATTCAGCACTACACCTGTAGATAAATTCCCAAATGGGTATAATTTCCAAAATGGGTTCACTTGAGGCTCTGTATATGGAGTCTGCAAACTCTTCTAGGAAAATCTGCGCTCTAGGAGACAAATAGCGCTCCGTTCGTCCCGAGTCTATCCATATGGATATCTAGTACTGTACAGCCACATATGGGGTATTGTCACATTCAGTAGAAATTGTGGGACAAATTTTGGTGTAATTTTTATCCATTTCTTGTGTAAAAATGTAATATCTGGGGCTAAAACTAAATTTTGATGTAAAAATGTTATTTTTTCTTCACTGCTCAATGGTATAAAATTCTGTGACACACCCATGGTGTCAATATGATCACTGCACCCCTAGATGAATTCATTGAGAGGTGTAGTTTGTAAAATCTGATCACTTTTGGGGGTTCTGCTGATATGGCACCTTATGGGCTCTCCCAGTGGGTCATGGCACCTGCAAACTGCAGCAGTAAAATCTGGCACTCCTTGCCTTCTGAGCTTTGCACTGTGCCTGAAAAATATTTCCCGATTACATATAGGGTATTGGCGCACTCAGGAAAAAATGAACCTCAGTTTGTAGTAAAAAAAAAAGCCTATTAGCCCTTATAAAAATTAAAAACTTGGGGCTAAAACAACATTTTGTGAGGAAAATGTGGTTTTATTATTTTCACGGCTCAACGTTATAAACTTCTATGAAGCATCTGAGGGCTCAAGGTGCTTACCATGCATCTAAATACCTTCCTTGAGGGGTCTAGTTTCCAAAATGGGGACACTTGTGGGCAGTTTCTACTGTTTAGGCACATCAGGGGCTCTCCAAATGGGACATGACGTTCGCAAATGATTCCAGGAAATTTTACATTCAAAAAGTCAAATGATGCTCCTTCCCTTCCAAGCCCTGTCGTGCGCCCAAGCAGTAGTTTTCTCCCTCATATGGAATATTGGCGTACTCAAGTAAAATTGCTCTACAAATGGTATGGTGCAATTTCTCCTGTTACACTTCTGAAAATGCAAAATTTGGGGCTAAAATAACATTTTTTGTGAGGAAAATGTGATTTTATTATTTTCACGGCTCAACATTATAAACTTCTGTAAAGACTTCTGTAAAGCACCTGGGGATTCAATGTGCTCACCACACATCTAGATCAGTTCCCTGTGGGGTCTAGTTTCCACAATGGTGTCACTTGTGGGGGATTTTAACTGTTTAGGCACATCAGAGGATCTCCAAATGCGACATGGTGTCCGCCAATTGTTCCAGCAAATTTTGCATTGAAAAAGTCAAATGGCGCTCCTTCCCTTCCCAACTCTGCCATGCGCCAAAACAGTGGTTTTCAACCTCATATGGGGTACCGGCATGCTCAGGAGAAATTACACAACAATTTTTGGGGTCCATTTTTTTCTTGTTACCTTTGTCAAAATAAAAAAATTTGGATCTGAAGTCAATTGTTCGTGAAAAAAGTTAAATGTTAATTTTTTTTAAACAAAATTCCCATGAAACACCTGAATGGTTAATAAACTTCTTAAATGTAGCTTTGAGCACCTTGAGTGGTGCAGTTTTTAGAATGGTGTCACTTTTGGGTATCTTCTATCACATAGACCCCTCAAAGTGACTTCAAATGTGATGTGGTCCCTAAAATAAATGGTTTTGTAAATTTTGTTTGAAAAATAACTGGTCAAATTTTAATCTTTATAACTTCCTAACAAAAAAAAATTGGTTCCAAAATTGTGCCGATATGAAGTAGACATGCGGAAAATTTTACATATTAACTATTTTGTGTGACATATCTCTGTGATTTAATTGCATGAAAAGTTGAAAAATTGCAAAATTTTCCAAATTTTCGACAAATTTCTGTTTTTTTTTCACAAATAAATGAAGGCCATGCCAAATAAATTTTATCACTATCATGATGTACAATATGTCATGAAAAAACATTCTCAGAATCACCAGGATCCATTGAAGAGTCCCAGAGTTATTACCTCATAAAGTGACAGTGGTCAAAATTGTAAAAACTGGCCTGGTCATTAACGTGCAAACCACCTTCAGGGGTAAAGGGGTTAAAGGGATAATACTAGATATACCTTAGACTCTGCATCCTGAGCTAACCTGCAACATTAAAACGTTAACTTTAGTTTAATTTTGGCTTTAAATAAGGTGGCTTGAGCTGGCATGCTTCATTTATCTAGCTGTTCGCTCTGACTTTAAAAAACTTTATGACATGAGTTAGCGCCGACCTCAGACAGTGCTGATGCAAAGAAACTTTAACATAATCATGTGCAGAAAATAAACAAGGAAACCATTGATACTGTACATTATGTATTTAGTACATTTACTTTTTGAGAGAAACTTTCAAGTGGTTTTTCTCATTCGGACATCCTTTCAATGACCTAAATAATCAGTTCCCAAATGGCAAAAGGTTGTTTGATGCTGAAAGACTAATCCTTCAAAAGGAAATGCTGAATCTTGATGTATCTGGTGCGGTTGAATGTTATTCCATCCTTCCTACTTAAATAAAACCAGTCACTTAGAAAGTTTTTGCATATTTCCGCTACTTCACGGAGTATTCCTTTTTTTGTTTGTTTGTTTTTAAATCCGCAATACAACCAAAAAAATGATGTCTTTCTTTAGTGCAATTTGGTTTATGGTCTTTACCAAGGGGGTGGTGCTCATAAGGTAATAATGCAGTGCAGCCTTTAATACACATCCATAGAGAATCATAAGAGCAACCTCCTTGGTAAAGACCAAACAGTTGAGAAATAAGAACAAAAACTGGCCAAAAATTGTTATCTCTGAATTAGCTTTTTTTGGCTTATTTTATGCAGAAATTGCCAATTTAATACAAAAAATGTGACTTTCCAAGGATTAGTAATCAAAGATCCTGCTAAGTTCATTATCTACCTCTTCCTCGAACATGTTGTGCTTGTACTTAGCTCCTTGCTATCATTTCATCACTGCGGAACGAGAACGTATTGAATGTTTGCTATGTATAGCTGTCCATTCTAAATATTTATTTTTCCAAGTCATTGAAGGAGAAACAGTCGTCACCTCAACTAAAGTTTTTGTAACCCAAAATGGATACTCTATAAATTGACGATTGAAGATTAAATCTTAGATGCTTCTAGTTGTATACACAAGATCAAGATAGCGTTTACGCTTCATGTTGTCCCTATTTATGGGTAGATATTGTAATATTATCTTGGTGGACCAGTTGAGGTTGGAGGTATTGTTTTAGTACATATTAGAGGAACACATCAAGCAGAAGAAGGTTTGGTGCTATCACTTTCTTTGCCTTCTGTTCCTGTTTAAGAGTGGTTAGGACTATATATGAAGAACATGTGTGCCTTGCATTCCTTCTAAAATGTTTTCTTCTTTAATAAGATTATAGGGGTAATGTTTATCCAGAACACTGCTAGTTGTAAGATATGTCCCCTAATGGTCAAAGCAGATGTATCGAAGAAGGCTTGTGCTATTCCAGGGTGGCCACCCATCACAAGGAAGACTTCACATCTGTGACCCATTACACCCTTTGTATGAAGCAGGATGGCATGGAGCATAGATAAGCATTTCACCAGTAGGAATGTTAGGTATGTCACTGGTATTAGATGGGAGGACTGGATTACTTTCACCAGTCAGGAAATTCATTCATGCATATGAACTTATTGTCTGAGAGTTTCACTGATTTGATGTTCTTACTCTTGTTTAAAAAGAAGAGATAATACCAAATATTTCTCTCCTTAGGGATGATACACAGTAATCTTTCTTTTCCGCAATCTTAAAACAATAAAATAATATTCTCTTGCACCATCCTATCTATTTCTGATTCTAAATTAAAACCATATTATGATAAAGAAGTCCAAGTCATAGCAAATTCATCATTCCTTTTACGGACAGTTTTATCTCTTTGCAAAACTTATCTGTGTTTTTTCATTGAGTTTTTCAATTAGGACTCAAGGACGTAGGTTAAAATCACAGATGTTGAAATGCGAAGCACTCATACATGTGCACTAACCAACCTATTCTGTAGATGTCGTCATCAAAACAACATGACGTTGTCCCAAATGACGGATATTACAATGTCACAGTTCAACTGACTTAAGGCCCCGTTACATTTAGCGATACACCAGCGATCCCGACCACGATATGACCCGGTCAGAATCGCTGGTCCATCGCTAAATGGTCGCTAGTGAGCTGTCACACAGGCAGACCTCACCAGCGATGCAGCAGCGGTCGGCGGTTGTACTCACCTGTCAGACGCGGCAAGGGTGACTGTCTGACACCTGCGTCCATGGCTCGCTCGTCGGCGCCAGCAGGAAGCCGCCGCCGAGAAATGGACCAGGCCGATCTTGCGCAATCAGCGATAACCAGCGGGGAAGCCGGTCGGAGGTGAGTATCACATGTAGCGATATCGCTAGTGATATCGCTGCTGCGTCACAAAATCGGTGACGCTTTAGCGAGATCGATAGCGATCTCGCTATGTGTAAAGGGCCCTTTACAGTAGGTGTCAAGTGGGCGTTAAAGAAAAAAAATAATTAGAACATGGAGAAGCTTTTAAGGAATTATTTGGATGCTATTACAGAGAGACATGGTATGGATGTGATGTGTATTATGTTACATGCAAAAGTGCACAACAAGAAGTCACAAGTCATCAATGAGACCTGCCAGCACTAAAAAGAAAGTCATTGAACATGTGGCTAAAGTAACTTGTTTCTGAAAAGCAATTAAAGACTCACAACCAATTTATCATAAAAAAAAGCAAAAAAAAACCCATTATATTCTAAATCATGGCTCCCCAACTCCAGTCCTCAAGGCCCACCAACAGATCATGTTTTCAGGATTTCCTTTGTATTGCACAGGTGAAGCAATTATCACCTGAGCAATACTCAGAAAATCCGGTGACAGCGTGTACCATCACTGTGCACTGAGAGGTAAGAAAGGAGCTCGTACTGAGCATACATATGAATTGAATAGCACAATGAAAGAAAAAAGGATGGTACTCACCGTTACCAAAAGTAGAAGTCTTTATTTGATGGATAAAAAGGCATGGGCTCGGGAGCAATGCAGAGAGTGCGGACAACGGCCGTTGCGCGCTCCTGCTCTTCAACGGGTCCTAATGAAAGAAAAAAGGATGGCACTCACCGTTACCAAGAGTTTTTAGGACCTGTTTAAGCGCAGGAGCATGAAACAGCCATTGTCCGCACTCTCTGCCTTGCTTCCGAAGCCATGCATTTTTATCCATGAAATAAAGACTTCTACTTTTGGTAACGGTGAGTGCCATCCTTTTTTCTTTCATTGTGCTATTGGATTTTGTTATATTTCTTCAGGATTCAGCACCCGTTCCTTGGGGTATGTGGCGTTCATATAGTGCGTGAAGGGTCTCTTTAGATTTATTTAAGAGACCACGGTGGTGCAGCGGTGCCGAATCAGTTTCTCTTTTTTGGACTCTATACATATGAATTGACAAGTGATGCATGCTCAGTACAGCAGGAACTAACCCAGCCCCTGAAACGGACATCAGTGATGACGCTTCGTTTCAGCGTGGCAACAGATGATTTGGCTGTGACTGCAGCCTCTGGTCCCTCATGATGACTCATTTGACTATCCTAACATGCACATTGGGTTCTTAAAGTGTCATCAAAATGAAAATAGGGAGAAAAAAATAGAGCTGTAAGATGAGAGAGGGAAGAGTAGGACTTTTTATTTAACCCCTTCACTACCAAGGGTGGTTTGCACGTTAACTACCGGGCCAATTTTTACAATTCTGACCACTGTACCTTTATGAGGTCATAACTCTGGAACGCTTCTATGGATCCCGGTTATTCTGACATTGTTTTCTCGTGACATATTGTACTTCATGTTAGTGGTAAAATTGCATTCAAATAACTTGCGGTTATTTGTGAAAAAAACGGAAATTTGGCGAAAATTTTGAAAATTTCGCAATTTTCCAAATTTGAATTTTTATGCCCTTAAATCACAGCGATACGGCACACAAAAAACTTAATACATAACATTTCCCACATGTTTACTTTACATCAGCACAGTTTTGGAACCAAAATTTTTTTTTGTTAGGAAGTTATAAGGGTTAAAAATTGACCAGCGATTTCTCATTTTTGCAACACCATTTTATTTTTAGGGACCACTTCACATTTGAAGCCACTTTGAGGGGTCTATATGATAGAAAATACCCAAAAGTGACACCATTCTAAAAACTGCACCCCTTAAGGTGCTTAAAACCACATTCAAGAAGTTTATTAACCCTTTAGGTGCGTCACAGGAATTTTTTGAATATTAAAAAAAAAATGAACATTTAACTTTTTTTCACAAAAAAAATACTTCAGGTTCAATTTTCTTTATTTTACCAAGGGTAACAGGAGAAATTGGACTGCAAGACTTATTGTGCAATTTGTCCTGAGTACGCTGATACCTGATATGTGGGGGGGAACCACTGTTTCGGCGCATGGCAGAGCTCAGAATGGAAGGAGCGCCGTTTGACTTTTTCAATGCAAAATTGGCTGGAATTCAGATCGGACGCCATGTCACGTTTGGCGAGCCCCTGATGTACCTAAACAGTGGAAACCCCCCCAAGTGACCCCATTTTGGAAACTAGACCCCCCAAGGAACTTATCTAGATATGTGGTGAGAACTTTGAACCCACAAGGGCTTCACAGAAGTTTATAACGTACAGCGGTACAATTAAAAAATCATATTTTTTCCACAAAAATGATCTTTTCACCCCCAATTTTTAATTTTCCAAGGGTAACAGGACCCTAAAAGTTATTGTGCAATTTGTCCTGAGTACGCTGATACCCCATATGTGGGTGTAAATGACTATTTGGGCGCATAGCAGAGCTCGGAAGGGAAGCAGCGCCATTTGACGTTTTTGGCTAGAATTGAGATCGGACACCATGTCGCGATTGGAAAACCCCTGATGTACCAAAACAGTGGAAACCCCCCACAAATGACACCATTTTGGAATCTAGACCCCCCAAGGAACTTATCTAGATGTGTGGTGAGAACTTTGAACCCCCAAGGGCTTCACAGAAGTTTATAACGTACAGCAGTACAATTAAAAAATCATATTTTTTCCACAAAAATGATCTTTTCACCCTCAATTCTTATTTTTCCAAAAGTAACAGGACCCTAAAAGATATTGTGCAATTTATCCTGAATACGCTGATACCCCACATGTGGGGGTAAACCACTATTTGGGCGTATGGCAGAGCTCGGAAGGGAAGCAGCGCCATTTGACGTTTTTGGCTGGAATTGAGATCGGACACCATGTCGCGTTAGGAAAGCCCCTGATGTACCAAAACAGTAGAAACCCCCCACAAATGACACCATTTTGGAAACTAGACCCCCCAAGGAACTTATCTAGATGTGTGGTGAGCACTTTGAACCCCCCAGTGCTTCACTGAAGTTTATAACGTCCGGGCGTGAAAATAAAAAAATCGTATTTTTTCCACAAACATGATCTTTTAGTCCCCATTTTTTTATTTTCCCAAGGGTAACAGGAGAAATTGGACCCCAAAAGTTGTTGTCCAATTTGTCCTGAGTACGCTGATACCTCATATGTGGGAGAAAACTACTGTATGGGCACACGTCGGGGCTCGGAAGGGAAGTAGTGACGTTTTGGAATGCAGACTTTGATGGAATGGTCTGCGGGTGTCATGTTGCGTTTGGAGAGCCCCTGATGTACCTAAATAGTGGAAACCCCCCACAAGTGACCCCATTTTGGAAACTAGACCCCCTAATGAACTTATCTAGATGTGTGGTGAGCACTTTGAACCCCCCAGTGCTTCACAGAAGTTTATAACGACCGGGCGTGAAAATAAAAATATCGTATTTTTTCAACAAACATCATCTTTTAGTCCCCATTTTTTTATTTTCCCAAGGGTAACAGGAGAAATTGGACCCCAAAAGTTGTTGTCCAATTTGTCCTGAGTACGCTGATACCTCATATGTGGGAGAAAACTACTGTATGGGCACACGTCGGGGCTCGGAAGGGAAGTAGTGACGTTTTGGAATGCAGACTTTGATGGAATGGTCTGTGGGTGTCATGTTGCGTTTGGAGAGCCCCTGATGTACCTAAACAGTGGAAACCCCCCACAAGTGACCCCATTTTGGAAACTAGACCCCCTAATGAACTTATCTAGATGTGTGGTGAGCACTTTGAACCCCCCAGTGCTTCATAGAAGTTTATAACGACCGGGCGTGAAAATAAAAATATCGTATTTTTTCAACAAACATCATCTTTTAGTCCCCATTTTTTTTATTTTCCCAAGGGTAACAGGAGAAATTGGACCCCAAAAGTTGTTGTCCAATTTGTCCTGAGTACGCTGATACCTCATATGTGGGAGAAAACTACTGTATGGGCACACGTCGGGGCTCGGAAGGGAAGTAGTGACGTTTTGGAATGCAGACTTTGATGGATTGGTATGCGGGTGTCATATGTGTTTGGAGAGCCCCTAATGTACCTAAACTATTGAAACTCCCCACAAGTGACCCCATTTTGGAAACTAGACCCCCCACCGAGCTTATCTAGATGTGTGGAGAGCACTTTGAACCCCCAAGTGCTTCACAGAAGTTTATAACGCCTGGGCGTGAAAATAAAAAAAACATTTTTTTCCGCAAAATTATATTTTTGCCCCCAATTTTTTATTTTCCTAAGGGTAACAGGAGAAATTGGACCCCAAAAGTTGTTTTGTAATTTGTCCTGAGTAGGCTGATACCCTACATGTGGGGGTAAAACACTGTTTGGGCACATGGCAGAGCTTGGAAGGGAAGGAGCACCATTTGACTTTTTCAACGCAGAATTGGCTGGAATTGAGATCAGACGCCATGTTGCCTTTGGAGAGCACCTGATGTGCCCAAACAGTGGAAACCCCCAATTATAACTCCAACCCGAACCTCAACACACCCCTAACCCTAATCTGAGCCCTAGCCCTAACCCTAGCCCTAACCCTAACCCTAGCCCTAACCCTAGCCCTAACCCTAGCCCTAACTCTAGCCCTAACCCTAGCCCTAACCCTAGTGGGAAAATGGAAATAAATACATTTTCTTTTAGTTTTATTATTTTTCCCTAACTAAGGGGGTGATAACGGGGGGTTTGATTTACGATTTATGGCGGTTTTTATGTTTGGCGGCTGTCGCACGCTAAAAGACGCTTTTTATTGTAAAAATAGTTTTTGCATCACCACATATTGTGAGCTATAATTTTTCCGTATTTTGACCCACCGAGTCATGTGACGTCTTATTTTTTGCGGGACGAGTTGACGTTTTTATTGGTACCATTTTCGGGCACGTGACATTTTTTGATCGCTTTTTATTCCGATTTTTGGGACGCAGAATGAACAAAAACCAGCGTTTCATGAATTTCTTTTGGGGGGGTGCGTTTACACCGTTCCGCGTGCGGTAAAATTGATAAAGCGGTTTTATTCTTCGGGTCAGTACGGTTACAGCGATACCTCATTTAGGTCGTTTTTTTATGTTTTGTCGGTTTTTTGCAATTAAAACTATTTTATATAAAAAATAATTATTTTTGTATCGCTTTATTCTGCGAGCTATAACTTTTTTATTTTTTTGCGGATGATGCTGTATGGTGGATCGTTTTTTGCGGGACAAGATGACGTTTTCAGCGGTACCATGCATATTTATATGCGTCTTTTTGATCGCGCGTTATTGCACTTTTTGTTCGGTGGTATGATAATAAATCATTATTTTTTGCTTCGTTTTTTATTTTTATTTTTTAAGGGGTTCGCTAAAGGGGTTAACTAATGGGACAGTTTTATAGGGCAGGTCATTACGGACGCGGCGATACCAAATATGTGTACTTTTATTGTTTTTGTTTTTTTTTATTTTGAAAAAATGGATTTATTGGGGAATATTTTTTTTTTTTTTACTGATTTATTTAGCGATTTTTTTTTAATTATTTTTAACACTTTTTTTTTTTTTTTTTTTTTTACTTTATTACCTTGTCCCAGGTGGGACATCACTGTCCTGTGACAGATCGCTGATCTGTCACATCACAGATCACTGTGACAGATCAGCGATCTGTCACAGGCACTGCTGCAGACTTCCTCATGCCTGCGCTTTGCAGGCAGTGAGGAAGTCAGCTCCCTGCAGGCCCCCGTCGCCATCTTGGATCCGGGGGCCTGTAGGGAAAGAGACCCCCGCAGCAGCGCTGCACATTGCGCTGCCGTGGGGGGCTCAGGGAAGCACGGAGGGAGCCCCCTCCCTGCCGATGCTTCCCTTTAACCCCCGGTACACCGCGATCGCGTTTGATCGCGGTGTGCAAGGGGTTAACGTGTCGGGGGCGGTCCGTGACCGCCCCTGACACATTGTGCCGGGTGTCAGCTATGATAATTAGCTGACACTCGGCCGCGATCAGCGGCGCTCACCACGTGGGCGCCGCTGATCGCGATGACGTAATATTCCGTCCATGGTAATTAGGTCCATGGTCACATGGACGGAATATTACGTCAATTGTAGGTAAGGGGTTAAACCATAAAAAATTGTTTTATAATTAAGATATATAGAGAGAAATTTAGGATGAAAAACAATATTAGTTTCGAACCACCCCTGTAAAGTCCCGGACAACCTTTTTAAAGGGAATCTGTCAGTAATATTTTTTTTTCCATGCTGGTAGATGAAGTGCAGATTAGAGCCATGTAAAATGTTCCCATGGATACCTATTATCTAGTGCCCCAATGCACAGAAATTTATATCTTATCCATATATAAATTAGACTCACCAATGTACCGGTGGACGTATCAGTACATTTTCAGGTCCCTGGCTCCTCTTACCTTCTCCGCGCCAGTCCTGCCCTCCACTCCTACTGGATTGAAAGTCGAGAGCGCTGATGACGTCTTGCAACGGAGACTCTTTCCCACGTGTATGTATGCTTCATGCCTTGATTGTAAAGTGCTGCAGATTTTGCTACATAAATAATGAATGATAATAATGATTCTAGTTCAAAAATTAGAAATGTGGAAAAGATGATTTTACTTTAAAATTGTGGTTGAAAACATGAGGAAACAATCCAGTGTTGTGCAAATCGGAAACAATCACATTGCATATCAAAGATCTGGCATCAAAGATATTGATATCAAGATTCTAGGAACTTGTCAGACATAAGGACACAACCTGGGGGAGGAAGAGGTAAGGTGGGGATGGGGTAAGCATGTGCGAGTAAGAGAGCTGTGATGGCTGGAGTTCAAGATCAGTGTAAAGGGGCCTCTCGTGTCATTAGAGGGGAGTAGGAAATGCCTATTTGAGTCCTTATATACAGTATAACATTTAGAATTTTTTTCTAATTTATTCTGAACTACTGCCTGAATCTAATCAGTTGAATTTGTTTTTATACACACATGGTCAAAGTTGTTGGTACCTCTCATTTGATGACAGAAAAACTCACAATGGTCACAGAAATAACTTGAATCTGACAAAAGTAATAATAAAATGAATCTATGAAAATGAACAAATGAAAGTCAGACATTGCTTTTCAACTATGCTTCCACAGAATTTTTAAAACCATAAAACTCATGAAATAGGCCTGGACAGAAATGATGGTACCCTTAACTTAATATTTTGCTTCACAACCTTTTGAGGCAATCACTGCAATCAAACTATTTCTGTAACTGTCAATGAGAACTCTGCACCTCTCGACAGGTATTTTGGCCCACTCCTCAAGAGCAAAGTGATCCAGTTGTCTCGTGTTTGAAGGTTGCCTTTTCCAGATGGTATGTTGCCTTTTCCAGATGGCATGTTTCATCTCTTTCCAAAGATGTTCAATAGGATTTAGGTCAGAGCTAATAGAAGGACTCTTCAGAATAGTCCAATATTTTCCTCTTAGCCATTCTTTGGTGTTTTTAGCTGTGTGTTTTCAGTCATTATTCTGTTGCAAGTCCCATGTCCTGCGACTGAGACCAAGCTTTCTGACACTGGGCAGCACATTTCTCTCTAGAATCCCTTGCTAGTCTTGAGATTTCATTGTACCCTGCACAATTTCTGAACTCCCTGAGCCAGATGCAGCAAAGCAGCTCCAGAATATAACAGAGCCTCCTCCATGTTTCACAGTAGGGACAGTGTTCTTTTCTTGATATGCTTCATTTTCTGTTTGTGAACATAGAGCTGATGTGCCTTGCCAAAAAGTTCCATTTTTGTCTCATCTGTCCATAGGACATTCTCCCAGAAGCTCTGTGGCTTGTCAACGTGTAATTTGGCAAATTCCATTCTGTTTTTTTCTGATTTTTTTCAACAGTGTTGCCCTCCTTGATCGTCTCCCATGAAGTCCACTTCGGCTCATACAACAACAGATGGTGCGATCTGGCACTGATGTTCCTTGAGCTTGAAGTTCACCTTTAATCTGTTTAGAAGTTTTTCTGGGTTCTTTTGTTACCATTCGTATTATCTGTCTCTTTGATTTGTCATTAATTTTCCTCCTGCTGCCATGTCCAGGGAAATTTCTGAATAATATGTGCAACTGTAGTCACAGGAACATCAAGCTGCTTGGAGATGGTCTTATAACTTTTACCTTTAACATGTTTGTCCATAATTTTCTTTCTAATCTCCTGAGACAACTCTCTCATTCACTTCCTCTTGTCCATGTTGAGTGTGATACACACCATGTCACCAAACAGCCCAGTGAGTATCTGTAGCCCTCTATACAGGCCACTCACTGATTCCAAGATTGTAGACACCTGTGATGCTAATTAGTGGACACACCTTGCTTTAACATGTCCCTTTTGTTACATTATTTTCAGGGGTACCATTATTTCTGTCCAGGCCTATTTCATGAGGTTTATTTTTTTTTTTTAAAATTCTGTGGAAACACGGTTGAAAAGCAATATCTGACTTTCATTTGTTCATTTTCATAGATTTTTTAATTATTATTACTTTTTTCAGATTCAAGTTATTTCTGTGACCATTGTGGGTTTTTCTGTCATTAAACGAGGGGTACCAACAATTTTGACCACGTGTGTAGAGTGACTTTCAATATCGGGGTTCACAAGGCTAGTCCTCTGAAGGAACATTTTTAGGAAAGATATGTAAACGTAACATTCTAACTAGACTTATTACACTGTGGTAGATTTATTAAAACAATGTAAAAAAAAACCTGTCATTGTTGGCATCAAATCAGCTCACATCAAATCAGCTGCCAGAATTATGTGCTTGCAGCCAGGTATCTTTTACAATGAAAAGCCAGCAGCGGACTGTGCTTCGTATATAAATAGTCCAATGAAGCCTCCAATCACCTTCTGCCCACTTCAGGTGGTTTTCAAAGTATGTTTTTTTCTGAAATTCCACAGTGTTTCAGAGTAAAACATACCTATCTGCAATCATGCATCCTTAGAGTGATTTGGACAGCATGAATCTGAAGACAGGTTCTCTACATGAAAGAAAGGCCAAGCTTTGGTTGGTTATATTTAGGCAAAAAAGACAATTTTTAAACACTTTTTCTAAATGTAGACTGTGAGCCCTTGCGGGCAGGGTCTTCCCTCCTTCTGTACCAGTCGTGATTTGTATTATTTAAAATTATTGTATTTGTTTTTACTATGTATACCCCTTCTCACATATAAAGCGCCATGGGATAAATGGCGCGCTAATAATAATAAATAATAATAATAGTAAATGTGCTCCACTGAGTTATTGCTAGTGCAGGGCCTTAGAGTGCAGGTGTATGACACAGGGATTTAAAGGGTACCAAAGAGAGAAGACATGTACTAACCCTCCAGCTGCAAACTAGGCTTAAAGGGAAGCAATCACCCAATTCATACTGCCCGAACCACAGGTATCATGGATCAGAGCACGGCTGCACTATTGTAGACTGTTACATTTTCCTCTAAAGATAATACATAGTTTGAAGGATCCAACTGGGGTCTACAGGGAGAGTCAAGACTGGTCTGGAGCTGCCCCAGTTAGGTTTCTCACTTTCCCGCTCAAATTGATTGACAGGTCTCTCTTGAGAAAGGTGTCACATAAGCAATTTAACTCCATTATTGGTATTGCCAAATTAAGAACCCAGACTGAGACATCTAAAAATGTGCGTCCATAAACTGCAATTATGCAAGTCAATTTTCTTTCGGCATAGCTCTCATAAAATTGCTTGTAGATTTGGTCTGTACATACCTGGAAAATGCTAACATACAATACGTGACATTTGCATATGGTTTATTTTAAAACTGCTAGAAATATTTCCATGCTGTATGTAGATATTTATTCTGTGTGATTGTGAAGTTATCCTTGATATTCTGTAAATGGAACTGTATATTTTATAAGTTACAAGACCCCTGGATCTCAGGATTTACTGCAATTATAGTCTAAACAAATATAAAGTCTAAAATATCCATGAAAAAGATAAAGTGGTTTTCCAGGCACATTGATTATTAAAGCATGGTAAAGCCTATGAGGAATGAAGAACGTAATCATTTACTGTACTTGCCATTAAAATTATGCTGTTTCTGAGCCAGTACATGTGGTCATGTGACCTCCGGATCTTTACATCTTGCTATAGCCTGATCAGAGCACAGAGTACAATGCTTTGCGCTATGTGTTGTGGACCGTAGTCGGTCAGTCTGCACAGCCCTGATACAGGAGACAGGACTCAGCTAGCAGCAATGCGGTATGCTCTGAATGGTGATGTCATTGAGATGCGTTGTCTGTGATCCTCAACAAGTTTAACAGGGAGGGTGTTATTCGCCTGTCCCGGCACCCAGGTCTTGCTCCCTTCTCCTTTGGCTGACTCCATTTGCTCCAGTCCATGCCAGGTTTCACACATGACCTGGTCGACTTCTTTGACACCATCACCATCACTTTTAATGCTGGCTTTGGCATAGCTTAAATGCTTGACTATTAAGGTAAGAAGAAAGGAAGCCCATCACAACCATCCCTCAGTAAAAAAATTATTTCATTTTATAAGTAATACCTTAAAATTAGAAGAAGAAAACAGTTGGTGAAGAAAAGTTTTCAACAGATCCCCGGCTGTCATGACAGACCTCCGATGCGTGTTAAATCCCACTGTCAGTAATTGACAGCCAGATTTTACTGGTTATCAGTTTCACTCCACCCGTGGCTGTTAGAGGAACTTGATGGCTGATTAAGTCAGCCATAAAGTGTGGGGTAAGGGTACCTGCACACGCTTCGGATTGGGGTGCGTATTTGGCAGCGGATTTTGTAAAATCCGCAGGTAAATCTGCAGGTCAAAAGACCTGCGGTTTTACCTGCGGATTGGCCTGCGGTTCTGCCCTGCGGTTTTTCATCTCGACAGTGGAGGAGATGGCAAAGCGCAGCGGAATCCGCAGAAAGAATTGACATCTTGCCCCGACATTTCTAATATATCAGACATCCCTCTAACGCCATTACAGAGGGAACTGTCCCCCTCCTCACTGAATAGCCGCAGATTTAGTAGCAGCTCGGCTGAGCTTCAACAGGAAATACAAATGGAGGTCTCTTGTCCCTCTGATGACCCTATACCGGAGAACATTTTACATGTATTAACAGAGGTAGAGGCTACCAGCAATGCAGCCTCAGAATTATTCATAAAAAATATGCTATGCCTTTTTGCAAAGACATTCCAAAAACAACTGGAGGGTTACAATACAAACCTCCAAAATAATATAGACAGAGAGCGGACCACTTAGAGTCCAAAATGGAGGAAATGGTCAAATCCCACAATACCTTGATAGACGAACATTATGCCTTAGAAAAAGAGGTTACTTTCTTAAAATCAAGGTTGATAGAGCAAGAAGACAGAAGTAGAAGAAATAACCTTAAATTCAGGGGAATACCTGAAAATGTTAAAGACAGAGACCTTAATGCTTATGTGCAAAAGTTGCTTCATACCATGCTCCCAAGGGCCACCAAAGGAGATCTTTTAATGGAACGTATACACAGACTCCCCAAGTCTAAGTATGCCCCAGATAGAGCCCCACGGGACGTTATTGCATATTTCCACTATTTCCTGACAAAGGAGGACATCCTGAGGAAAAGTAAGCAATCACCCACCCTACCAAGGCCATATGAGGATATTAGGATTTTTGCAGACTTTTCAAAAGCTACCTTGCAGAAGAGGAGAGACTTCTTTCCAATTACTGCACACTTGAGGAAACACAAGATTTTATATACCGTAGATGGGGCTTTCCTACAAAAATTTTAGTCATGAAGGGAAACACCACTTTTGCCTTGTCTAACATTGATAATTGTAACAGATTTTTCCAAGATTTAGGTATCCCTCCATTGGAGACTCCATCATCAACATCACCCTACAATCAAGAGAGGAGCAACCCTTCGCAACAGCCGAGGCGCCTTTCCCAGTCCTGGACCATACAAAAGAAAAGATAATGGACTTGGTGGTACTGACCCTGGCTCTAGGCCTGAACTCTCTCTTTTTCACCCCCCACGTGCTAACTGAGAGATCTTCTCTCGGTACCATTTCTTTTGAGAAATCCAATTTGTCTTGTTAACAAGTTTTGTTCTGTTCTAGGTTGTAACATGTTTTTATTCACAGGCACACCAGGCACTAACAAAAAATCACTAGAGAAATCTCATACCTTTTGGATGTATGTTCAGGTGAAATACTCTACTTCATTGAATTATTTAATGCATATTTTTCTTCCTGATATAGCATGGAGTTGAAAGTTCTGTCATTTAATGTAAATGGACTTAATAGTCCTTTCAAAAGATTTGCTTTGTGGAAGGAGATTAAAAGATTGAAGGCCAATATTGCAATGATACAAGAAACACACCTTCTAGAAATTGATAATATAAGATTCAAAAATATAGACTACCCTCAGATTTTCTTTTCTAATAATGAAGGAAGGAAGAAAGCTGGGGTAGCCATTGCCTTCCACAAAGATTTGCCAGTAGTAATTTCAGATATATATAGGGATAACAAAGGCAGACACCTTGCCATCAATTTTACTTTGGAAGGTGTGGAGTATACGGTAGTAAATGTATACACACCCAATGTGAGACAAATCAGCTTTCTCAATAAGGTCAAAAAGAAATTATCCAATTTCAGTAGGGGGCAAATCATATGGGGAGGGGATTTCAACTGTATAGTCAACCCAGATACAGATTGCTCATCTGCAGCTCCATATTATAGGAGCGTGAATCTAGGAAAGTGGTTGGGAGACTCCAATTTACATGATAGTTGTAAAATATTGAACCCTACTTCAAAAGAGTACACTCGATTTTGCCCACATAACAAATCTTATACTAGAATAGATCATATATTCACCAACTTCTCACTACTGGACTCGTACATAGATTTTCAAACTGGCCCCATTACATGGTCAGATCATGCTCCAATTCTACTGACTTTACGTATTTCTTCATTGACTCCAAAACAATACAATTGGAGATATAGCAAATTTGTTGTAGACTCCCCAGAGAATATATCATTAACAAGGAATGTCCTAACAAACTATTTTAAAGAGAATAACTCCCAGGAGATCACACCTGAAACATTATGGCTGGCACACAAATGTGTCATCAGAGGCCATTTAATTCAGATGGCCTCGAGACAGAAGAGGGCAAGAGAGAGCCAACAGAAAATATTGCTAGAGCAAATCCAAAAATTAGAACACCAAGCCAAGGCAGATAAAAATTTTGCTAAATATAACGAACTATACTCCCTTAGACTAGAACTCAGAAATCTCCTCATAAACTTATATGAGAAAAAGACTCTGTTTAATAGAGCAGGGTTTTATGTAAATAATAATAAACCCTCAAAAAATATGGCAAATAGGTTCAAACCTATAAACAAAAAACATTTAATCAAAAAAATAATCCAAAACTCAAGGAATATAGAAAAGCCAAAAGATATAGCCCTGGCCTTTGAGAATTATTATTCAAAGTTATACAACATAGGAGAAAATGGAACTCATCCCTCTCCTACTGCAGAGATGATAAATAATTTCCTGGGAAAGGTAAAATTGGGATCTTTGTCTCTAGAGCAGAGGGAATCACTTGATGCACCCTTTTCTGAAGGTGAGGTCTCTTTTGCAGTAAGCAACCTTAAAAGTGATAAAGCTCCAGGTCCGGACGGCTTTCCCATAGAGTACTATAAAAAATTTCAAAAGGATCTTATCCCACACTTAACAAATGCCCTGAATTTTATAAAATCAAAAGGAACGTGCAATGCAGACATGCTGAGAGCCACAATAGTGGTGATTCCCAAGCCAGACAAGGATCCGACCAAAATTGAAAATTATAGGCCCATTTCCCTCCTAAATGCAGACATCAAGGTTTATGCAAAAATACTGGCAGAAAGAGTGCAGGATGTTATTCCATACCTCATACATCCCGATCAAGTCGGTTTTGTAAAATCTAGACAAACTTCAGATAGTTCTAGAAATGTTCTGCACCATATACATTCATGTAACAAAAATAAAATTCCCAGCTTGTTTGTGGCTCTTGATGCTGAGAAGGCCTTTGACCGTATTAATTGGGCCTATGCATTCACAGTATTAGAGAGGATGGGCTTTGGTGAGGAGATGTTGAGGAGTATTCGAGCTTTGTACTCTCGGCCGTCTGCCTCTGTACTGGTCAACAGCACGATGTCAGACAAATTCTCCATAACAAATGGGACAAGACAGGGATGTCCTCTGTCCCCAATTATTTTTATCCTGAGTCTGGAGCCTTTGGCTCAATTGATAAGGGACTCTGATGAGGTACACGGTGTACAGCTGAGAGGCTCAGAGCATAAGATAAATCTTTATGCAGATGACATCATACTTACACTAACAAATCCAGTTGACTCACTGAAAAAGATCTGGGACATTATAGATTTGTTTGGCTCTGTCTCATACTACAAACTTAATGCAAAGAAAACTAACGTCTTATCACTTTTTATTTCAGCTTCCATTAAACAGCAATTAAGAGACAAGTATCCCTTTAACTGGGACAGTGCTAAGAACCCATATTTAGGAATTTGGCTTACAGGTAACCCCACACATATTAGTGAGACAAATATAGATCATCTTTTGCAGTCTCTCGACCTTAAGTTGAGGGAACTGTCAAAAACCCCGGTCACATGGATGGGTAAAATAGTGTTATACAAAATGTTCTGCCTTCCTAAAGTCCTGTTCCTATATAGGAATGTCCCTCTGCCCATATCCATACAATCCATACAAAAATTAACCCACCAGATGAATAAGTTTATTTGGAATAACCGGAAACCTAGAGTGAAGAAACGTACATTACTCAAATCTAAAGAAAATGGTGGAATAGCTCTTCCAGATCTGGAGGCATACTATTTTGCCACTGTGACTGAATTAACAAAAAGTTGGTTCACGGAACAGACTGAACTGGAATGGCGAAAAATTGAAAGGGATATGATGCCCAACAGGGAACCAATTTTGTTTATATCATACTTTCTTTTGCACAGAAAAGAGATTGTGAATATAGATAATCCAATACTCAGAGCCTCTATGTTGTGTTGGTCACACTTGTGTAAAGGAAAATCTAATGTTTCCCCTTTTTCAACTGAAAAATTGAGACTCCCCTTTTTGTCTCCTGTCAGGACTTCCTTAAGACCTATGTTCGACAGTTGGGCAAAGTTTCCAATCACTTTTGTGGATGACTTGTTGGATAACAACAGAGTCATGCCCTTTGAGCTGGTTAAGACCAGATTTGGAATTCCTAATACGGAATACATGAAATATCTTTTGCTCAAGGAGGAATACAATAAATATAAGAAATACTTCTGCAGAGTGGTTTTGATTAACCACACTATTTATAATTTTTTATTTAGCATGTCCCCCAGACATGGGAGCTATCTCAGACCTCTGTATAACAGCTTGACTGGCAAGGACACCTTCACTAATGAGGGATGCTTTGAGAAATGGGAAACCACTCTGCAGAGACAGATATATATCCCTCAATGGACTTCATCTCTTAAAATTGCGGTTAAATCTACGAGGTGCATGAACATACTTGAAACACACTACAAGTTAGTTCACAGATATTACCTCACCCCAAATAGACTCAGGCACTTTGGAGGGGGGGGGGTTCTGGAACGTGTTGGCGTGGTTGTGGATCTCAAGCAGATTTACTTCATGTCTTTTGGGGATGTCCTATATTGAAGCTATATTGGCTTAAAGTTTTTGACTTACTTTCACTCATATGTAATTGGCGTATTCAGCCACAGCCTGCTTTAGCTTTGCTACTCATAGACATACACAGACTTAAAAAGGAAAAGTTCCTGGCCGCTCACATTCTTATGTCCGCAGCTTTCCTCATAGCGAAAGGTTGGAACAGTAAGCAACCTCCAGATATTGTCACGCTTATTATGCTGGTAGATAAACACTGTGTTTATGAGAGGATTCACTACATTAACAATATATCAATAAAGTTATTTGATGAAAGGTGGTATAGATGGGTGGAACTCAAGCCCAAAATAGAAGATTTCATATCCTGAACTTTTATTTTCTTTTTTTTTTTTTGATTCATGATGTGCCAAAATTTCATATATCTAGGTGCCTAGTGTACTTTTGTAAAGGTTCTTTATTTTTCTTCCTTTTTTTTTTTTTTGTATTATTATGTTTATTGTTTACCGCACTTATTTCAAGTGTTGATAAGATTGTAATGTCATTACACTGTGATGTATTGCTTTACATCACTCAAAATTCATTTGGATGTGATTGTATAAATGTATGCCTTACATTTTTGCTTATTACTCTGAAAACCTCAATAAAAATATTGTTTAAGAATATGCTAAAGAAAAACATAAAGAGCAATAGGGTCTTATCCAAGTTAGAGGAAATTATTAACCCCTTCACGACATGTGCCGTACATGTACGGCACATGTCGGGACATGTCGGCACATGTCAGTTGATTTCATTAACTGACATGTGCCCCAAACAGCCGCGGGTGGAATCGTGATCCAATTGCGACAACAACATGTTAAATGCCACTGTCAATCTCATAATGACCTGGAGAATCATAATAGCAGGTCAGTTTTAGCATTTGGTGAATATGGTAAAAAAAAAGCAGAAAACAGTTGTGGAAATGCACTTTTTTGCAATTTCGCTGCATTTGGATTTTTATCTCCAATTTTCCAGTACACTTTATGGTAAAACCAATGATGTCAATCAAAACTACAACTTGTCCTGCAAAAAACAAGTCCTAACCTGGCCATATAGACACAAAAAAATGTTATGGCTCTGGGAAGAAGAGGAGCGGACTGTCAGGACATCCAGAACTGACATCCAGTCAGTGTCTGGACCCTGAGAAATCAGTGCTGCTGCAGGGGCTTACCAGAGTCCAGTCCCTAGGAAGAGGGGCACATCCCAGCATGACTGAGTACTAGCAGGACCTGCACCATGTGACTCCCAGGGGGCGGAGCTGGCCGCCGGTCTCCTAGAGGGAGCAGGAGCAGAGAGAGATGCTGGCCCGAGAATAAAGACTCTACTAGCAGGTATAGCACAAACAGAAGTGCTGATGAGCGCTAGACAGGAGGGATGTCAGGGACAGGCTAAGGATCAAACCATTTTTATAGCAGAAGTATCAGGGGCGTAGACAGGAGAATAATCAGAGACGTAGCCAAAGTCAGAAACCAGGAAAATAGACACAGTACCGTATCAGCAGGCAGAACAGATAGTCAGGACTTAGCAAGAGATCAGTAAACCAGAACGGGCAATAGACAGTACAGAAACAGCAGGCAAGCGCACAACAGGGACAGACCGGGTCAGAAGCCAAGATATCAAACACAGAAGCATGCACACTGCACAAGGCACAAATGCACAGGGGTCACTTAAACTAAGCCAAGGGCACAAGTATAGCTGGCAGAGAACCCGGGTAAAGAGTGAGTATAAATACCCCTCCCAGATCCAGAAAGAGGTCACACACACTTAACCCTGCAAGTTCAGGGCAAGAACCCTGTCCAAACCATGACATGGACAATCAGTGTTGGGATGGAATTATATAGAGTTCATGAATATGCAGGACTACTTGGAATCAGGCTAACTAATCTTCTAAGAACAATATCCACTGATACATATTAATGCATAACAAAAACCAATTATTATTCCACGGACAAAAAGTCACCAAGGACACTCCAGCAACAATAGATCCTACACAAAAACGGAGTCATTGCGTCCAAAAATTGTAAAAATATCACAAAGATTTTATTTAAAAAAATATCCACATGAATAACAAACTTATGTAGTAGACAGACTAAGAGACACAAAGTATAATTCAAAAGCTCATGTGTGAAGGACACAAAAAACACTATTGTATCAGCATGGGTACAAGCAACCAGTCCTCAATGGGATTAATATATAAATAAACAGAATGACACCCTAACACATACATCACAGAAAGTGCATAGTGCATATAAAGTGCTTAGAGAGGTATACCTAGTGAAATGCTAAATAGCCTTTGAAAAATTGTCACTCTCATATGCATACCCATTATAAAGACCCCAGTGAGGAAATCCGCATCTTAGCCATGAATAGCTGCCAGTGTATGTGTCCAAGCGCAGCCCCGACACGCGTTTCGTGTGGGCTTCCTCGGGGGCCGCTCTAAGCACTTTATATGCACTATGCACTCTCTGTGATGTATGTGTTAGGGTGTCATTCTCTTTATTTATATATAAATCCCATTGATGACTGGTTGCTTGTACCCATGCTGTTACAATAGTGTTTTTTGTGTCCTTCACACATGAGCTTTTGAATTATGCTTTGTGTCTCTGAGTCTGTCTACTACATTAGTTTGTTATTCATGTGGATATTTATTTAAATAAAATCTTTGTGATATTTTTACAATTTTTGGACGCAATGACTCCGTTTTTGTGTAGGATCTAACTAATCTTCTAGTGATAATATCCTGCTGAGAAAACAGGGAATTTTATCAAAATTACCAAAAGCAGATTAGTTTTCTATCAGGTTTAAAACGCTAACGTGGGCACATAGCCTTAACGGTTATTCCCACAATAATATTTGCATTATTTTTTCTCAAAACACAGTAAATGCATACTTATTGTTAATATACAGACTAAGCCCAACATAGTTTCTTGTACGTTTGTGTCTTTTTGATCTCTATGTGCCCCTTGGTGCATCCTACTTCTGGTATCTGAATGGGTGGTCTTATTCTTATCTTCTAAAACTACATTTCCCATCTGCACTTCCTTATCCACAGTGCTACAAGCGCATCCCTTGTGTGTTTGATTCTTGCTTAGCCCCCTCTCTGAATTTTCATCGACCTAAAATAAATGAAAAAATTCACTTTCTGATTCTGTGCACTCTCTGCTCTTGTACTATACTCTCTCTGGCTAATTTTATCTTCTGCCATCTACATTAGTATAGCTGCAGTGTGGTTTTATATCATAGCATGTTCTAGTAATTAACTCTTCTGTACTCTTCCACAACAGCAAAGTTGTTTGTTGCCTGCTGCAGACAGATCCGAACTGCAAATGTTGCTCTGATGATGCATATGACAAAACAATAATCCTCTGCAATATGTATCAGTAGGGAGGCATTTGCAGTTTCACATCATTGAACACTCAGCAGCAGGCAGCAAACACAGGTGAACTAATCTTAGTCCCTGTACACAGAACTCCATGCAGCAGTATATCTCTCCTCTATGTCCACTGTATGTAGCCCACCCAGTGGTATATCTCTCCTTTCTATCCACTCTATATACAGCCCTTTCTGCACTAAAAAATTTATATTTGTGTATAAGCTGAGTTTTTCAGCACATTTTTTATGCTGAAAGAGTCCTCCTTGGCTTATACTTGAGTGAGGATCCCACTTACCAAGAGCAGTGGTTAATAGGAGGCAGGAGCCGGCTGCTGCAGCTATCACCTGTGCCTGCTGCTAAAGAGAAAAGAATATTCACTGCTCTCCACGCTCATGGGAGTGGAGAGCAGTTAATATTCATTTCTCTTTAATAGCAGACAGCTTCCTGCAGCACCTGGGATTTGAATTGTGCCCGATACTTAAGGGAGTGAATATGCACTGCTTTCCATTCCCGTGGGCGTGAAGAGCAGTGAATATTCATTCCCTTTAGTAGCGGGCACACGTGATCACCCGGCCACTGCAGCAAGTCAGCGGCTGAGGTTACTGTGCCTGCTATTGATGATCAATGAATATTCACTGCTCCACATGCTCATGGTCCCAGCGAGGAGAGCGGTGAGTATTCCGGCAGCTGTCTTCTGCTTGTAAGCAGCGTATGACGTCACTGCCATGTACAGCTAACAAGCATAAATCACCTGCTGGCATCAGAACAGGACGCTACGAGGGAGCGCAGAGAAGGTAAGAAGAATAGTTTATGTTTTTTTAACGTTTCTCTGATAAGGGCCATGTATACCAGGATAGAGATGAGGTAGCCATGCATACCAGACTTATAGTCGAGTCAATAAGTTTTCCCAGTTTTTTGTGGTAAAATTAGGTGCCTCGGCTTATATTCTGGTTGGTTTATACTCGAGCTTATATGGTATATGTATGGTACATACAGCCCCTTCCTGCAGCATATCTCACCTTTCTGTCTCACCTTTACATGAATAAAAAACAGGACTGTGATTGAGTTATTACATTATTTTATATAATAACTAAGTGAAAACAATATAATTCTACATCTCCTCCCTCGTCTCAGTCTACCACCATACCCGTGCCCTCCATTCTGCTGATGACCTGAGGTTAACATCTTCAATAATCAGAACCTCCCACTCCCGTCTCCAAAACTATACACGTGCTGCGCCAATTCTTTGGAATGCACTTCCCAGGTCAATACGATTAGTCCCCAATCCCTACAAATTTTAAGGGTGCCCTAAAAACGCATTTATTCAGATTGGCCTACCGCCTCAATGCATTAACCTAACTATCCCTGTGTGGCACAGTCAAAAGTTATACCATAACCAGGTTCCCCGAATCATGTTCCCACTTGCTTTATGCATCTATTAGCCCTCTGTGTCTGTACTGTTACACACTTATTATGGCTGTTCCAAACAATGAAGGCAATTGTTACCACCCACCTTTCGTGTCTACCTTTTTTCCTCATAGATTGTAAGCGTGCGAGCAGGGCCCTCATTCCTCTTGCTATCTGTTATGATCTATGTGATTATTGGTATGCTGTAATGTCTATAATCTGTACAAGTCCCCTCTAAAATGTAAAGTGCTGCGGAACATGTTGGCGCTATAGAAATAAAATTATTATTATTATAATAATTCCTAAGTGTACTTAACAGTATCACAAACATTAGACCATTGTGTGTGTGATCCTTACTATCCACAGTCACTATGTGAGCATCACTTCTGGAATATTCTTTGAAACCTGCAGATCACTTGTATGTAAGAGGCAATCACACAGCATAGTTCTTCTTGTTGCACAGCCAGTCTTCTGCTACCTATTTACACCCGAAGAAAATATCATTTCCATGTGGGAATCTTGTATTAAAAGCACAGCTGCTAACATATGGTTATATTTACGACAACATATTTTTAATTTATAGCAAAAAAGTGCAAATGACCTGACCTGTAAAGACGTAATGAAGTGTAAAGCCATTTAACACGTGCCATGTAGTATCATAGGAGAAGTACTGGTTTTCAGCTTGGTTTGTATTCATACACTTCACTGAAAATGCAGCTTAGGACGCAATACATTGACTACACCGCGCATGAGAGAAGTGATACTGGAACAGTACAGCCACTTTTAGGAGGCCAATTAATATGAAGAAAGACTGCACTTTACAGCCACCCAGTGGCATATTAGAGTTTGCCATCGCCTCGGGAAAGGCAAGTATTTTGCGCCCTATAACCCGGGAACCATTAGCACTCCATAGGTTCCTTCACTAGTTCATTATTGAATCCCATATCCTTTAACCATATGCATTGTAACTGCAAGTTTTCAATTTGTATACTTCCAGCCACAGCAGAAAAAAAGAACGCAATTCCTTCTTGTTACCTTCTTACGTACCCCCTTTTCATGTGCCAATGTTTTCTTGCATAGCAGCAGCGATGACATGCCATAATTACTGCTAAAGAATAGCAAGGAATAATGAGAGCTTCAATGCTAGAGCCACAGGAGATGTAACAGATTTTTTTTTATCTCTTGGACAATCCCTTTAATTCAGTGTAATCCCATAGTCAGATGGCACTTTGCCACAATGTGGCATTTGTGGGTAATGTTGCAACCCATAACACTTCAAGCAATGAAAGGGGTATTTCAGTCTCATACATTTATTGCAAATCCACAGGATTTGCCACAATTGTATAGTAATTTCAGATCCCAGAGCTGGTTGGAATTTCCATTAATTTGTGTAAGAATAGTGACCACCTCTCGCCTAACAGCCAATTGCAACAAAGCCTTGCTTTCAGGATAGATGTGGGTCTGACTGGTAGGTTCTGCATCTACTATACATACAGTATATGGCATATCCTGAGACTTGCTCTTCTTGCTTGGGATATCAGTTTAGGTAGATGGCCATGTCTTGGTCAGCACGGTGGCTCAGTGGATAGCACTGCAGCGCTGGAGTCCTGGGTTCGAATCCCACAAAGGACAATGTCTGCAAGGAGTTTATATGTTCTCCCTGTGTTTACATGGGTTTCCTCTGGGTACTCCGGTTTCCTCCTACATTCCAAAGACATACTGATAGGGAATTTAGATTGTGAGCCCCATTGGGGACAGTGATGATAATGTGTGCAAACTGTAAAGCACTGTGGAATATATTAGCGCTATATAAAGATTATTATGTCTTGGTAGGTTTGCAGTTCTGCCATACTTCTTCCATTATTGGATGATAGATTGAGCAGTGCTCCATGAGATATTCAGAGCTTGTGCTGTTTTTTTATAACCTAACCCTGCTTTAATCTTCTCCACAACTTTATCCCTGACCTGTCTGATGAGTTCCTTGGTTTTTAGGATGGTGTTTTATCCCTAATGTTCTTAAACAAACCTTTGAGGTCTTCACAGAACAGCTGTAGAATAAATTACTGAGAATAAATTACACACAGGGGAACTCAGTTTACTCATTATGTGACTTCTGGAGGCAATTGGCTACTCAGGATTTTATTTAGTGGTATCAGACTATAGGCGGCTTAATAAACACGCATGTCACAAATTTCAGATTCCTTTACATTTCACAAATACTTGCTACTTTTTGTTGGTATATCACATAGAATTAAAAAAAAAAATTTAAGTTTCTGGATGTAACGTGAAAAAATGTGGAATAATACATGGGGTATGAATACTTTTTCAAGTACATGTACTGGAAGTCTGTGATGCATGCCATACGTTGACAATACAATGCAACTACAAATAATTCTGTTCAACGGACAGCACTTTATGATATAGCGCCATTTGCTGTAGTATTTCATACTACAAAAAAGCTAAAGGTGTTTTTCAGTTGAAGAAGGTACTTTTTATTCTGCCAGACCCTACAAACAGCAGAAAAAAACACCTTGTTTTTGTAGACTATAAATTTACAGTCGGTTGGCAGTTTAACCTTGCATAGGCTTTGGAACTTGAGTTAATAGCACCTTAATACGACATTACAGCCACTTCTAATTTATAACAGCCTAATCTTTTCCCCTGTTTCATCCAGTATAAATCTAATTTATGAACTATGAGGAGTTGAAGTGTGAAAGTTCACAGGTCAAATGAATACTTCCCCTGAGTCCAGTGCAGTGTGGGGTTACCACTAGAGTTTATTGGTCTACACACTAAAGCCCCAGAGACCGGTGTCAGCGAAACAGGCAATACAACTCTAGGAGTTAATTATTACTGACTACAGGGCTCATTAATCAGTTTCAGAATTGTGGTTTGTATTTGGGCCAACATTTTGTTAATGTGTCATTTGCTGGATGCATTTTTAACCTAGGGTATATAAATTGGAGATTGAGCCCCATCAGCATTTTACTTCCACTGAATTATATTGTCTGTCCGTCTATAAATGTAATTTAATTCTAAAATCTTTCTGTCATCCCTCTACCACTACTATCTACTTCTATCTTTTCACATGTTCAAAACGTTCCTTTATTTTAATTTGGAACATAAATACATTTTTCAATTTTTTTTTTTAGCATTTTTGGAAACTGTATCACCATTTGGTACTGCAGATATGTATCCCATACTATATTACTAGTCTTCAGGCTTAAAGAGGTTGTCCAGTGTAAACAAGCTATCACAAGATAGATGAGAACTTGTTGATCAGTGGGGGTCTTACCACTGGGGCCCTTACCGATAGGCAGAACGGGGAGCTTTTGTCCCTGTTAGAGTGGTCAACCAATGCTCCATTCATGCTCTATGAGGCTGCCGATGAGCCTAATTGCTCACCTTTTTCTGGCAGCCTCATAGAGAATGTATGGAGTATCAGATTTGACATTTTGTAATTATGGTAAAATTTCCCCATTGGGGATAAAGATTCACTGATCTGCTGATTGATTTGGGTCCCAGCAGTGTGACATCACGATTCCTTAATCTGCTGATTGGTTTGGGACCCAGCAGTTGACATCATGATTCCCTGATCAGCTGATTGGCTTGGGTCCCAGCAGAGTGACATCATGATTTCCTGATCTGCTGATTGGTTTGGGTCTCAGCAGTGTGACATCACGATTCCCTGATCTGCTGATTGGTTTGGATCCCTGCAGTGTGACATCAACTGATCAGTAATTTATTATTTAGCAAGCGGGTAACTTGTTTTAATTGAGCAACCCCTTTAAACAGCTCATCTGTTTTAAAGATATTAAAGGTCCAGTAGTGGACAACCCAGCATTAACCACTTAAGGATGCAGCCAATGTTTGTTTTTGTGTTTTAATTTTTTCCATTCCTTTTCTATCAACATAGCCGATTGGGGTTTGTTTTTTGTAGCTATAGTTTTGATTAAAACAATTCATTTTACCATATAAAGCACTGAGAAATAGGACAAAGATAAAAAAAACACTATTATGCCATTTTTTTTTAATGTTGCCTTTACCACATTCATTATGCAGGAAAATGTAACCTGGCAACATGATTTTGCATGTCAGTACGATTATGGCGCTCCTCCTTTGTACTCAGTACTGCCTCCCTTGCCAGTTTCCAGAAATTAACATAAAGTGGGGTGTCTAATGACTGGTGCAGCCGATCAGCCATCGATGGTACGATGGTGGCTGCAACTTCCACATTCTGTGAGAGCTGAAGAATCCGGTGTTTTTCTACATTTTTTCACCTCATTCGACCCATTAATATGGAGTTATTTAGTACTGGATAACCCATTTTAATAATAATCGACTTCTATCTTTTTTCCTATCAACATCGCTTCAGTCAGCAAAGAAAGTTTTCAATATTCTTGCAGCGCCTCTGAAGAATAAACGAAGAATTGCATAGTTATATTGAACTCAATGCAAAGTCTGGGTAGACATGTTGTATCCTCTAGAGAGAAAGAGCCCTTCATTGTAGCTTTCCTCCTCTCTAACAAATAGATATGACTAACGAGAAACCCGCGCATCCTCATAATATAGAATTCCCTAATGGTGTATTAGAAAAGGGATTTTAGGGCCCAGGAAAGCTCTTCAAGGATACAGTATGTGCACACAATGTCGTTGTTAGGTGGATGATACCCCGAAAACACCTGGAAAAGTACTAAAATATTGCAGCAACGAATGGACATAATGTACTGCAATGTAAAAATGACCTGCTGTGCATTTGCTCCATTTTTGGAGCTGAAACTGATCAGAAACTCCAAAGCCCTGATTCATCATTTTCTCACCGGTCTTGATGAGGGGGCATAGTGGAGACAGACGCTCAAGATTCATTAAAAGGTTCATGTTTCTTCATGAATCAGGAGCATCTGACGAGTGGAGTGTGCTTCTATGTGAACAACACCAGAAATCATACTACAGTCAAAGACTGGAGTAAGATTTCTAGTGTAGGGAACACAACAGCTCATCAAGACATTTTTGGGGGAGCTAGGGTAAAGTGACATGAAAAAGTTAAAAGTCGCAAAGTTTTACCTCAACTCTGAGTTGTGCCCAAATTTTGCCTTTTTTCAAAGCATCATACACCAGAATTGCTGAATCAGCGCCAATATTTTTGAGGAGGATTTTTGTCATGGTTGTGGACAGGGTTCCTTCCCTGTCGTCTCAGGGTTAATTTTGTATGGCCTCCTTTTGGTTTGCGGATGGCTATATTTACCCGCATTCGTCTGGGGATCCTTGTCAGTGATACATCTGTCTTTGCTGTGTGTCTGACCCCCTGGTGTGCTTGCATACTGTTTAGTCTGATTGCTTTCTCGTGTATGACCCGGTCTGTTTTCTCGTTCTTTGCATTGCCTTCTGACTCTGTGCTTTGTCTGTTTCTGGCTCTGACCTTTGGCTTGGTATCCTAACTTTCCACCTGTCTTCCCCGTTTGTACGTCACCACTATCTCCGGCTTCACAACCATTTTGCTACGTCCTGACCACTCTTAGTGTCTCACCCTTTGGAACCTTATCGACCTCCTGGCTCGACTTCGACACGTTCAGAATACTCTCTGGCTTTGCCGGTCACCACCGCTACTCGGCATCTGGCTCCACCTCAGGCTACTCCCCCGGTGGTCACGTGTCTCAGGTCCTGCGCTCCGGCAGGTAAGCTCACCACAGCACTCCTCACACACTCTCTGTCCATCCGTAACACGTGCACAGACTCCTGCTGTAAGTCTGCAGCAGGGTTCTTGATAATTTGGAGAGGTTCCAATCAATTTTCCGCTCCAAAAACTTCTCCAAACACTCAGTATGTGCACACACCCTTAGTATTTGGTGCTTTTCTTTTCCTCTGCGTATTTCCATGCACAAAAATACAGCGTCTTACAGTTCCAGCGAAGTAGGAGGTATTTAAAGAATTCTCATGCCCAGAGTGCTTTTTTTACATTGCAGAAATTGACTTGTGGTGCAATTTTTAAGGCTATGTACCCACGTATGCAGAAAAAAACAGACTCCTTCCCAGGAAAAACGCACATTTTTTGCGTGATTTTTGCGCAGTTTTTATGCGTTTTTTGCAGGAGCAGCCTCCTGGTCATAGAATATTGTTAGAAATGCGGATTTTTCCGCGAAATTAATGAGCATGCTGCGTTTTTTACCACGATGCGTTTTTTTCGCAGAAAGTGCGGAATTCATTAAAAAGAATGGGATGCTTCTTGTAAGCGTTTTTGCCGGTAAAAACTCTTAAAAAATGCGGGGAAAAAACGCTTACGTGGGTACACAGCCTTAATCTGTACAATGTCCATATTTCCTGTTGTAAATTTGTGTTTTATTTGCAGATTTTCCCTGTACACTTAGATGAAATGAGGAAAATCTGCAAGAAAAAAAAAGCAAATGCCTTATTATTGCGTTTTTGTAGCATGTAATCTGCACATGGCTTTATCAATAAAATTTTATCAAAGTTAAATAACAGCAAGTATCCAAAACCAAGCAATTTTTTTTATGACACGCCATACAAAAAAAAGACGATAAAAATGCATTGAAAAACCACAACTAACATAATTTAGCAAATTGGTGAAAAAAAATCTACAAAATCAAAAACGCATTGTGGAAACTTAGCCTAAGGGCTCATTCAGACGTCAGGTTTTCTCGTACTAGTGCTCTCCGTGCCCTTCACAGATAGCACATGTACCTATGATGGGCTACGGGGCTGTTCTCATGTCGGATATTTTCCTCGGACCAAGTGGTCAGTTTAAAAAAACCTAGACTTGTTGGTCCCAGAGTTGGATCGAAATCAGCAATATAAGTCTATGGGGCCGTGAAGAAAATCGGATGACATCTGAGTGCTGTCTGAGTTTCAAGGAATCTTAGAAAGGACAAGGTGGAGAAACTTCTTTTTTGTTTTCTCCACGTCCAAAGAAAACTGATGACGATCGGACCACACTGTGATCAAAATAATCATTTTTTTTCTTTCACATGGAGAATACTGACATCTGAATGAGCCTTGGTTTGTGCCAATTACAGTGCTATGTAGAGGTATGCAGTATATATTAAAAAAAACAAGTAATTGGGGTTTTCTGTTCTTAGACAATGGCCTTAGCAGCTGTTAGACTGGTGTAACTACCACTGTTATTCGGCATCCTCTCCTTGCCACATCTGAGAGCTGCACGTAGCGCGCAAAAGCACAGAAATGCTCTAAGACATCTGCATTTTGAAACTCTGCAGTATCCCACGAGTGTATTAAATCTGCAGTGTGCTGATCTGTTTCCTGGCTTTGTTATGTTTTCTCCTCTGTAACTGAATATCCCTCATGAGCACCAGTGGATAGGAGATATCTCCACTACAGCTGTGTCAGCAGGCCAGTGGCTCTTGGCTTCCACTTCCTGCTCTTGCCTGTGCACAGTAAGACTTAGAGACCCCCACTGGGGGGGGTTTGTTAATTTGCCAGGTTTGATCTCTTTTGAGTTGGCGTCTGGATCATTCAACACTTGCACACATTTCACTTTTAAAAACACTTCATTTATTGGTTTGAAATCCTGTTTGAGGCTATGAGACTGGAGAGGACTCAGGAACCACCACAGCATGGCAACCCGAAAACCTACAACACGATCACATTACTAGAATCCGTCCCAGAACCATGAAAAAGAGTTCTGGTAACGGCATACTTTTCCCACTCTTGTTTTGCCCCACCACGATCCACTTTCCAAAAACAACCCACACATTAATTTCAGCAGAAACATTTTCCAGTCCAAATATTATTTTTGGGACAGTGTATTTCAAGGAATAAGCAGCAGAGTCGGTAATCCTGAAGAAGCTGGAGCAGTGGATCAGTGCTATGGTTATAATTAGGGGTCATCATTCTTATGTACACACTTGTTTTTTAAATGTTGATAATACAACATTTGAAATAATATCAATATCTACCATGTGATAAGTATATTATTATTATTTTAGCTAAACACGACATCTAGAATTTTAAAGCAAAAGTATGCATGGAGAAATAAAAAGTAAAAGTCCCGCACGCACGGAAACGGAGAACAGTGCACACTGTCCTCTGTGTACACGGACGGCCGCCAGGGAAGTAGCGCTACTGTAAGCCGCTGTTACCCGGCAACAGGTGCTGAACGCGGCTGTCATCCATTCTCCCTGCTCTACCGGCGAGTAGAGGAGAATGAATGAATGATAAACTGACCTGCTGTGACCTCCAGACCGTGGAAGAATGCAAGTGATGAGGTCACGGCAGTTCAAGCTCTGACACAGTGACCTCATCACTTGCATTCTCCGACGTGGTCCTGAGGTCACAGCAGGTCAGTTTTTTCATTCATTCATTCATTCATTCATTCTCCACCTGCTAGCGCTGATGGTAGCAGAGCAGGGGAGAATGACAGCCGGCTTCAGCACCAGCCGCCGGGAGACAGCGGCTTACAGTAGCACTTCTTCCCCCGCAGGCGTCCGTGTGGTCCTGATACGGCACATGGGTGGCACATGGTTGCCACATGTATGCCGCACGTAGTACACACACGGACACTGATATCTCCAATACTGTTTTTTTTGGTACCGGAATTATCAGGACGTGTGAAACCAGCCTAAGGGCGGGTACAGACGAGCATGTTTTCGGTCTGAATGCAATCCGACAAAACATCGGCTCGCACTCGGACCAATGATAGTGTATGGGTTCATGCACAAACCCGATATTTTCCTCGGACAGAGACAGTCCAAGGGAAAAATCACTGCGTGCCAGAGGTTGATCCGATTTTCGGATCATACCCGACCATGCAAGTCAAGAAGTGTGTGGAAATAAAAGGACTGCACTCGGAGGACGTCTGTGTGCAGTCCAATTTCCACAAACTGATGGAATAGATGGAGACATTTTTTTCTAAATCTTCTCATCCGTGTGATCAGAGTGTTATTTCCATAATTGACCTGATTTTCTCAGATGACAGACTCTATGGCCGTTTGCATCTGCCCTTATTGGCATATATAAGGACATTCAGTTTGGGTCAGGAGACCTCTGGCCGATCAGTACATTTTGATCTGTACTCAGATTATGAATGTTGAAAGGGTGAAGCCGATCTCAAATTGTATTAATGTTTATGCTCAAAAATTAAAACATGCCAATGATCATCAAGGAGAAGGCAAACACTTGAGAATATTTTTTTTAGCACAAATGGTTCATAACCTAGTGTGGAGTGATCGCATATGTGGTCCGTAGATAGATTTGAAGCATCTGTAAAATGTTGGTATCTTTATCAATTATGAATTGGAACCACTATAGTGTTAGCACAGCCACAAAAAAAGTCTCAAATATTTTCAGATCTTATTACATTCTTACATTTATTTACAGTTTAAAGGGAACATGTCAGCAGGATTGTGCACAGTAACCTACAGACAGTGTCAGGTCGGCGCAGTTATACTGATTAAAATGATACCTTGGTTGATGGAATCCGTCTTGTGGTTATTCTTTAATCTTTAATTTCAGTTTTTTGTTAGTGAGATTCTCGTGCCCTAAGGCGGGGTTCATGTTTGTGGTGCTCTGATTAGATATTCATAATGCAGACTGCTGACAGGTCACTGATCCCTCACTGACCTGTTCCCTAATTTGCATAATGAATGATAGGTTCTCTTTAACCCCTTTCTGCCATATGACATACTATCCCGTCCATGTGCCCTGGGACTTAATTTCCAGGGACGGGATAGTACGTCATAGCGATCAGCGGCGCTCACATGGTGAGCGCCGCTGATCGCGGCTGGGTGTCAGCTGATTATCACAGCTGACACCCACACAATCGCAGTGTATCGGAGATTTAGGGAAGCATCGGCAGGGAGGGGGCTCCCTCCGTGCTTCCCTGAGACCCCCGCAGCAGCGCAATGTGTAGCGCTGCCGTGGGGGCCTCCTTCCCTGCAGGTCCCTGGATCCAAAATGGCGGCGGGGACCTTCAGGGGCCTGCAGGGAGCCAGCTTCCTCATGCCTGCAAAGCGCAGGCACAAGGAAGCCTTCTGCACTGCCTGGGACAGATCGCTGATCTTTTACAGCGATCTGTGATGTAATCTGTCACATGACAGTTATGTCCCCCCTGGGACATTGTAATAAAGTTAAAAAAAAGTGTAAAAAATAATTTATAAAAAAAATCGCTAAATAAATAAAAAAAAAAAAATATTCCCTAATAAATTCATTTTTTGGAAATAAAAAAAAACAATAAAAGTACACATATTTGGTATCACCGCATCCGTAACGACCCACCCTATAAAACTGTCCCATTAGTTAACCCCCTTAGTGAACCCCTTAAAAAATAAAAATAAAAAACAAAGTAAAAAATAATGCTTTATTATCATATCATACCGCCGAACAAAAAGTGCAGTAACACGCGATCAAAAAGATGGATATAAATAACCATGGTACCACTGAAAACATCATCTTGTCCAGCAGAAAAGGAGCTGCCATACAGCATCAACAGCGAAAAAATAAAAAAGTTATAGCTCGCAGAATAAAGCGATGGAAAAATAATTATTTTTCATATAAAATTGTTTTCATTGCATAAAAGCACCAAAACATAAAAAAGACATAAATGAGGTATCGCTGAACCGTACTAACCCGAGGAATCAAACCGCCTTATCCATTTTACCGCACGCGGTTCGATGTAAATGCACCCCCCAAAAGAAATTCTTGAAATGCTGTTTTTTGTTCTTTCTGCGTCCAAAAAATCGGAATAAAAAGCGATCAAAAAATGTCACGTGCCCGAAAATGGTACCAATAAAAACGTCAACTCGTCCCGCAAAAAATAAGACCTCACATGACTCAATGGGTCAAAATACGGAAAAATTACAGCTCTCAAAATGTGATGATGCAAAAACTATTCTTACAATAAAAAGCGTCTTTTAGCGTATGACAGCTGCCAAACATAAAAACCCACTATAAATAGTAAATTAAACCCCCCTTTATCACCCCCTTAGTTAGGGAAAAATAATAAAATTAAAAAATTGTATTTATTTCCATTTTCCCATTAGGGCTAGAATTAGGGCTAGGGTTAGGGTTAGGGCTAGGGTTAGGGTTAGGGCTGAGATTAGAGTTAGGGGTGTGTTGGGGTTAGGGTTGGAGTTAGAATTGGGGGGGTTTCCAACATGGCGTCTGATCTCAATTCCAGCCAATTCTGCGTTGAAAAAGTCAAATGGTGCTCCTTCCCTTCCAAGCTCTGCCATGTGCCCAAACAGTGTTTTACTCCCACATATGGGGTATCAGCCTACTCAGGACAAATTGCAAAACAACTTTTGGGGTCCAATTTCTCCTGTTACTGTTAGGAAAATAAAAAATTGGGGGCAAAAATATCATTTTGTGGAAAAAATATGATTTTTTTATTTTCACGCCCGGGCGTTATAAACTTCTGTGAAGCACTGGGGGTTCAAAGTGCTCACCACACATCTAGATTTAAGTTCCTTGGGGGGTCTAGTTTCCAAAATGGTGTCATTTTTGGGGGGTTTCCACTGTTTAGGCACATCAGGGGCTCTCCAAAGGCAACATGACACCCGCAGACCATTCCATCAAAGTCTGCATTCCAAAACGTCACTACTTCCCTTCCGAGCCCTGACGTGTGCCCATACAGTAGTTTTCTCCCACATATGGGGTATTAGCGTACTCAGGACAAATTGGACAACAACTTTTGGGGTCCAATTTCTCCTGTTACCATTGGGAAAATAAAAAAATTGGGGACTAAAAGATCATGTTTGTGGAAAAAATATGATTTTTTTTATTTTCACGTCCGGGCATTATAAACTTCTGTGAAGCCCTACGGGGTTCAAAGTGCTCACCACACATCTAGATAAGTTTCTTGGGGGGTCTAGTTTCCAAAATGGTGTCATTTTTGGGGGGTTTCCACTGTTTAGGCACATCAGGGGCTTTCCAAACGCGGCATGACGTCCAACCCCAATTCCAGCCAAAAAAGTCACATGGCGCTGCTTCCCTTCTGAGCTCTGCCATGCGCCCAAATAGTGGTTTTCCCCCACATATGGGGTATCAGCGCATTCAGGACAAATTGCACAATAAATTTTGGGGTCCTGTTACCCTTGGAAAAAGAAAAATTGGGGGTGAAAATATCATTTTTGTGGAAAAAATATGATTTTTTAATTGTACGGCTGTACGTTATAAACTTCTGTGAAGCCCTTGTGGGTTCAAAGTTCTCACCACATCTCTAGATAAGTTCCTTGGGGGGTCTAGTTTCCAAAATGGGGTTACTTGTGGGGGTTTCCACTGTTTAGGTACATCAGGGGCTCTCCAAACGTGACATGGCGTCCGATCTGAATTCCAGCCAATTTTGCATTGAAAAACTCAAACGGCGCTCCTTCCCGTTTGAGCTCTGCCATGCGCCGAAACAGTGGTTCCCCCCCACATATCAGGTATCAGTGTACTCAGGAGAAATTGCACAATAACTTTTGCAGTCCAATTTCTCCTGTTACCCTGGGTAAAAATAAAAAAAATTGGACCGGAAGTAATTTTTTTGTGAAAAAAAAGGTAAATGTTCATTTTTTTTTTCAACATTCAAAAAAATCCTGTGAAGCACCTGAAGGGTTAATAAACTTCTTGAATATGGTTTTGAGCACCTTGAGGGGTGCAGTCTTTAGAATGGTGTCACTTTTGGGTATTTTCTATCATATAGACCCCTCAAAGTGACTTCAAATGTGCTGCGGTCCGTAAAAATAAAATGGTGTTGCAAAAATGAGAAATCGCTGGTAAACTTTTAACCCTTATAACTTCCTAACAAAATAAATTTTGTTTCCAAAATTGTGCTGATGT
Organism: Dendrobates tinctorius; assembly: GCF_039654945.1. Taxonomy (NCBI): domain Eukaryota; kingdom Metazoa; phylum Chordata; class Amphibia; order Anura; family Dendrobatidae; genus Dendrobates; species Dendrobates tinctorius. The sequence continues at coordinate 7,309,795 of NW_027361838.1, read as the reverse complement.
AAAGTAAACATGTGGGAAATGTTACTTATTAAGTTTTTTGTGTGCCATATCTCTGTGATTTAAGGGCATAAAAATTCAAAGTTGGAAAATTGTGAAATTTTCAAAATTTTCGCCAAATTTCCATTTTTTTCACAAATAAACGCAAACTATTTGAATGAAATTTTACCACTAACATGAAGTACAATATGTCACGAGAAAACAATGTCAGAATCACCAGGATCCATGAAGCGTTTCAGAGTTATTACCTCATAAAGGGACAGTGGTCAGAATTGTAAAAATTGGCCCGGTCATGAACGTGCAAACCACCCTTGGGGGTTAAGGGGTTAAGGGAAAGTGTAATAAAAAAATAACTGTTTAAATCAGGTTATTATATTAAATGTATTTTGCAAAAAATTTAGCAATTTTTTTCACATATAATATTATTGAAAATAAAAAATAGAAATGTAGCAATTTTCACACTGGGGCTTTTTTAGACTCTAAATTCCTGTTGTTTCAGAAAATAATACATGTACATTAGCAGCAATAAAATGACTGAGTCCCTATCTTTTGTATTAAAGCATCCAATGAGCTGTGGAGAGGTCATTGAAAAGTGAGAGGAAGCAGGGTCATATATGACATTGTGGATTCTATGTTATCAGTTGTACACAGGTGTTACCTTTCATTGTAATCTTGACTTTGATGAGAAGGATCTTGCTGAAAAGTCTTCCAGAAAGACCAGAGAGTATGAGCCTAAAACAGCTCCAGCAGCCACTGTGAAAACTACAAGATTTATTTTTAGTATAACCAGGAGAAGCAGGAGTATATTGGTTAAAAAAGAGGTAATTTATTAGTAGATTTACAATAATTAAAGTTACAAACAAACACCAAAATGTATAGTGTACAAGGAAAATATTAGAGGACCACCAGTGCTGCAGACCCACCGATATAGGGCTGTAAGTGCTAAATAGTTAAGATAAATATAAGCAGTACAAATCACGTTACAGTCTTAGGAAATAAATATGTGAACTGCACTTACCAGTACACACAAACGGAGGGGAGAGCGGCACTGAACTGGATCCAAACAGCCTGACGTATTTTTTGGTTTTCTATTGCATGCTTTCTCAAGGGGAGATTTATTTTTACTAACGATCATGATCTGAAAAAAAATTCCAAAATTGGGTCCCTGTGCAGGAACAGTATATGGCCCTCTCTTTGGGATTGTGACAGAATCGGCTTTCTGATTTGAAGGCAGAAGTGGCCCACTTACATCTTGGGCCCCTGTATTGCTACATACAGGTGCATCTCACAAAATTAGAATATCATCAAAAAGTTAATTTATTTCAGTTCTTCAATACAAAAAGTGAAACTCATATATTATATAGCATCATTAAAAACCGAGTGATCTATTTCAAGCATTTATTTCTGTTAATGTTGATAATTATGGCTTACAGCCAATGAAAACCCAAAAGGAATGATCTCAGCAAATTAGAATACTTTATAACTCCTGCTTGAAAAAATGATTTTAAAATCCGAAATGTTGGTCTACAGAAATGTATATTCAGTAAATGCACCCAATACTTGGTGGGTGCACCTTTTTCATCAATTACTACTTCAATGCGGCGTGACATGGAGGCGATCAGCCTGTGGCACTGCTGAGGTGTTATGGAAACCCAGGTTGCTTTAATAGCAGCCTTCAGCTTGTCTGCATTGTTGGGTCTGGTGTCTCTCATCTTCCTCTTGACAATACCCCATAGATTCTCTATGGGGTTAATGTCAGTTGAGTTTGCTGGCCAAGCAAGCTGTTGTTTTTAAACCAGGTATTGGTACTTTTTGGCAGTGTGGACAGGTGCCTAGTCCTGCTGGAGAATGAAATTTCCATCTCCAATAAGCTTGTCAGCAAAGGGAAGCATGAAGTGCTCTAAAATTTCCTGGTAGATGGCTGCGCTGACTTTGGTCTTGATCAAACACAGTGTACCTACACCAGCAGATGACATGGCTCCCCAAACCATCACTGATTGTGGAAACTTCACACTAGACCTTAAGTAGCTTGGATTGTCTGTCTCTCCACTCTTCCTCCAGACTCTGGGACCTTGATTTCCAAGGTCTAGTGGGGGCCGGTCGAACAGGCTGAAAGGGAAGGAATTTCCTGTTACTGGAGCAGAGCCCGTGCAGGCTTGCCCGAGGCAGGACGCTTGTCACTGCCAGGAGCAGAAGGTGCCCCGGTCGGGGGGGACACAGGCTGCCATGGACTGTCGGGCAGTGTGGACAGGTCCTGGCATTGCGGGACCGACCCCAAAAAAACTTTTGTCGTTCACAGCCAAGCCCAGATGGGAGCTCTTGAGACTGTGCCATCTCATGAAGTTGCAGGGACAGAGCAAAAAGCATTGTATTGTTATAGTAAAGTTTTCCCATTGGAACAGAACTGTGTCCTGTGCGGTCTTCCTGAGTGCTCATCCCCAGCGGCTGGATTGTGTGTGATGAAGGTAAATGACTGTACCGCAGGACTGGGACTTCACTTGTCTGTTTGTGTGCAAGGGGCTGGGGTGCTCACTGACTGTGCCTTAGTAAACTCGGCTATGACTACCGCCCCAAGCCACCATGTTACACAATCACAATACAATATTAGTACCTGGTATATGAATTTTATTTCACTTCATATCATTATTGTATTGCGCAGATTCACCCACTTATTCGGTCAGACCCGATGGGTGGAGGACATGGCCTGTACAGACTGCACAATTATATTTTAGGATGTTTTTATTTCCCGTTGCCTAGTGCAGAATGAGCGGGAAATGTATCTCCCACCAGAGCCAACAGGGTTCATCCCTATTAATATTTTGTAAATTATGAATTTCATAGCTTATTTCCTTTCCAGCTCAAAATACAATTTGCCAAAGATTTCCAGTAAGTTGAAAGTGAATGTAACCTTTGAATCACTGAGCGCTATTCATACAGCGCAACATGGTGGATACATTAGTCGTGTACAGCGTGGTACCGCTCCGGGATCCTCTTCTGGGAGTACAATGCTGTTTACACCCACATGCAGCTTGTATCGTAGCGTGTTTGCTTCATGTTACCTCACAGATTATTATGTGTTCACTAATCTTTTTTTCAATCAGATTTCTGCATGGAAAACATACATTTATCCTGCCAGGAGTGGAAATTTACAACTTTGGTTGAAACATTTTCAGTTTCTTATCATTACCTCAGGACTTTTTAACAGCAAATATCCTGTTGTAATAGAAAAGTCTCTACTGAGGAACACTGTTAACATAGTTCGTCTATTAGAAACATGTAAGGGGAGAGGTCCTAGCTGGCAGAATAACAGGGGGTCTAATGTTTTTTGTTATTTACCAGATTTGGAAGAGTTTATACTACAAGCGAATATGAGGTAATGTTTTCTCATCAGAAACAGGTATATATCCATGACTTGTTTCAACCACCTAAAACATTGCAAAGTAATATACTGCCCAAAATGGTGTGAAATCATAAAAAAGTCACAAGAAACGTACCAATCGCCCTCCAGTGTCTGTGCTTACTACTCCATCTAGATGAACATGTGACCGCTGCAGCTAATCATTGCTGCACATATGATGTGTTAATTATCATTACAAGCACTGAATGGGCAAGAAGAAGATAAATTAAAGTGGTTGGACAACCACTTTAAACTTTAAAGTATCAGACGAGGCTAGCCTTAATATGAGCACAGTCATGATAGAAACGGGAGTCTTCTTTGAAAACCCTTCAACACGTCACGGGTAAGATAATGGGCAGTTAGAAGAGTATGCCCTGGACCACATGCTATAAAAAATTATAGTGACATTTAACAGGTTAACAGTCGCGGGCAGAGCTACACTCTTGGCTGTAATAGGCAAATGATGGCTGCATATCACAGCCATCAACTGCTAGTAAAGGGCCAGGCTCAGCTCCTGAGCCAGCTCCAGTCATTCGCTGATGATGATCACCGTGCATATAGTGTATGGTGCTTGTCGTCAACAGTTTAAATTCAATTCAATCTTTGGTCACTAAATAATATATACATATATATATATATATATATATATATATATATATACCATATTTTTGGATTATAAGATGCACTTTTCTCCCCAAAAATTTTGGGGAAAATGCGGGTGCATCTTATAATCTGAATGTAGCTTAAGGGGGGGATCAGCGGTGGAGCGGGGTCCCAAGAGGCATGGTCCCTGCTGCAGGAAGCTGATTGCAGCAGCATAAGTGTGGCGATGCTGTGGGCACTAAGCTGGAGGGGGTGTTGAGCAGTGCAAGACTGCGGCGGGCCCCGGGCTTTCACAAAATGTCGGGGGTTTCCATATTTTCCATCCTTTTCACTGTGGTGGACTTCAGGAAAATGGCTGCCTCCTGCGGCGCATGTGCAGACTGGGATCTCAGCTCCCGAGGATGAGAGTCCAGATCCGACTGCAGCCTCAAAACGCTAAACACTCCCTCCTCCCAGGTCGGGGCCCAAAGCTTCGCCCCACTCCTGCTTCTGTTGCCAGCTTCCTGCAGCAGCAACCCTGCCTCCTGGGAGCCCGCTCCACCACAGCCGCCTCCAACGGTAAGCTGCCGTAAAGGCGGACTATAAGACTGACCCTCATTTTATTAAAAAAAGATTTTCGTCCCCAAAATATGGAGTGTATCTTTTGGTCCTGTGCGTCTTATAGTTCCCAAAATAAGGTGTGTGTGTATATATGTGTATATATATATATATATATATATATATATATAAATGCTGCATAAATAGTCAACCCCTTCAGACTACTAGTGGTAGAACATTTTGTTCCTGTAATACCAGTTTTCAAAGGTATTATATAATGTTAATGATCTGTCCTTAAGATAGGAGCTGATCTGCAGGGTCGCTGCTGCAGGAAGCTGGCAGCAGAAGCAGGAGTGGGGCGATGCTTTGGGCCCCGACCTGGGAGGAGGGAGTGTTTAGCGGTTCGAGGCTGCAGTCGGATCTGGACTCTCATCCTTGGGAGCTGAGATCCCAGTCTGCACATGTGCCCTCTTTCCTCTTGGTATTTGTTATAATCTATGTGATTATTGTTATGCTGTAACGTCTATTGTCTGTACAAATCCCCTCTGAAATGTAAAGTGCTGCGGAATATGTTGGCGCTATAGAAATAAAATTTATAATATTATTATTATTATCTGCAGTACCTAGCAGCAGCCACTGAGCAGTGTGAAAGTGCAGTGGTGTTCTCTTCTCTACATGGTTTTTGTTTCATTTTCGCTATATGGCCGCTGCAAGTGCTGAAACTAAACATGGTCAAAACCAAGATTGTTGTGTTTTACCATCACTATCTTCCACACCTAAAATATCCTTATTTATTATCAACTCTTCCCTATTACTCTCTGCACAACTCAACAGAAAGACAAACATGTCTCACACGTGGGTCTCCCAATCACAACTTATCACCTGTCCACAGCATAGGTGATAAGCTGCGAACCTGTGGGAGTTCAACCAAAGAAACCCGAACCAATCCTGACACAGGGTGTCCCAAGTCCTCTGTTCACATAGAACATCACTTGAGGGTGTGCCGTACCTCTTGAGTCAAAGAGCATCTTCTCCCATTGCAAGGATATGTTCCTCTTGGTGAATCTGAGGGCATTGAACTTCGGATAATGATTTTTCTTAGATTGGGAGGTTGCCTGTAACATAGCAAGGGGGGGGTCTTTGAATAGTGTTTTTAACCAGTCTTCCTTGTGTAGGATATGGTGAAGTTTCCAGGGTACACAGTGGGTAACTAAGCGCCGCGCGTGCTTAGTTACCCACTATTTACCCTGGATACCAGCTCCCAGCATCTGCTTACAGCGCTGGGAGCTCGCTGATCGTTGGTCTCCCGCTGCCACACGCAGCGATGCGCGCTGGCCAGCGGGAGACCGACAATCAAAAATGGCCCACGATCAGCGATACCCGGCGGGGGGGCGGTCGCTGGTGCGTGCCACACACAGCAACATCGGTGTTGCGTCACAAAATCAGTGACGCATCAGCGATCTCACTAGCGATTTCGCTAAGTGTGAAGTACCCCTAACAACTTTACCGCTGGTCTTGTTTCCCTGACATTACTGAAAATGGTTCTGTTATACTTAGTCCTATATAATTCAGCGGTATATTTTGCTTGTCAAGTAATGTGATGGCGCTCAGCCTGTAGATCATTTCCAGACCTGAAGCTGGATCATACATTCTGTACATTCAGAATAAACAAAGATTTTGCTAAAGTTGCATTAGAGCAGTCAGGAATGTGCGGGAAACGTCACACGGTCCATTACAAGGAGACTTTTATAACTTTCCTTTTTCTTCGTGGATTTTGTTGTGACCAGGGCTTTTTTAGCAGTATTATGTATAAAAAATAGTTTTCAGATAACAATAACCACAAGCAATTGCTAAATTGTAAGCAGCACAACATGGATTTGCGTAAGCCGTCTTTGCTTTGAGCCGATCTGGGATTTCCTTTCATGTAAAGCCACATTGTACTACCGCATTTGAAAAACAGAGATATTTTGTTTTCTTGCTGCATTTTTCTTTTGAAATCTTTTGAGGGAAAAATAATGAATAGGACGTACAGTAGTTGGTTTAAAACTGTATGTTATACAACAAGCCCTACTCTCGAGCACTAAGGCTGTCTTACATCAATGCAGGGGGTCTTTCTTATGTCAGGGGGTCTTTCTGGAGCACAGCTAGTTTCCTCGTTAAGATGAAGGATATCTCGGTAGAATGTCATGAAGTCCAGCATAATTTCATTGGGGTCCGCAGTGGATCTGGCAGTTTTTTGGCTTCTTCTATAACATAGATGTGATCAGAGCATAACTGTGACCAAACTGCTCTCCTGGTGTGAACAAGAACGACCAGAAGAAAATGTAAAATGCTTCTTTAAATTCTCACTTGTCCATTGAGAATATCTCTTGATGTTACAGTTTCACAGCCAAGTTCTGTAATTTTATGTTCTAATTTCTGTCAAGTGCGGCATTATAAATGCTGAACAGTCACAATATATTTGTAGACTTTTGGCGTTTTTGGTTTTTGCCAGTTTGAAGCAGTTTGGAGAGTAGCCAGGGCAGGGCAGACATGGCTATGTCCAGTCATTAAATTCATCAATAATACCAGCTTTCCAGAACTATGTCTGTGAGGCTCACACATATGCGCACACCAATGAGAAATAGTTATTAATTAAAGGGGATATTAAGGACTTTAGAAAAAATAGAGATATATATATCTATAAGCACTAATATGCAGATAGTTGCAACCTACCTGCTTATTGTATCCACCACCATTTTCTGCTGACATAGAATGCTCACTTACCACTCCTGCCGGCGATTCAGCTGCTTCCTAACAATAGAGCAGCTCTTCCGGGCTGCTCTGCTGACAGGGCAGGACTGCTGGCGTCATGATGATTGACAGCCGGCTCAGTGATTTAGGCAGCGAGGAGCCAGCTGTCAATAAGCATGACATTGCATGGCATGGTTAAGGGTGCTTTCATGTTACGCTTTTCTACATGTTCATAGGTCCCATCAGGGCCTGTGTATCAACCCCCAGCGAAATGGGATTCAGACGTATTGCCTGATGTGGCCATAGACTATAATGGTGAGGACAGAGCAAATGTGTGCTCCATCGTGCATCATTTTTGGGTGTATATGCCTACTGGAGGAGGACACAAAGACGCAAAGCAGGAATAAAATGCCAAGTGTGGCAAAATTGCATAAAAAAGTGCATTTCCACAATGTTTTTTTTTTTTGTTATTTACTTACCATGTTCACTATGCAGTAAAAATGACCTGAAATGGCAGGTCAGTACGATTACAGAGATACCAAACACGCTTAGGTTTTTTAAGTGGAGTAGAAAAAAAATCAGAAATTTATAAAGAAAATTAACTTGTGTCACCATTTTGTGATACCTGTAATATTTTCAATTGTAGATCAATGAGGCTGTGTGAGGGCTCATTTCTCGCTCCCTGAACTGATATTTTTGTTGATACCATCTTGATGTCACGTGGGGCTTAGTCCCACTAAGGCTGTAATACCCGGGGGCCCTGTGATGTCCCTATAACTAGGGGAAACCCTGTCTGACCCTCAACCCAGGGTTTTTGCTGATGGTGCAAATGCCTGAGCCTCCACCCTTTCCTTGTCTCCTGCTCAGCCCTGCACTTAACCCTCCACCCAGTGAGGAGACACACCACCAAAGTCCCCACACAAATAATGACAGACAGGGAGAACTTAAACTGCACCGCGCCACATACACACAGGACTATACAGTAATGTGAACAGGGCACAACTAAACACAAATATGGGAAGGAGAAAGGATAACAACGGATCATACGACACCAGATACGAATCTCTCTCTCTGCAACACCTCCACTCCAGACCGGAACCACTTGGTATGAAACACAAGCTATAATCGGCGACGCCCATAGGCCAGCATGACTATTTAAAGACCGTGGGCATGACTAACCATCCAACCTGGTCTCCAGCAGGATTAACCCCCGAGAGCCTGAAGATCAGGCCGGCGCCACTGAGGCTATAGTGGCTGGAGGTGGAACTACCTCTGCCTGCCGGACGCTGTGGTGTGAACAGCGTCCGACATGACATTACCCCGTCTTCTACGAGGGACCTCCGGACCCTCAAGACTCATAGGACCCGGCTTGTCCGGATGACGACGGTGAAAAGAACTGACCAGCCGATCCGCATGTATGTCTGAGGCTGGAACCCAAGACCTCTCCTCCGGACCATACCCCCGCCAGTGCACCAAATACTGAAGAGTACGGCGTACTACTCGAGAGTCCACTACCTTGGCGACCTCAAACTCTAAATCGCCATCCACCATGACTGGAGGTGGCATCGGCGTCACGTCCACAGAGCCTACCACCTTTTTCAATAAAGCTCTGTGAAACACGTTGTGTATCTTGTACACCGCAGGAAGTTCCAACCGATACGCCACTGGGTTAATGATGGCAGAAATCCTAAAAGGCCCAATAAACCTTGGACCCAGTTTTAAAGATGGAATTTTGAGTCTTATGTTCTTCGTAGCTAACCACACCCATTCACCCACACACAGGTCCGGACCTGGCACACGTCTACTGTCAGCCACCCGTTTGTATCTGGCACTCATGCTAAACAAACGCTGTTTCACCCGCCTCCAGACTGATGACAATTGGGCTCCTAGCTGATCCTCCTCCGGGACACCCCCCGAGTCACTCTGATGTAAGGTACAAAACTGAGGATGTTGACCGTACACACAAAAGAATGGAGACTCTCCCGATGACTCTTGGCGGTGATTATTTAACGCGAATTCGGCCAGAGGAAGGAAAGTAGACCACTCCTCCTGGTTGTCGGACACAAAGCATCGTAAATATTGTTCTAGATTTTGGTTCATGCGCTCAGTTTGTCCATTAGACTGTGGATGAAACGCCGATGAATGTGACAACTTGATCCTCAAACGTGAGCAAAAAGCTTTCCAAAACCTCGCCACAAATTGCGTACCCCTATCAGATACTATGTCCGACGGTACTCCGTGGAGTCTGACCACCTCCTTCACAAATACCTGAGCCAACGTCTTAGCATTGGGCAATGAAGACAACGCCACAAAATGCGCCATCTTTGAAAAACGGTCAACCACCACCAGGATGACCGTGTTCCCCGCCGAGGCTGGCAAGTCAGTGATGAAATCCATGGAGATTTCTGTCCATGGCCTATTGGGTACCCCCAGAGGCTGTAGCGTGCCAGCAGGACGGGTACGGGGTGACTTAGCCCTAGCGCACGTGATGCAAGCTGCCACGTAAGAGACCACGTCCTGCCGGATTTTGGGCCACCAGAAACGACGTGATACCAGCTCTAAGGTGCCCCTCACCCCTGGATGACCAGCCAGTACCGAGTCGTGGTGTTCCTTCAACACCTTAAGCCGAAGATGCAGGGGTACAAATGATTTGTTTGCGGGAAGTCCTGGTGGTACCTCCTCTTGGGCCTCGGCAATCTCCGCCTCTACCTCCGTCGTGAGAGCCGAGACCACTACCCCTTTCTGGAGGATGGGTACCGGCTCTTCCCGAGGTTCTCCCCCCGGAAAACACCTAGACAAAGCATCCGCCTTGGTGTTTTTAGCCCCGGGACGGTAAGTCACCAGAAAATTGAAACGAGTAAAAAACAATGCCCAGCGAGCCTGTCTAGGAGACAGACGCTTAGCCGACTCCAGATAGAGCAGATTCTTATGGTCGGTGATGACTGTGACCTGGTGAGCCGCCCCCTCCAAGAAGTGTCACCATTCCTCAAAAGCCAGTTTGATGGCCAACAACTCCCTGTTGCCGATATCATAATTCCGTTCGGCCGGCGACAGCTTCTTGGAGAAGTAGGCGCATGGATGCATCTCGCTCAAGGACGAGCCTTGAGACAGTACTGCCCCCACTCCCACCTCCGACGCATCAACCTCCACCACAAAAGGTTTAGACACGTCTGGTTGCACCAGAAAGGGGGCTGAAGCAAAACTATTCTTCAGACGCTCAAAGGCACGTATAGCCACCTCAGGCCAGTTCGCCAGATCGGCACCCTTTTTTGTCATGTCCGTGAGCGGTTTGGCGATAGTCGAAAAGTGTTTTATAAATTTCCTATAATAATTCGCAAACCCAAGGAACCGCTGGAGTGCTTTCAGACTCTCCGGCCTCTCCCATTGCAGCACCGCTTGCACCTTAGCGGTGTCCATTTTAAAGCCGGCTGCGGACACAATATATCCCAAAAAGGGCAACTCCTGGACAAAAAATAAACATTTTTCCAGCTTAGCATAGAGCTGGTTCTCCCGGAGCAACTGTAACACCTGCCTGACATGCTCCAAATGAGTGTCCCGATCGCTAGAATAAATGAGGATATCATCCAGGTATACAATCACAAATCTCCCCAGGACATGAGCAAATACATCATTAATAAAATGTTGGAAAATGGCAGGCGCGGTGGTCAACCCAAACGGCATAACCAGACTCTCAAAATGACCCTCAGGAGTGTTAAACGCCGTCTTCCACTCATCCCCCTGACGGACCCTTATGAGGTTATACGCCCCCCTGAGGTCCAGCTTGGAAAACCATTTCCCCCCAGCTACCTGGTTGAACAAATCCGGGATTAACAGCATAGGGTAAGGATCACGGATAGTAATCTGGTTTAACTCTCGGAAATCCAGACACGGGCGTAACCCCCCATCTTTCTTCTTAATGAAGAAAAACCCCGCGGCTACAGGCGAGGACGAAGGCCGGATGTGTCCTTTGCTCAGACTCTCCGCGATGTAGTCTTTCAGAGCTTGTCTCTCAGGACCAGAAATATTAAACATCCTGGCCTTAGGTAATTTGGCCCTGGGTTTTAACCTGATCGCACAGTCATAGGCTCTATGTGGAGGCAGTTCTGAGCAACCCTTCTCAGAGAAAACATCTGCGAAATCCTGCAAAGCCTCCGGCAGGCTGGGCGTCATGGCGGACACACATGTGGCCAAGCAATTGTCTTGGCAAAAACCACTCCATTGTACTATGTCCTGAGTTTTCCAATCAATTACCGGGTTGTGTCTGGACAACCATGGAAAACCCAGGACCATTTGTGCTGGGAGATTACGGAGGACCCTACATGTAACCGACTCAGAATGTAGGACCCCAATGTGGAGTTTCACCTCTGCCACAAACTCCGTAATCTCCCCTTGAGGGAGGGGAACAGCATTAATGGTCACCACCTGTATGGGGTGAGGAAGTTTTTCAATCTTAAACCCGGCGGTGTGTGCAAACTCCTCATCTATGAGATTGGTGGCGGAACCGCTGTCCACAAACACTGATATTGGTAGCTCTCTGCCCACGATAATAACCTTGGCAGGGAGCATACATTGAGATACCATCATGGAGGATATGCATACGCTCAGTTGGGTCTCCTCCATACCCTCTGAGCTTAACAGTTTTCCGCCGAAGTGACCCTCTTAGGTAGTACCGGGCAAACGTTAATATAATGACCTCTTTTACCACAGTAGAAACATGCTCCGGGCTTCCGGAATCCCGGAGCGCTTCGCTTAACCTGTGCCACACCAGCAATCTGCATAAGTTCAGGGGACTCATCTTCTTCAACCACACTTGCACCTCTGCTTTCCCCCAGAGGTAGCGTCTCCTGTGCCCCCTGACGAAAACGGCGATCAATACGTATCACCAAACTCATGGCAGACTCCAATGATGCCGGAGACTCATACATCAGGAGGGCTTGTTTAACCCTCCCTGACACCCCATGCATAAACTGGCTCCGCAGCGCTGGGTCATTCCACTGTGTGTCTACGGCCCAGCGGCGAAATTCCGAACAATAGTCCTCTGCCAAGCGCTCCCCCTGGCGGAGGGCGCGGATTTTAGATTCCGCTAGAGCCAGTCGGTCAGGATCATCGTAAATGAGTCCGAGGGCAGAAAAAACATTATCAACAGAAAGAAATGTAGCAGAGTCAGCTGGTAAGGAAAATGCCCACGCTTGGGGGTCACCACTCAGTAATGACAACACCAGCCCTACCCGCTGGGCCTCATTACCTGAGGAGATTGGCCGCATGCGGAAGTATAACTTGCAGGCCTCCCGAAATATGACAAATTTGCTGCGATCCCCTGAAAAACGTTCTGGCAGCGGAAACTTCGGCTCTGCACCGATACCTGCAGATGCTGTTTGCACTTTCGCTACTACCAGGCCCTGCTGCTGAACTGCCCCTTTCAACTCGGAGACCTGTAAGGACAGCGCCGCCAACTGGCGGGTTATGGAATCTAATGGATCCATGGACACCTGAAAAAATGTGGGCCGATTATAATGTCACGTGGGGCTTAGTCCCACTAAGGCTGTAATACCCGGGGGCCCTGTGATGTCCCTATAACTAGGGGAAACCCTGTCTGACCCTCAACCCAGGGTTTTTGCTGATGGTGCAAATGCCTGAGCCTCCACCCTTTCCTTGTCTCCTGCTCAGCCCTGCACTTAACCCTCCACCCTCCACCCAGTGAGGAGACACACCACCAAAGCCCCCACACAAATAATGACAGACAGGGAGAACTTAAACTGCACCGCGCCGCATACACACAGGACTATACAGTAATGTGAACAGGGCACAACTAAACACAAATATGGGAAGGAGAAAGGATAACAACGGATCATACGACACCATATACGAATCTCTCTTTCTGCAACACCTCCACTCCAGACCGGAACCACTTGGTATGAAACACAAGCTATAATCGGCGACGCCCATAGGCCAGCATGACTATTTAAAGACCGTGGGCGTGACTAACCATCCAACCTGGTCTCCAGCAGGATTAACCCCCGAGAGCCTGAAGATCAGGCCGGCGCCACTGAGGCTATAGTGGCTGGAGGTGGAACTACCTCTGCCTGCCGGACGCTGTGGTGTGAACAGCGTCCGACATGACACTTGAGGTGTTGGTTGATGGCGCTTACATTTTTTCTTATTATGCTGTTTACCGATCATGTTAATTCAATTTAATCAATATTCTTATAGATCAGACTTTTACGAATGTAAAGATACTATATATGTGTATTCTTTTAATTCTTTACTTTTAATAGAGTAAAAAGGGTGGTTTGAACATTATATATATGTACTGTATATTAAAAAAATGTTTTTGCATTGTACTATACCTTAGGGGACTTGTAAGGGGGAGGCTGGCTGGGATGAAGAAGTTGTTGTGACAACAGGGGGATTGTGACGATGCTGTTGAGTTATCTATAATATAACCGGCTAAGCGTCACTCTGTCCGAAGCCTTTATATACTGCGCAAGCACAACGCGCCTGCGCAGTCTGGCTCAAGACAGAATGAGACAGCCAGCGGTGAGGAGTGTGTATGGCGCCGGAGATGGCAGTACGCGTACACACTGCATACCGCTATGTCCGGCGCCATAATTACATACTTACCTGACAGGGAGGAGCGTTGCCACGGCACTTCTCTTCGGCCGAAGACCGGGCCAGGAGAGCGGCCGGAATCGTGTGTCTTCAGCAATATGGCGCCAGACAGTGCTATGGGCATGCGTGTACTCCGGCGCCAGACTCCTCCCCCGACCATGCACACCAGGAAAGGGATCATGCATACCAGGAAAGGGGGGTGAGGGGACCATACATACCAGGACACGGGGGTGAGAGGACCACACATACCACGAAAGGAGGGGTGAGGGGACCACACATACCACGAAAGGAGGGGTGAGGGGACCACACATACCACGAAAGAGAGGTGAGGGGACCACGCATACCACGAAAGGGGGGTGAGGGGACCACACATACCACGAAAGGGGGGTGAGGGGACCATGCATACCACAAAAGGAGGGTGAAGGGAACATGCATACCAGGAAAGGAGGGTGAGGGGACCACGCATACCAGGATAGGGGGGTGAGGGGACCACGCATACCAGGATAGGGGGGTGAGGGGACCACGCATACCATCCTGGTATGTGCTGCCCCCATGCTATCCTGGTATGTATGGTCCCCTCATCCCTATCCTGGTATGCATGGTACCCTCACCCCCCTATCCTGGTATGCATGGTCTCCTCACACCCCAATCCTGGTACGCAAGCTACCCCTCACACCCCAATCCTGGTAAGCATGGTCCTCTCGCTCCCCAATCCTGGTATGCATGGTCCCCTCACCCCTCCTTTCGTGGTATGCACGGTCCCCTGACCCTCCTTTTGTGGTATGCATGGTTCCCTCATCCAATTTTGTTGTACGCATGTCCACTCACTCCCCTTTCGTGGTATGCATGGTTCCCTCACCCCTCTTTCGTGGTATGCGTGGTCCCCTCACCCCCCTTTTGTGGTATGCGTGGTCCCCTCACCCCCCTTTCCTGGTATGCGTGGTCCCCTCACTCCCCTTTCATGGTATGCGTGGTCCCCTCACCCCCTTATCCTGGTATGCATGGTTCCTTCACCCCCCTTTCCAGGTATGCATGGTCCTCTCACCCTCCTTTTGTCAAGGCAGGATTTATATCTAGACATACAGCAGTAAACCTGTGCCTATGGGAAATTACAGGCTAGGATCATGTCCTAGCACATGAATATTTCCAGACATAATTTCATTTTGTAAAGTTTAGAGCATAAGTGCTGTTCCATAAAATCATTTGCAAAATTTTCAAGTAAAGTAAGTCAAGAATTTGTTTCTGTGTCCAAAATTGTTACTCAATCTCTGAGTTGCTGATGCTTTTAAAATTCTGAAAACGTCAGTACCAAAAATGCTATATAATATTAGAGATGATTGAACCTTTTAACCCCTCTCTGCCATTAGATGTACTATCCCGTCCATGTGCCCTGGGACTTAATTCCCAAGGACGGGATAGTACGTCTAATGCGATCAGCGGCGCCCACGTGGTGAGCGCCGCTGATCGCGGCCGGGTGTCAGCTGATTATCACAGCTGACACCCGGCACAATGTGTCAGGGGCAGTCACGGACCGCCCCCGACACGTTAACTCCTTGTACACCGCGATCAAACACAATCGCGGTGTACCGGGAGTTAAAGGGAAGCTTCAGCAGGGAGGGGGCTCCCTCCGTGCTTCCCTGAGCCCCCCACGGCAGCGCAATGTGCAGCGCTGCTGCGGGGGGGCTCTTTCCCTACAGGCCCCGGATCCAAGATGGCGACGGGGGCCTTCGGGGGCCTGTAGGGAGCTGACTTCCTCACTGCCTGCAAAGCGCAGGCATGAGGAAGTCTGCAGAACTGCCTGTGACAGATTGCTGATCTGTCACAGTGATCTGTGATGTGACAGATCAGCGATCTGTCACAGGACAGTGATGTCCCACCTGGGACTATGTAATAAAGTAAAAAAAAAAAAAAAAGAGTGTAAAAATAATTTTAAAAAAATCGCTAAATAAATTAGTAAAAAAAAAAAATATTCCCCAATAAATTCATTTTTTGAAAATAAAAAAAACAAAAAAACAATAAAAGTACACATATTTGGTATCACTGCGTCCGTAGCAACCTGCCCTATAAAACTGTCCCATTAGTTAACCCTTTTCGCGAACCCCTTAAAAAATAAAAATAAAAAACGAAGCAAAAAATAATGATTTATTATCATACCACCGAACAAAAAGTGCAATAACACGCGATCAAAAAGATGCATATAAATATCCATGGTACCGCTGAAAACGTCATCTTGTCCCACAAAAAACGAGCCGCCACACAGCATCATCCGCAAAAAAATAAAAAAGTTATAGCTCGCAGAATAAAGCGATGCAAAAATAATTATTTTTTATATAAAATTGTTTTCATTGCAAAAAACCGACAAAACATAAAAAAACGACCTAAACGAGGTATCGCTGTAACCGTACCGACGCGAAGAATAAAAGCGCTTTATCAATTTTACCGCACACGGAACGGTGTAAACGCACCCCCCAAAAGAAATTCATGAAACGCTGGTTTTTGTTCATTCTGCGTCCGAAAAATCGGAATAAAAAACGATCAAAAAATGTAAAATGGCGCTGGATCGCGCCATGCGCATGCGCGATTCCGGCCGCTGTCCTGGCCCGGTCTTTGGCCGAAGAGGAGCGCTGCGGCAACGCTCCTCCTGGTCAGGTAAGTATGTAAGTATGGCACCGGACATAGCGGTATGCAGTGTGTACGTGTCCCGCCATCTCCGGCGCCATTCACACTCCTCACCGCTGGCTGCCTCATTCTGTCTGGAGCCAGACTGCGCAGGCGCGTCAAGGCAGGATTTATATCTAGACATACAGCAGTAAACCTGTGCCTAAGGGAAATTACAGGCTAGGATCATGTCCTAGCACATGAATATTTCCAGACAAAAATGGTACCGATAAAAACGTCAACTCGTCCCGCAAAGAATAAGACCTCACATGACTCGGTGGGTCAAAATACGGAAAAATTATAGCTCTCAATATGTGGTGATGCAAAAACTATTTTTACAATAAAAAGCGTCTTTTAGCGTGCGACAGCTGCCAAACATAAAAACCGCCATAAATAGTAAATCAAACCCCCCGTTATCACCCCCTTAGTTAGGGAAAAATAATAAAATTTAAAAAAAGTATTTATTTCCATTTTCCCATTAGGGTTAGGGTTAGGGTTAGGGCTAGGGTTAGGGTTAGGGCTAGGGTTAGGGCTAGGGTTAGGGCTAGGGTTAGAGCTAGGGTTAGGGCTAGGGTTAGGGCTCAGATTAGGGTTAGGGGTGTGTTGGGGTTAGGGTTGGAGTTATAATTGGGGGGTTTCCACTGTTTGGGCACATCAGGTGCTCTCCAAATGCAACATGGTGTCTGATCTCAATTCCAGCCAATTCTGCATTGAAAAAGTCAAATGGTGCTCCTTCCCTTCCAAGCTCTGCCATGCGCCCAAACAGTGTTTTACCCCCACATATAGGGTACCAGCATACTCAGGACAAATTGCAAAACAACTTTTGGGGTCCAATTTCTCCTGTTACCCTTAGGAAAATAAAAAATTGGGGGCAAAAATATCATTTTTGTGGAAAAAAATGATTTTTTTATTTTCACGCCCAGGCGTTATAAACTTCTGTGAAGCATTTGGGGGTTCAAAGTGCTCACCACACATCTAGATAAGTTCCGTGGGGGGTCTAGTTTCCAAAATGCAGTCACTTGTGGGGAGTTTCAATAGTTTAGGTACATCAGGGGCTCTCCAAACGCACATGACACCCGCAGACCAATCCATCAAAGTCTGCATTCCAAAACGTCACTACTTCCCTTACGAGCCCCGACGTGTGCCCATACAGTAGTTTTCTCCCACATATGAGGTATCAGAGTACTCAGGACAAATTGGACAACAACTTTTGGGGTCCAATTTCTCCTGTTACCCTTGGGAAAATAAAAAAATTGGAGACTAATTGATCATGTTTGTGGAAAAAATACGATTTTTTTATTTTCATGCCTGGGCATTATATACTTCTGTGAAGCCCTTGGGGGTTCAAAGTTCTCACCACACATCTAGATAAGTTCCTTAGGGGGTCTAGTTTCCAAAATGGGGTCATTTGTGGGGGGTTTCCACTGTTTAGGTACATTAGGGGCTCTCCAAAGGCAACATGACACCCGCAGACCATTCCATCAAAGTCTGCATTCCAAAACGTCAATACTTCCCTTCCGAGCCCCGACGTGTGCCCATACAGTAGTTTTCTCCCACATATGGGGTGTCAGCGTACTCAGGACAAATTGGACAACAACTTTTGGGGTCCAATTTATCCTGTTACCCTTGGGAAAATAAAATAAATGGGTACTAAAAGATGATGTTTGTTGAAAAAATACGATATTTTTATTTTCACGCCCGGTCGTTATAAACTTTTGGGGTCCAATTTCTCCTTGCACCCTTGGGAAAATGAAACAATTGGTGACTAAAAGATCATGTTTGTGGAAAAAATACGATTTTTGTATTTTCACGCACGGGCGTTATAAACTTCTGTGAAGCACTGGGGGGTTCAAAGTGCTCACCACACATCTAGATAAGTTCCTTGGGGGGTCTAGTTTCCAAAATGGTGTCATTTATGGGGGGTTTCTACTGTTTTGGTACATCAGGGGCTTTCCAAACGCGACATGGTGTCCGATCTCAATTCCAGCCAAAAACGTCAAATCCCGCTGCTTCCCTTCCGAGCTCTGCAATGCGCCCAAATAGTTGTTTACCCCCACATGTGGGGTATCAGTGCACTCAGGACAAATTGCACAATATCTTTTAGGGTCCTGTTACCCTTGGAAAAATAAGAATTGAGGGTGAAAAGATCATTTTTGTGGAAAAAATATGATTTTTTAATTGTACGGCTGTACGTTATAAACTTCTGTGAAGCCCTTGTGGGTTCAAAGTTCTCACCACATATCTAGATAAGTTCCTTGGGGGGTCTACTTCCCAAAATGGGGTCACTTGGGGGGGTTTCCACTGTTTAGGTACATCAGGGGCTCTCGAAACACGACATGGCGTCCGATCTGAATTCCAGCCAATTTTGCATTGAAAAAGTCAAATGGCGCTCTTTCCCTGCTGAGGTCTGCTATGCGCCGAAACAGTGGTTCCCCCCCCACATATCAGGTATCGGCGTACTCAGGACAAATTGCACAATAACTTTTGCAGTCCAATTTCTCCTGTTACCCTTGGTAAATTAAAAAAAATTGAACCTGAAGTATTTTTTTAGTGAAAAAAAGTTAAATGTTCTTTTTTTTTTTTAATATTCAAAAAATTCCTGTGACACACCTAAAGGGTTAATAAACTTCTTGAATGTGGTTTTGAGCACCTTAAGGGGTGCAGTTTTTAGAATGGTGTCACTTTTGGGTATTTTCTATCATATAGACCCCTCAAAGTGGCTTCAAATGTGATGTGGTCCGTAAAAATAAAATGGTGTTGCAAAAATGAGAAATCGCTGGTCAACTTTTAACCCTTATAACTTCCTAACAAAATAAATTTTGGTTTAAAAATTGTGCTGATGTAAAGTAAACATGTGGGAAATGTTACTTATTCAGTTTTTTGTGTGCTATATCTCTGTGATTTAAGGGCATAAAAATTCAAAGTTGGAAAATTGCGAAATTTTCGCCAAATTTCATTTTTTTTTCACAAATAAACACAAGTTATTTGAACGAAATGTTACCACTAACATGAAGTACAATATGTCACGAGAAAACAATGTCAGAATCACCGGTATCCATGGAAGCGTTTCAGAGTTATTACCTCATAAAGGGACAGTGGTCAGAATTGTAAAAATTGGCCCGGGAGTTAACATGCAAACCACCCTTGGTAGTGAAGGGGTTAAAGTAATTTCCAAAAGGGCACCACCAGGAGTGGAGCCTGCGGCTTAATTGGACTCCACCCGGGAAACCACAACCATGCCACCTCAAGAAAAGATCCACATATTGAAAGCTTTGTCGATTGTGTGTGTGGTGTGGTATGAACGTTTGTAGTTGTGCTAGCAATTTGTCAGCTTTATTCCGTTAACGAACGAGACTCTGGCATGCCCCCGCGGTACGCGTCAAGCTTACTAGAGGGATACGCGAGGCTCTGGCACTATCATGGCGTTACATTAGCGTGCAAACCACCCTTGGGGCTTAAGGGGTTAAAATTCGATTTGCAAGGTTTGACAAATTTTTACCAAAAAAATCAATTTTCAGCAAACAAATCGCAAATAGTTCAATTGCTTTGAAAACGGGAGTGGGCAGAGTGATTCACCTCTATATTATCTACATAGGATCATTTAAAAAAATATAATATCATAAGGCAAAGCCAATGTGACAAGTCAATGCAGGATTATTTGTTTATTTCAACCAAGTAGTGCATCAAAGTAAGTGAAGAGCATGAAAGGGTCACCAGAAAAAAAATCTTTGAATGGTTGTCGAGCCCTTTGGAAATTTTCGGCAAGAATTGGTGTGTAACCGCAACACAGTTTAGTTTGTTGATTGGGCCATGCTTGTCGATTTGAGTAGTTGTCATATGACTGCAAGTATGCAATTTGCTGATTAGACTCTCATCTGCTACACTCAATATTTGATGAAATATTCTATTGAGAGAAGTGAATGAAAAGATAGATGGCAGGTGACCACAAGAATGGAAATATATTCCGCACTGTTACAATTCTGCAACGTGTAGTGTGTTGAAAAATGTTTCCTAGGGCTGGACCTTCCCGTTAATTTTAGGAAATCATATTAAGGATCTAATAAAGAAAACTTTAAATTTGTGTTGAGCTGTATCTAAGCGAGTCTTGACCAATAAAAAGTATTAATCAGACTCATAGCTTAGCTCTTTCAGCTGGCCTGGGTTGAATTATTTAAAGTTTTAAATTGTATGAAAAGTTTAGTAAAGATAAAACCTGATAATCAGAATAACAGAGGCCATTTAAGTCCATTTACATTTCAAAACGATGAATTTACGGTTCCATAAAGAACAGATGAATAAAGAAATAATGAGTCCAAAAAAGAGATTACGGTAATCACGGCTGGATAACACAAAAGCTTGAATAAGCACTTTGGCAATAGAAATGCATAGTTCAGGTCATATTTTAGCAAAGTTAGGGAGTGCAGACACAAGACTCATAAATACATTTCATGTAGAACGGATGAACTATTATATTATTAACTCTGATGAATAAATTGTGTTTGTTTGAGACCACTTTGTGCTATTTATGCTGAAATGACCCAGAGGCAAGAAAGAACTTGCTCTTAAACTGATGGGGTAAGGTCATTTTGGAAGAGACAGAGCACCATAGCTGAAATTATTCATATAGCATTGTTATAGTCAGAACATCCATCCGATCTATAGTGCTATTTTGTGACAATGATTAGATTATTATTTTATGCTACCCATTTTACTAAGTGTCATCTGTACTGGAAGAGGTTTCTATGATTTTTTTTTTTACTTTCTTGACATTATGTCCAGTATGGAATTCTTCAGTGTGATGAAATCTTGATCCAAGATGCTTAGTAAATATACATTTACTTTCCCCCATTGAAGTATGAAGGGTCCATGTTATTGTATAGAATAATGCAGTGTAGGAAACAATTCAGACTGTCAAAAATAACTAAAGCTTGATAGATAAGGATAGATAAGAAATGAGAACAGAATGAAAAACAATTTAACATAGTCTGCTGCACTATGTCACTCCTGGAATAAAAAGCTTCAAGATTTTTCTTGTGAACTGAAGTTTTGTCAGAAAAATAATAATGAAGAATTTATACACAATATGGACAAACCTATTGGCATTCGACACATTACACCTACAGAAGCTTTTATGACATCCCATTCTAAATCCACAGGTCGTATTATGGAGCTGGTCCTCCTTTGTAGTTAAAACAGATTTCACTCTTGTGAGAAGGCTTTTATCAAGGTTTTGGGGAGAATTTTTTCCCATTCATCCAGAATACAATTTACGAGGTCAGACTCTGATCTTGTATTAGAGGGCATGGTTCATAATTTCCATTCTAGTCCCTCCCAAAGGTATTCAATGGTGTTTAAATCAGGGTTCTGTGTGCCCGGTCATGTTTTCCCACACCAAATTCACCGAAGAATGCTTCGCTTTGAATTTTGCGTTGTGCTATTGGGCACAGTTTAGACTTTTCCTAAACTGTTCCCACAAAGCTGGAGTCATACATTTGTCTAAAATGTTTTGGTCTGCTGAAGAATTAAGATTTCCCTTCATTGGAAATTGGCCTTTGGCCAACCTTGGAAAGACAACCCCATGGCATTATGCCTCCTCCACCAAATTTTATAGTTGGAACACTGCAATCAGGAAGGTAAGATTCTACTGTCATTCACTAGACAAAATAAGTATCATTCATCACTGCACAGGATACATTTCCACTGCTCTGGAGTTCAGGGATGTCCGGTTTTACACCACTCTTTATAGCTCTTGGTATTGTGAGTTGTGATGTAAAGCTGGCCTGCAACTGCTTGGTGTCACGCTCACGCCTTGGCTGAGTGGCGTGAGCCGGGGGGTTGTGGCCCCACTGTGCCACAAACCAGACTACCCTGGAAGGGGCGTAACTACGGCAGCTACCTCGGTCTTCACTGGAGCCTCTGATGGTGAGGTCAGGCTTGTACGGCAGGTAGCTGCCGGGTGCCACTCTAGGGTGCTGTCTGGCTGTGGCTGCTGATCCCACTCGGGAACAGGACACCTGGACAGGTGCAAGTGACAAGCAGGGCAAGCGGACACGGCTGAGACACAGGGCAAGCCGGCATGGCTTGGTACACTGGCAGGCAGGCACGGCTTAGTGACAGAGGACAGGCGGGCACAGCTTAGACACACAGGACAGGCAGGCAGGCTTGGAGACACAGGACAGGCAGGCACGGCTTGGAGACACAGGACAGGCGGGCACGGCTTGGAGACACAGGACAGGCTGGCACGGCTTGGAGACACAGGACAGGCAGGCACGGCTTGGAGACACAGGACAGACTGGCGTGGTATGAGAAGGGACAGGTAGGGACCTGTTCACACAGCAGGTGCAGGTGTAGGCAGGAGGGAGTGGTGTATGTTGGAACAGGATTTGGACCTGTTCACACAGGAGGTGCAGATATGGATATAGGCAGGAGTGCGGAGTAGGCTGGGCTGCAAGGGAGCCGAGTAGGCAGAGCGGCTAGGGAGCCGAGCAGGCAGAGCGGTTAGGGAACCGTGCAGGCAGAGCGGCTAGGGAGCCGTGCAGGCAGAGCGGCTAGGGAGCCGTGCAGGCAGAGCGGCTAGGGAGCCGTGCAGGCAGAGCGGCTAGGGTGCAGATGCACAGACTGAGCTGCAAGGGTGCAGATGCACAGACTGAGCTGCAAGGGTGCAGACGCACAGACGGAGAGGACACAAGGAATGACACAGCAGGGAAGGAAGCCACAGACAAGGAGAAAGGGAGACTAAGGTAGGACAGAGTACAGACAAGGTACTGGGACCAAGACTCAAGGGCCAGGATATTCAGCCTCCTGGCAGACAGACAAGGTACAAAGCAAGACAAGAAGTATTCCTCCAGAGAAGGAGGAAATACACAGGACAGGGCCTGGCTTCCTCAGCAGCAAGATACTAACTGAGATTAGACATTGCACAGGCAATGTTTCAGTGGGTGTGGTGGAACTAAATAGTCAAGGGCTCTAGGTGATTGGTCAGGGACAGATTAGACAGGTGCACCCTGTCTGCATAAGAACCAGAGAGTTCTGGCGCCGCCCCCCTATACACACATAGCCAGGAAAAATACAGGAGAGCAGAGGCACAGAGCACAGGACTGGCAACAGACAGAATTCACAGCATGACCCGGAGCAGTGAGTAAGTTGATGTGCGGGGGATGGGAGGCCATGCAGTGACACCAGCAGGGTTGTTACGCTTTACAATGGAAACTCATGCCATGAAGCTCTCAGTCCTAAGTTTTTGTGCTGATGTTAATGACAGAAGTGGCTGTATTTCCTAACGTTTCCACTTTTCAATAATTAAAACAGGAAGAAAAGGCAGCATTATTTACCTGTCCAGGTCATAGAACTAATGCAGCAAACCCACTTAATAAAGATGGCGACAACAGAGGTGCAAAATACTGATGAGACAACCACTCACAACCTACCAATTTATGGAGTTGGTGATTGCTTAATATTTAAATTGCACACATTTTTTAATTTTGGTGGGAATTTGAATTCCTCTTTTTGTGGCTTTGCTTTTATTTTAGCGTAGGGACTCGCAAGTTTGAGAGCTCTTGACGTAGGTTTCGAGCTTGCTTATTTTGGCCTAAATATCAACCTATACCGCACTTTTCAATATTACCACAAAAACTCGCTCAAGGAATATTTAGGTAGGAAGAAATTTCACAAACTGATGACTTATTACAACAATGGCATCCTATTACAGCATGATAAAGCTAGTGAGCTTCACAGAACAAGCTATTCATTCAGAAATGTTTGTAAAAGCAGACTGCATGGCTATGTTGGCGCTATATAAATAAAGATGATGATTATTATTATTAATTATTATTAAGTGCTGCATTATATACATCGGTGGCAATGGGACTGAATGATAAACCTAAATTAAATTATTAAGATGTGTGTCCTGATACTTGTTTCCATAGTGGATGTATTGCTGGGATATTGCTAAGAGTTTGGCTGGTTGGAGATTTGCCCTAGAAGCTGGGTGCATGGGAGGGGGCCAACAGTATTAAATACAGGGCGAGGGCAGTGACTGAATTTGCCCTCACAAACGGTGCTTGTTGTGCCCATGCCATCTTTTCTATGTTTTCATCACCTATTTGCAGTTCACAGATCTCAAAATTATCACTGTAAATTTATGCTGCATTGTTTTTGAATTTGAACAATAAAAATAAGTGATTAATGTCCAAAGTACTATATCATTTAACGTACAAAGCATGGTCCATAAATTACATAAGCCATACCCCTCTCCATTATTTTAGTAATGTCAATTGTACATTTCTGTACATTAAATAAAAGCATTCTTGGAATATTTACTATATATTCTATTCTCTCTCATACAGAGCAATGTATAGTTTGTTTTCTTCAGCTCTAAAATAAAATACCAACTGATGTAGAAATGGGTATTAAAAAAAAAAAAGATGTTATCAACTACCGGTATATGTTTTGCCAGAAAAAAAATTAATGAGCATCTTGAAATATTTGTCTGGAAGATGAAATGATATCGCCTGTACCGTGGGAATCTAATGTAAGTGCAAGTATTTTGGTAATTTGTGAGGTTCAATAATAATGCATCTTTTAAGTGGAAAGCAATCACAACAGAATCTATTGAGCTTCTAGATCAAATTCAGTAGACTAGTAAACTTCTGTGATTTTGCTGCTATTCGACTGTTCAACTGTGTATTGTAGGCCCACCATGAATTGAGGTGACACAACTCTATGAATGCATCTCAATGGTACTGAATCTCCATATAATAAAAAGAGATCTTATTAATTCTAAAGGCCAAGATTGAAAAGCAAAGGTTAACTTTGCTAAAGGTTTTATCTCATTTATGAGGGCCCAACAATATGTACTGGCTTTATTAGGCCATCTGAAATGTGCCTCAATGGCTGCCCTACATGGATATGAGGGATCCTCAATTTTGCCAGATTTATACCAACTCTTTATTTGCTGAGCTTTCTATAAATCTTTTAAAGTGTATCTCACACATTGAGTGTGCAGCTTTATTTGCAGGAGAACAGCATATGATAACGATTATGGGATGATATTAGGTTCTTTGCATAATTATGTCTATGTGGTGAGAATCTAGAGGATGTGGTATATCTATGAAATGTTTTAGAAAGAAGATGAAGTAACAGTAGTTTATAATATTCCATTTCAAGGATAAGAATGTCAAGTGTGCAGGTTGTGACTGGCCAGTTTCATGATGAAGGAAAAATAAGTACCAATATTCAACAAAAATGCTAAATGAACTCACAGCTACAGGCTTTAGATGTCAAAATACATTGGAGCCGATTCAACAAAATGTGTTGTCCAGATTTCTGAAGTGAAGTTGCACAAAAATGTTGCAACTTTGGCATTTTCACTCCATTCCTGACCACCACTGCCAAAGTGGGCGGAACACGGACAGGGCGTGGCGACACCTGGCTGCCGAATTCATCAAAAGTTTCCCAATTACTTACACCAGAAATATTTCGGTTAATGCGCACACCACTGAGAAGATACACCACATTCATTATAGGAGTTGTCCCATGAGCAAAGTTCATTTTAATTAATAGTTCTTGGAATGATAAGAATTTCCAAAATTGGAGGTATTTAAAAAAAAATTCCTGGCTGAGATAATCTTAAAAATGTGCCCCTGCTGTGCGCTGTGTAATGGCTGTGTCTCACCATGCAGGGACATTGTTTGATTATACCACAGCTCCTGGGCAGGGGAAGGTGCAAAAGAGGTAAAGCATGTCCATGCCTGATTTTAAACTATGTTTTATCTGAAAGAATGAATCAGCTGAGATCCCATGATTTAATGCCTGTACACTTTCTTTTGCTTCCTCTACTGTAGTCTTCATATGTCTGGCCTGTGGTGTAGGATGACAAGAAAGAGGCCTTTTCATTAAAAAAAAACATCCAATCACAGATATGTTTTGCCAAAACCTACATCAAGTTTGCTGACAACATGTGGGAAAACGTGTTATGGTTTGATAAACTCACGGTTTAACTTTTTGGCTATAATTTCAAGAGGTATGTTTACGACAAAGTCAACACTGGGCATCACCAAAAAACACCATACCCATAGTGGAGAATGATAGATTCTGCTTTTGGACAGATGAAACTGGGGCTTTAGTCAAGGTATAGGGAATTATGAACTAAATATCAGTCAGTTTTACAACAAAACCTTCAGGCCTCTGCTAAAAACCTGAAGATTAGGGCAACTTCACGTTTCAGGACAACACTAACGAGCAGACCTCCAGAGAAAATATGGCAAGTCATGTGAGATGTTCCTAATAAGTAGTGGTTATCACTAAACATGGTCACCCTAGGCTTATTGATGCACCCATGGAGCAAATGAGAGTCTTGATTCTACAGTGCCCTCCACTGCACTTCCCAATCCTACAGTTGTGACCAAAAGTATTGACACCCCTGCAATTCTGTCAGATAATACTCAGTTTCTTCCTGAAAATGATTGCAAACACAAATTCTTTGGTATTATTATCTTCATTTAATTTGTCTTAAATGAAAAAACACAAAAACAATTGTCCTAAAGCCAAATTGGATATAATTCCACACCAAACATAAAAAAGAGGGTGGACAAAGGTATTGGCACTGTTCGAAAAATCATGTGATGCTTCTCTAATTTGTGTAATTAACAGCACCTGTAACTTACCTGTGGCACCTAACAGGTGTTGGCAATAACTAAATCACATTTGCAGGCAGTTGACATGGATTAAAGTTGACTCAACCTCTGTCCTGTGTCTTTGTGTGTACCACATTGAGCATGGAGAAAAGAAAGAAGACCAAAGAACTGTCTGAGGACTTGAGAAACCAAATTGTGAGGAAGCATGAGCAATCTCAAGGCTACAAGTCTATCTCCAAAGACCTGAATGTTCCTGTGTCTACTGTGCGCAGTGTCATCAAGAAGTTTAAAGCCCATGGCACTGTGGCTAACCTCCCTAGATGTGGATGGAAAAGAAAAATTGACAAGAGATTTCAATGCAAGATTGCGGATGTTGGATAAAGAACCTCGACTAACATCCAAACAAGTTCAAGCTGCCCTGCAGTCCGAGGGTACAACAGTGTCAACCCATACTATCTGTCGGCATCTGAATGAAAAGGGACTGTATGGTAGGAGACCCAGGAAGACCCCACTTCTTACCCCGAGACATAAAAAAGCCAGGCTGGAGTTTGCCAAAACTTACCTGAAAAAGCCTAAAATGTTATGGAAGAATGTTCTCTAGTCAGATGAGACAAAAGTAGAGCTTTTTGGGCAAAGGCATCAACATAGAGTTTACAGGAGAAAAAAAGAGGCATTCAAAGAAAAGAACACGGTCCCTACAGTCAAACATGGCGGAGGTTCCCTGATGTTTTGGGGTTGCTTTGCTGCCTCTGGCACTGGACTGCTTGACCGTGTGCATGGCATTATGAAGTCTGAAGACTACCAATAAATTTTGCAGCATAATGTAGGGCCCAGTGTGAGAAAGCTGGGTCTCTCTCAGAGGTCATGGGTCTTCCAGCAGGACAATGACCCAAAACACACTTCAAAAAGCACTAGAAAATGGTTTGAGAGAAAGCACTGGAGACTTCTAAGGTGGCCAGCAATGAGTCCAGACCTGAATCCTATAGAACACATGTGGAGAGTTCTAAAAATGGCAGTTTGGGGAAGGCACCCTTCAAATATCAGGGACCTGGAGCAGTTTGCCAAAGAAGAATGGTCTAAAATTCCAGCAGAGCATTGTAAGAAACTCATTGATGGTTACCGGAAGCGGTTGGTCGCAGTTATTTTGGCTAAAGGTTGTGCAACCAACTATTAGGCTGAGGGTGCCAATACTTTTGTCTGGCCCATTTTTGGAGTTTTGTGTGAAATGATCAATGTTTTGCTTTTTGCTTCATTCTCTTTTGTGTTTTTTTCATTTAAGACAAATTAAATGAAGATAATAATACCAAAGAATTTGTGTTACCTATGCTTATCACTTTATCTTATCCTTATATCTATCCCTAATACTTTCCCTAGTCAACACATTAACACACCATTATAGAAATATGTTTACATCACTGTTCACAAAGTATACATGAATCATCCACAACATTAATATAAAAACATTCTATAGCATTATTCACATCTAAGCAAAAGTGTACCAATTTTATTAGGAAGGATCGAAGAGCATGCGTGTCCCTGACATACTGTCACAGTTGTGTCATGTATGACAGACAGTAATTCTGTATCCAGTTGTAGAAGGTCTTTGCGATTAGCTCAAGCACCTTCTTGATGTTTGCATCTCTGTTATGGAGCGATATTCTTCTCCCTTAGGACCCAACAGTTACCTCCACCTTCTGCTGCCAATTACACACCTGTGCTGTAGGTTTAAATACATTAAATTGCTGCAGCATGGTGCTGGTGTTAGTGCTTACTTGTCTCTGTCTAGTTGGATGTACTAACAGTCGGTTAGTTCCTTCTCAGAGAACTCTTGGAGGATTGCTGGCTTGATATCTCGGTGGTCTTCTCAAGCTAAGTGTTCCCCTCATTCGTCTTCCCTCTCTGTCATTAGCTGGAGTGGGGACTGACCAGTGAAATATTAATTCCAGCTCACTCAGTTGCTCTACGCTCATCTCCCTGGGGCTCAGACACTGGCCTTGCCCTGGCCTCACATCAAGGATAATATAAAAAATTGGAGTCCTGCTCAACAGGACTGGATTTTCCTTTTCTTTTTATTTTTCAAAATAAATTATAGTGCATACAAAAGAAAAATGTACATGGTCGACATGACCCAGTCGACGTGTTTCAACTGCACTAAGTAGTCTTACCCACGTGTACATGGTCGACTGGGTCATGTCGACCATGTACATTTTTCTTTTGTATGCACTATAATTTCTTTTGAGGGATTAGGTTCCTGCTCGGTGATAGGTGCAGAAAAATATAGGGATAGTTAGGGCAGACAAGGTGATTTTAGATCTGCCTAGGGGTATCCACTCCCCACTTCCCTAGTGTTTGGGCTCCCTCTTCCCGTTGTTGTGCACTTACTTATCCTTCACCCAGCGTGACACATACTCTTACGGTAGCACAAATGAAATTGCTGAAGAAGTTGATGCATAGTGCACCACATCTTGCTGCATATAAAGAGAGACCATGCTGATTTCAGTCCAATGATAAAAGTACCTACTATGGTCTTTTAAGCCTTTCAAATGGACCTTGGAGCAATAGAAGTATTTGGCTTGAGTGCATGAATTATGATATCTTTTACGTCACGTGGGCAGCTGAGTACATGTGCAGTATACCAAGGAAAAAGAGATATTACTAGAATATGTGGGAGGATCCTGATTCAGAAGAAGCAGTGTGATGCAAGAATCTGAGAGCCATGGCATTCCTGCAGATGTTAATTTGAAATGTACCTAAATACTTTAATACATAAATATTGGAGACCAAGTTTCCTCTCTTCTTTGTAAAGGTATTCTTTAATTGCAGTGATCTTTTGCAGCAGGAAAATGTGCCCTGTCACACTGCAGAATTTATTTTGCAATAGTTTGATGAGCCTGACAAAAAATTCAAGGTGGTGACTTTGTTTCAAAATTCCCTAGATCACAATCTGATTGGCCAGTCTTTGCTCTTATTTTATTCCCACTACTCCCTGAATATTCTAGTTTGTCTTGTTTTGTTTCTTTTTAATTCATCGTATGATTCCAGAGATAAGGGTCTTTTTATTTAGGGCTATTTCTTATGTCTATACAAAGGGTCATTGCTCACAAGGGAAATTATGCATAGCGGTCAAAAGACATGCTGCAGAGAATCCTCTTAAAAACGCCCCCTTAGTAAAGACCAAAAAATGTTGATATTGGGTGCTCTAAATAAAAAGTCCCATATCTCTGGAACAGTATAGTAGATTTATAAAAAAGCATAAAAACAGACTATTGAGGGGAGCGGGGGGAATACAATAAAAGCAAAAGCTGACTATTTTTGACCTGGTCTTAAGTACTATAACGGTACTTGTCTTACAAAAAAGCATGATCTGATTACATTTGAATCTGAACATCTAAAATCACCAATTGTTTTAACTACTTCTTTGAATCCACAAAACCAACAGTAGCTATCGAGACCATAAATATTCATTTTGTGTGTGCATCCAGATTAATGGACCCAATACACATTAGACAAATGTTAGTTGCGTACTCCGGTATTGATCTAAAGAGTTCAGCAGACAGAAAAATGTGTATGGTGCCCCAATGGGTGACTGTAGAGGGCAATGAGGATCTCACATCTCCAATTTTGGACTGACAATCCTTTTGTTCTCTAAGAGATAAACCACCTCCAAAGATGTCGGTGAGAGGTGCTAGAGACCACACTTGGGCGCCTGTGTATGAGACAGTGGGGCGACATAGCTGCTGGATGACCAGTCATCTGAATCACCATTCAGCTGATAATGATATAATGATGAGTTTAAGTCTCATTGAAATCTGGAAAGTTATTTGCTCTCAGGATAAAGAAGAGATCTGGCCCAAAAACAAACAGATTGCTTTCTATTTGATTTCTTTTTACAATTTGGAATCCTCTTACAGTTACATCTAAATGTTAAAAGAAAAGATAGTTTTTTTAAAGGGAACCTGTCACCCCCCCAGGCGTTTTTAAGTAAAAGAGCCACCTTGTGCAGCACTAATGCTGCATTCTGTCAAGGTGGCTCTTTTATTTAGCGTCCCTTCCACCGCAGAAATAATCATTTTTAAAATTGGTAAAAAATACCTGAAGTTTGACCGGGGAGCAGGTCTTTTCCCTCTCTGACACAGACGCCTCTTGGGCATGCGCAGTAGTTCTCTGCGGCTCTCATGCCCAAGATTCCCAGCCCCACAGTGTGAATAAATCATAAGCGGCTGCGAGGCGGGATCTCTGGCTGCGCATCCGCGCAGGCGCGATAGGAAGACCAGGATGTGATGTGAGGGCACGGGCAGTGCTAACTGCGCATGCCCAAGAAAATATAGTACAGCGTAGGTGCCAGGATTTCAAAAGAACACTGAGGAGGCGGAGCAAAGACTCAAGGAAAAAATGACTGATGGATGTGAGGCGTCTGTGTCAGAGGGGGAAAGACCTGCACCCTGGTCAAACTTCAGGTATTTTTGACCAATATTAAAAACGATTATTTCTGCGGTGGAAGGGACGCTAAATAAAAGAGCCACCTTGACAGAATGCAGCATTAGGGCTGCACAAGGTGGCTCTTTTATTTAAAAACGCCCAGGGGGTGACAGGTTCTCTTTAAATATTTGTCAACCATTTGTATTTGTGACATGAATTTGTAGGTGGGGTAACCGACTGGGGGGGTGACCCGCTTCTTGCAGCAGACAAACACAAGACTGAGACAGAATTTGCACTCAACAGTTCCGTTTTTATTGGCAGTCCTTCTGACGACCACAGCAATTCACCACAGCAGCTTCACACTTCTCTGTACACAGGCCCGGGTACCTTCACTTCTTTTTTACTGTAGTAGTGGCATCCCTCGTGGCTCTTTTCACTGTGGCTGTCCTAGGCCCATCCACCACAGAGCTTCACCAGTCTGAGTACACCGTCCGTTTGGTACCCCCAGACTGTCTTCGTCTGTGGCTACTGTCCTCTGGGCCACCCCCCGTGACCGTCTCAAATGGCACTTCCCTACGGAGCCTTTCTACTGTCTCTTTCTCCTCAGCATTACTTCCTCTCTACTGTGCTCCTCTCGCTGACTGACTTTTCCAGAACCTTCCCTCAGCCTTTTATACTTCCAGTTCTGGTAACTCCGCCCACCATGACCTGGCAGTTTCTCTGACCAATGGCAGTTGTTCAGTCCCACTCTTACACTCTCCACTGCCCTCTAAGGTCAAACTACAATACTACACCCTTTCTCTTTATCTCAGCGGTTTCACACCTACACTGCACTACACCTCCGCCTTCCCACTACAGATAGTTCTGTCCGTCAGTCCACCTTCCCTACACTCTCCCTTCCTTTATCCATTGTCGTCCTCGACAACCTTGCACTATTCTACAGGAGTGTACCTCCCACCTATCTCCTTTTCTGTGGCCCTTTTCCATTCGGACCGCCATAACCGAGACCCTAACCTATCAGGTCATCATCAGCGTCCTTCTATTCTTCTGGGGGGTACGTGGTACTGGGGGCCTGACTTAAGGACCACTCTCTGTCTCCATTCTGCTTGTCTCTTCATCCTGTCAAATAAAATAAGTCATGGTCGGCATACTCCAAGTACCCGGGACCTGTTGAACACACACATTTTTTTTTTAAATAACACTTCAAGATTTCAAATTTACTACACATCCTATAATATTTAATGTAATACGTATTTATCAGAACATTTTTTTTTTAACTTTTTTTTAAGCAAAACAATATGCTCTCTAAAATGTTAAACATATGAGGACAGGGGTGCTCCCCCTTCCTTTAAGAAGAACACTCCCTCTAGGCATCCCTGCTGCACCAGGAGTAGGGTATTCTACCCCGAGGGGATGCGGAACAGTCCCCTCATTGTGCAACGGTGCACAGCAGTCTCGGCAGTCCATTTTAATGGGTACTCTGGGCCACCTCCTGGCAGCCGATGTCTCGTCACAACAGGGGACTCCACAGCCGTGGAGTCTCTGGGATGCTTGTAGTATCTCTGGGCCACGAGTGTCCCTGATGCTCGAGACCCAGGAGTCCTCGTCTCTTTATGGGGGCTCGTACCCCTCAGGGTAGGTGATGATGGCCACCGCATAGTAGCTGCGGGGGCAATACTCTTTATAATAGGATACCAGATCTCTCTCCCACAGAGCCCAGCCGTGCTTGATTGATGCTATATTCAGATAAATTTTGTAGCCGGTGGCGAGGTCCCGAATAAAGCCGTAGCCCTTGGCGGTATCCATATACACCAGCCGCCCGTACGACTGAGGGGTAGACATGGCGGCCTCCCCTTCTCATGAAGCAAGGCCCACATCTCCCACTCTTTGGCCTTCTTCTCGATAATCTCCGCAACCCAAGCAGAGGGTCCGGTATAGGCCGCAGAGTCCGGTGGGCGTGCTGCAACCGAGAGTGGAGCAGAGGCGGCCGCAGACATTGAGGAGCAGGCCACAACCGGAGTAGCGGACGGGACAGAGGTGGCCACAGGTATCATCGGGTAGGCTGTGGAGTCGGCTGCAGCCGGGTTCAAGGCAGCCGTGGGCTCCGGTGAGTAGGCCACAGCCGAAGCCATGGATGGAACAGCGGTGGCCGCGGATGCCGGTAAGTAGGCCGCGGTGCTCTGCGGCGGGCCCGAAGTGACGGCAGGTCCCGATGGATAGGCCGCGGCCAGAACACGGAGCGCAGCAGGGGCGGCCGCAGGTTGGTTCCGCGCCGGCGCTGCCGGGCGGAGCGGCTCGGGATGGTTGTCAGGAGTTGTAAAGTCATCCGGGGCCATGGTCGCTGGAGAGCAGGAGGTCGGCCGAGGGGGTTGAGAGCCGGTGTCAGGGCCCAGGGACCTGTCTGTTGCACTGGGCGTGGGGGCGGGGATCCGCGGTGCCGCCGGCTGGACAAGGGGAACGCTCACCTCCCCCGGTGTCGCGGCTCCCGGTAGGTTTTCCCGCAGCTCTTTTAGTAGCCGTTGGTCTTCACCCTGCCGTCCGGCAGGGCCGGCCTCCAGGCCCAATGGCTCCGCGGGGAGAACTCGTGCAGATTCTTCCAGCGGCTGTTCCAACAAGGTCCGGGGTATCGAGAATAGCTCCCAGGGGCAGGTCTCCCGACGGGATTCATCCTCCTGACGCCATTTCCATTCCAGGCGTCTGAGACCATGGCAGCTGCAGCGTCGCAGCTCGCCCGAGTTCCCGAAGCTCAATGTCGCCAAGCAGCCGCACCCAGTCTCTTCACCTGGGCCACTCCCGCTCATGGGTGGGGTGTTGATCGGCCTCTCCACCCATCTTCCAAGGTCCAGCATGGGAGGGCGGCTGTCTCCTGATGTAGGCCGCCCCCCCCAAGGGGAGGATACGACATAGTCCCAGATTGTCCAATATGGCTGCAAACTCCTGTGTTTCTTTTTGATGTTGAAATACCACAGCCATTTTGACAGAACACTTTTCTGCTTCGGTTCCACTTAATGACAGCCAGCAATCCTAAGCACAGTCCCAATTTGTAATCCACAGGGAAAAAATAAAATCTTCACCTCGTACAACTTGGGGTCCTTTGGTACTTTGTGGCAGGCTTGCCGCTGAAGGTATTGTATTTGCGGCAATATTCCTGCCGACTACGCCACATGTAGGTAGGGTAACCGACTGGGGGGGTGAACCACTTCTTGCCGCAGACAAACACGAGACTGAGACAGAATTTGTACTCAACAGGTCCGTTTTTATTGGCTGTCCTTCTGACGACCACAGCAGCTTCACACTTCTCTGTACACAGGCCGGGTGCCTTCACTTCTTTTTTACTGTAGTAGCGGCGTCCCTTGTGGCTCTTTTCACTGTGGCTGCCCTAGGCCCATCCACCACAGCGCTTCACCAGTCTGAGTACGCCGTCCGTTTGGTACCCCCAGGCTGTCTTCATCTGCAGCTACTGTCCTCTGGGCCACCCCCCGTGACCATCTCAACTGGCAGTTCCCTACGGAGCCTTTCTACTGTCTCTTTCTCCTCAGCAGAACTTCCTATCTACTGTGCTCCTCTCGCTGACTGACTTTTCCAGAACGTTCCCTCAGCCTTTTATACTTCCAGTTCTGGTAACTCCGCCCACCATGTCCTGACAGTTTCTCTGACCAATGGCAGTTGTTCAGTCCCACTCTTACACTCTCCACTGCCCTCTAAGGTCAAACTACAATACTACACCCTTTCTCTTTATCTCAGCGGTTTCACACCTACACTGCGCTAAACCTCCGCCTTCCCACTACAGACAGTTCTGTCCGTCAGTCCACCTTCCCTACCTATTCATAGAAATAACTTATCATCTACAGGTTTGCAAGATTCCTAGAATTGTAGGAATTAAGTGACTAATATGATATCTTCCTACGCATAAGACATAATGTAAATCAGTTACTCAGTGTTACTGGCACATACTAGGCCATACTTATATTCCCTGCTAGGGGCACTTGAGGATACTGTCCTAGACCGATCACATATTCTCCACAGACACTACTTGGTAAAATATTTAAATAACTTCAACATGTATGTCTTGGCTCAAGGGGCGAATACCTATGGTGAACAGATGAAACATGGTTTTAATTAATACATTGCAATTTCAAGTAAGAGATAGAAGATAGATAGATAGATAGATAGATAGATAGATAGATATACAGTGTAGTACAGCGGGGTCGATGCAGTGTGATAGACAGTGTGACCACAGTAAAGTTCCAAAATAAAAGTCTCTTTAATGTTCAGCATACTCACAAAGTAGAAAACAAAAGGATGTCCTCCGAATCGCAGCCAGGAAAGAAGGCAGTTCGTCAGATTGCAGGCAATAAACACGCCAGTCCACCTCCGAGACTGGTTGCCTTGGTTGACTGCACCTCTGTGTACGCTGTGGGAGCCACGCCTTTGCCCCACTATCATCTGTAGTCTTTTTCAAACCACAAAAGCCCAGAGCAGGTTTTCCCTAAATCTGCTGTGGGCAACTAGCATGTCCAAGACCTATACTCACTTTTATTCTGCATTGCAACCATAGCTACACCTGTGACTGCAATGCACTCCCATGGCCTCAATGTGCCTCTGTGCGCATCCTGAGGGGAAAACACAGCGCCCCCAACATGTGATACCGGTCACTGCCTCACAATAGATAGATAGATAGATAGATGTCTCTATCTATCCCTTGGCAGTATGCCATCTATCATGTCCCTTGGCAGCATGACGGACTATTTTATTTAAATATGCAAGAAAATAAAGTGAGGGTCATTAAATATTATATTGAATGGCCTAAAACATGAATTAACACGTGTTGAGTTGAATATGAAGTTGCAAGCACGAGATTTCAAGATGTTTAGCAGCTTGACAAGTTGTGCCTATATTTAGCATTATTAATGTACAGCTGTTGTACATACATTGCAGCCAAGAATACAACAAATGTGTTTCTATCATTCAATTCCTATACACACCAAGGAAACACATGGAAACATCATGTTCATGCAAAGTCTAACTTGCACTTGTAAATCCGCTGATTGTGCTCATTTAGCTGTTAGCAGAGGGCATGTGCACAGATGTCGGAGTTCTTGCCGTGCCTAGTATTGCTTCACTATCATACTTAGGGTTAGGCCTCATTGACACATCTGTTTTTGGCATGCATGTTCTATTCAGATTCTCTTTGGGAATGTTCACATACATTTGTTTGTGGGCAACTTGTCTGCTGATAAAAAAAAATGAGACGTCTGTTTTTGATCCAATTTGTGAATTCACCCATTCATATGGGTCCATCTACTAAAGGCGACAGAACTCAGATGCCATACATGTTTCATCCCTGTGCTGCCTTTTTTTTTTCCTTTCTAAATGGTTAGGAGAAGCTTGAAAATCTTTGTTTTTTTGGCAGTTTTTTTCTCCGGAGCATTGAGAAGATAAGGGTTTTTGAAGTTTATATGGAAATTTTCCCATCAATCAAGGGGGAGTTAAGGGAGATTCTTCTCAAGGTCATTTCATTTTTGCTGTGCATGACATTGTCCAATCATAAGCAGATAGCAACATACAGGGAACAAAAATAAAACTCCCCCAGAGAAGGTCAGAACAGTCTTTTTTAGTATGATTTTCTGAGACTTTGATCGAATAGCTAGGAAAAAAGGGTTTTAATCAGCACTGCATTCTGGTTCCAAATCCTCTGGAATTTCCATTGATATTGTGGCAGCGTAGATTAAAACATCTTTTTTACTTGCTATTCTATCGTCAACATCCTTGTAGGTCTGCAGCAGCCATATCAAGCGTTTCACAACCCAACCAGGTGAGCAATTCCTAAAGGGCCTTTTACACATAGCGAGATCGCTAGCGGTATCGCTAAAGTGTCACCGATTTTGTGACACAACAGCGAGCGATCTCGCTTTGTGTGACACGTACCTCCGACCAGCCCCCCGCTGGATATCGCTGATCGCGCTAGAATGTCCTGGGCCATTTTTTCCTCATTGGTGTCCCGCTGGTGCCGACTAGCGATGCATGACAAGATATAGAATAAACGGGCACCTTCCACAATGTCAATTTAGGTGGGATCACCTATGCATATAAATGGATTGACATGAAAACACATAAAGAAATAAAGTATATGCACACAAATAGGGATCACCACAAGGATATGATAATCAAAAAGTATCAATTTTATTAGTGGACACAACAAGCAGACACTTTGTTTAAAAACAATTAAAGTCTGAACAACCAGACACTGATAACAAAACAAAGACAATGGGTCATTTTGATAAATAGTTAAATACTATGGGTCCCAAGGCCAACCATTCAGTATAATGCCAGGTGTCTGCTAGTTACCATAACCTAGGGTCTATCAAATCAATTGTAATGACAATCATGACCTTGGATCAAAAATACCATATTATCAATAACTACTATGGTTACATAGAGATTCTACATATGCCATGAATAGAAAATTGAATGCTTATCATGTTGCCAACACAAATAAACATACATTAACAAGTCCCTTTCCCTAGCATGATATCACCTGGTTTCTGAGGATGAACAAGCTACCGGGTAGGTTACAATGTATGTTTATTTGTGTTGGCAACATTATAAGTATTCAATTTTCTATTTATGGCATATGTAGAATCTCTATGTAACCATAGAAGTTATTGATAATATGGTATTTTTGATCCAAGGTCATGATTGTCAATACAATTGATTTGATAGACCCTAGGTTATGGTAACTAGCAGATACCTGGCATTATACTGAATGGTTGGCCTTGGGACCCATAGTATTTAACTATTTATCAAAATGACCCATTGTCTTTGTTTTGTTATCAGTGTCTGGTTGTTCAGACTTTTTAATTGTTTTTAAACAAAGTGTCTGCTTGTTGTGTCCACTAATAAAATTGATACTTTTTTTATCATATCCTTGTGGTGATCCCTATTTGTGTGCATATACTTTTTTTCTTTATGTGTTTTCATGACTAGCGATGCATGGGCGCAGGCAGAAGTCGTCATCATCGCTGCGGTGTGACAGGTAAGAGCAACAGCCGACGGATCGCTTATCGCTGCTGCGTCGCTGGTGAGATCTACCAGTTTGGCAGCTCACTAGAGATGCACCTGCACCAGCGATCCTGACCAGGTCGTATCGTTGTCGGGATCGCTGGTACATCGCTAAATGTGACCCTTCTCTGGCATCCCTGTCACTTCGATAAGACACTGTTGTACTATTGTTGCTTTTCAGTTCCTTCACATTGCATTTGGTGAGACTTGTCACACTTAAAGGGGTATTCCCATCTCCAAGATCATATCCCAATATGTAGTAGGTGTAATAATGTAGAATTGTAGTATAGTTCTTTTGATTAGCTAAGTTGCTTGCGCCATGTCCAGGGCATTGAAGTAGCTTAGGTATCCATGATTACCAACACTCATATAGTGACAGTTAGTTGTTAGTGGTGGTAACCATGGATATCTAAGCCACTGCAACGCCCTACACATGAGGTAAGCAACATAGCGAATCAGAAGAACTATACTACATTTCTAATTGGCGGTATTTGCTAATATTATTATTATTGATATGTATGTGACAAACACTGCTCGTACAATTCTTGCAAGTCTCACCAGATAACAAAAAAATATTATTCTGACCCTCTCTGGAATTGTTTTTTTTTCTTCTCCCTAGTATAATGCCGCCTTTTTAGATTGGGGAATATCATACTGGGAAAAAATGAAACACCCACAGAGAAGAATGTCTGTTAATCCCTTCTTAGTTGAAAGGAATATTTGCAAATTAACTTCAAAGGCCAATATCTTCGTAATGTTGTGGAGAAAAAAATGTGTTCATTAGCTCCTCTGCCACTATTCACTGATATATACAGTTTAAAATAAAAAATATCACGAAACATCCCATGTAAGGACTTATAGTGTAACGAAGACATTGAAAAGTTGCGTTTTAGGAAACAGAATTAGTGTCACCATATACTCCGGTATGAGACACGATCCGTGAAGCCCTTGGTAAGGTACCACTTTAAGTAACATAAAGCTGCTCTTTCTATTCTCATCTATTTATAAAGATAAGAAAAAGAAGAGACAGCTGTAACATAGCACTAGTGATCACAGCTTATCTGGGCTTTGTCAGTTGTAATGATAGCTCTGTACTCATGCAAAATGTACCAATTGATAATCTACATCTGGTGAATCATTATAGGGAAGAAGCTGCTCGTAATCCAGAAGTAATTCTCTGGGACTGCACAAACACAAAGGAAACTTCAGAAGTCCAAGAATTCAACTTCTGAAAGATTTTCTGCTTGGATAATATTCAATAACATTGCCGAGAACTGATAATGGAATGAATGCGCCTAAAGGATGAAAAA
Organism: Dendrobates tinctorius; assembly: GCF_039654945.1. NCBI lineage: Eukaryota > Metazoa > Chordata > Amphibia > Anura > Dendrobatidae > Dendrobates > Dendrobates tinctorius. Next base: position 7,269,836 of record NW_027361838.1, on the reverse strand, counting down.
AACACTGAGTATCGTAGTAAAGTGGACAAACAAGGAAATCTACTGTCACCATTAAAAGAATCGGCATCTGATGTTATAAGTCAGGCCGAGAGATGTAGCAGGGCTTGAGGGGAAGTGGCGATCCTCTCTGCCTGTATTTATCTGCTCTACTTGGAGCCTTGCCCAATGCAGTGCCACACCAACCTGTCGGGGACCCTCCTCCATTTTGCTCTAGGAAATAAAGCACCCAAGTCCATCTGGATAACTGCCATGGAAGCTGTATGTGCAATTAGCTTGGGTGTTCCTGTCCTCTTAACGGTACCCATCACTGTGCCAGTATCTAAGATACAGAGATAGGGGTAGTGAAGACGACTGTTAGCTGCAGAATGAGTTACCGGGGTCAGCCACATTATCTTTATTTTATCAGAGGTGTTGGGGACACTATTTTGTGGCACTTACTATTACAGTCAAGATCGAAAGTGTTGATCCTCTTGAAATTGTTCCAGAAAATGAAGTATTTCTCTCAGAAAATTATTGCAATTACACGTTTTGTTATGCAAAGGTTCATTTAAGAAGCTAAAACAAGAAGGCAATGAAGAAGCATTAAAAAGTTATAGAGAAAAATAATAAAATGTGTAAAAAACAAATACATTTAGCAAAAGTGGAAACTGAGAGACTCATTGCTAAGGAAAGGAAAACAAACCCCAAACTATTCTTTAATTATATAAACAGTAAAATGATTAAAATTGATGGTGTCGGCCCTTTAAAGAACAATGAGGGTGAAATCATAGAGAGCGATGTGGGAAAAGCAAATGTTTTAAATACTTTTTTCTCAACAGTGTTCACACAGGAAAATGATTTGCCAGTGGAAATGCAGAGTGATAATGTAAACTCCCCATTAAGTATTACTTGCCTAACCCAGGAAGAAGTGCAGAACCGCCTTAGTAAGATTAAAATTGACAAATCACCAGGCCCTGATGGCATTCACCCTCGGGTATTAAGGGAGTTAAGTAATGTGATAGACAGGCCTCTATTCCTTATATTTAAAGACTCCATAGAAACAGGGTCTGTTCCTTTTGATTGGCGGCAAGCAAATGTGGTACCAATATTCAAAAAGGGGTGTAAAAGGGAACCTGGAAACTATAGGCCGGTAAGCTTAACATCTGTTGTGGGTAAAATTTTTGAAGGATTTCTAAGGGATACCATTATGTAATATCTCAATATTAATAAATGTTTAACTCCATATCAACATGGATTTATGAAGGATCGCTCCTGTCAAACTAACCTGATCAGCTTCTATGAGGATGTAACCTCTCAAATGGACCAAGGAGAATCATTAGATGTCATTTATCTCGACTTCTCTAAAGCATTTGACACTGTCCCACATAAAAGATTGGTAAGTAAGATGAGAAAGCTTGGGCTAGGGGATAATGTGTGTAGATGGGTAGGTAGCTGGCTTAGTGATAGAAAACAAAGAGTGGTTATTAATGGGGCATACTCAGATTGGGCCAGGGTTACTAGTGGGGTACCACAGGGTTCTGTATTGGGCCCCCTACTATTTAATATATTTATTAATGATCTAGTGGATGGCTTACACAGTAAAATATCAGTATTTTCAGATGATACAAAACTATGTAAGGTAGTTAACACAAAGGAGGACAGTTTGCAACTACAGACAGATTTGAGTAAATTGGAGAATTGGGCTGAAAAATGGCAAATGAGGTTTAACACATAAGTGTAAGGTTATGCACATGGAAAGGAGAAAACAGATGCTACAATTACTTACTAAATGGGAAACTGCTGGGGAAATCAGACATGGAAAAAGACTTAGGCATCTTAGTCTATAAGAAGCTAAATTGGAGTGCCCAGTGTCAGGCAGCTGCCACCAAAGCAAATAGGGTCATGGGATGCATTAGAAGAGGCCTGGGGACATGCGATGAAAACATAATTCTCCCTCTGTACAAATCACTCGTCAGACCACACTTGGAGTATTGTGTGCAATTTTGGACGCCGGTGCTCAAGAAAGACATTACTGAACTTGAAAGGGTTCAAAGGCGGGCTACTAAAATGATAAATGGAGTTGGTTCACTACAATACCCAGAAAGGTTATCAAAATTAGGTCTATTTACTCTAGAAAAGAGAAGACTTAGGGGAGACTTAATATATATGTACAAGTATATCAGAGGGCAATACAGAGATCTCTCCAAGAACTGTTTGTACCAAGGACTGTGACAAGAACAAGGGGGCATTCTCTTCGTTTGGAGGAAAGACAATTTCTGCACCAGCATAGAAGAGGGTTCTTCATGGTAAGAGCAGTGAGGCTCTGGAATTCTCTTCCTGAGGAAGTGGTGATGGCCAACTCACTGAATAAATTTAAGAAAGGAATGGATGCTTTTCTTGTGAGTAACAATATAGAAGGTTACGAATAACATAATATTATAGGTAGACCCAGCTTAGGGGAAGGAATTTTTTTCCCTATGGAGGAAATTGGCTTCTACTCTGTGGGTTTTTTGCCTTCCCCCAGATCAACAATGCAGAACAGCTGCACTAAAAATAGGCTGAACTAGATGGACATAAGGTCTTCCTTCAGCCTTCAAAACTATGTTACTATGTTACTATTTCCTTGGTGTGTATTGGAACAATGCAAAAAAGCAGAGAAAAAAAGGCAAATGTGTCAAAATTTCACACAAAATGCCAAAAATGGGTCATTAACTTAATATTTGGTTGCACACCCTTTGGAATAAATAACTGCAATCAATTGCTTCCTATAATCATCAATAAGCTTCTTACACTTCTCAACTGGAATTTTGGACCACTCTCCTTTTGCAAATTGCTCCAGGTCTCATATTTAAAGGGTGCCTTTTCCCAACAGCAATTTTAAAATCTATCACTTCAGAACTCTCCAGGGCTTTGCTATTTTAAAGGGAATCTGTCACCCTTTTTTGACTATGAGCTGTCGCCACTGACATGAGGGGTTTATCTACAGCATTTTGTAATGCTGTAGATAAGCCCTCGATGTAACCTGAAAGGTAAGAAAAAAGAGTTAGATTACACTCACCGGGGGGCGGTCCGGTCTTGGTCCGATGGGTGTTGCCGTCCGGGCGCCTCCCATCTTCTAACAGTGACGTCCTCTTCTTTTCTTCCTGTCGTGGCTCCGGCGCAGCCGCACTGCTCTGCCCTGTTGAGGGCAGAGCACAATACTGGACCTCTCCCGGCGCTTGCGCACTGCAGGACTCTGCTCTGCCCCCAACAGACTACAGAAGTTTCCATCCGGAACATCTTAAGAGGGGCATACCTTATGGACAATTTGCGAGATTACGTCGTAACTGTACAGAATTTGAGGACTTCAGGGACCAATCCAGGGATCTTTCAAGATGCCTGCGTGAATGACATTATCCGCGTTCCACAATAGGTCAAGTTTATCGTAGGGCCACGTCTGTCACTCGTGATTAGCTTTTGAAACCCACCCAACGCATTGTGGATAATCAGATTAGGTTTATTACAGTGTTCCACGACCAGTGGGATAGGGTAAGGAAAATATTTGAAACTCATTGGCACATTTTGAAAACTGACGCACGTATTTCAAATTTGTTGCCAGAGAGACCTCTACTTACTGCGTGGAGGGCTCCAAATCTTCGTAACTCGCTCATGAGGAGTCACTTTGTGAGACCAACTGTGAGAACTCAATCAGGTTTTTGCATAAGAGGATCCTTCCCATGTAGGGAATGTAATGTATGTGGCTTTATGGCACGCACTCATTGCTTCACTAATCCACAGGATGAGTGTGAATACCGGTTGAAAGATTACTGTATATCAGCTGCAAGACTCCCAATGCCATTTATGCATTGGTATGTCCATGCCCTAAACTATATATTGGACAAACGTCTCAAGAATTGTGTAAACGTGGGCAGCAGCACACCTCCAATGTGAATCTGGCAATGGCAGATTTAGCTAAGGGTAAGACCCTGACTTCAGCTGCCTCCCATTTTTTGGAGTTCCACAATGGACAGCTCAATGGACTCACGGTAGTGGGGCTAGAGAGGGTTAAACCGAACATCCAGAAAACTGCCCGCCAGGGTGAACTTTTGCATTTGGAATCCAGGTGGATTTTCCAATTGAACTCAGTTAGGCCTGGAGGTATAAATGAGGATTTATCCTTTACCGGGTTCCTCATGATCTAATTATCATTTTTTCTTTGTATCTGGTTTTCTCTCTCTTTTAGCACAATATTTGTGTTACTCTTATCTGACATTCTCCACATGTATTGCCGCTTTAGTGTGGCATTTACATTTTTCTATTTGTATGTGATTTTAATTTTGGTCTTTGCAATTGCATGTGTTACTAGGAGGTATTTTTCTGGAATATTGTGGTGTTTCTTTTTTGTTATGAACATGTCAGGCTGCATATATGGACAGGCCTATTTATGTGGCCATCTAAATATTTTTTGATATGTTGATTGATATATATATATCTTTCTAAATTACTCTAAGGGTGAGTGCACACGCTGCGGATTCTGCTCCGGGTTTTTTCCCGCGGAAACGCAGGTAAAACCGCAGGTAAAACCTCAGGTAAAGTGACCTGCGGTTTGGCCTGCGGTTTTGCCCTGCGGTTTCACACCTCTACTATGTTAAAGGTGTGAAACCGCAGCAGAATCCGCAGAAACAATTGACATGCTGCGGAAAAAAAAACGCAGCTTTTCCGCAGGTAAAAAACCGCAGCGTGAGCACTGCGGTTTTGAAAACCCATAGGCTAACATGGTAAAGTACCATGTCTGTGGAACTGCTGCAGTTCTGCAGGGCCAAAACCGCCGCAAAACCGCAGCGTGTGCACATACCCTAATAATGTAGATGGCCGGTGGTGAGTATTTTTATCCATTTTGAATGTCTTATTTGGCTGCTAATGACGTCATGGTTGATTGTCATATACTTCCCAGTTACTTTATCCACACACGGTGATATGTGGATGAGCGGTTTTCACATCATTTGAATGTGACCGCCCCCTTACTTGTGGTGTGGAACAGCGACATCTTTATGTGCAGCATTGTTTGCGGCTATGTCATTTAAAACCGCCTGGAACGCACAACTTCCTGTTCCTGGATCGCAAGTGCGTCATCTGTTGGCGTCTGGAACGCAGGCCCATCATTTGCGCATGCTCCGTAACTCAGTATTCACACACACTGTTCTTATCACACAGCGGACGCCGCACTGTTAGGGCTGGCGGAACACACCAAATTATAAAATAGTAGTAGGTGCGTTCGCAGCCCGGGGTCCACCGTGCAGAGGTGATACACTGCTGCTAGATAATGGCGGAAGAATTAAGCATTGAGAAAACAGTCACACGTGGGTCACGTCACCCAATGTGAACAGGAGCGAACTCTGTTAATGCACAGAGCCGCACAACCGCTGAACGTAGATGCCGGAGCCTGTTTAGCTCACAGGGCCCGGCTAAAAGAACGCACAGTGTACGGCCACAGAACTCTACCCCAAGGACACAGAGTTAGAGTCCCTCTAGGCCCACTGAGCGTGCGGCATCGCTGCTGCGAGCGCCGCTATAGACGCTGGCTATGAAGTGTGGAGCACGTGCACAGAGGCGTGCCGAGTCCCTGGTGAGGACTGATGCCTGACTCAACCTCTGACCTACCTATGCCCAAGCCTGGGCGCTAGAAGGCTAGGCTTCACAACACATGCGTACCAAGGGTAGGGGTTTCTTAATGAGTCATTCACCAGAGACATTCATACGTGCATACATCACTCACTCCACATAGTCTGTAAATACAATCTATCCTAGCGCATGGCCGAGCGGCCATGCGAACCTTTTATAGCCGCAAGCATCCAGGACCTTCCTGGCTTCTCGGATAGGCCAATCCGAACAGAAGCAGGACCTGAGCACGTGACCTTCGATCTCCAATGGGAGATCACTCCACGGGCATGCTCAGTGGCCCGACATGAGGACTTAGTCCCTGGAGAATCTCGCTGCTGAGCAGCCTGCATTGCAAAAGCTGTGGCAGAGGCGGCAGCAGCAAGCAAACCCACAGAGCTGGTCTGGGCAGAGCGCCGGGACCGACGAGTTTGCTGAGCAACCTCCTCTGCGGCTGGAGAGGAATGGGAGACCGCCGGAAGCAAGGCTCGGGATTACAGCTGTGCAGCGACAGGAACCCAGCGCCTAACAGCACACAGGTGGCGGTGCCTGCTGCTGTGATAGCAATTTCACTACATAAGGGGCCTTGCTATGAATGGGCACCGAGGAGGATAGCAGGCCCAAGCTAAGCCACAGACAACCAGAGAGATTGATAATTAAGCGGATGCAGACCCCTGATCCTGTCCACACAACTAGCAGTAGCCGTGGAGCGTGCCTACGATGATCCTAGATGCCTTGGCACAGCCGGAGAGCTAACTAAGCCTAAAGCAAGAAAGGGGAAATCTAAACTGCCCCGGAGCAGACCCCAAAGGAATAGATAGCCCCCAAACATATATATTCGGTGAGACAAGATGAAAACACAAACGCAGGCAGAAAAATAGACTGAGCAAATGATGGGGCCCACTCTGACTAGACAGGACAGGAAAGGAAAGACACTGTCTGCAATCTCGCAAAAAACCCTGCAAAAAGTCCAACACGTCTGATGCACAAAAAACACTGAAGTCGCACGACTTCGCCCCCACTATATCAGCACTCTGGTATATTCTGAAAGCAAAGCAAAAAGAGACCAATATAATAGGGGACAAAACAAACTGGCACATGCAGTAACATATGGGCAGTGATTCAGCACAACCCCAGCCAGAGCTGGCTGACCCGCACAAAGCAGAGATAAACAAAACCAGATCAAATGCAAACAGAATAACAAATGATCCACTTAGCTGAACACTGCAGGGAAAGAGCAGGAGACATCAGACCTCAGAGGGCACAGGAAGGAAATCAACAGCAGGGATAGAGGGAGTCAGCCGTCTTAAATCCCAATCAGAAACCCCAGATCTCCAATCGTCTTCCTCATTATCAGGTGGCATTCCTCTGTCAATCAGATCAGCTCCACTACCTCCAGTAACCACCAGAGGGAGTCCAGAAAGAGAACTCACAACCCCTCTGTCAATCTGACCAGCTCCACTACCTTCAGTAATCACCAGAGGGAAGCCAGAGAGAAAATTTACAACAGGGCCTGCTAATGCACTTGGTTACTTCCCCTGACGAAGCTGCAGGCAGCAGCGACACGCGTTGGGCGTCTGTGGGCTGAGTGGTCTCCCTTGATAATATGTGATTTAACCTGTTCTCTCCCTCTTTTTTCCCCATATGCATGGGATGGTATCTGAGATCTGCATTGCTTTCCCTAGCTATTTTATCAATATGTGAACTAGCATTGCTTTTTTCACCTATTCATCTGCATGAGGCATAAGCTTTTTTTTGAGGATGCATGCACAATTGATGCAAATTCATTATTTATAGTGCAAGCTATTCATTAGCTAGGTGTTAGTCTCTTTTTTCATATTCTTAAGAGATAAGAGATACCTAATAAATCACATATAGAAATTTAATACACATTTATTGCTATTTATTATCCATTGGGTGAAAAAGAGCATTGCTGCAAATTGCTGCAAATTTATGCTATTTGAATATATGTGATTGCTATATCATGTATACTTTGCATGTATATGTATGCTCACATCCACTTGCCCACATTGCTTTCATTGGTGTTTTTTAACTGTTTTTATTATGCACTTGGTTTCCTTGGCATTGTATGAACAATAAAAGTCTTTTTGCATAGTGATATTCAGCTGTGAGTGCATTCTATTCTGTGCTTCTTTGTCTTGTTTCTTTCTTGGTTCTTTCGGCACTGTGCTGCACTCAGCTATCATTTATGTGCTACATGTTGTGGTGCCCACCTTTACATACATACCTTGTTTATTGTCTAGACCTGTGGGTGAGTATGAACGAACATCACGTGCTTGAAAAAAAGTTGTTAATGCTACTTTCACACTTGAGTTTTTTTGCGCTGCGCTGCATGCGCAGTGCAAACGCGCATAAAAAATGCATCATGTGTTGCACATGGTTTTTGCAAAAAAGCATGCAGGTTTTTTTGCGCTGACGTGCGCATCACCATGCGCACGTCAGCGCTCCCACAGACTTTAATGGGTTTTTGGGTGAATTTTGTGCGCATTGCGTGCGCATTGCGTGCGCATGCGTCTTTTTGAGACAGGTCGGACGCACAAAAAATGCAACAGGATGCATTTTGTGCGCCCGGCCGCACACTACAACAAAACGCATGCGCATACAAACGCATGACAATGCGCACCCATGTTAAGTATAGGGAAAAAAACGCATGCGCATTTATGCGCAAATATGCAGCGCAAAAAAACGCAAGTGTGAAACCAGCCTTACCCACATTTTTGGAAAGGTGCCAACAATTTTATCTGGCCCATTTTGGGGGTTTTGTGTGAAATTATGTCCAATTTGCCTTTTTTCTGTTTTTGTGTTGTTCCAATATACAAATGTTTATTTCCTTTGTGTGTAACAAATCGTCTGTATTTGAAAATATTTTCTGGAAGAAATACTTAATTTACTGGAACAATTTCAAGGGTGCCAACACTTTCAGCTATGATTGTAAATGTGATCCAATCAGTGTGTTTTCCATTAGTAACCACCGTCTGTATCCTATGACTGAGTCATCTCTTAACCCAATTACACATATTTCATGTTACCACCTTTTATGTGGCACCGAATGCCTTTGTAAAGTCCAGTTAGAGGACATCCATGGTCCAGTCTGGAACTTACCTCCTCATATAAGCTAATCATATTTGTTTGATGAAACCAATCCCTGATAAACCCGTGTTGATGCTACATTATGAGATTATTTATATTCAGATACTCCTAGATAGCATCTTTTTAAGGAGGATTTTCTATGCCATAACATTGCAGGCATAATGTACTTGTATGTAGATATCTTTGTGTAAACGTATTTCTCTATATACCGGTAAATTAAGGATAAAGTGAAAGTCTAAGATTTTTTTCCCTTTAATATCACTAAAAAGTAATGAAAAGCAATTATAATAATCAAACTTTTAAAGGGGTTTTCCAGATTCAAGAACAATTTCTGCAGTACTCTATCTGCACACTGTCACAATTGTCCTGTATTTCATGTGACCACGAGTGTGCAATCTGCCTACTTTTGATCATCGGCCAACTATATTCTTATGTTTATCAAGGTATATTCCGTTCTCCACTCTGTAGTTTGTGTTAACATGGTCTCCACAAAGTTGTAAAAATTGCAGACAGTCCAAACATCCAAGGTGTCATGATCCAGGACGGGATTTCGCTTTGACCCGTCCTGGTTAGACTAGGGGTTAATTGTGCTGCCTCTCTCTGGCAGCAGGAGGCTATTTAGTGCTCACTGGACCTGGGTCCGGTGTCAGTTATACTCCTGCCCTCGGCTGAGTTAAGTGACCTCTTGTATACGTGTGCCTTGTGCCTGATATCTTGCTTGTTTGTTCGGTTGTGATCTGGTTCTGTCCCTGTTACGAGTTCTGCCTGACCCTCTTGTACTGCGCTACCTCTCGTGTATGACTCTCTGCTTGTGACCCGACTCCTCTCTGCTCGTCCCCTTGGTACCACGTCGCCCTCTTGTGTATGACCTTTGGCTCTGTCTGACTACCCGTCTGTTCGTCCCTCCTGTACCTCGTTTGCCCGTACTGCTGTGACCTCTGTTTTGCCTGACTCTGAGTTGTTGTATGGTGTCCTGTCCTATCTGAATACAGGACACTAAGCCCCGCCCCCTTGCAGTCACATGACCATAGGTCCCGTGCAGACTATTCAGTTTCAGTGTCCGCAGGTCCTATGCATCTTTACTTTCCAGCACTGACTGGACCCTGACACTATTAGCCTGAAGCACGCATGGTCACCTCTGCTGCCCTGCTCCACAGGTATCTTTTAGCACTGCTTCTGTACTCAGGACACACGCACTGGCTCTATGAGCAAGTGCAGTGCGGTGTCTCTGACACAAGGTACCGAAGAACCTCGTTCACAAAAATTTTATTGATACCAGTGTAGTCAGAAGAAAATAATTAATGCAACGTTTTGGCCACTCAGGACCTTTATCAAGCCATTAAAAAAGGTGTGCACAACCACATTACACTGACAAAATACTATGTATAATAAGTCGGTTTTAGACCATTCTCATTAGTTCCTCCAGTTGGTCCCAAATTTGTTAACGTAGAGGCACTACATAACAAAAAGCACAGATAAAATATGAGTTAAAAGCAATCATACAAAACCATCAAATGTCACTGATGGAATATCTATCAAAGAGTATACAGTTTTATATAAAACGCCACAAGAAAACGACTTATGTGTTTCTAAAGCTCATCACATACACTTTTTTTGTTTGTCCCCCAGACATCACAAGGTCTCTGTCTCCCGGCCAGGCCGAAACATTCCATTAATTTTTTCTTATGCATAAACTGGTATAGATAAAGTTTTTGTGAAGACGGATCTTCGGTGCCTTGGATTTCTAGGCTGACTATATTATTATCGGCTTCTCTCAATGTTAAATACTTGGAGTCATATGACTGCCCACTCATGCTGGGAATAAAAAGAAATCATGACAGTGCGCACATAAAGTGATAACACAAATTTGATTACAGCTCTGAAAACCCCTTGAAATATACTGTTTTCCAAATAGACACTATAGATCAGCAAATAACATGGACGTATTTGAAATCTTTGAACTCATACGATACAGTGAACAGATTATTTATGGTGGAAAAAAATGGTATAATCGTTTTTTTTTTTCCATTTAACCCATAAAAAGTTAATACCAATGTAATGCCTATGTGCAGTTATGGCAGCTACAACTATGAAGGAACGAACAAAAAAAAGTTTTACCTGCTGAACCTGTGCATCACAAAAATGTCCTTGTGCATATGCTTATATTAAATGCACATGCATTTTTATATACGCTTATGTGCATGTTTGTTCTATGTATACGCGTGCGAAATGGGTAAATGTTCGTATTTGATATATTAGCATGTGTACGATACGTTCAATACGCATGCGTATCCAAAATACATATAGAAATCTCATGAGACACGCCCATTTTTGTCTGATGTCATATCAAACACATGCGCATAAACAACGCAAACTCAAGCAAAAACGCATACAAACACATGCATGCGCACACAGCGTTTTTTCCGTAATGCATAAGATGATGCGCATAAAAAACACTGCGTAAACATGCATTTTGCTTGCGATTTTGCATGCGTTTGTGGATGCGGATGATACGTTGCGGACTCAAACCCTAATGTGAACCTAGCCTTACATAGGGGACCTTCAATGTCAGTGTTTCCCTCTGCCTAAAATGCTGTGTGCTGCAAGGGAACAGTGCTAACATCATGCTATACAGGTTATCATATTATCTTACCTAACGTCAAACATGAGTGCTAGATCTTCTAATCAATGGCCAATTTCCAGCAACTAATAGATAACATTTGTATTACTATGTTTTTTTCAAGAAAACCATCCAACAAGTCCTATGAAAATTTTAACCAAGCACGGTCAGTCTCATAAAAAAGATAATTAATCAGCAATTTTCCTGAAACAAATGTTTGATAGCTCAAAGATGTCTTCACCATCTCTAATGTCAAAAAATAGCAAAATAATCTTTTATAACATGATATAATTAACATAGTGATGGGACCATTTAATGTCCCGTACACATTAGAGCCTCCCCTGATTTGGACTCTGGGGGGATTTGGACTCCCTTTTTTGTCCAATGTGTGGGTATATTATGGCCTGAACAAATTTGTCACATGAAGTTTGAAGCTTGGCCCAGTCTGATCACTGATCTCTATTTTCCCCCCATGCATTGTCATCACTGTTCTGTGTGACGCTGCAGACATTCTGATGGGTTTACCATTATTACAGTAAATGAATTTTTGGGCCCCAAGTAAAACAAAGCAAAGACAAAGTTGTCTTTCCAACCCAGTGACATATTATTCTCATGCTTTATAGAGACTGCATCTGTAAATAATCATCTGGAAGACATTTCATGGAATAACACAGCACAACCTCAAAGAGTATTCATAGTCGGCTACATTTATACAAGTTCTTAAACCCACAGGGAAGCCAATATCAACACAATGCTTCCTGAGCGTAAAAGCCAGGAATTTCATAGCACTGAGCGTAATAATAGCTCTCACATTACCCTCTGTTTCTTCTGATTCCACAGACAAAGTTTACTAATTGTGGCAGGGCTAAGGGTCGTGTAATTGATGGGAGATATGTGTCTCATAAATGGCTTATCTCCATAATGTAAGGCAGAAGTAAAGCATACCAGATATTGTTATTGTTTTTGTTTGAAGGACCTGTGGTGAGGTCACAGTCATGTGACCAGTCAGCTGCTGGGAACGTGGGTGTGGCTACAGCCTTATAATGTGACCTGCTCCTGAACCAGGGAGCTGTATGTGGGGAGGACTACACCTCCCAGCATGTGCTGAGACTCGCGGTCTGAGTCTGCAACCACGAAGGTTTATGTTTTGTTTGCCTAAGCTAGAGGCTATTTTTGGTGATACGCTGTTTTATGGTTTATGACAGAAATAAACCTCATGAACTTTGGAAGAACCGGTCTCCTGATTGTCTCCCGCTGCACCTGAGCGAGCTACATCCCCACAATTGGTGGTACATGTGCGGGCAGCGGTCCCAGCAGAGACTTGAGACAGTTGCTGCATGTCCTGGGTGAAGTTTGCAGCGGGGCAACAAGCACTGCCGGGAATCATGGAGGACCTCATGAAACACCTGGTCCAGTCCCAGGCACTGCAGCAGGAAACCAACAAGCTGTTGTTACAGCAGATCCAGCAAAGCCAGCAAGAGCAGCGGCAGCAGTTCCAGCAAAGCCAGCAGGAACAACGGCAGCAGATGCAGCTTCTGGCAACCGCCATCCAGGAGGGCAGGACGAGCGCCCCAACACCAGGTCGGGCTGATGCCACCGACGTCGAGAAGGCGGTAAGACGCGCATTACAAAAAATGACCCCTGAGGATGATGTGGAGGCCTTCCTGACGGTGTTTGAGAGGGTGGCTGAGAGGGAAAAACTTCAGCCAGAGCGGTGGGCGGAGGTACTGGCCCCTTACCTAACGGGGGAGCCCCAGAAGGCGTACTTTGACCTGACGGTACAAGATGCCAGAGAGTATCCCAAATTAAAAGCGGAAATTCTCGCCCGCTTGGGGGTAACAATGACTACCAGGGCACAGCGAGTTCATCGCTGGGCCTATCACCGGGACAAACCCCCACGCTCCCAAATGTTTGACCTGTTGCACCTGGTCCAGAAATGGCTGCAGCCAGAGTCGGCTTCCCCTGCACAGATGGTAGAGCGAGTTGTGATGGATCGGTTTGTGCATTCTCTGCCGAGACCTCTACAGACTTGGGTTGCCCAGGGTGATCCCCAAAATGCTGATGAACTGGTTGGGCTGGTCGAGAGATACCAGGGGATGGAAGGTTCCTTGGGGAAGCAGCCCATTCCATATTGGGGGTCCCAGCAGGGGGCGGAGTCACAAAAAGGGGTGGTGCGTCCAAGGTCAAAAGGGGCGGGGGAGGCGGTGCCCAAGGTCCCCTCGGGTGTTATTTGCTGGAAGTGTCATGGGCCAGGACATATAGCGGCCCGTTGTCCCCAGACCACCGAGCAGATGGACTGCAGCATGGGACGCCGTAGTTCATACTACGCATATCCAGCTTGCAGTGTGAACTCGCTACCTAACAAGGGGCCACAAGCGTGTCCCGTGAAGGTGAACGGTCGAGCAGTAATGGCGCTTCTGGACTCCGGGAGCTTGGTGACCCTTGTGAGGGCCAGTTTTCCTCTAAACATACTCCCGGGTAAAAAGATTGGTGTTCGGTGCATACATGGCGATGCAAAGGACTACCCTATGGCTAGGGTGAAGATTGAAACGGCGCATGGCACCGAGTCGCATGAAGTTGGCGTTGTTCGAGACTTGTTGCATCCCATAATTATTGGCCGGGATTTCTGTCTGTTTTGGGATCTGTGGGGGATGGGTTCTGAGTGTGCTAGCAAGAGCAGGGAACCAATCCACCCCACTGAGGTATCGCCACCACCAGAGGCAGACGAGTTCCCTTTATGTGTCCTTGTTGGGGATGAAGAGGAAGGGTCCCCTGTACCTGACATCCTGGAGTTAGGGGTGGCCGGGGAGAATTTTGGGACTGCCCAACATAGGGACCCCACACTAAGGGAAGCCTTTAACAATGTCACCGTCATTAATGGGGTTGCACAAGAGCCGGGAGCAGACACAAGGTTTCCCCATTTTATGTTGAGTGGGGAATTGTTGTACCGGGTCACGAAATAAGGAAGGAGGTGGCAGAGCAGTTAATAGTACCAGGCCCCTATAGACGAAAAGTGTTGGACATGGCCCATTCACACATCTTGGGGGGACACCTGGGGGTGGAAAAAACCCAGGAACGGATTGTACAGAGGTTCTATTGGCCTGGGTGTCACCGGGAAATAGTAAACTATTGCAGGTCCTGCCCGACATGTCAGTTAACTGCCCCCACATCTCATTTTCGGAACCCTCTTGTGCCACTGCCCATTATTGAGGTGCCATTTGAGAGAATTGCCATGGACTTGGTCGGTCCCTTAGTTAAATCAGCTCGGGGCCATCAGTATATATTAGTCATCCTGGACTATGCCACACGCTATCCTGAGGCCATTCCCCTGAGAAACTCCTCTGCGAAGAGTATAGCCCGTGAGCTGGTCCATGTGTTTTCCCGGACGGGTTTGCCGAAGGAGATCCTGACCGACCAGGGGACACCTTTTATGAGCAAGGTGATGAGAGAATTGTGCAGAGTCTTGCAAATTTCCCAGCTGAGGACTTCAGTGTACCATCCACAGTCAGATGGCCTTGTTGAGAGGTTTAACAAGACCCTGAAGAGCATGCTGAGAAAAGTCATAGAGGAAGATGGTAGAGACTGGGATTGTCTCTTACCGTATTTACTGTTTTCTATCCGTGAAGTTCCCCAGGCCTCCACGGGGTTCTCCCCCTTCGAGCTTCTGTATGGCCGGCATCCGCGAGGTCTCCTAGATATAGCCAAGGAAACCTGGGAAGCCGAAGTCACGCCCCACAGAAGCGTCATTGAGCATGTGGCACTGATGCAGCAGAGGGTTGCGAAGGTGATGCCCATTGTTAAAGAACATCTCCGCCAGGCACAAGAGGCTCAGGCCAGGGTCTACAACCGGTCAGCCAGAGTGAGGCAGTTCAATCCGGGAGACCGAGTTCTCGTGCTAATACCGACGGTGGAAAGTAAGTTCTTGGCCAAGTGGCAAGGGCCATATGAGGTGGTGGAGAAACTGGGAGACGTAAACTACAAGATCCACCAACCCGGAAGACGGAAGCCATACCAGGTTTACCATGTTAACCTTATCAAGCCGTGGCAAGATAGAGAGCCAGCGGTAACTCCGTGCTTGCTGGGCAACCTAGAAGGGGAGGTTGGAGCTGTTACCATAGCGGAGACTCTATCGAAGGCCCAGAAGCAACAGTGCCGGGAGTTACTCCAGAAAAACCGCGACCTGTTCTCAGAGTTGCCGGGGTGCACGAAGGTGGTGGAGCACGAAATTCTGACCGAGCCACATGTGCGGGTGAACGTGAAACCATATCGTATTCCTGAGGCCCGGCGAGAGGTAATCTCCAAGGAGGTGCAGCGTATGTTGAAGCTCGGGGTCATTGAGGAATCCAAGAGCGGCTGGTCGAGCCCGATTGTCCTGGTCCCAAAACCTGATGGTGAATGGAGGTTCTGCAACGATTACCGGAAGCTGAATGAGGTCTCCAAGTTCGACGCTTATCCCATGCCACGCGTTGATGAGCTCATCGAGAGACTTGGACCTGCCAGGTACATAACCACTTTGGATCTGACCAAGGGATATTGGCAGATCCCCATGGCACAGGAAGCCAAGGAGAAGACGGCATTCTCCACACCAGACGGGTGCTTCCAGTATGTCCGGATGCCGTTTGGCCTACAGGGAGCTCCAGCAACCTTCCAGAGGGCGATGGATAGAATCCTTGCACCTCATAAGCTATACGCTGCCGCATACCTGGATGATATCGTCATCTTTACCCCGGACTGGGAGACTCACTTGGAAAAGGTCCAAGCAGTGTTTGACGCTCTAAGAGAGGCGGGGTTTACAATAAACCCGAAGAAGTGTGCCTTGGGGAGAGAAGAAGCCAAGTACCTCGGATATGTAGTGGGGCGTGGCGAGATCAAACCCCAAATCAATAAAGTGGAGGCAATTCAAACATGGCCGAGACCTCTGTCAAAGAAGCAAGTTAAAGCCTTCCTGGGGATTGTGGGATATTACAGGAGGTTTATCCCAAACTTCGCCACAATGGCTGCACCTCTAACTGATCTGCTTAAAGGGACAAAGTCAGTGATAGTCAGCTGGTCCGAAGAAGCAGAGTCAGCCTTCCAAGAAATGAAG
The DNA here is from genome assembly GCF_039654945.1 of Dendrobates tinctorius. Classification (NCBI taxonomy): domain Eukaryota; kingdom Metazoa; phylum Chordata; class Amphibia; order Anura; family Dendrobatidae; genus Dendrobates; species Dendrobates tinctorius. The sequence continues at coordinate 7,253,403 of NW_027361838.1, read as the reverse complement.
GGAGCTCTTTGTAAGCAGCCCGTTTTGGTGGCCCCAGACTTTAAACGTGAATTTGTCCTCCAGACAGATGCCTCAGATGTCGGGGTAGGAGCTGTCCTTTCCCAAGAGATACGTGGGGAGGAGCATCCTGTTCTCTACTTGAGTAGGAAGTTGACTTCTTGTGAGAGAAATTACTCAGTTGTAGAGAAGGAGTGTTTGGCCATAAAATGGGCAGTGGACACATTACGGTACTACCTGGTGGGACGGAAGTTTAGGTTAATATCCGACCATGCCCCACTCAGGTGGATGAGGGAAACCAAGGGCAAGAATGCTAGGGTCACCCGCTGGTTCTTAGCCCTACAAGACTTCAGTTTCCATGTAGAGCATAGGGCCGGGAAGCTACATGGGAATGCCGATGCCCTCTCCAGAATCCCTTGCCTGGTAGGTGAAAGTGCCAAGCCCCACGGCTTTAGGCAGAGGGGGGAGGTATGTGGCAGGGCTAAGGGTCGTGTAATTGATGGGAGATATGTGTCTCATAAATGGCTTATCTCCATAATGTAAGGCAGAAGTAAAGCATACCAGATATTGTTATTGTTTTTGTTTGAAGGACCTGTGGTGAGGTCACAGTCATGTGACCAGTCAGCTGCTGGGAACGTGGGTGTGGCTACAGCCTTATAATGTGACCTGCTCCTGAACCAGGGAGCTGTATGTGGGGAGGACTACACCTCCCAGCATGTGCTGAGACTCGCGGTCTGAGTCTGCAACCACGAAGGTTTATGTTTTGTTTGCCTAAGCTAGAGGCTATTTTTGGTGATACGCTGTTTTATGGTTTATGACAGAAATAAACCTCATGAACTTTGGAAGAACCGGTCTCCTGATTGTCTCCCGCTGCACCTGAGCGAGCCACATCCCCACATAATGAAAGCAGATTGTATTTACATCATTACTAGAATTTCAGCTTATGACATCCTTGAAGTTGCTAGGACAGCCATTCTAGAAGTGCACCTGCAATAGACAGTACGCCTACAAAATAACCATACATTTTAAAGTCTAAGCCAGCCCCCTTCTCTAGTAAATGGGTTGTCCATCCAGATCTTGTATTGATGACCTATTATTAGGATAGATTATCAATATCAGATTGCTTGTGGTCCAACATCCACTTCTACACTAGTGGTGCCGCTTGTGGCTCCCACTGCAGCAGTATTCAAAGTATGAACAGCACAGCGCCATACACTGTGTGGTGGCCGCTCTTAGGTACTGCAGCTTAGCTTCCTCTCACTGCACTGGGAGATGAGCTGGCTTTGAGCCCCCTCACTTCACATGGACCATGTCTTACAGCTACTTTTGCACCCCCTAAAGCCATGCCCTAGTATGGGACATTATTGAGTAAGCTATAACAAAGCTTTAATCTTTTGCCAGTATAAACATACGTCCCAGAATCAAATCTCCCGCCTATGCAATCTGGTAAGAGCAGAACAGGATTACATTAAGCAACATTAGTTTTTTTTCTTTTCAAATCTAAATAACACTCATTGCCATGTCATGACTAGAGATGGCGACAGTGATGCTGCCTCTGTTGTACCCTATGATCATCTGATCACCAGGTTCTCCACATCATGGTAGGATATAACAGACCAAGATTACCTCTCCGGTGTCACAACAAGGGGCTCTTCCCTTGTTGTTGGAGCAGCCATAGGTGCCACAGTTCTATGGTAAAACTGCAAAGTAAAAACAAATTATACAGAGTAATTATTCTAAAAATAAAATCAATACCAACCTTCCCAACACAAACCATCTACAATCAGGACCAAAATAACTCAGGGAACCCATTCTAATATTTTAGATATACATTTTCAAATATTACAAAATAAATAAAATAAAGCTAAAGAACAGGAGAGTGAAAAAAATCATATATTTTGAACTTAATAAAAAGAAAAAATATAATAATAAAAAATATACTTCTATTAAAAGTACTGCCATTCGTGTCAGAAAAAAAGACACCACCAAATTATTTTGGCAGGTCAATTTAGAAAATAAAAAATAAGGTAAGCTGTGAAATATATACATGTGCAAAATCCTTACAAGTTGGTATTTAAAAGAATAGGGGCTTAGAAAATCTCCCGATTCTCAACGAGAGATACCAGTGAACCAAATAGCTGGGAATCATTAGACCACTTGTAGAATAAGAAGTTTTCATGCGTCTCATATCGATGAGCAGAGGACTGTAAGGAATTTGACGTGTTTGCTTGTACAATGAGTACAACATAACCCTAGCAATAAAATTCCAGGACGTTAGAAAAGCTGCTTTCAAGTTTTGGAGGAGTGATGAGAATGTCACAGCTTTGTCCCCAAGTGAGCTATGCTCTAACTTTAGGTACTACATGAATGATCAGCTCGAGCAGCCAAGTTAATTTTTGAGATTGGCATGTTTCTTGTACATTTAACGCGCTGAAGGTCACCACAGCGTTGTAAATTGTATAGGATGAATTCCACCACAGGATCTAAACATGTGCTTTCAGTTGGGTAAATGAGTCAGAGCATGTGATGAAATTCACGATGAAAAGCAGATGTTAGAATTAAGTTTTGTCCCAAAAAATGCAGGGAAGGAACTTATTTTCTACAGAAAGAAAGTGACGGAATGTTTTAGTCTGGTATAATTAATATTTTATAATGTATACTGTTCAATGAAATATTAATATTGGCAAACAGTTGCTTACCACCTTATGCACATTGCAAAGTTGTATGCATAATGTCTCTGTGATGATAAAGTACACAGTCTTAGCCATCCATTGTGTCATCGTAAAGTCCCAAAGGATGGAGTTATTCTCCCCTAAAAGCAAAATTTGATCAGAATTTAAGATTATGTATCCACAGAGTATTTTAGGATTTTTCATTTTTTTTTGCAGTGGGTCCGCTTCAAAAAACACTTGAAAAAATTGCTTGAAAAACTCTTCCTTCTTCTTTTCTATTTTAAACCACTTCAGTGTACATACTGTATGTTTGTTAAAAAAAAAAAAAAAAAACGTTCTGAAGATGGTTCTTAATGACTTTGGCTGCATGTTTGGGGTCATTTTCCTGCTGCAGAATAAATCAGTAGCTAACCAGACACCTCCCTGATGGTATTGCATGATAGATAAGTATCTTCCTCTATATCTCAGCATTTGAGGGCACCATTACCCAATTCCCCTACTCTATTTGCTGAAATGCAGCTCCAAATTTGCAAGGAACCTCCAAACCTCTGTGTTCTGTACAAACAGACATTCATCATTGTACTGTTATCTAACCCTTTTGGTTGATTTCTGTTAAAGTCAAATGTGTCAAATTTTGTCCAGTGGACCTGCTGTCATTTTTCTGTTCCTGAACGCTTATGTTTGTTTGCATTGTTGAGTTATATGCATTATTTCGATGATGAAGGTATGGCTTTTTGGACGCAATTCTTTTATGAAGACCAAGTCTGGTCAGACTTCTCGAAACAGTAGATGAATGAAGATGGATCCCACTGGTTGTTGCCAGTTTTCAGCTGATGGTACTGCTGGACAGCTTTTGATTTTGAAAGGAATTATGATGTGTCTTTCATATGCTGCACTTAGTGTCCTGGGCAGACCACTACATCTACAGTTCTGTTGCTGATGTATTTTTGCTTCTTCAAAAGAGCGTAGATAGCTCATCTTGAAACCCCAATATATTTTGAAATCTTTACCTTGGAGAGACCTTGCTGATGAACTATAATTAACTTGAGTCTTGTTCCTGTGCTCCAGCTTGCCATAAGTCTAACTTTTAACATGTGTAAGGAGGTGGCGGGGACCCTCATGTACCTTCTCTTTCTTGAACGCTGTTTGCACGATTACATGCAGCACCTCATTGTTATTAATGTGTAATGTAATGCTTATGTACTGTGATGCCATGTATTGTGTGAATGTTTAGGCACAGGCAGCAAAGAGATAAGTAGATGGGAGGGTCAAAGAGCAGAGCAGCACAGAGCAGGGAGATATAGGAAAGGCACTTCCTGTTTAGAATCAGATGCCCAGGCAGTCTGCCCAAGAGCGGGACGCATACAGTGAGACAGTTACAGGCCGTGGGGGTAAAGCTGTGGACAGCAGTGAGGGAACCCAGGTGTGAGAATAGTGCAGTCGGGTACCAGCTTAACAGGATCATCCCCAAGAAGGACAAGGGGCTGACAGGGAGCTGGTGATGCTGAAGGAACAGGTGGGACACGAACTGTCCAGAGGGACTGCACGGATAGCAAAGGAAAGGAAAGCGCAGACAGGACAGAGTCTGGCTAGAGGTATGGCTGTGAATGCCGAGAGTAAAGAGAGAGATACTAGAGTCTGCCCAGAGGTCAGGGAAAGTACAGGAAACATTGCCCTGTGTGAACTGTGCTGCTGATGTGAGGAATGCCTTGCCCTTTAGTAAAGCTCAACAGTTGGAAAAGAACTGTGACTTTGTGATGTTTCATGGAACCTGGGAGCCAGACACTGGAGTGACAGAGAACAAGGGAATCCCAGCAGCAGAAGTGAGTTCTTCACTGCACCCATCTCTCCATGTGAAAGGTGCCAGGGTGCTTGCTGACTGTTGCTTAATGGACTCGCCCATAACTACCACCCCGTGCCATCTTGTTACACATGCAACCGTCTTCTACAACCTCACCTTTTTAGCAGAATTTGTCTGTTCATCACCATGTTTTGAGCTTTGTACAAACCTGTATCTGTTTCAGTTAATAACTGTGTCAACCCAAGTCCGAAAATGTTTTTGTTTAGTATAATTGGTTAGTCATATATTTGACTATAATCCTACAAAATCCATGACTTTGAGCACGTGTATATAGAAGTATTGATGCTTTTTTTTGTTCAACCACTCTGTTAATTGATAAAAATAAATTAAAAAGCATTTCTATTTTTATATCATTCTTACTTTGCCGCATTTTTTCCACACCTGCCTATAACATTTGCATATCACTGTTAATAGGGTATCATTATATCCCTACTTGGAAGAATAAAGTCACCTTATCACTTCTACTGCACAAATAATGTAAAAAAAAATCAATTCATAAATTGATGTTTTTGTTCATTCTGCCTCTCAAAAATCAGAAAGAAAAGCAATCAAAAAATGTTATGTACCCTACTCTGGTACCATTAAAAACTTCAACTCATCCTGCAAAACCTTTTTATAGAACAGTTACGTAACCAAAGAAAGGGTTGGTCAAAAGTAAATCATATTTCCTATCATAACAGAGATCCCAAAAAGAAAACGGAAGTAAGGCGTGAACTAGTACATTGCGTAAAACAACAAATTTTATTGAAAGAGAATTAACAACAAAGTAAAAAATGAGAAGAGTCATGGAGAAACATAAAATAGATAAAGCTCTCAAAATATCATAATGTAAAAATATTATGATAGTTTTTTTTTAAATTAAAAAAAGTATTTTTAGTGTATAAAGTTGCAAAACAAAAAAATGATACAATATGAATCTGGAAGTGATGTAATAATGCTAACCAAAATAATAGTTGCTTTATCACTTATATCACATAGTGAACATTGCAAACGAAAAAAGGAAAACTGTTCCTAACTAGTGAAGAATGAGTATACTCGTTGCTCTGGTTTTCCTGAGCATGCTCAGGTGATCTCTGAGTATTCTGGCATGCTCGGAGTTTTAGTGTTTGTGGACACAGCTGCATGATTTCTGGCTGCTAGACAACATCATGCAGCTGCATCAACAAACAATAAATCTCCGAGCACGCCAAAATACTCGGAGATCACCCGAGCATGCTCAGGAAAACCCGAGCAACGAGTATACTCGCTCATCACTATTCCTAACCTGTTGGTTATTTGTTAAATCTGCCGCCCAAAAATCAAAATAAGGCTATTTATACTGTGCTGTTTGTTGAGCACTTACATTAGGATTTTGGCTAAACAAAAAAAAAAAAACAGAAATCAGTTGTAACCCCCGCTGGGACTATTCAGTACAATGACGCAGATGGAGAGACTTTGTGCATCTCCAAAAAATAGACACCACCAAAGCGGAGTGCAGATTGACTCAATCTTCTTTACTATAGTGAACCCTGCTGGGGTCATGTCTGGCTTACGTTTTTTGTGGAATTAGACAGAAATCCCGATGCAAGTGCTCAACATAGATCATGGGATAAATATGAACATAGCCTTAAAAGCAATCCAAGATGTTATTTATTCCCAATTAGTACCATTAAAAAATTCAACCAATACCACAAAAAACAACCCCGTATTCAGTTCTGTCATCTAACAACAGAAAAATACAGGGCTTACACATAATTGGTAGCACAATTGGAAAAGTAACATTGCATACCCCCAATAAATCTAGCAAAATCTATGCTCCCAAAACCAAATGGCTCCCCTGCATTCTGAGCCCAACAGCATGCCTAAACAGCGGTTTGCGTCCACAAGTATGTCATTGCTGTAGTGGGGAGAACTCAATTTGCTAAGAACATGTCTTCAGAAGCACAAACAACACACAATGTATTGGGCACTAAATTGGCATATTTGCAATTTTGACTGCAAAATTCATTGCGTGCTTATTTCCCAAAAAATGCTAATTTTGGCCAAATAGTCAAAACATCTTTAGATGAATTGTCTGAGAAGTGTAATTTCCAAAATGGTCACTTGTAGGGGAAATATTCTCATGGTCTGGCATCTCACTCGCTGCGATACAAGGGTTGGCCCTTCCTCTCCAAGGCCTCCTCAAATAGTAGTAATGCCGCTTTCGAAACAAGTGTTGTGACAAATTTTGGGGTCCATTTTTTTCTATTAACCCCTGAGAAATCTGGGGCTAAAACATTTTTTGTGGAAAAATGTAATTTTTTGTCTTCATGGCGCAATAGTTTATAATTCTGTGCTATCAAAATGTTCACACTGGATTAATTAATTGAAGGGTATTGGTAAAATGGGGTAGTTTTTGGTGAGTTCTGCTGTGCTAGCAACTCAGGAGCTCTGTTACTGTGACATGGTACCTGCAAACCATTCCAGCAAAATGTGCACACTGAAATGGCGCTCCTCTTCTGTAGTCTGTTGTGTTCACTGCCAGGAAAGTAGTTTCTGACCATATGTGGCGTATTTCTACATTCACGACAAACTGAAGCACTTGTGTATACAAGATCCTAATCCCACCTCTAGATGAATTCCTCGAGGGATGTAGTTTCTAAAATAGATTAACTCATCAGGGTTATTTTTGTTTTAGAACGTCTACAAATAGATAATAATAGATGGCACCTTCGATCTAATTTATGCTCCAAAAGTCAAATAGCGCTCCTTCTCTTCCAAGTCCTCCATTGTGCACGAACTGTAGTTTCCAATAAACATTTGGGGCTAAATCAATAATTTAATGGAAAAATACATTTTTTCAATTTCACGGCCCAATTTTATAAAAAATCTCTGAAGCACGAGTAAGCTGAAATGCTCATGTCATCCCTAGATGACTTCCTTGAGAACTAGAGTTTCCAAAATGGACTAATTTATGGCGGGGTTGCTGTTTAACACCTTAAGGCTCTGCAAATGCAAGATGGTGCCCTCTTTAAATTGTAGCCAAAAAGTGCTTTGAGGCTATGTGCCCACGTATGCAGAAAATTTCTGCATGTAAACCGGACTCCTTCCCAGAAAATGCATGTTTTTTTCCACGCGTTATTTGCGCATTTTTGCGCAAAAAAGCGCGTTTTTATGCGTTTTATTCCGCGCATCCCCAGTCTCATCGAAAATAGTGGACTTTTCCGCAAAATTAATGAGCTTGCTGCGTTTTTTACCGCGATGCATTTTTTCGTGGAAAAAAAAACGCATCAATATGCACAAAAAGTGAAAAATGCATTAAAATGAATGGGATGCTTCTTTTAAGTGATTTTTAAGCGTTTTTACCGGTTAAAATGCTTTAAAAAACGCAAAAAAAACACTTACGTGGGTACACAGCCTGAAAATCAGATAGTACGCCTTTTCTTTCAATGCCCTGCTGTGTGCCCAAACAGTGGATTCGACTTCATTTGAGCGTACTCAAGAGAGATCCTACGACTAACGCATATTTCAGAATAAAGGATGTATGTTACTATATATTGAACACCAGGTTTAGAAGGCAGAAAATAATAAAAACATATTTCCTACTAATTAAAACTTACAAATAGATCAGCACACACTTTATGTACACACACACTGCATTGCATGCATATAACCAACACTGCTGCATACACAGTAAATGCACACACAGCTCTGCTACATACACACATCCAAATGTCATAAATAAATGTACAGCCCTGCTACATACACATGCTCACCTCTTTCGGACATACGCAAACACAACTTTGCTACATAGAAACACATAGGTCTTCTACATAAAGACACACAGCTCTGCTAAGTACACACCTCTGTTACATACATTACACACAGGTTTGCTAAATACATAAATAAAACTCTGCTACATACACACACACTGTATATACCACTGATTTGAGGTTCCTTTCAGGCATGTTATCACGCCACCTTAGGGCAGTTTCACACGTCCAGATAATTCCGGTATCGGAGCTATCCGTGTGCATACGGAGGCCATCCGTGTGACATCCGTGTGCTATCCGTATGTCCGTGTGTACCATCCCTGTGCTGTCCGTGTGCTGTCCGTGTATTTGAAAAATTAGTTTCAATGTTAACCCTTTGACTTTTAAAAACGCACAAGGACAGCATCCATTTGCGGTACGTGTTTACACGGACCCATTGACTTGTATGGGTCCGTGTGATCCGTGCTGTTGCACAAAAACGGACATGTCCGCGTGTTTTGCACACGGACACACGGTCCTTGAAAACAAGCTGACATCTGCATAGACACACTCATTAGAATGTGTCTACGTGTGTCAGTGTCTCCGGTATGTGAGAAAACTGTCACTACACGTACCGGAGACACTGACGTGTGAAACTGCCCTTAACGATCCTTGAGTTAGTCAGGACCTGCCAGATCCGTGCAACTTTAGTGATGTGTAGGCTCAGGAAGCTTTCTGTCCTGACAAGCACTGGTCAGATGGATCAGTGTCAGGCAGGAGGCCAGAACTGTGCTGCTGCATACTTCTCTCAGTAATTGGGAAGGAACCTATGTATGCTCTCCTGAATCACAGGAAGCTGCCTATGGATTATAAGAGGAAAACTTTTTTAAGCAAGATATTTTTTTGCCAAAATGGACGTCTTATGGTCTAGTAAATAATTGTGAGGCTGATTTTCTCCAGTTACCCTTGTGAAATTTAAAAAAAATTGGGGCTAAACAACATTTTGGTAGAAATAAAATATAATGTTTGAATTCCACTTGGCATTAACTCATGTAACGCAGCTGAAAGGCTAACAAACTTATTGTATACAGTTACGAACATTTTTGGGGTGGATTTTTTTAAAATGGGGTTTTGTTAGGGGTCTTCTTATATTATGAGTGAAGTTGGGCTGGGATGGGGTCGCTGCGAGGGTGTGACACCATTGTTCATATAATTCATGATAAGCTGTGGTGTTCTTTACTCCAGAAATCTTGCACCAATCATGGACTGGAGTGAAATTTCTGGAGAAGCACAGGAAGGCGCCCGCCAGTCGTCAGACGACCGCATCTTAATGACTCAAGGAGCATCTGTCTCCTACAAGCACCTTCATCAAGACCTGCAAGAAAATCGCTAGTCTTGCTGAACAATAAAAAAATAATAAAAATCGTTACTTAAAGTTTTGGATGAGAATAAGAAAAAAGCTGACTTCCTTTAAATATGTGACTAGAGTAGAGCAGAATTTAATAAAAAGAGAAGTGTAACAGAAACATATGGACAAGTATAAGGTCAAGGGAAATACTCAGGAGAGAACCAGATGTGGCGGATATTACTAAATACATAACAGTAGCCAATTGGCTCTGATAGTAAAGCTTAATTGTGTATTTACTGGTGCAGTGTAAATTCTAACAATCACTGAAAATAACTCCATGTTGATCTGCCACGAGGTTGCCGTATCTCTGTAATCCTGAATTTACTGGCATATGATTCAGCCTACACTGCATGTCTTTCATGTCATTAAGCACAAATTTAAGCACAGAAAAAAGCATGGCACAATAAATGGACATTTATTTAAATGTCCATTTATTATGCCATGCCTGTTTTTTTTTTTTTTTGTTTATTTTGTGCATAAATTTGAGTTTCTTTAGATACTTTGTTATACTATGCCTGAGGAAGAGACCTAGGATACCTCGAAAGCTTGCTTTGTAACATCATTTATTTTATTTTTGTTAGCCATTAAAAGGTAACTGCATAACTGCAAGATTATCTTGTTCTTCCCTCTGAGAGCTTTCTTTTTTCAACTGGTTAACATGGTAATAAACCCATTTTTTTCTTTTAAATTTCATGTCATTGGAATACTTGTTTTAAAATTAATCAGATATAAATAAGAAGCTACCAAACCACCATGTTACCTGTGAAAAGTTTGTTTCTGGTTACAAAAGCTGTCAAATATTTTTGCCCAATATACGGTAGCTAAACACCGGAATAAAAAGTTAGCAAAGAGTTCTTTACACAAATGATCAGAATTCTGTGGAACTCTTAGTATATTTAGGGATTGGCCAATACCATTTGGTTAAAAATAAGGTAAACTGAAATAGGGTAAAAAGCGGTGAGTAGTTTTTTACCACAGCAGCAAGGGCTCACTCACGGGAGCGTATAAATCGGACGAGTGCAATGCGAGAAAACATCGCATTTCACTCTGACCAAAGTTATTAAATGAGTCAGTGCTCATCTGCGGAATGCACTGAAAAAAATCACAGCATGCTGCGGATTAACTATGAGAATCAGATCGCACTCGTCCAGGCAAGTCAATGGGTACGAGAAAAAAAATTGCAAGGACAATGCATGTGCCGTCTGATTTTTACCACACCTCTCAAAGGAAATCTGACATTTCATCAGCCATTCAGTCTATTCTCTTTGGAGGGCTGTGTGGGGGATATTAAACTGTTTGGAGGGCTGTGCGGAGGTCACAGTTGAGGGGTTATACTGTGTTGGTGTCACCATACCTTGCCAGGGGGGTGAGGTGGGATACAGTAGGGTCATCATACCTCTGTGTGGAGGTATTCATTGTGGAGGAATTCACTGTTGGGGTATCATACTGTGTTTGGGAAAACTTTTGTAGGCATCATATTTTATGGGTACAATGAAAGTGGAATCCAAGGCTTCAGTAGGAGGAAAATTACATTATAAGGACTGCAAAATTGTGAGATATCGTCTTCTGTGACCATTAATTCTTTTTTTTTTTGGGGGGGGGAGGGGGACAATTAAAATGTCTGCTATGGGGCCCCATGATTTTTATATACGCCTCTTGGTTAACTTTTAAGCATTAAAAAATGATCTTTTAGAAAGGGTGGCTCATATCCATACTCTAAAATTCTGGGAGGGAAAATCAGGTGTGGACAAAGGGGGTGATCTGGTCAAAGAGGTTCCTTTTTGGAGAGATTTTACTGTACAGTTACACATTTTTCATTTTATCCACCTGGACCAAGCGAAAATTGCTAATTATCTGTACAGCAATTCTCAGGTGGTAACAGAAGTTTGGCTATTGCTTGATGGTCAGGAAATTCATAATTATAAATGATTCTCACACGGTCAGGCAGCATTATCCTATGACAATTGGGCACAATGAGCCACCAGACATCAGCACTAATCAGTGTGGATAGCTCCTGGCACTAACCTGTTCTATCAAGGTCTAGGAACAGCCACAATTACATTTGCTGTAATGATTTTAGAGCGAATTACTTGCAATTCTCTCCAAGTTCCAGTTCTTCATTTGTAGCAGCGAACACAATGACTGATTCATACTCTGCTTCAGCACATTTTCTATGCGCTGGTAATTTATGGAGCAGTAACTAATCATTATAATTAGTTTCTTTCTTAATTTTTGGTCTGCCTATTAGGCTGGAGTCACACACAAGGTAGAAAAATACGGACCGTATTGTTCCATTATAATCATAAGAAAATTATATTGTGCTTTATTTTTTCTAAACTCGGCTTTCTCCTCATTACTATTGAAGCACCACGCATTTTTTTTTTATTGCACCGCTAGAGTGGTGCCACTAATTTAAGTCCCCTGCCCCTAGTATCACACTTACATCTTTTATCGTCATTGATCTGGTTGGTCTTCTGTAGGATGTCTCCAGTGTTCACTGGGTGAGTCGGAAGTCATAACACACGGTAAGTCATAACATAGCCGGACAGGAATCGAGTGACTCCGGGAAGGGCTCCAGACGGTGGCTGTTGAGTTTAATACTAGGGTCAGGGACTTTAACCCCTTAACGACCAGAGGTATATTTGTTTTTGCATTTTCGTTTTTTGCCCCCCTTCTTCCCAGAGCCATAACTTTTTCATTATTTGGTCAAAATGGCCATGTGAGGTCTTTTTTTTTGCGAGACGAGTTGTACTTTTTTACGACACCATTAGTTTTACCATGCAGTGTACAGGAAAACCGGAAAGAAAATTCCAAGTGCGGTGAAATTGCAAAAAAAAGTGCAATCCCGCAGTTGGGTTTTTTTTTTTCTTTTCTGTACACTAAATGCTAAAACGGACCTGCGCCTCCATTTTTCGGGATCAGGGATTGGGTGAGGGCTTATTTTTTGCCTGCCGAGCTGATGTTTTAATGATACCATTTTGGTGCAGATATGATCTTTTGATTGCACGTTATTGCATTTTAATGCAATGTTGCAGCGGCCAAAAAACATAATTCTGGTGTTTTGACTTTTTTTTCTCATTACGCCATTTAACATTTGGTTTAATTCTTTCTTTATATTGATAGATCAGGCGACTCTTAACGCGGTGATACCAAATATGTGCTTATTTGATTTTTTTAAATTGTTTTATTTTGAATGGAGCAGAAAGGGGGGTGATTTGAACTTTTTTATTTATTTTTTTAAAAAACTTTTTTTTACTTTTTGCATGTTTCAATAATCTTCAATAGTCTCCGTGGGAGACTAGAAGCTGCAGTTGTCTGATCGGCTCTGCTACATACAGGTGATGATCAGATTGCCGGTATGTAGCAGAAATGCTCACTTGCTATGATCGCCAACAACCGGGTAGCGCTAATAGCAATCTGGCTATGACAATCATAGAGACCTGATGGAGACCTCTGGTTGTCATGCCAATCCATCGGTGACCGGCGATCATGTGATGGGGTCATCGTTGGGCGGGTTTAGTGACGCACTTCCGGTAAGCGCTAGTTAAATGCCACAGTCAGAGATTGACAGCGGCATTTAAATAGTTAACAGCCTCGGCTGTTGTATACACATGTCAGCTGTATATATCAGCTGTCATGTGCCCGGAAAGGTGTGGGCTCAGTGCCAGATCCCGTGTAGGGTCGGGCTGAGGGAGGCGATTAGGTGGTGCTGATCCAACAAGACTGGGGGGGGTGACCCACTTCGTGGCGCCGGCAGACATGAGACTGAGACAAGGGTTGTGTCCAACAGTTCAGATTTTATTGGCCACTTTTCGTACGACCACCGTTCTTCATCACAGGAATAGTCCAGAATTCACTTTTACACAGACCCGGATACCTTCTTTTTCTTATGTCACCGTTCGTGGCGTCCTCTATGGCTCTTCCCTGCTGTGGCTGCTCTAAGCACTTCCACCACAGCGTTTCACCCTTTAGAGTACGCCTTTCACCTGACACTCACAGTCAGCCTCTGTCCGCAGCCACTGACCTTTTGGTTCACCCCCCCCCCGTGACCGTCTCCACTGTCAGTTACTCTCTGAGGGCCTTCTACCATCTTCCTTGCTACAGCAATCCCTCCTATCTAGTGAGCTCCCCTGGCTGACTGGAACTTCTAGAACCTTCCCTCAGCCTTTATACTACCAGCCCTGGTAGCTCCGCCCACTATCACCTGACAGTTACATAACCACTTTCTCCTACGCTCCCTCTAATGGTCACACTACAGCACGGCACCCTTTTCTCTTCATCTCAGCGCTTCCATTCCTACACTTAGCTATCCCTCTGCCCTTCACTATAGGCAGACCTGTCCGTCAGCTCAACCTCCCCACACCCGCACCAAACAGGGGGAGTCTGACATTGGCATACCATTACGCTCAATGTCGGAAAGAGGTTAAAACAATTCTTCCATAAATAAAGTTAATTTTATTCAATACATGTTGGAATAATAATAATTTCCACAATTGTATGTGTTAAAATAAAATGTTCCTGTTCTGAGATAATCTTATTAATGTGCCCCTGCTGTATACTGTGGGATAGCCGTGTCTAACCGTACAGGTACAGGGTCAGACACATTCCAAGGTTTGACATTCTCAAATTTTTTCTAACCTTATTTTGAGCCACATTCCACTCTGACTGGTGATCAGGAAATACATTCATAAAAAAATATGGAAAGACATATTATAGTTTCTCTACACTTTAACAATTTTATCAATGCTTTAGGCATCAAACTGGCCTGCAGATCAGTGTGGTCTGAGTCTAAAGACCTCCTACCGATCACACGAGTGTAAAACCCGGAAGAGTGCTATCCGATGTTTTATTTCATAGCACTCAGAACAATATTATATTATGGGGCAATGCAGAGCTGAGATTTTTTTCTCATGCCAATTCGCGTACATCAGATAATTGGATCATGCGCACCCATACAAGTCTATGGGTGCATTTAAAACGTTGGACTGTGCTCGGGTCTCATCTGAGCGCAGTCCAATTACTGCAGACACAGAAAATGGAGAAGATTGAGAAATTAAGTTCTCTGTTTTCACCACACCTGTGATACAATTCTGTCATGAAAAGAATCAGATCCATGCTAAGCTAACACTCAGATCAAACTCTGACAGAGTGATAGAATCAACAGCCATGTTACTACAGACCAAGGGCAGTTTCACACGTCCAGATAATTCCGGTACCGGAGTTATCTGTGTCCGTGTGCATACGTGTGACATCCGTGTGTACCATCCGTGTGCTGTCCGTCTGCTGTCCGTGTGCTGTCCGTCTGCTGTCCGTGTGCTGTCCGTATGCTGTCCGTGTGTCCGCGTCCGTGTTTTTGAAAAATTATTTTCAATGTTAACCCTTTGACTTTTAAAAACGCACACGGATAGCACACAGACAGCACACGGACAGCATCCGTGTGTGGTACGTGTTTACATGGACCCATTGAATGGTATGGGTCTGTGTGATCCGTGCTGTTGCACAAAAACGGACATGTCAGCGTGTTTTGCACACGGACACACGGTCTGTGAAAACACGCTGACATCTGCATAGACACATTCATTCGAATGTGTCTACGTGTGTCAGAGTCTCCGGTACGTGAGAAAACTGTCACCACACGTACCGGAGACACTGACGTGTGAAACTGCCCTAATAGTAAGTCTATCAGCAGGTACACTGCTCATCCTGAAGCTTAGCTGCACATTTCTGAACAATCTTTTGAATGATTGGTGGGGATCTAAGGACCCAGAGACCAGTCTGCAGAGCGTGTTAGGGCCTACAACTCAAAAACTCTTTGAAGTATAGGTACCATTTAGGCTAGGTTCACATTAGTGTTTGAGTCTGCAGCGTATCATCCGCAAACGCATGCAAAAACGCATACACACGCATGTTTATGCAGAGTTTTTTATCTGCATCATCTTACGCAGGACGCCAAAAAACGCTGTGTTTGCATGCGTTTTTGCATGCGTTTACGTTGTTTATGCGCATGCATTCGATATGACATCAGACAAAAATAGGCATGTCTCATGGAATTTCTATTTACATTTTGAAGAACGCATGCGTATCGAATGCATGCGTACGCATAACCTTGCGTACGCATGCGTTCCCATAGACAGTAATGTGTTTTTTACGCACTCTTCCGCATGCGCATGACAGCACATATTTGACAAATTTTTGTAACTTCCAAAAATGCAACATGTTGCGTTCGCCGAACCCCGCCGCACACTGAAAAAGCGACGCATGCGTACGCTAACACATGCGAACTGTTGCAAACGCATGCCCCTGCGTACACCATGTTAAAGATAGCTACACATGACGCATGTGGATATATGCGGATGAAACGATGCGTACACAGACGCAAATGTGAAACCAGCCTTAAGCATAGAGTAAGGAATAATAAAAACTGCAAATGCAAAAATTTACAGATACTTGTATTTAGTGTGAAAAATGACCCAGTGGTATTATACCATGCACTGTTCAGGGGCTGTAGTGCAATATTGCCTGTACAGAGATATAGCATATAGGGGTTTTCCTATCTTAGACATTTGTGACATATCAGCAGGATACCTCTGCACCACTCATGTCAGGAAAGTAGACAAATCAACTGACAGAATTTGTGCCAAGAGACCCTTGTTGCCCTATTAATTGTGGTCCGAAATTAGGAAACCCTACTAGTTTTGCTTAAACGATTCCTAACATCAGTGTATCAGATTTGCAACCCCTTTAAGATTATTTTAAAAAATTGTCAAATCATAAACAATTTGTAACAAAGCTTTTGTCTTCCACTTCTATATAAATTTACATAATATTCTTTTTTTTTTAACAGGTATACAAGAAGGCACCCAGTGTACGAAGTGCAAAAATAACTGGGCATTGAAATTTTCCATCATACTACTATATGTGCTTTGTGCCTTACTCACTATCACGGTGTCCATATTAGGATACAAAGGTATGTGCAAGTATTGGATGTTAAAGTTAAATCTAGCAACAGCACATGTGATGAGTAGGTCATTGGGAGGTATTTTTTTATTATATTTGTTGATATTGTCAAACTGTGTTCTCTGTGTCTATTACTGAGTGTATTGACTGTCATTAAAGGGATTGTTGCACAAAGATTTTCATAAATAGGTCTTGGAATTATAATTTCCACAATTGGAACATTATTTTTAAACACATCCATTTGTGTAACTCATTATTATTCCAAGATCTATTGATGAAAGTGTACTTTGTTCGTGGGAATATTTAATTAGAGAATAACTTACACTACCACTCCAGTTATTTTATTTGCCCCTTTGTTAGGTATCAGGTGTGTAAGGCTATGTGCACACGTTGCGGATTCTGCTGCGGATCCGCAGCGGATTTGGCCCTGCGGATCCGCATCAGATTCTCTTGCGATGTACAGTACCATTATATTCTATGTAAGACAAAAAAAGCTGTGCACATGCTGCAGATTTGGCCCGGATTTGCTGCAGTTTATTTTCTGCAGCATGTCAATTCTTTGTGCGGAATCCGCAGCGTTTTTACACCTGCTCCATTATAGAAATCTGCAGGTGTAAAAACGCAGGCGAAATCTGCACAAAATCTGCAGGAAATCTGCACTAAATCCGCAGGTAAGTTGCAGGTCATTTTACCTGCGGATTTTGCAGAATCCGCAACGTGTGCACATACCCTTCGGGTCATGAAGGTAGTAACATAAAACTCTGGTCTGGTCCAGCACCAAGTGACCACATCTGTAACCTGTTGGAACGGCAGTTACTCTCTTACTGTAAATCTATGAGAGTCGGAACTAGGATCTCTGGGCTCATCCTGAGTCTCATAGATTTGAGTTAAGAAAATGTAAAAATTACTGTGTGATTTGAAAGGTCACAAATGCAATCACATGGTGCCGCAATCGACTAGCGTACCATTGGAACTGGTAGAAGTGGAGGTATACTACTACCTTCAAGACACTTACCCACATGATACCTAACAAAATAAAAACAAATCACTGGAGTAGTGCTTTAATAATTTTTCTTCATTTTTCATGTTCATAGAATCATAGAATCATAGAATCGTAGAGTTGGAAGGGACCTCCTGGGCCATCTGGTCCAACCCCCTGCTCAAAGCAGGATTCACTAAATCATCCCAGTCAGATGTCTGTCCAGCCTCTGTTTGAAGACTTCAATTGAAGGAGAACTCACCACTTCTCGTGGCAGCCTGTTCCATTCACTGATCACTCTCACTGTCAAAAAGTTTTTTCTAATATCTAATCTGTGTCTCCTCCCATTCAGTTTCATCCCATTGCTTCTAGTCTTTCCTTGTGCAAATGAAAATAAAGTTGATCCTTCTACAATGTGACAGCCCTTTAGATATTTGTAGACAGCTATTAAGTCTACTCTCAGTCTTCTCTTTTGCAAACTAAACATTCCCAAATCCTGCAACCTTTCCTCATAAGACAGGGTTTGCAGACCGGTCACCATTCTGGTCGCTCTTTTCTGAACTTGCTCCAGTTTGTTGATGTCTTTTTTAAAATGTGGTGCCCAAAACTGGACACAATATTCCAGATGAGGTCTGACCAAAGAGGAGTAGAGGGAAATAATGACTTCACGTGATCTAGACTATATGCTTCTGTTAATACATCCTAGAATTGCATTTGCCTTTTTTGCTGCTGCATCACACTGTTGACTCATATTCAGTCTGTGATCTATTAGTATACCCAAGTCTTTTTCACATGTGCTGTTGCTTAGCCCTATTCCTCCCATTCTGTATATGCTTTTTTCATTTTTATTGCCCAGATGTAGTACTTTGCATTTTTCCCCGTTAAAAACCATTCTGTTAGTTGCTGCCCACTTCTCCAGTTTATTTATATCTTTTTGAATCCTCTCTCTCTCTTCTCTAGTATTAGCTATCCCTCCTAGCTTTGTGTCATCAGCGAATTTAATCAGTTTACCCTCAATTCCTTCATCTAAATCGTTGATAAAGATGTTGAACAATACAGGGCCCAGGACAGAGCCCTGTGGTACCCCACTTGAGACATTCTTCCAACTGGATGTGCAGCCATTTACGACCACTCTTTGGGTCCGATCACTAAGCCAGTTATGAATCCACCTAACAGTTGCCTTGTCCATTCCATACTGAGTCATTTTTTCAATAAGGATTGGATGAGATACTTTGTCAAATGCTTTGCTGAAGTCAAGATATACTATATCTACAGCATTTCCTTGATCCATCCAATCAGTGATTCCATCATAGAAGGAAATTAAGTTAGTCTGACATGACTTATTAGTTACAAACCCATGCTGACTCTGTTTAATCACTTCATTCTTATCCAGGTACTGACATACATGTTGTTTAATAATTTGTTCAAAGATCTTTCCTGGTATAGAAGTCAGACTCACCGGCCTATAGTTACCCGAGTCCACCTTCTTCCCCTTTTTGAAGATAGGAACAACATTTGCTCTTCTCCAGTCTTCTGGGACTTCTCCTGTTCTCCAAGAATTTTCAAAGATTGTTCATTTAAAAAAAGAAAAAAAAACTTGAATTCATGCAGTTTTCACTCTTGTCACTGGGCCCTACAACAGTGATATATGTTGATCTGTACTGATCACTTTTCAGCAGTAATCTCGTGGTCATCAAAGGCAGGATCACAATGACTAGTAACAGCACTTTCTATATAACACAAGATCTACCATTCACTATTTCTGTACAATGAGCTATGCAGAGGCTCAGGCTATGTGCACACGCTGCGGATTGGTCTGCGGATTTGTATCTGTGGAACCGCAGGTAAAACCGCAGGTAAAATGACCTGTGGTTTTACCTGCAGATCCTCAAAAGACTGCAGCAGATCCGCAGCAAAAACTGCAGCGTGTGCACATAGCCTCAGCATTCATTCCCATAGAGTTAACTTCCCACAATAAGGTTTTGGTGAGTTTTTAATGCTGCATATTTTCGCTGCAACAAAAACACAGCGTTTTACAGTTCCAGCAAAATGAATGAGATATAATAGGAATCTCATGCCCACTGTTTTTTTCAAACTTTTAGGCCGGTTTCACACATCCAGATATTTGCGGTACCGGAAAACATGGTACCGGAGATATCAGTGTCTGTGTGTCTGTGTGTGCACATGGCACATCTGTGTGGCATACGGGTGGCAACCAAGTGCCACCCATGTGCCGCATCAGTACCACACGGTTGGCTGCAGAGGAAGTAGCGCTACAGTTCCGGCTGTCTTTCTTCCCTGCTCTGATGGCAACAGCTTGAGCAGGGAAGAATGAATGAAAAAAAACAACAATGCAGTGTCCCCCTTATTTTTTAACCAACCCGGCAAAACTATACAGGTGCTGGCTACTATTCTCAGGCTGATAAAGGGCCATTAATATGGGCCCCCCCAGCATAAAAACAGCAGCATGCAGCTGCCCAGAAACAGTGCATCTATTAAATGCGCCTATTCTGGAGCTTTATCGGGTTCTTCCCACTTGCCCTATAGTTGTGGCAAGTGGGGTCGTAAGGGGTTAATGTCACCTTGCTATTATAAGATGACATTAAGTCTGGCTTACTAACGAAGAGGTGTCAATAAGACACCTATCCATTACTAATCCTATAGTATGTAAAGCGTTAATTAAACACACATTAATAATAAAGTCTTTTAATGAAATAATACAACACACATCCCATCTGGAAGCCATTGATCACCTGTAAAAAAAAATACAAAACAAACCAACAATATACCATACCTATAGATATCAAAATGTCCACAAAAGTGATTTAAACCACCTCAAATAAGATCACAATAAACCATATCTACCACCAATAGATGACAGAAAAAGAGGCCTCAATAAATCAAAAATAAATTTACGACAAAGTTTATTATAAGCATAATAAACTTTGTCGTAAATTTATTTTTGATTTGTTGAGGCCTCTTTTTCTGTCATCTATTGGTGGTAGATATGGTTTATTGTAACATCCCATACCTGTCTGACGCTCAGTCAAGTACCATGGCATAAATCCATATCTAAGGGTTAATCAGTTTACAGCAGGAGCGGTGATAATGTGACCACTCGGGCTGTAAACTACTGGGGAAGGAATGGGAAGCAGCGTGCACAGGCTCAGGGACGAGCGGTGACATCACTGAGTCTGTGCTCACTGAGGGCATGAACTCCTGTGACCTCAGCACCGTGGGAAAATGGCATTACTCTTAGGGCAGTTTCACACGTCAGTGTCTCCGGTACGTGTAGTAACAGTTCTCTCACGTACCGGAGACACTGACACACGTAGACACATTCTAATGAATATGTCTATGCAGATGTCAGCGTGTTTTCACGGACCGTGTGTCGGTGTGCAAAACACGCGGACATGTCCGTTTTTGTGCAACAGCACGGATCACACGGACCCATACAAATCAATGGGTCCGTGTAAACACGTACCGCACACGGATGCTGTCTGTGTGCTGTCTGTGTGCGATCTGTGTGCGTTTTTAAAAGTCAAAGGGTTAACATTGAAACTAATTTTTCAAATACACGGACACACAGACAGCACACGGAGAGCACACGGACAGCACATGGATGGTACACACGGACATACGGATAGCACACGGATGGCCTCCGTATGCACACGGACACACGGATAGCTCCGGTACCGGAATTATCTGGACGTGTGAAACTGCCCTTAATGTGTGTGTGTTTAATTAACCCTTTACATACTATAGGATTAGTAATGGATAGGTGTCTTATTGACACCTCTCCATTACTACGTCGGGCTTAATGTCACCTTACAATAGCAAGGTGATGTTAACCCCTTATGACCCCACTTGCCACAGCTACAGGGCAAGTGGAAAGAACCCAAGAAAGCTCCAGAATAGGTGCATTTAATAGATGCGCTATTTCTGGGCAGCTGCAGGCTGCTGTTTTTAGGCTGGGGGGGGCCCATATTAATGGCCCCTTACCAGCCTGAGAATAGCAGCCCGCACCTGTATAGTTTTGCCAGGTTGGTTAAAAAAGTAAGGGGGACACCAAGTCGTTTTTTTTTTCATACATTCTTCCCTGCTCAAGCTGTTGCTGGCAGAGCAGGGAGAATGACAGCCAAGTTCTGCACCACATGCAGGGGAACAGTGGCTAACAGTGGCCGCTTCTTCACCCAGCACCTGTCCGTGCTGACGGAGGACAGTGTACACTGTTCTCCGTTTGCAAGTGTGCTGCACGTGTTGTGGGCCGTGTGTCCATGTTAAAACGGACATGTCTCCGTGTTTTGCACACAGACACGCGGTCCATGAAAACACGCTGACATCTGCATAGACCCATTCATTTGAATGGGTCAACGTGTGTCAGTGTCTCCGGTGTGTGAGAAAACTGTCACTACACACGTCCTGGAGCCACTGACTTGTGAAACAACCCTTAAACAGAATAAACTGACTAACCTGAGGTACATGTTTTAAATCGGCAATGTTAATTTCTTGAGAGTACGCTGAGTTTTATGTGCAGATTTCCCCCATAGAATTGCATTAGACACGGAAAATTAGCAGGTAAAAAACGCATGAGCATTTTCAGTGCATTTATGCACACTAAAAACTCATGTAATACCCAACATGACTATCAATAAAGTTTTGTCAAAGCCAAATACCAGGAAGTATTAAAAATAAAGCGGCTTTATTTAAAACAGGACATACAAAAAAAACAAAAACTGCAGCATCAAAAACAGGATAAAAACGGAAGTAAAGAAAAATGCACTAAAAAATTCAAGTAAGCTAATTTACCTAATAGATCTGTGACATCAAAACATCACTGACTAATGTCAGTGGTAATGTAGCCTAAAAATTAATAAAAATCTCCAGACAGTTGTTTCCTGTGTTCCGTGTAACTAGAGTACGTTCCCACAATCGGTGTTTGTTCAGGCTTTCACACAGCTGAATTTCCACATGAATTCTTCACCTCAGCTCACTTGCATTTTTCCTTGCGGTTTTGCCGCATGCGCTTTTTATGTATTTTTGATGCTTGCATTTTTGTCTCTCTTTGGTATGTTAGGTTATATGTGCAAAGATATAGACAGATAGATACATTAGGGGTACATAGAAAGATATTTGTGAGATATAAATCAGGGCTTTGCATGTGTAGGTTACTGTACGTGTATTAACCCCTTAACCCCCAAGGGTGGTTTGCACGTTCATGGCCGGGACAATTTTTACAATTCTGACCACTGTCCCTTTATGAGGTAATAACTCTGAAACGCATCCATGGATCCCGGTGATTCTGACATTGTTTTCTCGTGACATATTGTACTTCATGATAGTGGTAAAATTTCATTCAAATAACTTGTGTTTATTTGTGAAAAAAATGGAAATTTGGCGAAAATTTTGAAAATTTCGCAATTTTCAAACTTTGAATTTTTATGCCCTTAAATCACAGAGATACAGCACACAAAAAACTTAATAAGTAACATTTCCCACATGTTTACTTTACATCAGCACAATTTTGGAACCTAATTTTTTTTTGTTAGGAAGTTATAAGGGTTAAAAGTTGACCAGCGATTTCTCATTTTTGCAACACCATTTTATTTTTACGGACCACATCACATTTGAAGCCACGTTGAGGGGTCTATATGATAGAAAATACCCAAAATTGACACCATTCTAAAAACTGCACCCCTTAAGGTGCTCGAAACCACATTCAAGAAGTTTATTAACCCTTCAGGTGCTTCACAGGAATTTTTTGAATATTTAAAAAAATGAGCATTTAACTTTTTTTCCACAAAAAAAATACTTCAGGTTCAATTTTTTTTATTTTACCAAGGGTAACAGGAGAAATTGGATTGCAAAAGCTATTGTGCAGTTTGTCCTGAGTACGGTAATACCTGATATGTGGGGGGGAACCACTGTTTCGGCGCATGGCAGAGCACAGAAGGGAAGGAGCGCCGTTTGACTTTTTCAATGCAAAATTGGCTGGAATTCAGATCGGACGCCATGTCACGTTTGGTGAGCCCCTGATGTACCTAAACAGTGGAAACCTCCCACAAGTGACCCCATTTTAGAAACTAGACCTCCCAAGGAACTTATCTAGATATGTGGTGAGAACTTTGAACCCACAAGGGCTTCACAAAAGTTTATAACGTACAGCGGTACAATTAAAAAATCATATTTTTTCCACAAAAATGATCTTTTCACCCCCAATTATTATTTTCCCAAGGGTAACAGGACCTTAAAAGTTATTGTGCAATTTGTCCTGAGTATGCTGACACCCCATATGTGGGTGTAAATGACTATTTGGGCGCATGGCAGAGCTCAGAAGGGAAGCAGCGCCATTTGACTTTTCTGGCTGGAATTGAGATCGGACACCATGTCGCGATTGGAAAACCCCTGATGTACCAAAACAGTGGAAACCCCCACACAAATGACACCATTTTGGAAACTAGACCCCCCGAAGGAACTTATCTAGATGTGTGGTGAGAACTTTGAACCCCCAAGGGCTTCACAGAAGCTTATAACATACAGCCGTTCAATTAAAAAATCATATTTTTTCCACAAAAATGATCTTTTCACCCTCTATTCTTATTTTTCCAAGGGTAACAGGACCCTAAAAGTTATTGTGCAATTTGTCCTGAGTACGCTGATACCCCACATGTGGGGGTAAACCACTATTTGGGTGCATGGCAGAGCTCGGAAGGGAAGCAGCGCCATTTTTGGCTGGAATTGAGATCGGACACCATGTCGCATTTGGAAAGCCAAAACAGTGAAAACCCCCCACAAATGACACCATTTTGGAAACTAGACCCCCCAAGGAACTTGAGCACTTCACAGAAGTTTATAACGCCCGGGAGTGAAAATGAAAAAATCGTATTTTTTCCACAAACATGATCTTTTAGTCACCAACTTTTTTATTTGTTGTCCAATTTGTCCTGAGTACGCTCATACCCCATATGTGGGACAAAACTACTGTATGGGCACACGTCAGGGCTCGTAAGGGAAGTAGTGACGTTTTGGAATGCAGACTTTGATGGAATGCTCTGCGGGTGTCATGTTGCTTTTGGAGAGCCCCTGATGTACCTAAACAGTGGAAACCCCCCACAAGTGACCCCATTTTGGAAACTAGACCCCCTAAGGAACTTATCTAGATGTGTGGTGAGCACTTTGAACCCACCAGTGCTTCACAGAAGTTTATAACGACCGGGAGTGAAAATAAAAAAATCGTATTTTTTCAACAAACATAATCTTTTAGTCCCCATTTTTTTATTTTCCCAAGGGTAACAGGAGAAATTGAACCCCAAAAGTTGTTGTCCAATTTGTTCTGAGTACACTGATACCCCATATGTGGGAGAAAACTACTGTATGGGCACACGTCAGGGCTCGGAAGGGAAGTAGTGACGTTTTGGAATGCAGACGTTGATGGAATGCTCTGCGGGTGTCATGTTGCCTTTGGAGAGCTCCTAATGTACCTAAACAGTGGAAACCCCCCACAATTGACACCATTTTGGAAACTAGACCACCTAAGGAACTTATCTAGATGTGTGGTGAGTACTTTGAACCCCCAAGGGCTTCACAGAAGTTTATAATGCCCGGGCATGAAAATAAAAAAATCATATTTTTTCCACAAACATGATCATGAGTACACTGATACCCCATATGTGGGAGAAAACTACTGTATGGGCACACGTCGGGGCTCGGAAGGGAAGTAGTGACATTTTGGAATACAGACTTTGATGGAATGGTCTGCGGGTGTCATGTACGTTTGGAGAACCCCTTATGTACCTAAACTATTGAAACTCCCCACAAGTGACCCCATTTTGGAATCTAGACCCCCCCACGGAACTTATCTAGATGTGTGGTGAGCACTTTGAACCCCCAAGTGCTTCACAGAAGTTTATAACGCCTGGGCGTGAAAATAAAAAAATCTTTTTTTTTCCACAAAAATGATATTTTTGCCCCCAATTTTTTATTTTCCTACAGGTAACAGGAGAAATTGGACCCCAAAAGTTGTTTTGCAATTGGTCCTGAGTAGGCTGATACCCTATATGTGGGGGTAAAACACTGTTTGGGCGCATGGCAGAGCTTGGAAGGGAAGGAGCACCATTTGACTTTTTCAACGCAGAATTGGCTGGAATTGAGATCAGACGCCATGTTGCATTTGGAGAGCACCTGATGTGCCCAAACAGTGGAAACCCCCCAATTATAACTCCAACCCTAACCCTAATCTCAACCCTAACTCTAGCCCTAGCCCTAACCCTAACCCTAGCTCTAACCCTAACCCTAGCCCTAACCCTAATGGAAAAAATAGAAATAAATACATTTTCTTTTAATTTTATTATTTTTCCCTAACTAAGGGGGTGATAACGGGGGTTTGATTTACTATTTATAGCGGGTTTTTATTTTTGGCAGCTGTCGCACGCTAAAAGACGCTTTTTATTGTAAAAATAGTTTTTGCATCACCACATATTGAGAGCTATAATTTTTCCATATTTTGACGCACAGTCATGTCAGGTCTTATTTTTTGTGGGACGAGTTGGCGTTTTTATTAATATCATTTTCGGGCACGTGACATCTTTTGATCGCTTTTTATTCCGATTTTTGGGACGCAGAATGAACAAAAAACAGCGTTTCATGAATTTCTTTTGGGGGGTGCGTTTACACTGTTCCGCCTGCGGTAAAATTGATAAAGCACTTTTATTCTTCGGGTCAGTACGGTTACAGCGATACCTCATTTAGGTCTTTTTTTATGTTTTATGCAATGAAAACAATTTTATATAAAAAAAATAATTATTTTTGCATCGTTTTATTCTGCGAGCTATAACTTTTTTATTTTTTCGCTGATGATGCTGTGTGGCAGCTCGTTTTTTGCAGGACAAGATGACGTTTTCAGCGGTACCATGGATATTTATATGCGTCTTTTTGATCGCACGTTATTGCACTTTTTGTTAGGCGGTATGATAATAAATCATTTTTTTTTGCTTCGTTTTTTAATTTTATTTTTTAAGGGGTTCGCTAAAGGGGTTAACTAATGGGACAGTTTTATAGGGCGGGTCGTTGTGGACGCGGCGATACTAAATATGTGTACTTTTATTGATTTTTTTTTTATTATTTCCAAAAAATGAATTTATTAGGGAATTTTTTTTTTTTTTTATTTATTTAGTGATTTTTTTTAAATTATTTATACACTTTTTTTTTAACTTTATTACATTGTCCCAGGGGGGACATACCTGTCATGTGACAGATCGCTGATCTGTCACATCACAGATCACTGTGAAAGATCAGCGATCTGTCATAGGCACTGTACAAGGCTTCCTCCTTGCCTGCGCTTTGCAGGCATGAGGAAGCCAGCTCCCTGCAGGCCCCCGAAGGTCCCCGTCGCCATCTTGGATTTGGGGACGTGCAGGGATGGAGCCCCCCACAGCAGTGCTGTACATTGCTCTGCTGTGGGGGGCTCAGGGAAGTACAGAGGGAGCCCCCTCCCTGCCGATGCTTCCCTTTAACCCTCGGTACACCACCATCATGTTTGATTGTGGTGTGCAAGGGGTTAATGTGTCGGGGGTGGTCCGAGACCGCTCCTGACACATTGTGCCGGGTGTCAGCTGTGATAATCAGCTGACACCCGGCCACGATCAGCGGCGCTCACCACGCGGGCGCCGTTGATTGCTGTGACGTACTATCCCGTCCCTGGGAATTAAGTCCCAGGGCACATGGACGGGATAGTACGTCACATGACAGAAAGGGGTTAACCTAATAAATAAATGACGTGGAGTCCCCCTATTTTTATAACCAGCCAAAGTAAAGCAAACAGCTGTGGACTTATATTATCAGGTTGGGAATGTCCTTGGTTATTGGGCCCTTCCTAGCCAAAAAATATAAGCCCTCAGCCACCCCAGAATCGCACCAATTCTGGCGTTTTGCCCGGCTCTTCCCTTTGCTCTTGTGCGGTGGCAATTGGAGCAATAGTAGTTGTGGTTGATGACAGCTGTGATTTGTCATAAATCACAGCTGCCATCAACTCCTGAGGTTAGTATTGGAGAAGTGTCTATCAGACACCCCATTAGTAACCCAGTAATAAAAAAAAAAAACATATAAAGAAACACTTTATTTGAATAAAGACTCTCTCACCCTATCCCTCGTTCACCAATTAATTGAAAAAAAAATCCCATGCAGGTCCAAAGTAATCAAACGAATCCAAAGTAGTCCAAAAAAGGATACCTGAAAAACATAAAAAGACAGAAACAAAAACAAGAGACACTCCCTTGTTCACCAATTTGTCACTCAAAATGTTCCCACGAAGATCCGCCATAGTCCACATTCCCGGATGTCTCCAGCGACTGTGAATAGCAGGAAAGTTTTTGCTATTCACAGGTGCCGGGTACGGACATCAATACTCATCATCGTTGCCGGGTCTTGCTGAGTGCAGAGAGCATTGTAGTCACAACTCGATACCCGTGAATAGCATTGAGGAACGTGGACTATGGTAGTGCTTCGTGGGAACATTTTGGGTAAAAAATTGGTGAACGAGGGACTGTCCATTGTTTTTGTTTCTGTCTTTTTATTTTTTTTTAGGTCCTTTTCTGGATTACTTCAGATTCATTGGATTACTTCGGACCTGCATGGTATTTTTTCATTTTTTTCAATAAATTAATGAACGAGGGATAGCCTTAAGCATATCTGTAAATGCTGTTACCAACAGATTATGTAAAACACACCTCACCCCGTAATCATGCAGGGAAAAAAATATATAAAACCCCCCAAAACATCACAATAACCACTAGGGTGACCGGATCTCATATGGGGGGGAAAAAATGTCAGAATCTTGTTCGTCTGGACCCCACAAAATGATTCCCCTTTCCAGATATTGAGAGCCAAAATTTGAGCTCGATCAAACGACGTTAACCCGTGCCGCTCGTCGCTCAAAGTTTGAAAAAATCCAAATTGAGGTATTTTAAGATTTAGGTATTTTGCATAGTCTGTTAGACTATAAAGAATGTGACAACAACATTGCAGAAATAGCCCTGACCAAATTTTCGAACCATTTGTGGTATTTGAATGCAGAGTTGGTGGGATTATCGTTTTTTGATCCCACCATTACAGACAATGAAAAGTTGTTAATGGCTAATAAATTGCTCAGTAGCACAGATGAACCATCAGAGCACGCTAACCTACATGAGTTGATAATTTTACATAGTTATCTAATCTATTCTAGAGCTTTTGTTAAAGTAGTTTTTGAAACGTCAGAATATAATGCTCGGCATTTGCTTACAACTTGCAGGACATATTGCTTTTGTTCTTCATCTTTTGTCAGAAGGTCGTTAAAGTCGGTTACTTCCTACCTCTTTTAATTTTTCTTTCCTAACTTTTGGATTTACAACCCTAGCGTGCTCTGATGGTTCATCTGTGCTACTGAGCAATTTATTAGCCATTAACAACTTTTCATTGTCTGTAATGGTGGGATCAAAAAACGATAATCCCACCAACTCTGCATTCAAATACCACAAATGGTTCGAAAATTTGGTCAGGGCTATTTCTGCAATGTTGTTGTCACATTCTTTATAGTCTAACAGACTATGCAAAATACCTAAATCTTAAAATACCTCAATTTGGATTTTTTCAAACTTTGAGCGACGAGCGGCACGGGTTAACGTCGTTTGATCGAGCTCAAATTTTGGCTATCTCAATATCTGGAAAGGGGAATCGTTTTGTGGGGTCCAGACGGACAAAATTCCGACATCGATTTTTTGCGGTCACCCTAATAACCACAGACTAGAAAAAAGAATACATACCTAGTTTAAAATTTAGAAAAAAAGAAATTGGTGATAGATACCCAGAATCCCTAAAAATTAAAGAAGCACCCACTCCTGTGTCAGTCTGAATATCGGGTTAGAAAACTGCAGTTGATTACTGTCTAGTACAATAAAAAAAAATAAAAACAATTAAAAAGTAGCCAGCTCAACACCAAGAAAATGCCTTACTTATTACTTGGGGCATGAATCCTATTCTGGCCATTTGTAACTTTCAGGAGACCAAATGTTGATCCATCACAATGATGTATAATGAAAAAAAAAAATTCCATCAAGCTTTAGTGGGTTACACATTTAGAGGAACCTGTCATCAACTTTCTCCTTCTTGGTCTGATTTATATCTTCATAAAGTAGCGGAAGAAATTCTGATTCTTAGGTAAGAGTCTTTTTGAGGTGTTGAAAAGCGTTTAAAATTAAACTCTTCCTCTTTGGGGATTTTTTTAACTACGGTATTTATTTACTGAAGTGCTTCCTGAAACAGTTTTGAAGAATTTTTTAAGTATTTTTGCAGTTTTTTCTCTGACGTGTTTTTTGCATATTTTTGATTGTACAGTGCGAATGGAACATTTTCAATTAAAAGACAATGCTTCAAAGGAGTGACATGGACTTTCTTTTTTTTTCCACCAGGCTTTTTTGCAAAACCTGAAGCAGAAGAAAAGTGCTCAAAATATTGAACATATGACCAGCAGCCATTTAAAGGCTATGTTCACATGTTGTATTTTTGCAGCGTTTTTTTAATATGAATTTTAACCCCTTTCTGACATAAGACGTACTATCCCGTTCAGGTGCCCTGGGCCTGAATGCTCATGGATGGGATAGTACGTCATACGCGATCAGCCGCGCTCACAGGGGGAGCGTGGCTGATCGCGGCCAGGTGTCAGCTGATTATCACAGCTGACACCCTGCACTATGTGCCAGGAGTGGACACGGACCGCTTCCGGCACTTTAACCCCCATCACACTGCGATCAAACATGATCGCAGTGTTCCAGTGGCATAGGGAAGCATCGCGCAGGAAGGGGGCTCGTGCGTGCTTCCCTGAGACCCTCAGAACAATGCGATGTGATCACGTTGTTTCGAGGGCCTCCTTCCTGCAGGACCCCAGATCCAAGATGGCTGCGGGTTCCTTCCGGGTCCTGCAGGGAGGTGGCTTGTCAGTGCCTGCTGAGAGCAGGCACCGGCAAGCCTCCTGCACTACTTGTCAGATCGCTGATCTGACATAGTGCTCTGCAAAGTTTCAGATCAGTGATCTGATATAATACAGTGATGTCCCACCCTGTGACAAAGTAAAAAAGTGAAAAAAATATGTAAAAATATTTTTAAAAAATTCCTAAATAAAGAAAAAAAATATTCCCCAATAAATACATTTCTTTATGTAAAAAAACAAAACAATAAAAGTACACATATTTAGTATTGCCGCATCCCTAGCTACAACCCCTATAAAACTGTTCCACTTGTTAACCCCTTTAGTGAACCCCTTAAAAAAAGGCAAAAAAACAATGCTTTATCATCATACTGCCGAGCAAAAAGTAGAATAACACGCGATCAAAAAGGCGGATATAAATAAACATGGTACCGCTGAAAACATGATCTTGTCCCACAAAAAACGAGCCACCATACAGCATCATCAGCGAAAAAAATAAAAAAGTTATAGCTCGCAGAATAAAGCGATGCAAAAATAATTATTTTTCATATAAAATTGTTTTTATTGTATAAAAGCTCCAAAACATTAAAAAATAATATAAATGAGGTATCGCTGTAATCATACTGACCTGAAGAATAAAACCGCTTTATCAATTTTACCACACGCAGAATGGTATAAACGCCCCACCCCAAAAGAAATTCATGAATTGCTGGTTTTTGTTCATATTGCCTCCCAAAAATTTAAAAGCCATCAAAAAATGTCATGTGCCCAAAAATGGTACCAATAAAAACAACAACTTGTCCCGCAAAAAATAAGCCCTCACATGACTCTGTGGGCCAAAATATGGAAAAATTATAGCTCTCAAAATGTGGTGATGCAGAAACTATTTTTTGCAATAAAAAGCATCTTTTAGCGTGTGACAGCTGCCAAACATAAAAACCCGCCATAAATAGTAAATGAAACCCCCCTTTATCACCCCCATAGTTAGGGAAAAATAATAAAATAAAAAAATTATTTATTTCCGTTTTCCCATTAGGGTTAGGGATAGCGTTAGGGCTAGGGTTAGGGTTAGGGTTGGGACTAGGGTTAGGGGTGTTTTGGGGTTAGGGTTGGAATAAGAGTTGGGGGGTTTCCATTGTTTAGGCACATCAGGTGCTCTCCAAGCGTGACATGGCGTCTGATCTCAATTCCAGCTAATTCTGCGTTGAAAAGGTCAAGCGGTGCTCCGTCTCTTCCACGCTCTGACATGCGTGCTAAACAGTGGTTTACCTCCACATATGGGGTATCAGTGTACTAAGAACAAATTAAACAATAACTCTTCGGGTCCAATTTCTTTTGTTACCCTTTGGAAAATAAAAAATTGGGGCAGAAAATAGCATTTTTGTGGAAAAAAATATGATTTTTTAGGCTCTACATTATAAATTTCTGTGAAGCACTTGGGGGTTCAAAGTTCTCACTACACATCTAGATAAGTTCCTTGGGGGGTCTAATTTCCAAAATGGGGTCAATTGTGGGGGATTTCCACTGTTTAGGCACATCAGGGGCTCTCCAAATGTGACATGGCATCCTATCTCAATTCCAGCCAATTTTGCATTGAAAAAGTCAAACAGCGCTCCATTCCTTCAGTGCTCGGCCATGCGCCGAAACAGTGGTTCCCCCCATATGGGGTATCAACATACTCAGGACAAATTTCACAATACCTTTTGCAGTCCAATTTCTCCTGTTAGGCTGGAGTCACACTAACCTGCGCAAAATACAGTCAGTATTTTACATGCATAATACGGATGACAGACCCCTAAACAGTGCTCCGTATGTCATCCGTAATCAAGGTGTGGTCGCGTATTTTGCGCATGTCAGCATCCGTATGTAATCCGTATGGCATCCGTATGGTGAGATTTTCTCGCAGGCTTGCAAAATGGACATATAATGGAGCCCTATGACAGTTTTAATAAAGAAATGAAAGAATAGATATAGACACATAGAATGCATATATATATATATATATATATATATATGTATTCTATGTGTCTATATCTATTCTTTCTATCTTTATTAAACCTGTCAGTGTGAGTTTACTGTATCCCGCACTGAATTGCCGGCTTTGCTCAAAGACACCTGGTGCGTATTTCTCGCAAGTCACACGTGTGGTCCGTGTGTAATCCGTATTTTTTGCGCACCCATAGACTTGCATTGGCGTATTACGGGCGTAGTACGCTGACAATCGCAGCATGCTGCGAGTGGCACGGAGCGTAGAATACGGATGAGAAATATACGGCTGGTGCGAGGGACCCCATAGAGAATCATTGGTCCGTGTCTAATGCGTGCTTTTTGCGCCTCTCACGCACCCGTATTCCTCGCCAGTGTGACTCCGGCCATACCCTTTGGAAAGTAAAAAAATTGGACCTGAAATAATTTTTGTGTGAAAAAAGTTAAATGCTAATTTTATTTTAAACATTCAAAAAATTCCTGTGAAGCACCTGAAGGGTTAATAAACTTCTTGAATGTGGTTTTGAGCACCTTGAGGGTTGCAGTTTTTAGAATGGTATCACTTTTGGGTATTTTTTATCATATAGACCCCTCAAAGTGGCTTCAAATGTGATGTGGTCCCCCCAAAAAATGGTGTTGTAAAAATGAGAAATCGCTGGTCAACTTTTAACCCTTATAACTTCCTAACACAAAAAAAATTTTGTTTCAATATTGTGCTGATGTAAAGTAAACGTGGTAAATGTGACTTATTAAGT
Organism: Dendrobates tinctorius; assembly: GCF_039654945.1. Taxonomy (NCBI): domain Eukaryota; kingdom Metazoa; phylum Chordata; class Amphibia; order Anura; family Dendrobatidae; genus Dendrobates; species Dendrobates tinctorius. The sequence goes on along the minus strand of NW_027361838.1, from coordinate 7,220,120 downwards.
ATTTTGTGTGACGTATCTCTGTGATTTAAGGAAATTAAAATTCAAAGTTGAAAAATTGCGAAATGTTCAAAAGTTTCACAAAATTTCAGTTTTTTTCACAAATAAACACAAGTTATATCAAATAAATTTTACCACTAACATGAAGGTACAATATGTCACGAGAAAAAAATGTCAGAATCACCAGGATCCATGGAAGCGTTCCAGAGTTATTACCTCATAAAGGGACAGTGGTCAGAATTGTAAAAATTGGCCCGGTCATTAACATGCAAACCACCCTTAGGGGTAAAGGGGTTGAGCTGTGTTTTACAGTACCAGCAAAGTCTAGGAGATTTCAGCAATCTCATGCACACACCTTGGTTTTATTTTCCTGACTGGTTTGGAAAACTGCTGCGTTTTTGCAATTTACAGCATGTCACTTCTTTCAGCGTTTTTTCTACTTATTTGCAGCGTTTTTTCACCCATAGGGAATAATGAGTGAGTGCAAAAATGCAGAAAAAACATCAGGTATCAGTTTTTACTGTGTTTTTGGTGCAAAAACCTAAGGAAATGAAATCATGCTTTTTTGGGGCTACTAAACTTAATCAACATGCACAAGAGACAACAAAAACGCAGCAGTAAAAACGCAGCAAAACCTGTTTGTAAGCAGCTTCTTTACTGCCAAGAGAGAAAGTTTTGCCTGAGGGAAAAAAAACACAGCTGAAAAGCAACTTGTGAACATAGCCTTACAATAGAAAAGAGTAGGAAGAGTCCTTCAAGCATTTTTCAGGATTTTTTCAAGTAGTCAAATGACTCCTCAAAACACTAAGTGTGCACAAACCCTAAAGGAATGTTCAAACCATGTTTTTTTTCAAGAGTTTAAAAAAACAGCAAATTTTCCAGCAGAAACTGATTCAAGAACCTTTCCTTTTTAGGGATCTTTTGGAGGAGTTTTTCTTGTAGCATTTCCTTCAGCTGTTTTGAAGAGTTTAGGAAGTTTTTTCCACAAGAGTTTTTTTTACAGCGTTTTGATTGGACAGTGCCTAGGTTGGATAGGTTTCCTTCAAAATCCACTTCAAAAAAGTGACAAGCTGTTTCCCCCCCCCCCCCCAGGAGTTTTTCGAAACCTCTCCAGGAAAAAAAAGCTGCAAAAAATCCTCATATGAACAACACAGTGGATTTCCCATAGAAATTAATTGGCACAGTCCAATGGTTTTGAACCAGTTTTTGAGTAGAATTTTGAGAGTTTCTGCTTTTTTAAGTTACTTTTCTTATTTTGTCTAGTGGTCTACAGCAATAAGTAAGTAAGCCAGTAAGTAAAAAAGCATTGGAATCAGGGTCTTTGTCTTTATCCTCAGATCAGGCAGCAAAAACCCAGTAACAGATTCCCTTTTATCATACGTCTATTAATAGGTTTACGTTGCCTGTAGCTGGTGTTCATAGGAGACTGTGTTTTTATTCATACATAGCAGTGTTGATCCACTGCTATGTATAGCAGAAGTGATCAGGTGATCACAGATTCAAGTCCCCCTAAAGGGACTATTAAATACAGTAAAAAGAAGATAAAAAATGTTTTTGAAAATATAACAAAAATTAGAAAAAAAATTCTAAAAGTTCAAATCACTCTCCTTTTTTCCCCCATTAAAAATAAAATGAATCTCAAAGTTGAAGGCAGTTGATGAATCTCAAAGTTGACGGCAGTCATGCACATCCTAGAAGAAAAGGCTATAACTTAGTAGATGCAATGTTAAACAAATATTATGAGCCGTCATGCAAGATAAAATAAAAAAATGTGCTTTATGACTCAATCTGAATATTGACTTTCATAACTGTTCTAGAAAAAATAAAACTAGGAGTCTGAATGGTGAGTGTGCTTTTGAAAAGATAATATTGGTTTTATCCCAAGTTTAATAGAAAAAAATATGACACAAAGTTCGAGATAGATTTATCATTTTTGTCATTTAATAGCATTGTGAAGAAGTATCCACCAGGATGTTTTTGAGGACATTAGTTAGAAAATCAGATGAACCCTACATGGACTATTCGGACAATACACCATCAAACAAAGAGATGGTCATTACAGCCCTAGCATTTGTTATACTCTCCAACGTCCACTAATCTCTGGTATTAAGATGTTAACATCTTTTGTCTACGTTATTACAGTCAGCTCTTTTTAATCTAAGGACCAATTGTCGCAACCCAGGACATGATCTCGCTATACAACTACACAAATGCCCAATAACATGTACATCAGCTAAAGGTTTGTCTCTTTTTCCAGTTGTAGCAAGAATGGATGGTGTTTCCGATGACATAGAAAAGTCACACAGAGGATACAATAATAAGATCACTGAGGTGGAGCAGAATCTGAAGAAACTAGGTAAAGTCTCATTTTCTTATTGCCTATGAGCTCTATCATTACCAGAATTCTAGGTGTTATCTTTTATTAGAAGAGTTGCGTCATGAACCTAATCCTTTTTATTTGCCCTATTAGAAAGGAGCTCTCTTCTGTAAGGCAGAACAGAAAGCTGCTGACAGTTCTCCCATCTAATGGACCCAACCATCATTTAACGGCTTTCAATAACTCTACATTTCATAGTTTTATAGTTTACATATAGTCTAAAACAACCAGTCTGCAGTCATTCTATGTGATTGCAGATCTGTGATTCTTCACAATGCACGCACTGCACGCTGTGAGGGTTCTCCAGTGTCAGCGCTTGGAACGGCGGTCACGTGACCACAAGTATGCGATATGCTTACACCCTCCCATAAGCCAACTAGACTGTTTCTGGCCACTTGTATTCAGCTCACATTAAGGATTCACATGTCTGTAGTCACATAGAGTGACTGCAAACTTGTCATTTTAGACTGGACAACACCTTAAAGGTTGAAGGCAGACATACAGTTGTGGCCAAAAGTATTGACACCCCTGCAATTCTGTCAGATAATACTCCGTTTCTTCCTGAAAATGATTGCAAACACAAATTCTTTGGTATTATTATCTTCATTTAATTTGTCTTAAATGAAAAAACACAAAAGAGAATGAAGCAAAACATTGATCATTTCACACAAAACTCCAAAAATGGGCCAGACAAAAGTATTGGCACCCTCAGCCTAATACTTGGTTGCACAACCTTTAGCCAAAATAACTGCGACCAACTGCTTCTGGTAACCATCAATGAGTTTCTTACAATTCTCTGCTGGAATTTTAGACCATTCTTCTTTGGCAAACTGCTCCAGGTCCCTGATATTAGATGGGTGCCTTCCCCAAACTGCCATTTGTAGATCTCTCCACAGGTGTTCTATGGGATTCAGGTCTGGACACATTGCTTGCCACCTTAGAAGTTTCCAGTGCTTTCTCTCAAACCATTTTCTAGTGCTTTTTGAAGTGTGTTTTGGGTCATTGTCCTGCTGGAAGACCCATGACCTCTACTTTTGTCTCATCTGACCAGAGAACATTCTTCCAAAACGTTTTAGGCCTTTTCAGGTAAGTTTTGGCAAACTCCAGCCTGGCTTTTTTATGTCTCAGGGTAAGAAGTGGGGTCTTCCTGGGTCTCCTACCATACAGTCCCTTTTCATTCAGACGGCGACGGATAGTTGACACTGTTGTACCCTCGGACTGCAGGGCAGCTTGAACTTGTTTGGATGTTAGTCAAGGTTCTTTATCCAACATGAGCACAATCTTGCGTTGAAATCTCTTGTCAATTTTTCTTTTCCGTCCACATCTAGGGAGGTTAGCCACAGTGCCATGGGCTTTAAACTTCTTGATGACACTGCGCACAGTAGACACAGGAACATTCAGGTCTTTGGAGATGGACTTGTAGCCTTGAGATTGCTCATGCTTCCTCACAATTTGGTTTCTCAAGTCCTCAGACAATCTTTGGTCTTCTTTCTTTTCTCCATGCTCAATGTGGTACACACAAGGACACAGGACAGAGTTTGAGTCAACTTTAATCCATGTCAACTGGCTGCAAGTGTGATTTAGTTATTGCCAACACCTGTTAGGTGCTACAGGTAAGTTACAGGTGCTGTTAATTACACAAATTAGAGAAGCATCACATGATTTTTCGAACAGTGCCAATACTTTTGTCCACCCTCTTTTTTATGTTTGGTGTGGAATTAAATCCAATTTGGCTTTAGGACAATTCTTTTTGTGTTTTTTCATTTAAGACAAATTAAATGAAGATAATAATACCAAAGAATTTGTGTTTGCAATCATTTTCAGGAAGAAACTGAGTATTATCTGACAAAATTGCAGGGGTGTCAATACTTTTGGCCACAACTGTAAGTCCATTAGGTTCAATCTATAACCTTACATGCTGAGCCAGAGGAAGGCCAAAACCCCATGTGGTAGATGCAAATTGCCACATATTAGGACAAAATTTCCATCCCGACTCAACTTATGGCAATCAGACAGATTCCTTGGATCAATAATATATCACAGAACCTAAGCCTGTAATAGTATTTTGATCAAGAAAGGTATTCAGATCCACCTTGAAGAGACTAAAAGATACCATCAATAGTATCATCAGCTGATCATTTTGTTGGCTTCAATTTAAAAAGTGCTTTTTTTTTCAAAAAATATTTAAAGCAATTAGTCAATGACCTATATGACCAATGTTTTCATCTCGACATCGCACTCATGTGACGCCGTCTTCATCTAATATAGAGGAAAAGGTTCAATCAGCTCAACTGTCCAGTGCACAATGCTAATACTCTGAGATAGATAAATATATGAAAATAGCCATTATTCATTGTCTTCAAAAAAGTTGAATGCTTTATTAAATCATTTAAAAGCATTGGTGGTAGAGACAATCAGCATAAAATGTATGCATGGTGGCACATAAAATGGGAAAAAGAAAGGGCGCCTTATTCCAGCCAACGCATTTCTACTATCTAAGCTTTTAAATGACCCTCTAAAGTATTCAGCTTTTTATGAACACAATGACGAGTGCTGGATATTTTGTGGATTTACAGTGTTCATCTAGTCTTACTTAAAAATCTTCACATTTTCCATTACATCACAACAATCAATGGTTACACAGGTAAGATATGAATTGTTTGGCATATTTCCTAAAGTGGAAAACTGGTGTTCATTAGTGGTTTACACAACTATCTATCAAGTTAAAAGAAGAGTACACAAAATGTATTTTATTTTTAAGGTTTACATAACGTTAGCCTTTTTCGCCAAGATCTTCAGTTTAGGTCTAAGGACATGACTAAGAAAAGTCAAAGGTTAAGAAGTGTGCCATTTTTTACCCAAAATTTTAATGGAAATGTACATCAGCCATCCGGCAAAACTGTTTTCCAAGGACTAATTTGTTGAACAGTGTTGAGGGTATGTTAGATTGGAGTATTTTTTCATGCTAATTTTGGTGCATATTCTGTCCAAAAATCCATGTACAAACCATTCTTAAAATGTCTCACCTTGTTTGATTGACATGTCACTTATATTAGCGGATTCTGTCACCAAACTCTAGTGGGTAGTGACATGCAGATTAGCCACATTGTTTGGTGCCAATCCATGAGTGGACCTGAGGCAGTTAAAACTGTATGCTTCCTATCCAAGACAGAAACCAGAGAATCAGTCTCAGATTTCTGACTTAGATTTCCGTGCAAATGCATGTATTTTTTTTCCATATGCAAAAGCCTCTATGTGTTCATACCAGGTGGATGTAGCTTTCTGTAAATCCATTTTCCGGATTGATTTTTACATGCAAAACAATGCAAACAAGAAAAACTGGTATTTAGCAAAAGTAGGAATTTAAAACATAACATTTAATAAATCAGGACACAACAAAACATAAATAATAAGAGCCCTAATGGACCTGCAACACAACCAGCAAGTTCAATCAGTGGACCAATTGTCTATACTGTACTAGCTATGCCAGTACCACTGACATGTAGTGAGAATTGGAATAGAGTATTACAGATCCATATAAAATAATAAAAATGGAATGGTCTCACCCAATACAGGTTAATGCCACTTAAGAGTAAATACCGCCTTACGACACGTTTCATCCCATCCGGGACTGATCAGGAGATATGGCAGCCACGATGGAGGGCTCCACCATACCAGGTGAAAAGAAAGAGCTTCCAATCCCTAGGCATTAACAATTTCAACCCATGATATGGATGACTTTTCAGCAACTTAATGCCCACAGCTCCAAATGAATGTCTGACAAATCCTTGCCAGAGGTCCGAACACTAACCTGAATTGAGTCAGACCATTTCAGTTTAATTATTTCATATGGCTCTGTAATACCCTATTAGGATTCTCACTACATGTCAGTGGTACTGGCATAGCTAGTACAGTATACACAATTGGTGCCCTGATTGAACTTGCTGGTTGTGTTTCAGGTCCTTTAGGGATCTAATTTTATATGTTTTGTTGTGTCCTGGAGCTTTTAATGATTTATTAAATGTTATGTTTTAAATTCCTAATTTTGCTAATTATCTTCTATCACATTGTGGGATTCCCCCATTTTTTCTGATTTTTTTTTTTTTTTTTTTTATAAAACCAGAAGTGCTTATCTGTACAGAAGAAAACAGCAGCTTGGTGTCCATGCAAAAGCTGTTATGTAACAAACCTACTTTTTGCCAAATTCCTTTGTTTATCATCCATTTGCATAGATTTTCTTGGATGAGGAAATTTGCCTCTGGAGATTTTTTTAAACATGTCATCAGGGTGATTGGAACGCAATTCAGAATGAGTCACTGAAACAAAACCTCAGTTTATGGTAGAAAAGATAAATATATGACAACATGGCCAATTTGAGAGTGTATCACTTCCTGGCATGTGATATATATTTTGCAGATGATCAAGCTGGAGAAAAGTCAATCAACACTAACACAGAACTCTCCGGTGTGAGATCGGATATCTTAGCCATTCGTCAACAACTACGTGAGATTACAGAAAAAAGTAGCAGAAACAAAGATACCCTGGAGAAACTACAAGAAGCCGATGGCCTTCTAGATTCAAAGCAAAGCCAAATGAAAACTGCCTTAGACACTAACTCTCTGATGATCAATGGAGTCAATCAAACACTGCAGGTATATAACAGTTACGTTTCCAGTTTACAGCAGGACACCAGCAGTCTGCAGACAAATCTTCAAAGCCAAATGCAGGCAAGCAACATCCTTTCTATGAGTATAAGTAACTTAAACTTGACGCAGACTCAGCAAAGGACAGTTATAAGCACTTTGCAGAGGTCTGTTGATGATACGAGCCAAGCTATTCAGCGTATCAAGAATGATTTTCAAAGCCTTCAACAAGCTGTTCTTCAAACTCGAAAGGATACAGACTGGTTGAAAGAGAGAGTCCAGAACCTACAAAGCATTGCCACAAATAACTCTGCTCTCGTCAAGGCCAACAATGAGACCGTAGAAGAAATGAGCAACCAACTCAACAATCTTGGCATTCAGATTGAAAACATCACTATGACTGCGCAATCAAATGAACAAAACCTTAAGGATCTCCAGGATTATCATAAAGAATATGAAAATAGGACAAATGTCAAATTCAACTATTTGGAAGAGCGTTTCCAGAAATTTGAAGAAGATATCGTAGGTATTATTACCAATATAAGTTACACTGCTCATCATCTAAGGACGCTGACAAGCAATCTCAATGATGTAAGAACAACTTGCACCGATACGCTGAGTAAACATACAGAAGATTTGGGTCAGCTGAATAGCTCTATCTCCAATATTCAGCTAGACACATCTTCTCTCAGGGCTCAACAGGATACAATGAGACAAAGGCTAGATAACGAAGTAGCCAATTTATCAATTATCATGGAAGAGATGAAGTTGGTTGATTCAAAGCATGGACAACTCATAAAGAATTTCACCATATTGCAAGGTAGGATATGGTTTACTTATACATATATTTTTTACTTAACCTATATAAATTCATAATTATTGGCTTTTAGTTAAAAAAAATGAATAAATAGCTTTCACTTTTGGAGCTTTTTAGCGTATTTTTGAATTTTTCATTTAGCAATGCAGTAAATATATTGAGAACATATACAGTGAGCAGCTGGTGAAGAAGTAACCGAAAGCTACAGTTTAACTGTTCCATAGTGTCATCTTTAAATGAAGAACAAGTCTGAAAGTGAATGTATAACTCTATCACTCGTGGTCCGTGAGTTTCTAAGAATGTTAACATAAATAGAAATGTAAATTACAGAATTTTTAATTTAATGTGTTGACTTTATCGGGTAATCCAACTAAAAACATTTACGGTATATGGGATAAGCGTATGGAGGTCCTCCTGGAATCCCTTAAAGAGGAATGTCAGAACAATTTTGTAAAGACGTGACTGAAATGGTGCTGAGATACTGATTACATTGATCATGTAATGAAGAAATCCGCTTTGTTGTTCTTATTTAATCACTATTTGAAATTTTCTGCAAATTAGATTTTGCTGCACTGTCTGTAATTCCCCGACACCTCCACTTGCCTCCAGCCTGTGAATGGAAGGTCACTGTTTTTTAAGTTACCTGTCTCCTATGTTTGAGATCTCGCCTGGTGCCCTCATTGCTGCAGGCGGCGCGTGCACAGATGGCGTTCTCAGCCCAATAATATCTTTTAGAGATGACTGTGCTTGCGCCGTCCACAGCAATGACAGTCCCTGGCTCTCTCCCCTACAGGTATATATTTCTGCACTGTTATCTAGGCTTAAACACTGCTGGCATTTGCATTTAGTCTGAAGGGTTTCTGCTATGGTTATGTAATCATGTATTCCACTATAGTTTTACATTTACTGTTGTTTTTGTAATATTTTTGATCTACTTCTTTTCACATTCAGTTGGATGTTTTTACATTTTGCTGCCTGGTACAGAGTGCATGATATATCTTGGCATAGCAGGGATGCATGTTTTTTGGCACAGGTGTCCTTACCTTTAGCCTCACTGTATGCTGCCTCGTTACTTATAATATTTTTTAGACATTAGATTTGCATCAATAAAGTAATATATTCTTTCTATTTGGTCTTCCGATGTTTCTATTGGTGATATACATGCATAGATTTGCTATTAGGCCCAGTGACGTTGATTGTGGTTTTAGATGTGTTAATTTCACTGTCAAATCCCATTGGAGTAAGATATTAAAATATATATTTTAATCTTTATATTAAAATACACAAAACAATTAATGATAAATAAAGTAGAAAATCTCACAGGACCAGGTAAATATTTGGTCTGTCAGTAGAACCCTAGTGTCAACTATTAGTATCTCATTATATGTCTATAATAAGACACAGACTAAATAGGAGTACAGAATTAATGCTAGTTATATGAGATAGATATTGTTTGTACCGACTATTGTAGGTTTCCCTATTTGCACCACTAATATGTATACCGTATATTAATTTATACTAGGACTATTGCTGTTTATATAAATCCCCTAATAAATGCTAGGATGTGATCTCTACTAGGTTAGTAATAGGAGGCTGCATAATAGCTTTCCAACATATCTCAGATTAGATATAAAGGTCGCTATAACCTACAGCCAATATTAGGGATTAATATTTTAGTGAAAACAGCAACTGATGTATCAGTCAAAGGAGTATTCACTCATTTTGGTGGTCCTGCATCTTATTATTATCATTTATTATTATAGCGCCATTTATTCCATGTCGCTTTACATATGAGGAGGGGTATATATAATAAAAACAAGTAATCTTAAACAATACAAGTCACGACTGGTACAGGAGAAGAGAGGATCCTGCCCCCGAGTGCTCACAAACAATCTTATGATATAAGATACAATATTTCCTAGGTAGATAAATAATAGGAGTGACCACTAGTTGTAGTGGACACTACAGGTGTTAGGAACAGCTAAGGCCAGGTTCACATTGCGTTAACACCGCCCGTTCAACGCATAGCATTGACGGGCTGCGTTAACGCTATAGCATAACGTGATATGCGTTATGCTATACCGCTAGCGCTGATGATTCATCAGCGCTAGCGGTGACGGAGCCTCAGACGCTGCAGCCCGCGTCTGAGGCTCCATCAGTGAATGACGGCACATTGCGAACGCGTGCCGCTTTAAGGCATGCGTCGCGATGCGCCACATAATGGGGGTCAACGGCAGCGTTAATGGACTGCGTTACATCGCGTTATACCGCGGTGTAATGCAGTCCGTTAAACGGACTCCCATAATGCAGTGTGACCCCAGCCTAACAATCCCAGAACATTACACTCCGGAGAACGAGCCCTACGTGTTTCATCCATAGTTAGTTACTCCTTTGTCTGATATATCATTTGCTGTTTTCACTAAAATATTGACCTTCACTGGACAGTTAGACAACTATTCAAACTTATAGATCTGCAATATGATGACTTTTCAAAGGTTGTCTTTGGGTTTCTGTTACCTTTGTCATAAACCTTTTTCTCTGTATAGTTCTGCAAAATAGATGATTTCAGCCCTTGCTTACTTATTGCTTGTGTATGGCTGGAGGAGGACATGTGCTTAGATGCTTGGATTAAGATGTTGTGGGATTCCTCACATTGTGCGCAATCTCACCTCCTTACTTATTGGGTGCAACTTTGCAACTTTCACCGACTAGGCCTGTAACATTGAAAAAAGGAAACATCCGCACTCAAACAATGCAATACTTTGCAAAATTAATTCATATTTATATACAAGTGTAAGTAATACCACAGCAGGAACAAAGGATTTTAGTGAATATAGGGTCTTTGTCAAAACCTCATTGGATAGTGAATAGGATGTAGACTACATCACCACAAGGAATGCATGACACGTTCTGTCTCCCCAATACTGAGCTCTTAATGGGATCCTGTTTAGAATTCTATGTTAAACCTATTCTCTATCCAGTGAGGTTTTGATAAATACCCTGGTAGAGTCGAAACGTTAACCTATCTTCCCTAAAAACTTTTGTTTCTGCTGTGGTATTACTTACACTTGTAAATAAATATGAATTTATTTTGCAAAGTATTGTATTGTTTGAGTGCGGCTGTTTCCTTTTTTCTATTTTACTTTGGGTTCACCCAATTTCAGCCAGCACCTCTTACCTAAAGCAGAGTGCGCTTCATTTTTTATCTTTCCTAGGCCTGTAACATTGGCAGCCCTAGCACCTTTGGCTCCATCCATCAAATCAAACGCAACCCATCTGTCCATCACCAATAGACATGAGCGAATATCGTCTGCTTCTTCCTTATTCGGCAAGCTATAGTGCATACCAAAAGTTGTAGCGGGAACTCGGATACCTGAAGCGCTCCCGATAATCAGCTGTTAGCACCGCAGCTGCTTGTGTCACGACTGTGTGACAGACACAACACATGCATGGAGAGCCCAACAAAACAGGCTTTCCATGCATGTGTTGTGACTGTCACACAGCCGGCACACATGCATCTGCGGCGCCGGACACCTGATTATCGGGAGCGCTCCGGATATCCGGGTTCCCACTGCAGCTTCTTCAGTAAGCACTATAGCTTGCCGAATAAGGAGGGAGCCGACGACGTTTGCTCATCTCTAATCACCAACACTGTTTAGGGACTTTGGCCTCATTTAGACATTAGTGATTTTTCACTACGCAAAAAAACCATAGCAGTTTCATCAGTGTTCGGTCCATGTGTTAGCTTTTACCATCAGTGTTGAAATAAATTGAAAAGCTTCTCCTATATATTGCAGTGTTAATTGCGAACACCACACGGATTGCACACTAATGGCATCCATGATTTTAACTGACCCATAGACTTGTAGGGGTAATTTTGTTCCAAGATGCCAATCAAAAATGGACATGGCTCCTATGATCTTTCGTGAACACACGATCTGCAAGAAACACGAACACGTACACCGACCGCTAAACTTTAATGGGTGTGTGTTCTATCTGTTAAAACCATGGCTAGAATATGTATGTGACTCATCAATGTGTGAATGAGGCCCTAAACAATAATTTCTAGTGATGACAGTGTGGTGTAAAAAGATGTCCTCACTACTACTTTGATTGATAAAACCATATCTACGTTTAACATTAAAGCACATGACTATTCCAGTTATTCCAGAGGCTAGCAATTTCATTCTCACCGCCATAGATAACCATCTATGGTTTGGGCTTGGGTAGGCTCTCCTTGTACATGACATATTAGCTGTGGCAGACCCAGAAGATAATAGTTCAGCTTGTCTGATCTGACTTTGTTTCACTGGTCTGCCTGTTTACATTTTCAACAGCATCTTGGATTTACAGATGGGTATTGGGATGAAAAATTGCAAGGTTAATGTGATTAACATGTCTGCAGGTCATCTCCTGCTTTACTGCCATAACAGTATCTCCCAACTCCCTACTCAAGTCCTGAGACAATGGGACAAGTGGCTCAGACTTGGAGCACATTACGCTGCTTGGACTGGCAGACCCCTTCATCATGTGGGCAGGTAGCATCTTCGTCTTCCTTTTTACAGCTGCAAGGCTTCTCTCACCAGATCGATGAGAGTAGCTGAAACATCTGCTTCAAAACAACCTCTTAGTGCCCTCCTCAGGGTTAGACTACAGAGGCCAAATACAAAATGGTCCTTCGAGATATAGTCTGGGTTGGTTATTTCAGCACTGCCTTCATGGTCCTTACTGACCAAGCAATTCCATAATTACTGCAGGCCCACCATAAATCATTGTGTGGTCTCTCCACAGCTATGCTTCTGTGAGTAAGATTTCTTGTGCAAATCAGGGGCTGTAGCCTGTAGCAGTGTCACCATAAAAAAAATTGTAATCCTTGCAATACGGTCCCCAACACCGAACACTGTTCCACTTGTGATACTAACGCAGCATGGTAAGTACCTCCCCCCAAAAGGTAGAAAACCAGGGCAGCCTGACAGGACCCTGAGACTTGGCAGAAATGGTCCATTGTTCGTTCATGCTCAGTCCACTCTGTCAGCACAATATTTTGTCCGTTAACAGAAACCTATCAGCAGATTTTTCCAATAAAATCAAATGTGCCTGTACAGACCTGTATATTGGGAAAACCTGCTAACAGGTTCCCTTTAAACTTTGATAAATTTGACAGTACGGAAGCCATAGGACAGATCAAAATGTGGAGGCTGTAAGCTCCAAAACTGCCTGTTGCTTTCATCACTGCAATGATACTTACCAAAATGTAGAGGGTTCACACAAAATGTCACTTCTGTTCAAACGTCTCACAGCAAAGCACTATACAGTAGCAGAAAAAACACTCCATTATTGGCATGTAAGCTTGCAATCTAGTGACAAATCCATCACTTCGTATAATATTCTTCACAGCTACATTGGTTGGACATGGGTTTTATACAATCGCTCAACAATACAGCAAGTGAAGTATAGATATCGCATCATCATCACAACATTTACTTACAATATTCACTTTTTCTTGACTCCGGGAATGTGTGACAAATGGCCCCCCACATACCTGTAAGAGCCTCCCAGCAACCCAACCAATTACCCAAACAAATTAATATAACTCACTGCGAGATATTGGATGTAAAGGCCACAACAGCCTAGTTTATTAACTAATAACATCATTAAATAGAACTTTAAATGCAAATCAATGTATATCCATATCATAAAACCACCTAGAAAAAGAGAAGGGGGGGATTTGAAGGCTCCGTTCCACATTATCCAACAATCAGCTGCTCTCACCGCCATCAGTCACACCGCATCGGCTTGAGGGCACCCTGCTGAAAGTTGCCCATACAAAATGTCCCTCTGAGGCCTGAGCTCAGTAGGGATAGGACACAATTGCTTTGGTAACACAGCACCACCTGGGGTGGTCCCCCGTACAATCACAGAGTCCCCCCACCTTGCGTTAATGCAATCCACCTCCTTCAAAGTCCCCCCTCCTCTTCCCGCATACTACTGCAACAAATAACAATATCCTATCCTCGCTTTTTTATTATCCCCTCATTAGTATTCAAAAACAGGGTCGGCGGGCGGGATATTTCAATACGGGTCCAAGTCCACAGCAAAGGTCCAGCAGCAGAATAATGGACCCACTAATTATCCCAACTATATATACCCCTCCATTTAAACCCACCCCTCACCCAATCACAATTATCCTATAACTAGAGCCCACCTATTCTCCTACCACAGATTTCCTGCACAAAACCACCTGAAACTTAACTCCTTGACCACCAAACAGAGTCTAGCATACCTCCCTAGTCATGATGACCTCCCCCAACCTCCCTGGAGGGCATGCAGTCCGGGCTGTCACTATTTATCTGATGCCATTTCCTTTTGTTATTTTCTATTGGAGGTGTTCAAGTAACTCAGGTCTCTCACTATCTGCCACCACCTCGCCATCAGAAACTGCAGTTATAGACACAGGACATACTGACTGACAACTAATAGGATAATAAGAAGACATGGTGGCCACGCATAGAGAAGCCGCAGACAGAGGACATACTGACTGACAGCTGACAGGATAATAGGAAGATATGGAGGCCACACATAGAGAAGCCACAGACACAGGACATACTGACTGACAGCTGACAGGATAATAGGAAGATATGGAGGCCACACATAGAGAAGCCGCAGACAGAGGACATACTGACTGACAGCTGACAGGATAATAGGAAGATATGGAGGCCACACATAGAGAAGCCGCAGACAGAGGACATACTGACTGACAGCTGACAGGATAATAGGAAGATATGGAGGCCACACATAGAGAAGCCGCAGACAGAGGACATACTGACTGACAGCTGACAGGATAATAGGAAGATATGGAGGCCACACATAGAGAAGCCGCAGACAGAGGACATACTGACTGACAGCTGACAGGATAACAGGAAGATATGGAGGCCACACATAGAGAAGCCGAAGACAGAGTACATACTGACTGACAGCTGACAGGATAATAGGAAGATATGGAGGCCACACATAGAGAAGCCGCAGACAGAGGACATACTGACTGACAGCTGACAGGATAATAGGAAGATATGGAGGCCACACATAGAGAAGCCGCAGACACAGGACATACTGACTGACAGCTGACAGGATAACAGGAAGATATGGAGGCAACACATAGAGAAGCCGCAGACAGAGGACATACTGACTGACAGCTGACAGGATAATAGGAAGATATGGAGGCCACACATAGAGAAGCCGCAGACAGAGGACATACTCACTGACAGCTGACAGGATAATAGGAAGATATGGAGGCCACACATAGAGAAGCCGCAGACACAGGACATACTGACTGACGTCTGACATAATAATAGTAAAGAAGCTGCAAACACAGACATACTGACAGAATAATAGGATGACATGGTGGCCACAGATAGATAAGTGGCAGACACAGAAATCATAGCAGGTCACTGGCAGCTACAATACAGCACTCCATAACAGTCGTAATCTATTCCTCTTAGGTCCCATTTGCTTTAAAGATTAAGGGTATGTGCACACATAGTTTTTTTGTCTCTGCGGATTTTGTAGAGAAAACCGCAGGAAATCCGCAGGACAAAGTGCTGCGGTTTTTCTGCGGTTTATCTGCGTTTTTTCTGCGGTTTTGCCCTGCGGTTTTACACCTCATAATGGATGAGGTGTAAAACTGCAGCGTTTCTGCACCAAACAATTGACATGCTGCGTTTTGAAAACCGCCCGGAAAAAAACGCAGCATGTGCACAGCTTTTTTTTATTTCCATAGGAAATAAAGGTACTGTACAACGCAGCAGAATCTGCTGCGTTTCTGCAGAGCCAAAAACGCTGCGGAAACGCAGCAGAAACCGCAATGTGTGCACATACCCTAAAAACAATGTCTCTCCTGATCTTACTAAGCCTCATGATCAGCAATGCTCGGTTGAGTCCTCACTACATGCCATTTTACCAATGCAGGGAATATCACAGTCTTATCTTATTGCCCTAAGACACACTTTCTACGTCACCGCTCAGGCATCTTCTACAAAAGTGTCTGAGGCAGTAACTTCCAGCATCATAGCATCATGACCAATTCACCTGTCAGCTACCTAATAGGAGACTACTATATTGTCAAAAGATTGTCTATAGAAGTAGGTAGGATACTAAATAGGGAAACATTGGGACTTTGAACTTTGTTACTTTAGTGGGTTTAATTGTAGCATCTAAAATACACTATAGTTTGAAGAAAAGTTTAAAATAAATTATGGTCCCAACACAAAAAAACTGAGATTTGGGAATAATGGCCTAAGTGGTAAAACATTTACATTTAGTAGACATGCTTGCAGCTGTGGTTATATACAGATGCTTCTCACGAAATTAGAATATCATCAAAAAGTTAATTTATTTCAGTTCTTCAATACAAAAAGTGAAACTCATATACGGTATTATATAGAGTCATTGCATATAGAGTGATCTATTTCAAGTGTTTATTTCTGTTAATGTTGATGATTATGGCTTAAAGCCAATGAAAACCCAAAAGTCATTATCTCAATTAGAATAATTATCAAAATCACCTGCAAAGGCTTCCAAAGTGTTAGAAAGGTCCCTTAGTCTGTTTCAGTAGGCTCCACAATCATGGGGAAGACTGCTGACTTGACAGATGTCCAAAAGGCAGTCATAGACACACTCCACAAGAAGGGTAAGCCATAAAAGGTCATTGCTAAAGAAGCTGGCTGTTCAAAGAGTGCTGTATCCAAGCATATTAATGGAAAGTTGAGTGGAAGGAAAAAGTGTGGTAGAAAAAGGTTCAGAAGGAACCAGGATAACTGCAGCTTTTAAGGGAGTGTTAAGAAAATGTCATTCAAAAATTTGGGGGAGATTCACAAGGAGTGGACTGCTGCTGGAACCATTGCTTCAAGAGCCACCACACACAGACGTATCCAGGACATGGGATACAAATGTCACATTTATTCTGTCAAGCCACTCATGACCAATAGACAACACCAGAAGCGTCTTACCTTTGCAAAGGAGAAAAAGAACTGGACTGTTGCTCAGTGGTCCAAAGTGTTGTTTTCAGATGAAAGTAAATTTTGCATTTCATTTGGAATTCAAGGTCCCAGAGTCTGGAGGAAGAGTGGAGAGGCACACAATCCAAGCTGCTTGAGATCTAGTGTGAAGTTTCTACAATCAGTGATGGTTTCGGGAGCCATGTCATCTGCTGGTGTAGGTCCACTGTGTTTTATCAAGACCAAGGTCAGCGCAGCCGCTACCAGGAAATTTTAGAGCACTTCATGCTTCCCTCTGCCGATAAGCTTTTTGGAGATGGAAGTTTTATTCTTCAGCAGGACTTGGCACCTATCCACACTGCCAAAAGTACCAATACCTGGTTTAAAAACAACAGTATCACTGAGCTTGATTGGCAAGCAAACTCGCTAGACCTTAACCCCATAGAGAATCTATGTGGTATTGTCAAGAGGAAGATGAACAACACCAGATCCAACAATACAGATGAGCTGAAGGCTGCTATCAAAGCAACGTGGGCTTCCATAACACCTCAGCAGTGCCACAGGCTGATCGCCTCCATGCCATGCCACATTGATGCAGTAATTGATGAAAAAGGTGCACCGACCAAGTATTGAGTGCATTTACTGAACATACATTTCTGTAGACCAACATTTCGGATTTTAAAATCATTTTTTCAAGCTGGAGTTATAAAGTATTCTAATTTGCTGAGATAATACCTTTTGGGTTTTCATTGGCTGTAAGCCATAATCATCAACATTAACAGAAATAAATGCTTGAAATAGATCACTCGGTTTTTAATGATGCTATATAATATATGAGTTTCACTTTTTGTATTGAAGAACTGAAATAAATTAACTTTTTGATGATATTCTAATTTTGTACGAAGCACATGTATATCATTTAAAAAAAAAATACAAGTTTCGTGGTATTAGCCCTTTATAAAAAGTTCCATAAATACTCTTTAGCCACATACAACAACAGAGTAAACACTATAGTGCATTATACTGTATATTTGAGCATTTACAGAATATTGTTGTTTTTTTTGTTATTACAGGGCCACCAGGTCCTAGGGGACCAAAAGGTGAAAGAGGACCCCTTGGACCCATGGGACCAATTGGACCAAAGGGACAGACAGGAGATACTGGGATAACAGGTTTTCCGGGACCTGCTGGTGAAAAAGGCCTTCCTGGAGCAATTGGCCCCCCAGGAGAAAAAGGATCAAGAGGCTCAAAGGGTCCACAAGGAAATAAAGGGCAAAGGGGATCACCAGGAAAAAGCGGTGAGCCAGGACCTAAAGGCGATCCAGGTTTATCAGGACCTCCTGGGACAAATGGACTTGCAGGGCCCTCTGGACCTCAAGGCCCACAAGGAGTTAAAGGGATCATTGGTGAACCTGGAATTCCTGGTATTAGGGGGGCACCTGGCCCACCTGGCATACCTGGATTACCAGGATTGGTAGGGCCTAGAGGACCACCTGGACCTCCTGGAGATGCTGCAAGATCGCTATCATTACATGATGTTGCCACATCTGAACTTGAAATATACCCTTCAGTGCCAGGTAAGTGAAAAGCAAACGTAGTGAAATATTTACAAATCTACATATGAAGTAGCAAATGCTTTGTATTCTATCTGTAAGCATATTGTAAAGTAGGCGGATGTAGATAAAAGAAACTCCCACTAGAGTTTTAGCCATGTTTCTAATGAGTGTCTGTCAGCGCAGATCTGTCTATTTACAGCTTAGAACAGCGACTTTCATGAATATTTGTCTCTGTGTATAGTGTTTAAAGCCCCTACACACATTAAAGTCAAACCTGCCAACATTGGCGGGGCCAACCAACTGTCCTATGTGTACAGGGGCGTCCTGACTCTCCCCTGCCATCATGTTTAGGGATATGTATCAGTCAAATCAGTGTCCCGACAACAGCTATTTAAAGGGAACCTGTCAGCTGATACATGCTTGCCAAACTGTGGACAACATGTATCAGGCACTGGCTGTACAATCACAGCCATGTAAGTTTGTCTCTGAAAAACGGCAGCGTTTCAAAGAAAAACATTCTGTTAATAGCCGCTGGGGACTGAGCCGCACTATTGACTAGTCAAACAAGGGGGTCCCGACGGCTTCTCCCCGCCCGATGCCAGTGACTGACAAGCCTCTGCCTGCCTGTGCATATAGTCGGAGACTTGTGAGTCACTGTCAGTGGGTGGAGAGAAGTTGCCGAGGACCCGCCTGTACAACTAGTGCACAGTATGGTTCGGTTCCCGGCGGCTATTAAACCATGTTAAAACATACATGGATGGGATACTATAGCTAATGACTGATACATGCTGCCCACAGTTTGCATAGCATGTATCACCTGTCAGTTTCCCTTTAAGCTGCATGTGCAGAATGCTCGTTTGGTGTTTATTTTTTTTAAATTACTGTTCTGATACAAAAAATCTAAAAATGTTCGAATTGTTGCATTAGCTACAGGTGTAGCCGCAGTAGCATAATGTGTACTGTATTCTGAAGCTGACTTGTCAGGTTTGTGTTCACCATTTTTGTTGTCATTTTTGTGGTGTTTTCATGGCTTATTTCTTATATTTTATTGCAGCATTTTTGGGTGTAGATTACATGTGCTTTGTCTAGAGTACATTTAATAAAATTTGTTTTATTTAACAAAAATGCAGCGAAAAAGGATATTGCATTTTTTGCAGCATTTTTTCGCATTCTCATTTTTTTTAATGCAAAAACGCTGAAAAAATTGACTTGCTGCAGATTCCAGTTCTCAAATTCAGTTAGGAAAGAAAAAAACAAGCGTGTGCAAATTTCTGAAATCGCATAGCTATTGCTGGTACTGAAAAAAGCAGCTTTTAATTTGTGTTAAAAAAAACAACAAAAAAACTATGTGTGAACATAGCCTAAGGGTATGTTCAATCGGGCAGAAACCGGTAGTGCTTTGGATGCAGCACATGTCTGCTCCGTCCAAAGCGCTGCCGACTTTTGAACGCCGGTGATTCCGCATATGTTCTTGCACTCGCACGAATCTCACATCTAAATACCCGGCATTGTCGCCGGCACTCGGGTATTTCTATGCAGCTGAGCGCTCCCGTCCGAGTGACGGCTTGAGACGCGAGACTCGTGCGAGTTTCTCGCAAGTGTGACCCCGGACTAAGACAGAGTTTGAGGAGTCATCTCTTTATCCCTTGAAGGTTGGGCAGGTGCAGTCTGAATAATGCAATGTAGCAACACTACACATTATACCCATATACAAGGTTCTGTATGAATCTACCATGTCACTCACAGGTCTCTGGTGGGGACATGGTCGTACAATACCACTTCCTGCAGATCGCAATAGTCTATGAGATTTATATTTCTCTGACAATTTAGGTCTATGCAAGAAAATACAGGAAAGGAAGTCTGTGACCCAAAGGGAAAAGAAAGAGCTACCCATTATTTCTCTTCTACACTAAATTAAAAAAGCTAAAATCCTATGATAACAAGAACTGGATAAAGAACAATGAGAAGCTTTTTTATACAGTTATATGGACTTTGCACAGCAAAATATTATAAATCCTCTCCTAAATCTCAGCTGTGGTTGAATCTACATTGAGGAAGTAGAGCTAGTCATATACCATAGATATGGGGTAAGATCACTCAGGGCGTTTTTGTAGTGTTTTTTTTTTATTCTGCATGAAAAACGTATGCATTGGCAGGAAAAATTCTGTGTTCATTATGTAGGTTGTTAATGCTTTTTTTTATGTATTTTTAGTTGTATTTTTGTTCCATTTTTAGGCATTCATCGAATGGATGAAAAGCGCTGCAAACCGCTAATTGACATGTTGTGTAGACTTGAAACACTAATTGATGGTCTAAAAACGCACTGAAAAAAAACGCATCAGAGACTGTAAAAATGCTGTATTTTCAGTGCACGAAAACCTGCAGAAAAAACACTGCAAATACTCAACATGTGAACAAGCCCATATGCTGGCTTAGGCCCCTTTCACATGTCTCCAGTATGTGTGGTGAACGTTTTCTCACGTACCGGAGACACTGACACACGTAGACACATTCAAATGAATGGGTCTATGCAAATGTCTGCGTGTTTTCACGGACCGTGTGTCCATGTGAAAAACACGCTGACATGTCTGTTTTCACCCGGACACATGGGCCGCAAAACGTGCCACACACGTGCACATGGAGAACAGTGCACACTGTCCTCTGTGTGCACAGACGGCATCCGGGGAAGTAGTGCTACTGTAAGCCGCTGTTACCCGGCAACAGGTGCTGAACGCGGCTGTCATCCATTCTCCCCTGCCCTGCCGGCGAGCAGGGGAGAATGAATGAATGAAAAACTGACCTGCTGTGACCTCTGGACTGTGGAGGAATGCAAGTGATTAGTTCAAGGTCTGACACAGTGATCTCATCACTTGAGTTCTCCCATGGTCCGGAGATCACAGCAGGTCAGTTTTTCATTCATTCTACTCTGCTCACGCTGATCGCGGCATAGCAGGGGAGAATGGATAACAGCCGCGTTCAGCACCAGCCGCCGGGGGGACAGCGGCTTACAGTAGCGTTTCTTCCCCGGCGGCCGTCCTTGTGGTCCAGATGCGGCACACAGTTGCCGCACGTAGTACACACACGGACACTGATATCTCCGGTACCGGTTTTTCCAGTACCGGAAATATCAGGATGTGTGAAACTGGCCTTACAGCCGTTTTCCAAATGTCTGCCCGACACTTTTAGCATTGCTTATCCCTTGGGAAAAAATGATTGACCATATCAACATTCCCAAATTAGTTTAATCCGAGAGCAGCCGTCTTCAGACAATGGATCTGCCAACAGTTTCGTAATGTGTATGGCCAGATTATGGAGCAGTCTGAATACTTGTATCCTTTCAGAATTCATACATTGTGTGCTGTTGGGTGCTGTTATGGCTCAGAAGATAGGAGGTAGAATCTCGCCGAGAGATATGAATACCGTATAATACTAAGAGTCCGGCAAAATGTTTCTGTACAGTCTATGTAGGTGTAAAATGTTCCAACCAGTTACAGAATCGATCAAAAGATTTTGTCTTCATTTTAGGGTGCCCAAATGGATGGAGAAATTTTACTGACAAATGCTACTATTTTTCAAGTGGAAGAGATACTTTTGAAGATGCTAAAATGTCCTGTGAAGAAAAAGGAGCCAAAATGGTTATCATAGAAAGCAAAGACGAGCAAGTAAGCGCTGTTGTGGGATGGAGAATAAAAAAATAATCCTATTCATTCACTATGAACAACAGCATAAGGACTCATTCAGACTTCTGATTTCTCCACTTGTGAGAAAAAAGGGCCATTTTTTTTTAATCAGGCTTTCATCAGAGTTTGATTAGAGTGTGGTTCGAGTGTCATCAGTTTTTCTCATGCGTAGAGAAAAAAAAAGTTTCTCCACCTTCGCCATTATGATAGTCTAGGAAAATCAGGATGCACTCGGATGTCATCTGAGTGCAGCACGACTTTTTCATGGACCCATAGAATTACACTGCCAATTCTGGTTCCAACCCACGTATCAATATCAGACATGCCTCCGCGGACATGTGAATAGACTATGTTATAGACTATGATAGGTACAAGTGATATCCGTGAATATCATGGATATCACAAATATGTATGTATATAAAGTATATTACAAAGATGATTATCAATTTAACTAATTAAAACCAGATACCTTTTCATATGTATGTTCTCTATATGATAATGGGGGACAGTAATCTTTCTTGATCTGTAAAACCTTACCTTACAGGAGTTTTCCTGTGAACAATATTTATCACCTATCTGCAGGTTGTGATCGATAGTAGCCAGATGGCTGGGACCTCCTGATCACAAGAATTGGGCCTCAAAGTCCTGTGTGAATCGAACTGTAGCATGCTTTCTTCAGTGTCGGTGGCGGATGTAAAAGGAGTACTGACTGGAGCACGGTGGCTTTATTCACTGTTTAGTGCTGCTGGGTACTGCAGTTCAACTCCTAGTGAAAAGAATAGGAGGTAATCTGCAGTACTCAACAGCAGCAACTGAGCAAAGTACGGAGCTGGCTATTCCACTCCTTCCTCTGTATACATCCGGCTGCTGATCATGAGGGAGCTGGGTGTTGGCTCCCACTGATCTTATATTGATTACCTCCCCTGAGAATAGCTCATCAATATAAAAGTACTGGAAAACCCTTACCGATGCTATCCGTGTCCTTGTGTACGGTGTGTCATCTGTGTGAGATAGATATGGGATAGATAGATAGATAGATAGATAGATATGGGATAGATGGATAGATATTAGATTGATAGTTATTGGATGGATAGATAGATATGGAATAGATGGAAAGAGATAGATAGATAGATAGATAGATAGATAGATAGATAGATAGATAGATAGATAGATAGATAGATAGATATGGGATAGATGGATAGATATTAGATTGATAGTTATTGGATGGATAGATAGATATGGAATAGATGGAAAGAGATAGATAGATAGATAGATAGATAGATAGATATTAGATTGATAGTTATTGGATGGATAGATAAATATGGAATAGATGGAAAGAGATAGATAGATAGATAGATATGGGATAGCTAGATAGATAGTAACATAGTAAGTAAGGCCGAAAAAAGACATTAATCCATCCAGTTCAGCCTATAAAATTCTGTCAGAATAAATCCCCAGATCTACGTCCTTCTAAAGAACCTAACAATAAGGCCGGAGTCACACTAGCGATAAAATCGGACGAATGCAATGCGATTAAAAATCGCATTGCATTCGTCCCAATGTTATTCAATGGTGCTGCTCCCATCATGCGTTTTTTTATCGGATCCGTTCCTCGGACCGAGACAATCGCAGCATGCTGCGATTGTCACCGATTTTCGGATCGGATTCGCCGATGCAAGTCTATGGATGCGATAAAAAAATCGCATTGAAAACGCACCAGACGTGTGACTTGCGATTAAATCACAAGACTTCTCCAGGTCAACAGGAAAGAGCATCAGGCATTGGCATGGGATGTCAATTTGATGCTTAGATGCAAATAAAATCGGTTCTTCGCCGGAAATTCTGATGACAGACGGATCCCTGGACAAGAAACCTTTGTGCGATTTTGTACCGTTAAAATCGGTCCGAATTTTTAATGGTTGTGTGTGACTCCAGCCTAACTGTAAGATACAATATTGTTACTCTCCAGGAAGACATCCAGGCCTCTCTTGAACTCTTCAACTGAGTTCGCCATCACCACCTCCTCAGGCAGGGAATTCCAGATTCTCACTGCCCTAACAGTAAAGAATCCTCTTCTATGTTGGTGGAAAAACCTTTTCTCCTCCAGACGCAGAGAGTGCCCCTTGTGACCGTCACCTTCCTTGGTATAAACATATCCTCGGAGCGATATTTGTATTGTCTCCTTATATACTTATACCTGGTTATTAGATCGCCCCTATCGTCTTTTTTCTAGACTAAATAATCCTAATTTTGCTAATCTCTGGGTATTGTAGTTCCCCCATCCCCTTTATTAATTGTGTTGCCCTCCTTTGTACCCGCTCTAGTTCCATTATATCCTTCCTGAGCACCGGTGCCCACAGCAGTGTTTTTTATACTTTCCCCTGTTAAATAAGATTTGGTTCAGGTGATTACCTAATCAGAAGCACATTAAGTTGAATGAGGTCTACTTTGGTTGGAACTCAACTGACACTGGAATGGAATGGCTGTCAAACATGTAGAGATGGTGATTTTTAGAAAACTGTGCAGTGGTCTCTTAATTTTTGCCAGAGCTGTATATATATATGCATATGCATGTGTAGTTTTCTGTACCTGTATATAGACTATAAATAACTGAAAAAAATCACGTGGGGTCCCCCCTATTTTTTTATAACCAGCCAAGGTAAAGCAGACAGCCGGGGACGAATATTATCAGGCTGGGAAGGTCCGTGGATATTGGGTCCTTCCCAGCCTAAAAATAACAGCCAGCAGCCACTCCAGAATTGGCACATCCCATTACACGTGACACTTCTGGCACTCTTTCCAGCTCTTCCTGATTGCCCTGGTGCAGTGGCAATCGGGGTAATGGTAATTGGACTAGAGGACAGCTGTGATCTGTCAAAAATCACATCCGGCATCACGTTGTGGTTAGTAATGGAGAGGTGTCTATTAGACACTCCCATTACTAACCCGGTATTAAAAAATAAAAACACACAGAAAAAAAAACACTTTATTAGTATAAAGACTCCCTCACTATCTCTTATTCAATAATTCATTTTTTTTTTTTTTAAATCCAGGTCCGAAGTAATGCAATGAATCCGACTTAGTCTTGAAATGGAAACCTGAAAGACAAAAAAAAGAGAAATAAAAAACAATACACACCATGCTGTGCTCACCTTCAGTCAGCGGCTCTGATGAGTGTTGAGTTGTAGTCAGTACTGGACACATGGATGTCATATCATCACTTTATATCATCCGTGTGTACATGTGGGGATGTATTGACAGACGTGCTGGCGGAAAAAAACAGACATTAGATTTGAATGGGTCTACGTATGTAAGTGTCTCCAGTACATGTGAAAACAGTCACCACACGTACTCAGGCTCGGTCTGGCCTGGCGGGGTAGCGGGGATATGCCCGGTGGGCCCCGAGGGTCGCTGGGGCCCTTTAAAGACGCTGCCTCTTTAAATGCATGGGCTGTTATGAATGAGTCACCATAGGAGGCAAAAACACAAATACTAGCTAAGTCCAGAAAACAAGAGAAGTTGGCAGCTATCGGATTGCAGACCCCTGAACCTATCAACAACAACTAGCAGTAGCCGTGGGGGGTTCCTACTGTGCCCTAGACCCCTCGATCACAGCCGGAGAACTAAATAGCCTAAAGACAGAAAGGGAAATCTAAAGTGCCCCAGAGCAGACCCCAAAGCAATAGGCAGCCCCCAACATATAATGACGGTGAAGCAAGATGAAAAAACACTCACACAGATAGAAAGATAGGCTGAGCAAATGATGGGGCCCAAGCTAACTAAATAGGACAGGATAGAAAAGCTGCTGTCTGCAATCCGCCAAAAACCCTATCAAAACAAGAGCCAACAGACTGATAGGGAAAAAAGCCCTGAAGACGCTAGGCTTCAAAAAGACTATATCAGTACTCAGGTATTTTCTGAAGACAGAGCAAAAAAGGAATTCAGCTCACCCCAGCAGGGAATGGCAGAAATCCAGAAAAACAAGGCAAAACAAAACAAAACACAAATGCAAAAAGCAGAGCAGAAAACTAAGCTTTTGAGGAGCAGGAATCAGACTGGTCTCCTAGAATCCCTCAGAGAAATCACCCGCAAGGCAGAAGGGCGTCGGCTGCCTTATATCCAGTCAGCAATTCCAGTCACTCAGTCATCCAGTCATCATCATTCTGCTCAGGTGCTTGTTAATCAGCCTCACTACCTTCCTTCACCAGAAGAGGGAGTTCATCAGACCTCAATGGTGAAGGGGAAAATGAACTCACAACAGTACCTCCCCCTTGAGGAGGGGTCACCAAACCCTCATCCACGCCACCAGGGCGATCAGGGTGAGCCCGATGAAAGGCACGCACCAATCTTTTGGCATGAATATCAGAGGCAGAGACCCAGGAATTATCCTCCTGACCATAACCCTTCCACTTAACCAAATACTGGAGTCTCCATCTAGCCAGACAGGAATCCAGTATCTTCTCTACCTCATATTCCATGTTACCTTCAACCAATACAGGATCCGGAGGTGCCACCCCAGGAACAACTGGTTCAACAAACCTCTTCAACAAGGACTTATGAAACACATTATGGATATTAAATGTGACAGGAAGAGCCAAACGAAAAGAGACCAGATTAATAATCTCCAAAATCTTGTAAGGTCCAATAAATCTAGGCTTAAACTTAGGAGAAGCCACCTTCATAGCAATATTTTTTGATGATAACCAAACCATATCACCAACCTTAAACTGGGGACCAATGGTCCTATGTCGGTTGGAAAACCGCTGGGCCTTTTCCTGGGAGAGAGATAACTTATCCACCACTTGGTCCCAGATCTGGTGCATTCTCTCCACTACAGTGTCAACACCTGGGCAGGCAGAAGGCTCCACCTGCCCTGAAGAAAATCGAGGATGAAACCCAAAGTTACAAGAAAAAAGTGACATCAAAGTGGCAGAACTAGCTCTATTATTTAAAGCAAATTCGGCCAAGGGCAAAAATGAAACCCAATCATACTGATCAGCGGAAATAAAACATCTCAAATACGACTCCAAGGTCTGGTTTGTTCTCTCTGTCTGCCCATTGGTCTGAGGGTGAAAAGCAGAGGAGAAGGACAACTGAATTCCCAGCTTGGAACAGAAAGTCCTCCAAAATCTAGACACAAACTGAACTCCTCTGTCAGATACAATGTTCTCAGGAATCCCGTGCAAGCGAACCACCTGTTGCAAAAACAGGGGCACCAACTCAGAGGAAGATGGCAACTTAGGGAGTGGTACAAGATGAACCATCTTAGAGAACCTATCACAAATCACCCAAATAACAGTCATTCTCTGAGAGACAGGCATATCAGAGATGAAATCCATTGAAATATGGGTCCATGGCCTCCTGAGGACCGGCAAAGGCATCAACAACCCACTAGAGCGAGAACAAGGTTTAGACCGGGAGCAAGTCCCACAGGACTGCACAAAATTCCTGACATCACGAGACAAGGCGGGCCACCAAAAAGACCGACTCACCAGGTCTCTAGTACCAAAAATACCTGGATGACCAGCCAATGCAGAGCAATGAACTTCAGACATCACTCTCTTCTTCCACTGGTCAGGAACATACAACTTTCCACTGGGACAACGCTCAGGTTTGTCCTCCTGGAACTCTTCCAGAGCACGTCTCAAATCGGGCGAGATGGCAGAAAGAACTACCCCTTCGCCTAAGATGGTAGCAGGCTTGGTCACCACAGGAGAATCAGCAAAGAAGCTCCTAGAGAGGGCGTCTACCTTAACATTCTTAGTGCCAGGAAGAAAAGAGACCACAAAATCAAAACGTGTAAAAAACAAGGCCCACCTAGCCTGTCTAGGGTTCAAGCGTTTGGTCGACTCCAGGTAAATCAAATTCTTGTGGTCAGTGAGGACCACGACTTGATGTTTAGCTCCCTCCAACCAATGTCTCCACTCCTCAAATGCCCATTTCATGGCTAACAGTTCCCGATTCCCCACATCATAGTTACGTTCCGATGGAGAGAACTTTCGGGAAAAGAAAGCACAGGGATTCATTTTAGATGTTACAGGATCCTTTTGGGACAAAACAGCTCCTGCACCAATCTCAGAAGCGTCCACCTCTACCTGGAACAGGAGTGAGACATCAGGTTGCCGCAAAACCGGGGCAGAAGTGAATATTCGCTTCAGCTCCTGAAAGGAAGAAACAGCATCCGGAGACCAATTCAACACATCAGCACCCTTCTTAGTCAGATCAGTCAATGGCTTGGCAATACTAGAAAATTTTGCTATAAATTTCCGATAAAAATTAGCAAAACCCATAAACTTCTGGAGGGCCTTCAAAGAAGTGGGCTGAACCCAATCATAAATGGCCTGTACCTTGGCCGGGTCCATTTCAATAGTTGACGGAGACAAAATAAATCCCAAAAATGAAATCCTCTGTACCCCAAAAAGGCATTTCCATCCTTTGACATAGAGGGAATTCTCCCTCAAGATCTGGAACACAGTCCGAACATGTTCCACATGAGAATCCCAATCCTTGGAGAAGATCAAAATATCATCCAGATAGATAATCAAAAATTTATCCACAAAGTCTCAGAAAATGTCGTTCATGAAGCACTGGAAGACAGAAGAGACATTAGTGAGCCCAAAAGGCATCACCAGGTACTCAAAATGTCCCTCCGGAGTATTAAACGCCGTCTTCCATTCATCCCCATGCTTAATGCGGATCAGATTATACGCCCCCCTGAGGTCAAGCTTGGTAAACCAGCAAGCACCTTTAACTCTGGAGAATAGATCTGAAATCAGGGGTAACGGATACTGATATTTAATAGTAATTTTGTTGAGGGCACGATAATCTATACAAGGCCTTAATGAACCATCCTTTTTGGCCACGAAAAAAAAACGGCACCTAAGGGTGAAGAGGATGGTCTAATATGACCCTTCTCCAACGCCTCCTTAATATAGGATCGCATAGCCTCGTGCTCGGGTACAGATAAATTGAAGAGCCGACCCTTGGGAAATTTACACCCCGGGCTCAGTTCAATTGCACAGTCATAACTCCTATGAGGAGGCAAAGACGCAGACTCATTCTCACTAAATACATCATAAAAGTCCGCCAAATAGCGAGGAACATCATGCGACTGAGGAGAGGTGGAAAAAAACGGAGCCTCACTAAGGGCACACCGACAACCCCAATTCACCACAGACACAGATTTCTAATCCAAAACTGGAATATGAATTTGCAACCAGGGAAACCCCAGAACAATGGTATCATGCAAATTATGCAACACCAAAAATCTGCAATTTTCTTGATGGTCTGGGGCGACCCGCATTACCACCTGGGTCCAAAACAAAGGTTTATTTTTCGCCAAAGGAGTAGCATCAATCCCCCTCAAAGGGATAGGCGCCCGCAGAGGTGTCATAGGAAATCCACAACGTTTAGCAAAATCCAAGTCCATTAGGTTCAGGGCTGCTCCCGAATCCACAAAAGCCTTGGCGGAAAATGTGGACAGGGAGCAGATCAGAGTAATTGCCAGAAGAAACTTAGGTTGAACACCACCCACAGAAAACGTGTGTGCAA
Organism: Dendrobates tinctorius; assembly: GCF_039654945.1. Classification (NCBI taxonomy): domain Eukaryota; kingdom Metazoa; phylum Chordata; class Amphibia; order Anura; family Dendrobatidae; genus Dendrobates; species Dendrobates tinctorius. Next base: position 7,190,506 of record NW_027361838.1, on the reverse strand, counting down.
AACATTTCTCTCGTTTAGGACAGACAGAAATAATATGCGAGGCATCTCCACAAAAAAAACACAGCTTATTACGCCTTCTGAACTCCTGACGTTGCTCCCTGGACAAAACTATATCACATTGCATAGGTTCAGACACTTGCTCAACAGGTGGCAACACCTCTCGTGCAGTCCTGCGTTCACGTAAACGCTGATCAACCTGAATGGCTAATGACATAGGGAACAGGAAACAGGAAATCCCACCATAGTATCTTTTACGGCTTCTGACAAACCCTTCTGAAAGAGAGCTGCCAAGGCATTATCATTCCAGGTAGTTAGGACCGCCCACTTTCTGAATTTTTGACAGTACAATTCTGCAGAATCTCGACCCTGGCTCAATGCCAACAGGGTCTTTTCAGCCTGATCAATAGCAATTTTTTCGTCAAACAACAACCCCAAGGCTTGAAAAAATGCGTTCACATTAGTCAGAATAGGATCATCTGGTTTCAAAGAAAACGCCCAATCTTGGGGATCGCCACGCAGCAAAGAGATGACAATTTTAACCTGCTGTGCGGAGCTCCCTGACGAGTTAGGCTTCAAGGCAAAAAATAATTTACAATTACTCTTGAAATTCAAAAATCTAGACCGATCCCCAAAAGACACATCAGGAGTAGGGATCTTTGGTTCAGCAGCATGTGAATGAGCAAGGTAGGCGGAAATTCCCCGCACTTCCGCAGTGAGCTGCTCCACACGATCCACCGTAGGAGGCAAAAACACAAATACTAGCTAAGTCCAGAAAACCAGAGAAGTTGGCAGCTATCGGATTGCAGACCCCTGAACCTATCAACAACAACTATCAGTAGCCGTGGGGGGTTCCTACGGTGCCCTAGACCCCTCGATCACAGCCGGAGAACTAAATAGCCTAAAGACAGAAAGGGAAATCTAAAGTGCCCCAGAGCAGACCCCAAAGCAATAGGCAGCCCCCAACATATAATGATGGTGAAGCAAGATGAAAAAACACTCACACAGATAGAAAGATAGGCTGAGCAAATGATGGGGCCCAAGATAACTAAATAGGACAGGATAGAAAAGCTGCTGTCTGCAATCCACCAAAAACCCTATCAAAACAAGAGCCAACAGACTGATAGGGAAAAAAGCCCTGAAGACGCTAGGCTTCAAAAAGACTATATCAGTACTCAGGTATTTTCTGAAGACAGAGCAAAAAGGAATTCCGCTCACCCCAGCAGGGAATGGCAGAAATCCAGAAAAACAAGGCAAAACAAAACCAAAACACAAATGCAAAAAGCAGAGCAGAAAACTTGGCTTTTGAGGAGCAGGAATCAGACTGGTCTCCTAGAATCCCTCAGAGAAATCACCCGCAAGGCAGAAGGGCGTCGGCTGCCTTATATCCAGTCAGCAATTCCAGTCACCCAGTCATCATCATTCTGCTCAGGTGCTTGGTAATCAGCCTCACTACCTTCCTTCAGCAGAAGAGGGAGTTCATCAGACCTCAATGGTGAAGGGGAAAATGAACTCACAACAATGGGCCCTTTAAAAGCGCGTCCGAGGATTTGCAGGGATGCGCACGCACATACCATAGCTTACCACCCCTCTGATGTGGTGTCGGGAGACCCTGGCTGGCTCTGGCTCCACTGACTCCTCCAGATAAGGACCTTGGGTGACGTCGCTGTTCTTGATGGGCGGTGACACGCACCGCGCTTTGCTTTCCGACTCTGTTGCTGGCTGCTGGCTGGCTAATAGCGTAGCAGCATCAGCGTGTGAGACACAGACACTGAGGACTCCGAGCTCTGCTCTCCCGGCTGCTCCCGCTCCTACTCTGCTCTCTCTGTGTGTACTGCTGGCTCCAGTAAGTAGAGTAGTACACTGAGAGTGGGTCTGTGTCCTCGTCGGCCTCAGGCTCTATCAGTCTTAGCTCTGCTCTGCCGGCTCCTGCTGTCCTGCCGGCTGTGTGGTGTGAGTGAGTGTGACACAGTCTCACACTCTTCTCTATGGGCTCCCTCTGTCCTGTGGCCTGCCCTGTATACCATGGGGCTGTGCTGTATACCATGGGGCAGTGCTGTATATCATTTGGTGGCTGGACGAGGGTAAGTTTCTGTGTGGGGTCAGGAGGGGTTTACAGTGTGAATGTGGCAGAGCCGCGAGTGTATGAGGTGTATGGAGCGGAGCTGCGTGTGTATGAGGTGTACGGAGCGGAGCTGCGGGTACAAGGTGTACAGAGAGGAGCTGCGTGTGTACGAGGTGTACGGAGCGGAGCCGCATGTGTACAAGGTGTACGGAGCAGAGCCATGTGTGTGTACGAGGTGTACAGAGAGGAGCCGTGTGTGTACGAAGTGTATGGAGCGGAGCCGCATGTGTATGAGGTGGACAGAGAGGAACCGTGTGTGTACGGAGCGGAGCCGCGTGTGTACGAGGTGTACGGAGCAGAGCCATGTGTGTGTACGAGGTGTGCAGAGAGGAGCCGTGTGTGTACGAAGTGTATGGAGCGGAGCCGCATGTGTATGAGGTAGACAGAGAGGAACCGCATGTGTACGGAGCGGAGCCGCGTGTGTACGAGGTGTACGGAGCAGAGCCGCATGTGTACGAGGTGAGCGGAGCTGTGTGTGTACGAGGTGTACGGAGCGGAGCCGTGTGTGTATTAGGTATACGGAGCAGAGCCATCTGTGTGTATGAGGTGTACGGAGAGGAGCATGTGTGTACAAAGTGTAAGGAGCGGAGCCACATGTGTATGAGGTGGACAGAGAGGAGCTGCGTGTGTATGGCATGGAGCCATGGGTGTACGAAGTGTACGGAGAGGAGCCGGGTGTGTACAGAGCAGAGCCGCATGTGTATGAGGTGAACAGAGAGGAACCGCATGTGTACGAGGTGTATGGAGTGGAGCTGCGTGTGTACGAGGTGAGCAGAGATGTGTGTGTACGAGGTGTGCAGAGCCACGCGTGTACCAGGTGAGCAGAGCCACGCATGTATGAGGTGTGCGGATCAGAGATGTGTGTGTATTTTGGCATGGGGGGGCCCCATTTGAAAGTTTGCACCGGGGCCCATAACTTTGTAGTTATGCCTCTGCATGTGGGGCTGTGCTGTATACCATGGTGCTGTGCTGTATAACATGTGGGGCTGTGCTGTATACCAAAGGGGGCTGTGCTGTATACCAATGGGGGGCCATGCTGTATACCAAAGGGGCTGTGCTGTATACTAATGTGGGGCTGTGCTGTATAACATGTGGGGCTGTGCTGTATATCATGTGGGGCTGTGCTGTATACCATGGGACTATGCTGTATATCATGTGGGGCTGTGCTGTATACCATGGTGCTGTATACCATGTGGTGCTGTGCTATATACCATGTGGTGTTGTGCTGTATACCATGTGACACTGTGCTATATGTGGGGCTGTGTTATATACTATGTGGGCTGTGTTATATACTTTGTGGCTGTGCTATATACTATGTGGCTGTGTTATATACCATGGTGGGGTACATTATACACTATATTCTATGGGGGAGGCTGTGCTATATAATATGGGAGACTACATTAAATTCTATGGGTTGGTGGGCTGTATTATATTCTATTCGGGGCTACATTATATTCTATGGGGGGCTGTATTATCTTTATTATATTCTATGGGGGTGATCGCATCATACTCTATGAAGGGGCTACATTATACTATATGAGGAGGCTACATTGTATTCTACGGGGGGCTGCATTATATTTTATGGGGAAGGCTAGATTATATTGTATGGGGGCTTTATTATACTTTATGAGGGGGCTACATTATATTCTATTGGGGCTGCATTATACTATATGAGGAGTGCTACATTGTATTCTATGGAGGGGCTACATTTTTACTATACTATCAGGATCCTGTCAGCGCCAGCGGACTGCCGCGGCTGAACAGGGTAACTCACCCAGACTATGGGAGGGCCCGGGGTCCGATACTGCAGGGAAAGTTCAGACAACAGGACCTGCGACACTGAAAGTAGTTTAGCAGTACAAGGACCTACGATCATGTGACCACAGGGGGCGTGGCTTAGCATCCTGCTGCAGGATAGGGTTCTAATACAGGAATCCTGGAGCAAAGGCTAGGAAAACTCAGGTCAGACAAATGGGGGTCATACACGGGGAGGACGGTGCGGTACCAGAGGGACAAGCAGAGAATAGTCAAAACGTAAGCAATGAATCATACACAGAGATAGCAATGCAGTACAAGGGAGGCAGTCAGAGAGTAGTGAGGTCCAAGGCAAAAGAGTCATACACGGGAATAGCAGAGCAGTACAAATGGAACAGGCAGAACTCGTAACAGGGACAGAACCGGATCAAAACCAAGCAAGCACAAATTATCACAGTCACAAAGCACACCAGGGTCACACACTCGGCCAAGGGTCTGAGTATAAGCGACGAGAAATAAGCCCACAATGAGGCTATAAAAAGCCTCCCAGAATCTCAGAGTGAGGCCGTCCACATTAACCTCTGCACTACCTAATCTCACAAGCTGAGCAAACCATGACATATACTAGCTGTACTACTCGGCTTCGCCCTGGTTAACAACTGCTGTTAGCAAAATAGAATGTGATAACAAAAATTTATTCTGCACACAAATACCACAAAACAAATATATAGAAATAGAAGCTGAGCTGTGACAGGTTGCTATTGGCAGCCTGATAAATCCCCAGCCAATAGGAAGCCCTCCCCCCTAGCAGTATATATTAGCTCACACATACACATAATAGACAGGTCATGTGACTGACAGCTGCGTATTTCCTATATGGTACATTTGTTGCTCTTGTTGTTTGTCTGCTTATTAATCAGATTTTTATTTTTGAAGGATAATACCAGACTTGTGTGTGTTTTAGGGCGAGTTTCATGTGTCAAGTTGTGTGTGTTGAGTTGTGTGTTGGCGACATGTATGTAGCGACTTTTGTGAGATGAGTTTTGTGTGGCGACATGCGTGTAGCAACTTTTTGTGTGTTGAGTTGCATGTGACAGGTTAGTGTAGCAAGTTGTGTGCAGCAAGTTTTGCGCATGGCGAGTTTTATGTGTGGTGCGTTTTGAGTATGTGCAAGTTTTGTGTGAGGCAACTTTTGCATGTGTTGCAACTTTTGTGAATGTGGCAATTTTTCCGCGTCTGCAAGTTTTGCGTGTGGCGAGTTTTCCATGAGGTGAGTTTTGCACGTGAGCCTAGTTTTGCATGTGGCTAGTTTTGCATGTGGCGAATTTTGCACGTTGCGAGTTTTGAGTGGCGACTTTTGTGTTTCGACTTTTATGTGGTGAGGTTGGTGTATGTGTGGTGAAATGTGTGCTGAGGGTGGTATATGTGTTGAAGCACATGGTAGTGTGTGGCGCATTTTGTGTGTGTGTTCATATCCCTGTGTGTGGTGAGTATCCCATGTCAGGGCCGCACCTTAGCAACTGTACGGTATATACTCTTTGGCGCCATCGCTCTCATTCTTTAAGTCCCCCTTGTTCACATTTGGCAGCTGTCAATTTGCCTCCAACACTTTTCCTTTCACTTTTTCCCCATTATGTAGATAGGGGCAAAATTGTTTGGTGAATTGAAACACGCGGGGTTAGAATTTCACCTCACACCATAGCCTATGACGCTCTCGGGGTCCAGATGTGTGACTGTGCAAAATTTTGTGGCTGTAGCTGCGATGGTGCAGATGCCAATCCCGGACATACACACACACACACATTGAGCTTTATATATTAGATAAGGGGCTGCCATATATTCTATGGAGGGGCTGCATTATACTATATGAGGGAGGCTGCATTATATTCTATGGGGGGTTACATTGTATTCTGTGGGGTGTCTGCATTATGCTCTAAGGGGTGGCTGCATTATACTATAAGAAGGGGGCTGCATTATATTCTATGGGGGTTACATTATATTGTATAGTGGGGCTGCATTATACTCTGTAGGGTGGCAGCATTATGCTCTATGCGGTGGCTGCATTATATTATATGTGGACTGCATTATACTGTATCGAGGACTGGGGAATACATTATACTATATGAAGAACTATGGGGTGCATTATGTAGCAGAGTATATCTTTTGAGAATCCACCGGTACACAGGAGAACTTCACTGAGCAAGTTATCTTCAGTAAACAGAATTTACTTCATATGGGTAAACATGAGAAAAGAGAATTCAGAAGCACACAGCCCGTGCTGCTGGTATAATACAGTCAAAAGCGAAAGTAAAAGGTAACAACAACAATAGAGCTTCCCTCCCTACAATACAGTTATCATTTAACTTCACATTATCGACATCTGCTGTCAGGGCAGTGTAAAGTCCTCCTTTATATAAACAATAAGTCCCTTTCTGTTGCATATGCCAACACATTATATTATGGGAAGTGAATTGTACTACATGGATGACTGGTGGTGTATTATACTATATGGAGCACTATGAGGAGTGTATTATACTTTATGGAGGACTGAGCAGTGTATTTTAATATATGGAGGAGTGTATTATATTATATGGAGGACTGAGTGTATTTTAATATATGAAGGACTGAGGAATGTATTATACTATATGGAGGACTATGAGGCACATTATATTATATGGAGGACTATGGGGTGTAAACTGTAGATGTGCTGCTGATAACATGATACTGTATGGGGACAAATTGATCCATTAGTGATTGTTCTGTTCCCATCATTCTTTCTCAGACTGTGAAAAGAGAGCTGGAAACAAGTGTTGAACGACTTCAATATTGTCGATCACACTCATTTAGCGGCCTGAACTCAGCGCATGTAACTACACCCGAAATGCTGCTGTGTGATGTGCAATATGTTAGCATTTGGGGCCCCATTTTAAAATTGGCCTAGGGCCCCACTTTGCCTAAAACCAGCCCTGCTCATACACATGACATGATGCAGCATCACAGATCACAATCTCTGCCAGTGCCTCCTATATAAGATACACAAACATCACACTCTTACAGTTGTGGCCAAAAGTATTGACACCCCTGCAATTCTGTCAGATAATACTCAGTTTCTTCCTGAAAATGATTGCAAACACAAATTCTTTGGTATTATTATCTTCATTTAATTTGTCTTAAATGAAAAAACACAAAAAGAATTGTCCTAAAGCCAAATTGGATATAATTCCACACCAAACATAAAAAAGAGGGTGGACAAAAGTATTGGCACTGTTCGAAAAATCATGTGATGCTTCTCTAATTTGTGTAATTAACAGCACCTGTAACTTACCTGTGGCACCTAACAGGTGTTGGCAATAACTAAATCACATTTGCAGCCAGTTGACATGGAATAAAGTTGACTCAAACTCTGTCCTGTGTCCTTGTGTGTACCACATTGAGCATGGAGAAAAGAAAGAAGACCAAAGAATTGTCTGAGGACTTGAGAAACCAAATTGTGAGGAAGCATGAGCAATCTCAAGGCTACAAGTCCATCTCCAAAGACCAGAATGTTCCTGTGTCTACCGTGCGCAGTGTCATCAAGAAGTTTAAAGCCCATGGCACTGTGGCTAACCTCCCTAGATGTGGACGGAAAAGAAAAATTGACAAGAGATTTCAACGCAAGATTGTGCGGATGTTGAATAAAGAACCTCGACTAACATCCAAACAAGTTCAAGCTGCCCTGCAGTCCAAGGGTACAACAGTGTCAACCCGTACTATCCGTCGGCGTCTGAATGAAAAGGGACTGTATGGTAGGAGACCCAGGAAGACCCCCCTTCTTACCCCGAGACATAAAAAAGCCAGGCTTGAGTTTGCCAAAACTTACCTAAAAAAGCCTAAAACGTTTTGGAAGAATGTTCTCTGGTCAGATGAGACAAAAGTAGAGTTTTTTGGGCAAAGGCATCAACATAGAGTTTACAGGAGAAAAAAGAGGCATTCAAAGAAAAGAACACGGTCCCTACAGTCAAACATGGCGGAGGTTCCCTGATGTTTTGGGGTTGCTTTGCTGCCTCTGGAACTGGACTGCTTGACCGTGTGCATGGCATTATGAAGTCTGAAGACTATCAACAAATTTTGCAGCATAATGTAGGGCTCAGTGTGAGAAAGCTGGGTCTCCCTCAGAGGTCATGGGTCTTCCAGCAGGACAATGACCCAAAACACACTTCAAAAAGCACTAGAAAATGGTTTGAGAGAAAGCACTGGAGACTTCTAAGGTGGCCAGCAATGAGTCCAGACCTGAATCCCATAGAACACCTGTGGAGAGATCTAAAAATGGCAGTTTGGAGAAGGCACCCTTCAAATATTAGGGACCTGGAGTAGTTTGCCAAAGAAGAATGGTCTAAAATTCCAGCAGAGCATTGTAAGAAACTCATTGATGGTTACCGGAAGCGGTTGGTCGCAGTTATTTTGGCTAAAGGTTGTGCAACCAAGTATTAGGCTGAGGGTGCCAATACTTTTTTCTGGCCCATTTTTGGAGTTTTGTGTGAAATGATCAATGTTTTGCTTTTTGCTTCATTCTCTTTTGTGTTTTTTCATTTAAGACAAATTAAATGAAGATAATAATATCAAAGAATTTGTGTTTGCAATCATTTTCAGGAAGAAACTGAGTATTATCTGACAGAATTGTAGGGGTGTCAATACTTTTGGCCACAACTGTATATGGCCTAATATGTCATACTAGCTGAAGAGCCCAGCGCTGCCCGGGCAAAGTAACTAACTGTGGTTAGTTATAGCAAATTATAATTATCCTCCATCCCATAGTCCCGTGCCCATATACCCATCATACATATCCACGATCCCATAGGCCCGTGCCCATATACCCATCATACATATCCTCCATCCCATAGTCGAGTGCCCATATACCCATCACACATCCTCCATCCCATAGTCCCATGCTCATATACCCATCATACATATTCGCCATCCCATAGTCGAGTGCCCATATACCCATCACACATCCCTCATCTCATAATCCCATTCCCATATACCCATCATACATATCATCCATCCCATAGTCCCGTGCCCATATACCCATCATACATATCCGCCATCCCATAGTCCCGTGCCCATATACCCATCACACATCCTCCATCCCATAGTCAACCATTATGACATCATATTGAGCGGTGGGGCTTGCAACCTATGATGACATCAGCGTCGCCATGGCAACCATTATGACATCATAATGGGGGCGGGGCTTGATACACACACACACTTTTTCCCCATTATGTAGATAGGGGCAAAATTGTTTGGTGAATTGGAACGCGCGGAGTTAAAATTTCACCTCACAACATAGCTTAGGACACTCTCGGGGTCCAGACGTGTGACTGTGCCAAATTTTGTGGCTGTAGCTGCGACGGTGCGGATGCCAATCCCGGACATACACACATACACACTTGAGCTTTATATATTAGATGAGGCCTGTATACCGACCGTACAGACCGCACTATCATCCTCCTGTATGCGTACATAGGCAGAGAGTGCGGTCTGTACAGTATCTAAGAGGGCAACAGTCTGTATGTCTTATAGGGGGGCCTAATAGGAGGCCGACACTCTGTATGTCTTATAGGGGGCCTTATAGGAGGCCGACAGTCTGTATGTCTTATAGGAGGCCTAATAGGAGTCCAACAGTCTGTATGTCTTATAGGAGGCTGACAGTCTGTATTTCTCACAGGAGGCCTAATAGGAGGCCGACAGTCTGTATGTCTCATAAGGGGCCTAATAGGAGGCTGACAGTATGTATGTCTTATAGGAGGCCTAATGGGAGGACGACAGTCTGTATATCTTTAAGGGAGCCTAATAGGAGGCCAACAGTCTGCATGTCTCATAGGGGGCTTAATAGGAGGCCAACAGTCTGTATATCTTATAGGGGGCCTAATAGTAGGCCAACAGTCTGTATGTCTTATAGGGGGCCTAATAGTAGGCCGACAGTATGTATGTTTTATAGGAGACCGACAGTTGGTATGTCTCATAGGAGGCCGACCGTCTGTATGTCTTATAGGGGGAACAATAGGAGGCCGACACTTTGTATGTCTTATAGGAGGCCTAATAAGAGTCCGACAGTCTGTATGTCTCATAGGAGGCATAATAGGAGGCCGACAGTCTGCATGTCTCATAGGAGGCCTAATAAGAGTCCGACAGTCTGTGTCTCATAGGAGGCTTAATAGGAGGCCGACAGTCTGTATGTCTCATAGGAGGCTGTTATGATTGGGTCACCGAGGAGGAAAGCAAAACCAAGCTAAGCCACAGTGTTAGGGCTGGCTGAACGCACCAAATTATAAAGCAGTAGTAGGTGCGCTCGCAGCCGGGGTCCACCGTGCAGAGGTGGTAAACTGCTGCTAGACAATGACAGAAGAATAGAGCGGCGTGAAAACAGTCACACGTGGGTTATGTCACCCAGTGTGAACAGGAGCGGACTCTGTTAATTCACAAAGCCGCACAACCACTGAACGAGGATGCCGGAGCCTGTTGAGCTCACAGAGCCGGCCAAAGAGCGCACAGCAAACAGCCACAGAACTCTACCCCAAAGACACGGGGTTAGAGTCCCTCTAGGCCACTGAGCGCGACGCTGGCCATGGAGTGTGGAGCACTTGCACTGAGGCGTGCGAGAACCAATGCCTGAATCAGACTCTGACCTACCTACGTCTAAGCCTGGGCGCTAGCAGGCTAGGCTGCACAACACATGCGTACCAAGGGTAGGGGTTTCAGAATGAGTCAGTCACCAGAGACATTCATATTTGCATATATCACTCACTCCTTATAGTCTGAAAATACAGTCTATCCTATCGCATGGCCGAGCGGCCATGCGAACCTTTTATAGCCGCGGGTGTCCGGGACCTTCCTGGCTTCTCGGATAGACCAATCCGAACAGGAGCAGGACCTGAGCAGGTGACCTTCGATCTCCAATGGGAGATGACTCCACGGACCTGCTCAGTGGCCCGACATGGGGACTTACTCCCTGGAGAATCTCGCTGCTGAGCAGCATGTATTGCCATAGCTGTGCCAGAGGTGGCAGCAGCAAGCAAACCAACGGAGCTGGTCTGGGCAGAGCGCCGGGACCAACGAGTTTGCTGAGCAACCTCCTCTGCAGCTGGAGAGTAATGGGAGACCGCCAGAAGCAAGGCTCAGGATTCCCGCTGTTCAGCGACAGGAACCCGACACCTAACACACAGAAAACCAGAGAGGTTGGTAACTCAGCGGATTGCAGACACCTAATCCTATCCACACAACTAGCAGTAGCCGTGGAGTGTACTTACGATGATCCTAGACGCCTCGACACAGCAGGAGAACTAAATAAGCCTAAAGCAAGAAAGGGGAAATTTAAACTTCCCCCCCCAGAGCAGACCCCAAAGGAATAGATAGCCCCCAAACATATATTGTCGATGAGACAAGATGAAAACACAAATGCAGATAGGAAAATACACTGAGCAAACAATGGGAGCCACACTAACTAGACAGGAAAGGAAAGCATCTGTCTGCAATCACGCAAGAAACCCTGCAAAAAATGCCCAACACGTCTGGTAGAAAAATACTCAAGTCACTAGACTTCGCCCACTATATCAGCACTCTGGTATATTCTGAAAGTAGCGCAAAAAGAGGCCAATCTAATAAGGGACAAAAACAAACTGGCACAAGCAATAACATAAGGATGGAAATTCAGCACAGCCCCAGCAGGAGCTGGCTGAACACACAAAACTGAAATAGACAAAACCAGATCAAATGTGAACAATAGCAAAAGAACACTTAGCTGAGCATGCAGGGACTGAGCTGGAAACTAAGACCTCTGGAGGCAGGAAAAAATCACCAGCAGGGATAGAGAGAGTCGGCTGTCTGAAATCCAGTCAGAAACTCCAGATCTCCAGTCATCCTCCTTATTATCAGGTGGCAGGCCTCTGTTAATTAGATCAGCTCCATTACCTCCAGTAACCACCATAGGGAGCCCGGAAAGAGAACTCGCGACCCCTCTGTCAATATAACCAGCTCCACTACCTTCGCTAGTAACCAGAGGTAGGCCACAAAGCAAATTCACAACAGGAGGCCAAATAGGAGGCCGACAGCCTGTATGTCATATACAAGGCCAATATACCATACATACCGCAATATCAGCATCCTATATACTGTACATACCACATTCTCAGCCTGTTATAGAAAGTATCGCTATAGGACACTGAGAGTGCGGTCTGTATGTGCTATAGGATGCCAAGAGTACAGTCTGTACGATATATAGGAGGCTGAGAGTGCGGTCGGTACGATATATAGGAGGCTGAGAGTGTGGTCTGTAAGATATATAGGAGGCTGAGAGTGCGGTCTGTACGATATATTGGAGGCTGAGAGTGCGGTCGGTACGATATATAGGAGGCTGAGAGTGTGGTCTGTACAATATATTGGAGGCTGAAAGTGTGGTCTGTAAGATATATAGGAGGCTGAGAGTGTGGTCTGTACGATATATTGGAGGCTGTGAGTGTGGTCTGTACGATATATAGGAGGCTGAGCGTGTGGTCTGTACAATATATTGGAGGCTGAAAGTGTGGTCTGTAAGATATATAGGAGGCTGAGAGTGCGGTCTGTACAATATATTGGAGGCTGAAAGTGTGGTCTGTACGATATATAGGAGGCTGAGAGTGCGGTCTGTACGATATATTGGAGGCTGAGAGTGCGGTCTGTACGATATATTGGAAGCTGAGAGTGCAGTCTGTACGATATATAGGAGGCTGAGTGTGGTCTGTACGATATATAGGAGGCTGAGAGTGTGGTCTGTACGATATATAGGAGGCTGAGAGTGTGGTCTGTACGATATATAGGAGGCTGAGAGTGCGGTCTGTACGATATATAGGAGGCTGAGAGTGTGATCTGTACGATATATAGGAGGCTGAGAGTGTGGTCTGTACGATATATAGGAGGCTGAGAGTGCGGTCTGTACGATATATAGGAGGCTGAGAGTGCGGTCTGTACGATATATAGGAGGCTGAGAGTGTGGTCTGTACGATATATAGGAGGCTGAGAGTGTGGTCTGTACGATATATAGGAGGCTGAGAGTGCGGTCTGTACGATATATTGGAGGCTGAGAGTGTGGTCTGTACGATATATAGGAGGCTGAGAGTGTGGTCTGTACGATATATAGGAGGCTGAGAGTGCGGTCTGTACGATATATAGGAGGCTGAGAGTGCGGTCTGTACGATATATAGGAGGCTGAGAGTGTGGTCTGTACGATATATAGGAGGCTGAGAGTGTGGTCTGTACGATATATAGGAGGCTGAGAGTGCGGTCTGTACGATATATATTGGAGGCTGAGAGTGTGATCTGTACGATATATAGGAGGCTGAGAGTGCGGTCTGTACGATATATAGGAGGCTGAGAGTGCGGTCTGTACGATATATAGGAGGCTGAGAGTGCGGTCTGTACGATATATAGGAGGCTGAGAGTGTGGTCTGTACGATATATAGGAGGCTGAGAGTGTGGTCTGTACGATATATAGGAGGCTGAGAGTGCGGTCTGTACGATATATTGGAGGCTGAGAGTGTGGTCTGTACGATATATAGGAGGCTGAGAGTGTGGTCTGTACGATATATAGGAGGCTGAGAGTGTGGTCTGTACGATATATAGGAGGCTGAGAGTGTGGTCTGTACGATATATTGGAGGCTGAGAGTGTGGTCTGTACGATATATTGGAGGCTGAGAGTGTGGTCTGTACGATATATAGGAGGCTGAGAGTGTGGTCTGTACGATATATAGGAGGCTGAGAGTGCGGTCTGTACGATATATAGGAGGCTGAGAGTGCGGTCTGTACGATATATTGGAGGCTGAGAGTGCGGTCTGTACGATATATAGGAGGCTGAGAGTGCAGTCTGTACGATATATAGGAGGCTGAGAGTGTGGTCTGTACGATATATTGGAGGCTGAGAGTGTGATCTGTACGATATATAGGAGGCTGAGAGTGCGGTCTGTACGATATATAGGAGGCTGAGAGTGCGGTCTGTACGATATATAGGAGGCTGAGAGTGCGGTCTGTACGATATATAGGAGGCTGAGAGTGTGGTCTGTACGATATATAGGAGGCTGAGAGTGTGGTCTGTACGATATATAGGAGGCTGAGAGTGTGGTCTGTACGATATATAGGAGGCTGAGAAAGTTCTCTTTTGTACACTGTACAGCTTGCTAATAGGCTCAAGTTTTAGTGGTAGAGGCCAAAAATTGAACACGTAATAAAACGGTTTATGGTAGGGCCCCTAGAGACAATTCCCCTGGTGGGCCCTAGGCACCCCAGTCTGACCCTGCACGTACTGGACACACTGACGTCCGAAGGGGGCCTAGCCCAGTATTGCTTTGAGTCTTCACCAGTGACCAATTATTGTGATCTTAAGATTTTGATTCTGAATTCAATAATTTGGGATTAAGATAAAATCATTGATTGTTTCATTAAATCTTGATTTTTGCCTTGATAGCAATTCATTAGGAGGGAAATAACTGGAAAAGGCAACTTTTGGATTGGTCTTACTGATACGGAAGAGGAGAATGTATGGAAGTGGCTGGATGGCACTATCCCAACCTTCACGTATGTATTAAAACAAGGAAATGTTTTAAGCCTGTATGAATAATGATGAGAGTAGCATGACATCAAATCCATCGTATCAACTGTTCCCTGAAAAATATTTACTTATAAACAGTTTCATATTTGTGAAGAGGATTCAGTAGTATTTCTTGAATTTCAGAATGAAATGGATGGCACATACTGCATGTAATGTGTACAAATTAGAAGTCACTTCTCCACATCGTAAATAATACAAGTGTTACACAGCTATGTTGTGACTGTATGCAATGAAATATGATCATAATGCTGCACAGAGATCGTGTTATCCCCAAGTCACGTGACAGCATTCCACTTGTCAAACAGTATGTTTCTATAGCCTTATTCCAGTCAGTATTGATTGGACATTGTTTCAGTGTAAGGACACGCCCAGTTGTCAATTTATTTATAAATATCTACTAGGATATATCTGCACTACATCACATGTTGGTGTATAAAGTGGGTTCAGGAGCAGAATCCATTCTATGTATGGCGGGTGCCAGCTGTGTGATACAGCCAGCATCTGTCCCTAACTTGCAGCAAATAGATCTAGCATCAATCACTGCTGTTTAACCACTTAAATGCTGCTAACAGTAATTGACAGTGGCATCTAAGTGGATCAATAAATTCATTTTCCCATTTAAAAAAGTAATATTAGGTTTTGACTCTTCCATAAAAGTCCTATCTATCAAAATATAATGAACACCAGGGGAAAAGAAGGTCAAAAGGCCAGAACTGCTGTTTTTTTTTTAATCACTGCACCTACCCAAAATAATGTAAAAGGGCTCAAAAAGTTATATGCTCAAAATGGAACTAATAGAAGCTACGGATAGCACCAGGTCATTAGAAAGCTACACTGACCGAAAAATAAAAAGGTATGGGTCTTAAAAAATGATGACCGCAACCACATTTTTTAAAGCATTTCTTTACTTAATGCAAGTTTCAAAAGCAGTAGATAAAAACAAACCTGTACCTTTGGTAGCCATGAAATTAGATTGACCTGCAAGTCGCCAGGTGTTTGTTTTTCAGAGTGAAAACAAAAAACAATGGCAGAACTTTGTAGTGTACTGTAAGTGAATAGTGTAATTCAACTAGCCCTCATATGACTACCTCAGTGAAAAAATAAAAAAAGTTATGGATCCTGGAAGAAAGGGAAGGTGAAAAGGAATATGCAAAAATAAGCCCACCACCACCACCACCAAAGGGGTTAAGGCTGTCATTAGAAGACAGTAGGAAGGTTACCATACAGATTTACTGGTCAGCCTATCACTGGTATTTGACCCCAAGAACAAAGCCACTGTTGTATTCATTGACCATTGTACTTGACTGTCCCCAGCAGTGCCATTGACTGTGAATGGAGCCAAGTTTAAGAGCCTGGTTTAATGATCACTAAGTAAGGTGATAACTTGCAGAGTTGGGATAATACCTTTATGTCTTCCCCTGTTGCTATTCAGCAGCTGGGTTGGAGTCATGCTACTTACTCCTGGCAGAAAAACACATGCTTGTTTATACTGATGGTTCCTCTGTTGTGTACTAATGCATTTATCATAATATACATTACAGAAACTGGAAATCTGGTCAGCCTGATAACTGGACCCCCGAAATGGGACCTGGAGAAGACTGTGCAGGGTTAATAAATTCAGGCTTGTGGAATGATTTCTTTTGCCAAGAAGATAATTACTTTATTTGTGAAAAAGACATAGACAAAGGTAAGATAGTGAAGATTAGCCTAGTTTTTTGCACAGGTATCAAATATGAGTATGAATTTCTAATGTAAAACCATTAGAGCTAACGTGCTCCCTTCTGCTCTGTCAGTTCTAACATTGCTGACACTTTAGGCAAAATGACAATATATTAGATATGTATGGTCCCATTTGTTGTGGAGGCGGAAGGTCACTGTAAAGTAGATCAGATTAGAACATGAAAATTAGGGCCTCGAAGACTGGCGTTTCACAGGCAGGAAGAGGCACATGCCACATAATAAATTTGATGCACCTTCTCAGTTGCGTCCACCACCGCTATTCATGAATTTTTCAGGCAGCCATCCAATTGTTCCAGTGCTGCCCAAAATTAGAGAGATAACAACTAAAGTTGCTACATTTTTGCGCAACTCTATGTTGGGCAAAAAATTGGCATCGTCTTAAAGTTTTTTTACAACAGTTTTTTTTCCTAAACATATTGATGAGTGGTGACTTAAGAATTTGATTTTCAATGTCATTGACCACACTCAGCATTCTCATTTTTTATAAATCTTTTCACACCAGTGCTGAAGGTGGACACACACATTTGATTGTTGTCAGGCAAATCATCAATGTGCATGGTGGTGTGTACACTTTCACCTAATGACAGATGTCAGGTGTAGGACATATCGGCTTGCTGAATTCAAACTTGCCAGCTCCTTTTGTTGTCAGAGAAGAATAGTCGCCCCCAGAAGTGTCTGTCTTTTCTCTATCTATGCAAGACACATGCACTCTAGGCCCGCCTGTGTATGCATAAGCAT
The DNA here is from genome assembly GCF_039654945.1 of Dendrobates tinctorius. Lineage (NCBI taxonomy): Eukaryota > Metazoa > Chordata > Amphibia > Anura > Dendrobatidae > Dendrobates > Dendrobates tinctorius. The sequence continues at coordinate 7,173,533 of NW_027361838.1, read as the reverse complement.
GGGGGAAGGCGTCAGTCAAAAGAGCAGTTACCTGACATTTATTTAAACTGTACGGTCAGCTGATAGTGGATACATGTCTTTGTAAAGAAAAAGCACTTTAGAAGCCAGCTGGGGACCAAGCTGCATGGATGACTAGTTGGAAAGGTGGGTCCTTGGCAGCTTCTCCTCATCCACTGCCAATGACTAAAAGGTCCCTTTACACGCACACAGGGAGAGACACGTCACACAATGGGAGGAGGTAGGGAGAAGCCTCCAAGGACTTGGCTTTCCAACTTGTCATCCATGTGGCTCAATTGTCCAGTGGCTTTTAAAGTACTGCATATTTTTCTCTGAAACACAGAAGCCTTTCCGAATCAAACATTCCTGGCTCTAAACTTAAAGCCAGTGCCTTATGCATGCTGCCCATGAATCAGCTGTCAAGTTCCCTTTAAAGTATTTTGACAAAAAATGATACCAGATTACCTATTGTCCTTATTTTTAAGGTCCTGTATAAGTGTCCCAGTTTAATTTAACCATTCTTCATATGACACTGGGGTCATAACTGTATATTTTTTGGCCCAAGGGCCTCCCCTAACCTTGGAGAGGGTCTGGTTTTAAGGACTCAGAATAGTTAAGTCTCCAATTTCATACAATTACCTTAAAAATGTGTTTCTCATGGATGAGCGCTCACTAATGTCAGCATTTTATTACAGGTCAGGCATAAGATGTCTCCTAGACGAGGATGTTTTCATGGACATGGAATATTAAACTACTTTCCTTTTGAAGGAAAACATGAAGTGGAACTGGATTATATTGTACCCACAATACCAATGAAGCACTGAATCAGGGCCAACAAAAAGTTCAGCAACTCTTTTCTTACAATTCTATTTTTCCATAAACTTTGCTGCCAACTGGACGATGACTATTATCTTTGAGTTAGTGATGTGACTAAGAAAAGACAAATTGTCAACGAGGGAAATATTGATACAATTTTTCCATACCTATGCAATATCAGCTAGAGACTATATGGATATATTTTGGATATAGCTTTAATCAAACAGTATTATATGACTAAACCAGTTATAAGAGAAAAAATAATACAGGTTTATAGTTCTTATTCAATGGAATATTTTTGTAAAATCTTTTGAAAACTTTTGTATTTTTCTACAAGATACTTACATTTTATTATTTTTGTATTTTAGAATTTATTTGCCAAAGAAAACAATATTGGATCATATTCATTATGGTATAAAAAGCCAATCACTTATAAAGAGATTTTATCACATACATTTTAATCCTCAAATGATTTATTTCTAGGAAATTTTTACTTCAGTTTTCCAAGTGGTTTCATTTGTAGAGACTGAGTTAAGGGGCCAAAATATTTAATAGAAATATGATCCCTGTTTGCTACAGGTTATATAGTACAAGATGTGGCATCCAAAAGGGTCACCAGCACGGCTATGAATTCAAGTACGGATGTGAGCCTTTTACTTTCCCTGCCAAGACATTCATTTATTACAGACAGTGGTCTCATAAACGTCATTCTTCTTATACCCTTTAGGTCTCACGTCGGATATGGACTAATATTTTGCAGTCTATCTATTTTACAATGGCAGTGAAAAAAAATAGTAAATATAAAAATAAAACCTTATTTTGGACTTTTTGTTTGTTGTTGCTGGATGTTTTTAAAGTATTTTCACTTTTTGTTTTCATTGGGATTCCTATTGTGTGAAAAAAAATTATAATGGAATTTGAATAAGTAAAATGTGTCTTAAAAAGAAACCCGTCAGCCATTTCATTCTGCTTTAACCGTAGGTCAAGCTGCCTTACTACAGATATATACTGCTCAAAAAAAACAAAGGGAACATTATTCCATTTGCAACAGGCTGTTTGTGTTCCCTTTATTTCTTTGAGCAGTATAAATAAGGCTACTTTCAGACTTCAGTTTTTCTGCATCAGGCATGATGCGGCGCCGTGCCGCATCGCCGGATCCGGCATAAAATGTGAAAAACTGATGCACCGGTTCCGTTTTTTTGCCGGATCCAGCTTAATCCGGTGTCCGGATCAGGCAAAAAAACGGAACCGGCGCATCAGTTTTTCGATCCGGTTCATCAGTTTTTTGGCGGATCCGGTTTTTAAAAAACACCCCAAACCCACCATTGGCTAGCGGTATTCAAAGGAAAACCTATATATACCTTGGTTTTATACCATGTTGAGAGGTTGATGTTTTGGAGCAAGATGGAAGCTATTATTGGAAACATCGTGCAGGCTTACAATGAATTTACTTTTGAGGCCAATTCTTTGGCAGCAATTGTCATGGAGAAGGAGCGACAAAGGCAGCGTATCATGCGTCTGCGCCGACGTCGTTTCTGAATTCACCCTATAACCGCACAGAAGATGACACTGGGAGTCTTTGCAACGTTATATCTGTCGTTGCGAGGAAATCCAGAGAAATTTTTGCATTATATGAGGATGAAAGTGGAAACGTTTGATTTTTTGCTGGACAGGGTTGGAGAACTGATCCGGAGACGTGACACCTACTGCCGCTTCTCCATCTCACCACCGAAGCGTTTGATGGTCACTCTCCGGTAAGCCAATTTTTATTGTTTCTCCTCCAAAGCAGACTTCAGTATACTGGTAATGTGTCTCCTCCTGTTTAGCTGTCTTTAGCAATGTATTTCCTCCTGCAAATCTAATGTTGTTGCTGTTATTTTGCATTAATTAGTTGTTTTTGACTTTTCCCACAGATTCCTTGCAACAGGCGAATCCCTTTCCTCACTATGGGTCGCCCTCCCAGGGCTGTGGGGTACTCGGTACCGGGCCGGTCTCTCAGAGGGGAATGTCACAGCAGCGGTGACCTGGTCCGTGACCCTGGGCGCCCATGTAAAAGGGATGAAGTGATGGAATAAAGTTTATGAGTGAATGATTCGTGACGCCACCTGTGGTGTTCGGCAATGAAGGTGTTAAGCTGACGCTGCAGACAGATCCTCTGGGACAGATGGTGGAGTGCAGCAATGATGGTGTAGCCCTCCACAGGCAGGGCTGTAGTCCCAGGGCAGAGTAGATGAAGAGGGTAGGTGTTGAGGAAGAGGGTGTAGTGTTTGGCACAGAGATGTAGCAGTGCTGGAGAGTTTGCAGGAAGAAGGCAAGGACACAATAGGGTGCAGTTTCTTTACCTTTACTTTGCTTGGAAAATGCAGTCCAGGGTCCAGATTACAGATGGCACAGGAGCTGGCTAGCCTGGAAGCAACTTAGGAATCTCTCTAGGCAGATGGGTTGTGTAGTCTCCTTCCTAGTGCTTAGTTTTAGGTACTTGCAGTACTGTGTTACACTGAAGTTCCACTTGCTTATTCTCTCTAGAACTCACTCGTATGGCAGACAGCTGTAGCCTTCCTCTTCTGGCTCACACGTCGCTGTTGTGCCTCCGAGTCTTATGTGGGAATAGAGCATTTACAGCTTCCTATTCCTCCGGTTTCTGTTGCAGGACCATCAGTGTCTGTACAGCCTTGGAGACCGGGCTCCAGATCATGCGCTATAGCTGGGAATGAGCCTGAACTCTCTGCTCAATCTCCCAGCTCTTCTCCTCACGTCCACACACGTTGCCCTCCTCACACAAACTCCCATCTCCCTTCCTGGCCCCCAGAGAGTAGCTCATCCCCAGTTTTGGCTCAGAGCTCCCTCTGCTGGCCTGGAGTGGGAGCTGTGCTGTGTATTGTGGTTAACTGCCAGAGAGATCCTTTATTGCTTCCCAGCATGACATCACACTCCCTAGGAGGAAGGCAATGCCATTGTGGTGACCATACTCCTGGGGGCGCCACATTCCCCCCTAGTGCAATTCAGTACTCCCGGACTGAAGGGAAAACATGTAAACATATAAACAATTATAAATGTAGCAAGATTTAAAAAAAAAATGAAAGATACAAAAACCAAAGCTCAAAAATAGTCCTGATGACGATTAGTCCAAGCGTCAATGTCCATGGTGCAATTCCTGAGCAAGTTGGCAAACTATTTACAAGGATTGTTTTGGCCACACATAGTCCTGTGGTCCAATTGTCCATCAAAAACAAACTGAGATTGTTCAAAAGATTCTTACAGAGTCTCTGTAGGCACAAAACTTGAAACGTTGCATATTTACAGATTAACAATTACAAAACTTATCTATATATGAAACCTTAGGGGTGGTATACGTTGGATACTATGGACAGACCTATGTACACTGGTGTTGTTGGGGATCTTACTGGATGCCTTGTGTTAATGACTACTGGTGTAGTGTGTGTTGTACTGGCTACATGACTGTTGGTTCTGCATAGCACAGGGATACTAGATTTCCTAGGACCACTTCTACTCACTGTGGGCATGACAGATTCACCACTGGCAGGGTGAGAATTCTCTTGTTCCACGGCTGGTGTGGCATCCGCTGCTTGTACTTGCTGGTTTCCAGGGTGGTCTTGAGTCACTTCTTCTTGCACTACCAGTTGGGGAAAGGTCAAAACTGGCACCACTATGGCTTGATTCGCTATAGTCCAATTTGCAGGGAATTCTCTGAGTACAGTGCTGACCTTTTGTTCTTCTTCCTCTATGGGCTGAAGGTTGTTTTGCTCTTCCATTCTGTCCTTTAGTTGGTCAGGGCACAGTTTCAGATGATCCGTCGATACTGCTGATGATGTTTCTCCTCCATCCTTACGGATAAGGCACACTTTAGTGTTGTCAAAGTTTTATGGTAAGACGGTGTAGGGTTCAGCTTCCCATTGGTCATCCAATTTATGCATCCTTCTTTTCCTCTTTAAGACTTGTTCTCCTGGTGACAAGGGAACTGCAGGTGCATGTTGATTGTAGTTCTTCTCCTGTTTTTGTCTCGCCTGAGCTAGACTCTTTTCTACACACTCTTGTACTCTTTGATATTGCTGCTGCCATTCTGTATCCCAGTCAGCATCTGGTGATGTTACCTCAGGTGTAAGGACTCCCATATCCAAATCAATAGGCAGCTTGCCAGGCCCCGCTCTCATTAGGTAGGCTGGAGTGCAGTTGGTGGAATTCACAGGAATGTGATTGTAGAGGTCGATCAGATCTGGCAACTTCTCTGGCCACAGATTCATCTCTTCCAAAGGCAAGGTCTTCAGTAGATCGATCACCACTTGATTCATCTTTTCACACATGCCATTGGTCTGTGGATGGTACGGCGTTGTCCTGATCTTCTTGCAACCGTACAAGTTACAGAATTCCTGGAACACTTCTGCCTCAAAAGCTGGACCTTGATCTGTAAGCACTCGCTCGCAATATCAGTGTGGTCAACAAAAGTGCTGTTGGAATGCTCTGGCTGCTGTCCTGGCTGTTTAATCCTTGACAGGCACGACTACCAGGAATCTCGAGTAGTGGTCAACGATGGTAAGAGCATAAACGTAGCCTGAACGGCTTGGAACCAGCTTCACATGGTCCAGGGCTACCAACTCAAGTGGTTGTTTGGTTATTATTGGCTGCAAAAGAGCTCGCTGGCTGTTACGGTCCTTTCTGCGCAGGTTACATTGTCCACACTCCCGGCACCAATTTTCAATAGCCTTCCTCATACCAGCCCAGTAGAATCTCTCCCAAAGCAAGGCCTCCAACTTCTTCCATCCGAAGTGTCCAGCTCCATTGTGGTATGCTTCCAAGACCATTGATGCCTCCCTCTTTGGGACTACCACTTGCCAGACCAACTCATGAGTGCGGGCATTGATACTCCTCCGGCACAGCTTTCCCTCATAGATGAACAGCCGGCCTCTTTCCTTCCACAACTGCTGGGTTTCTTCAGGAGCATCTGGATCTGGGCGTGAGTCAGCTTGTGAAAGTAGCTCCTTTACCAGGCGGACTGCGGGGTCGCTATCCTGGGTTTCTGCCCAGTCATGATGAGGCAATGGATTTAGGGTGGCCTCTTTCATGATAGACAGTCTGTTTCTCACTCCTTGGGCGCGTTGGGCCGCAATTGGCCGGTGGAAGGCAGGGATGAAGTGATGGAATAAAGTTTATGAGTGAATGATTCGTGACGCCACCTGTGGTGTTCGGCAATGGCGGCAATTGCACAGATAGTCTATAGCACAAAGCACAGTCTCTGGCACACAGGACCCGGAGACACCGGGCTCCGTTAATCCTGTTCGTGATGCCAAAATGCATCGCCCTCCCAGGGCATTGGGGTACTCGGTACCGGACCGGTCTCTCAGAGGGGAATGTCACAGCAGCGGTGACCCGGTCCATGGCCCTGGGCGCCCATGTAAAAGGGATGAAGTGATGGAATAAAGTTTATGAGTGAATGATTCGTGACGCCACCTGTGGTGTTCGGCAATGAAGGTGTTAAGCTGACGCTGCAGACAGATCCTCTGGGACAGATGGTGGGGTGCAGCAATGATGGTGTAGCCCTCCACAGGCAGGGCTGTAGTCCCAGGGCAGAGTAGATGAAGAGGGTAGGTGTTGAGGAAGAGGGTGTAGTGTTTGGCACAGAGATGTAGCAGTGCTGGAGAGTTTGCAGGAAGAAGGCAAGGACACAATAGGGTGCAGTTTCTTTACCTTTACTTTGCTTGGCAAATGCAGTCCAGGGTCCAGATTACAGATGGCACAGGAGCTGGCTAGCCTGGAAGCAACTTAGGAATCTCTCTAGGCAGATGGGTTGTGTGGTCTCCTTCCTAGTGCTTAGTTTTAGGTACTTGCAGTACTGTGTTACACTGAAGTTCCACTTGCTTATTCTCTCTAGAACTCACTCGTATGGCAGACAGCTGTAGCCTTCCTCTTCTGGCTCACACGTCGCTGTTGTGCCTCCAAGTCTTATGTGGGAATAGAGCATTTACAGCTTCCTATTCCTCTGGTTTCTGTTGCAGGACCATCAGTGTCCGTACAGCCTTGGAGACCGGGCTCCAGATCATGCGCTATAGCTGGGAATGAGCCTGAACTCTCTGCTCAATCTCCCAGCCCCTCTCCTCACATCCACACACGTTGCCCTCTTCACACGAACTCCCATCTCCCTTCCTGGCCCCCAGAGAGTAGCTCCTCCCCAGTTTTGGTTCAGAGTTCCCTCTGCTGGCCTGGAGTGGGAGCTGTATTGTGTGTTGTGGTTAACTGCCAGAGAGATCCTTTATTGCTTCCAAGCATGACATCACACTTCCTAGGAGGAAGGCAATGCCATTGTGGCGACCATACTCCTGGGGGCGCCACAGCTACATTTACCAGTATAGGATTGGGATTTCAACATTATCAGGTATCATCAAGTACACATGCCGCACATTGTGGGACAGTCTACATAAAGAGTTTATCCCACAGCCCACAACAGAGAGGTGGCTAGAAATAGCTGACCAATTTTACAGCATCTGTCAGTTTCTTAATTGCCTGGGTGCAGTTGATGGCAAGCACATCAGGATCACAAAACCTGCTGGATTGGGATATGAATTTTTTAATTATAAAAAATATTTCTCAATAGTCCTAATGGCGATTGCAGACGCCAAGTACAAATTTATTGCGGTGGAAATTGGGGCCTATGGACGCTCCAATGACTTGCAAGTTTTTAAAATTTCAGCAATGGGCCGTAATTTGTATGGAAACACATTCCAATTCCTACCTCCAAGACCGCTTCCTCAAACTTCCGGCCCACCACTGCCATTTGTATGCGTAGGTGATGAAGCGTTTCAACTGTCAGAACACCTGCTGAAGCCATATGCAAGCAGAGACTTGACACCAACAAAAAGAGTGTTCAACTATCGACTGACAAAAGCACGGAGGATGGTGGAGTGTTCTTTTGGAATTCTTACAGCAAAATGGCGAGTTCTGTTGACCTCAATTAACTTGAAAACTGAAAATGTGGATGAGGTGGTAAAAGCATGTGTTGTCCTACACAATTTTGTTATTACTAAGAAACAGATTGCCATAGAAGACAATGATGTCGAAACCACATTGCATGATTATCGCACTGTTAATGTGCGAAGTACTCTAGCAGTGTCCAGAATGAGGGACACATTTGCTTAGTACTTTATGTCACCTGAAGGTGGAGTTGAATGGCAAGATGACATGGTTTGAGATTTTAAAAGAAATGTTGTACCTTGTTGTATTGTACAATTTTTTAGGGTAAAGTTATTGCACCTTGTTCCCTTACATTTTGTCAAAGTATTGTACCAACAGTATTCTAAATTCTTTTAGTACCTTTTTTTTTACCCAAAGTATTCTAAATTATGAAATTCCAGACAATAAAGCTCTTTAAAAGCTAAATAGGAATCATTTATTTAAACACTTTGTACAAATTCATGTAGTATGTGGTGTAGAAAATAATGTAGGGGCTATATAGTGGTATTATGGAGGGAGGATGGGGTTGCTGATTTCTAGGATATTACGTGGAAACAATGGTGGGATGTGAATTGTGAACAAAGAGGTGGGGGGTATAGAAGGTAGGATTTGTGACATGGATGTTGACTAGTGGTACTGGGCAGTAAATAGACCACCACTGTTCCATTGTCCAGAATGAGGGACACATTAGCTCAGTATGTCACCTCAAGGTAGAGTACTATAGCCATCCTATCAAAATATTACCTTTGACCTTTGGCCTCTTTTTGGTTTCATTTTTGGCCCTTTTTCAAAGCAGTATTGGCCATTTTTTGGAACAAGCATTGAAACTTTTTTTGACCTTTTTGGCCCTTTATGTAAAACAATTATTTGCCCTTTTTTTAACAATTATAACCTAGCACCTGACCGGCAGTACGCCGACCGCCATATTGAAGTACCCCAGTGATGGGTATGCCAAGGTGGCACCCGCTGGTGATACCTGGACCTTCTACAGTACTGCCAGCACTAGCAGGCCTCCCCCCACCGCCACACACATGTGCGTTTAGTCATACACGTACTTGTACACACTCACATACTCACTCACACACACTCACATACTCACCCGTACTCTTACACACTCACGGACTCTTACACACACTCACATACTCACACACACACTCACATACTGACACACGTACTCTTACACACTCACGTACTCTTACACACACTCACAAATGTACTCTTACACACACTCACATACTCATTCAGTTTTATACATAGACATTTAATATTCTACATGAAACACAATAGATTTTATTGACTCCAAAAAAATTATTTATTTTTTGTCAACTTTTGCTGAAAGTTTTTCTTTCTGAAAATTTTTGGGAGAATACTTTTGGGTGAAAAAAACACATTAAAGATTGGTATAATGTGTAGCGGAAAAAGTATTGGAGGGGCTCTCAGTTTGGACCACTTCAACAGCGGCGTTATTGAGGGAGGATTGGTGAGGGCTCAGAGACCAAAGGAGAATGTATAGGAATGGAGAAAGAAGGTGAAGGGGTGGATAAAGCAGGTGAAGGGATGGAGAAAACAATAGACTGGGGGGAAACAAAACTGTGGGTCTTGATTATGGACGGTTGACTTTGGGATGTGGAAGGAGACTGGATGTATTGGGCAGGAAGTGTAGGTTGGGAAGGGAGTGTAGGTTGTGCAGGGAGTGGAGGCACGGATGCAGTTGGGAACTAGTATGGGGAAGGAGCATGGAAAGGGGCAGGAGATTGGTACTGGCTAAAATGGTATGGTACAGGAGGGGTAGGAAGGACTGGGCCTGGAGCAACTACTGGGCCGGTTGGAGGGGCTACTGATGTCACCTGTGCTAAGGCCACCTGGCAGGCTTGTATTACATGCATCTGCTGTTCAGGAGTTAGGTTGTCAAGGCGCTCAACTACAGCCTTGAAAAAAGAATGATGCGGCGCTTTATTTGCACCTAGATGCATCCTTTCAACACGTGTGCTTAAATAAAGCACCTCTCGACTAACAAGATTGAACCCAGCAGTCATTTGCTGGGTCATGACTTTCATAGCGTTTTGAAAGGATGCATTTAGATGCAAAAACTCCATCGCAACCTGCCTTTCCTGACCCCGCTGACGCAGCCGCCCAGAACTCAAAGGTGTTCTATAGAGGGCAGCAGTGTCAGAGGGGTGAGGTAAAGGAAAGCCTACCTCGTCAACAGCAGCTTCATGTAATGAAGCCTGCACAGATGCTCCAGCAGAGGTTGATGGGGCTGAGGGATCACACACAAGGGAAGGCAGGGAGGGTGCAGAGGGGTTGGGTATGTCGTGGTCCCCGGTGACGGCCTCCTGGGGGATCGCTCCAGAAGGGTTCAATGCAGGCTCCTGTGTGCTGGTGAAGGTGCTGTTGAAAAAAGTGGAAAAAAAATTGAAATTAATATCATGCTATTGATTAGCCCTGGCTGAAAAAAAGGTTACACATTTTAACAGTTTTAATTAGTAAATTCTGGTAGGAATGTTTACCTTCTTGTCACCATAGTTGATCGGAGGAACGCCAGGGCCTGCGCATATTTATAGTGGCTCCTGCATCCTCCTGATCCACTGGGAGCCTGCATCTCTTTGTTGAACTCCTTCTTGAACCGATCCCGCATTGACCGACACCGCAACTGAACTCTTTCCCCTGAAAAGTGAAAACACAAATGGTTAGCATCAAACACAATACATCCGGAAACATTACTGAAATGTGAATACTTATGCTTTTCTTTCTGTGCCTGAGAATGGGAGTTCCTCCCAATTATGTACCACAGCCTGGCACACTTCCTCCCAGAGTCGTCGAGTTACTCTAGCATCCACATGGAAGCGGTCAGCCATATTCCATAGTGGCTCACGATCTTGCACCATATCAATGAGGAGGTCAACATCAATAGCCCCCTCCTCACTGTCGGAATCGTGAGCACGCTCTGAAGCCTTGAAGCCTGTTTAAAGACAAAAAAAGTAAACATAACACTTACAGCATTAAGTACAAACCTTACAAAAGTCCCCCAAAAAATTACTTACTCTATGGCGACCGCACCGACGTGGTTGACGACGACTCTGGGAGGTGCTTTGAGGAACTCTCCGACGAGCCACAGAATCAGAAGCCTTTAATGAAAAACAAACAAAAAAAAAAGGAAAATTAAATGCTTTTATGCTGACCTGTTTTTGGAGTACAGTGATGTGTATGAACATCTTTTTGTGCAATGCATGTAAAGATACTTACACTCGGGGATCGCACTCCAGGGATTTCTCCGCTCCGTCCGTCTCCTTCTGAGAGACCCTCTTGTTCAGCTGTCTATGAAACAAGAATGCATATATAGAGTTATGTGTACCAAAAATGTTCTGCCCCCCAAAAAATTAAAACATATGTACCTCATTTCGCTGGTGATGTGAGGGAGGGCTCCCAGAAGAAGACATGTCTGGCCTAAAATCTGTAAGTACAAAGAATTGTTACTTACAACACAAACCATATTTAAAGCTTTCAGGCCTTAATGCTTATATTATGGGTTGCAATGGGTTCACACTGGGTTTTGGCAGTGGTGGCCTGGGCAACTTCCTGCAGTAAACAAGCACGATGTAGTTAATATTTGTTATGTGTGCAACAATGATTTTTAAAATAAAACTAAAGAAAAAAAATTGAAAAAATAAGATATTTTGAATTCCACTCTCACCACCCTAAAAAATACAGCTTGAACAACCAACCCCCGCAAAAATTCTAACAACGTAATCAGTATATACTCGCGTATAAGTCGCCCAAAGTATAAGCCGACCCCCCTAATTTTGGCCCAAAAAAATGGTAACACTTATTGACTCGTGTATAAGCCGAGGGTGGAATCCATAGACTAAGCCCCCATATGCTGCTCCATTGAATATGCCCCCATATGCTGCAAAAAAAAAAAAAAATATCACCTCTCGTGGGTCCATCGACGCTGTCTGCCACTTCTTGTGTCAGTGACTGTTCAGCCAGCAGAGGGGCGGCGCGCACTAATCACGTCACCTCACCCCCTGCTGCCTAAATGCCACTTACACAGGATGCAGCAGAAACAGCGGTGAGCAGCGATGGACCCAGGAGAGGTGAATATCGCTATACTCACCCATCCTGCTGCGGTCTCTGTAGCCTTGCTCACTTCTCCACTGTCTCCCTTCCTGTCTTCAGCGGTCACGTGGTACCGCTCATTACACTCATGAATATGACCGCTGAAGACAGGAAGGGAGACAGTGGAGAAGCGAGCAAGGCTACAGATACCGCAGCAGGACTGGTAAGTATGATCTGTGACACCCCCGCTCCCCCACCGACCCCCAGGTATATGACCCGTGTATAAGCCAAGAGGAGGACTTTAAGCCCAAAAAAATGGGCTGAAAATCACGGCTTATACACGAGTATATACGGTACCTCTCCCTACAGTATTTCCACATAAATACACACACCCAACCAAGAATTACCTTGCAAACTACATCACGCTGTCCTTCATAATTAAAATCCCTCCCCACACTAATGACCACAGCTGTAACTTTTTAAAAACACTAGTACAATGTAAGAACAACATTAACGTGTGTGTGTGCTTATGTATACATATACATGGTGGGCAGGCAGCAGCAGGTCCAGCATGGGACTCCAGTGTGGTGGCCAGCAGTAACGGCAGTGGTGGGGGTTCTGCGGCGGAGGGGTACAGTGGCGGGTGTGGGGGTCATGGCAGTGACAAGTCAGCAGGAAAGACAGCAGCTTGCGGCCCGTGAAAAGGCCGCAAGCCACAGTCTTTCCTGCCGGCTGTGGCGGGGATGGGTGGGCAGGCATTGGCAGATCTGGCGGGGGACGGGAAACAACAGCAGCATGTCCAGCAGCAGCGGCGGGGGGGGAGCCGTGGCAGTGGTGGGGTCCCAGCAATGTTCTGTTGGTGGTACTGTGGAAGGGCATGGTACCAGCAGTGGGTGCCATATGGAAATACCCATCACTTGGGTATTTCAATTTGGCAGTCGACGTTTTTCCAGTCGGCGCAGTGGATTGTGTGACTCAAGGACATGCAGACAGAAGTGTATAACAGACATATAGACTCTAACAAAATGAAAACCAATTAATGCTTGCATGGAAATATTAAATCCAAAGGGAATTCGTAGTTATATTCCGCGCTGCCGCTAAGACAAATTCCAGGAGAATGCTGTATGATTGCAGTGGTTTTATTCTACGCGTTTCAGGGGTCTCATGCCCCCTTCATCAGGAAATACCACACAGTCAGGACACTGACACTGATTTGTATTTTAACCCTATTTCCTGAAGCTGATGACCTTCAACCCAACAGGTATCCAAAGGGGATTTGCCATAGTAGATTGTTTAAATAGGCACAAGCAGACTGGGACTGGCCAACAGGAGAACAGGAGAATCCTGGTAGGCCACTGTGCAGGAATGGGCCACCCCCCACTGATGTGAGCAGTATTTGGCACAATACACTTGATACACAGGAAAAGGCAACATCCTATTAATTTAACAATCAATCCAGTTTATTGCTATGAAAATTTTGTGAATGAGGATAAAGTCTTATTTGCGTGTAGCTGAAAAAGTGGGGCCCTGTAGTTGATGCTACTGGTGGGCTCTTGGCATCCCAGTCTGACCCGTGGCACAAGTACACAGAGACAATGCTGCTGCTCACCCCGACGCTGGATTCATAGCTACACTACTTCCTCATTAATTATCTTACTTGCATATATAGTTATATTAGCTCCAGAGCACTTTACAGACATTATCATCACTGTTGCCAGGAGTAATCAAACATAAAACATACAGATGCTGTTCATGGCTACAAGGACTACAATGCTAACCACTGAGCCTATGTGCTTATTTCTGCTGCATAATGTTCCTCATGCCACTGCTACTATTTATGTGAGTAATAAAGGTAGGGAAGAAAGATCTCTTCTCCCTTTGCACAGTCAAAAAAGAACAAGGGAAGGCGCAAATACTGTATGTACATTATTGGCCAACAGAATATATGTATCTGTCAATGTCATAGAGTAATAAATGCACATGTATTTCAAGAATACAAAATTCAGACCCATTCGGAATGACATGAAAGCCAACAAAGAGCTCCGAAAGCAGCAGCTCAGTAAATCAATCAGAATATAGTAAAAATATCAAAACCTTTATTTAAACATACAAATGAGTATGTGGTGGGTGAAAGAGAAAGGCGCACACACAAAGTTAAAATTACATAAAAGAATCAAAAACATATACACACCCTGCAAGATACCAGGTAAATATGGGTATAGATGGGTACATTTAATGCCTACGAAGTGATGAACATGTGCATTGTGTGCAATGACCAGTAATGCAAAAAAACTAGTATGCAAATTTATATGTAGATACGCAGAACCCCCAAGTAAATACTGTATTTTTTAGATTATAAGACACACTTTTTTCACCCCAAATTTGGGACGAAAATGTTGGTGCGTCTTATAATCCGAATGTAGCATACCTGGGGAGGTAATGCAGTTTGAGCAGGGTCACAGGAGGTGTTGCAGGAGGCCGGCAGCGGTGGCGGCAGGAGTGGGGTGGTGCTGTGGCCCCCGGGCTAAGACAAGGGGGTGTCCCAGCACTGCGGGTTCCAGACTGTCACATACACCTACATTTTCTGACAGCCCATGGCCCGCAGCGCTGGGACACTCCCTCTGTCGCAACTGCCAGTTTCCTGCTGCAGCGACCATACTTCCTGCAGCAGCGACCCTGCCTTCTGTGACCCTGCTCTGCCACAGCCACCTCTCCAGGTAAGCTACAGTAAAACCAGCCTATAAGGCGCACCACCATTTTATTGAAAAAAAATGTTTTCCTATTATCCTCCCCAAAATTTGTTGGGCATTTTATGGTGCCTTGCGTCTTATAGTCTGCAAAATAGGGTAGTTGCTGCCAAATTAGCATTGTACTGCTAATCCCACAGACTGAACTAGAATAACTATAAATATGTCTCCAGGAAGGTAATGACGATACAATACATACTAACAAAGGTGAGGACAGTGGAATTGGAAAATTAGTCAACTCACACCAAAAAGGTACCCCTATGGATAGTTTGAGAAAATTAAATTAATGAAAAATTATGAAAAAATACTGTAAAACATGTGTGAGGACAATGTAATTGAAATCGTAGTCAACTCACAAGTGCTATGTCGGTCTCAACAAGTTACAGGGTGAGGGCTTAGTGCTAGGGCAAGTAAACTGCTTCCTGAAGTTAGTCAGAGAGGAGTTAGTCTAAACAAGTGTGCAGTGCTGTCGTTTGGGGATTACAACAAAGGAGATGACAAATGCTGAATAAGGTCCGGCCCTAAAGAGGACTGAGACTGTGGGACTAGTGACGGTCCCGAGCGGTAGATTCAGGGCGTCCATTGTGATAGGATGCGGAGCCGCTGAGCGGGTGTAGAGAAACTCACTAAATTGTACTATGGCGACAAGTTAGGTTGTGATGAAGTAGGGCAAAACAGTGTGCTATACCGGCCCTGGAGCAGACTACAGTGGAAGGAAACAATGTCAGTGAAAAGGCTTTTAGCTGTGATTAAAAAGTGCTTAAGACTGTGAACTCGATATCTCTTGTATAAAACCCTCATCAAGTTCAATAAAGTTCCCATGTCTGAACAGATGTCTCTTTTACTAATCTGTGGAACTCGTGGTCCTGGCCAGTCAATACCATCGTCTGCCGGCGGCCTGCACGGGCAAAAGGCCCTCGCAACTCTAACAACCCAGTCAGACCCACAATTGTCTATAGGATGCCAAAGTGTGTGGGGACAGAAGTTCACCGATGACTACCTCACATGGGCATCTTACATACTCCAAATGATATGGCAGTCATACAGAAAACGGTGAGGTCCAGTACAATGGGTGTCACTGGTGTTGATCCAGCGTTTCCTCTCTTCTTGCAATGCCGTCCTCCTTCTTGCATTATGTGGATGACACGTCCTATGTCAACACACAGTGTCCTCGGCATCGCACTCCTGCGCAGGCGCACTTCTCTCTGCTCTGCTGATGGCTGAGCAAAGTACTGTAATGATCAAGACCAGCGACGGCCATCTGACTGGATCGTGCTGTAGGTGAATATAATAAAAGCTCTTTTTTAGTTTTTTTATGTTATGTACAGCACATTGGGGACATTTATACAGCTGTAAAGCATTCTAGAATGCTGTATATGAGGTCTTACAGGTGCTGTACCTACTTTATATGGGAAAAACCTGGTGATAGGTTCCCTTTAACCTCAAATCTTCAGGTTAATAACAGTTTTGTACATGACAGGTTCCATTTACAGGATGAAATCCATAGCACAATCTTATCCCTTGGATAACCAGGACTTTTCAGCTTCCTGTGGCCAAGAAATTCCAGATGGCAGCCCAGAGAGGACCGGTGGACAGTAGAGCTTACTTATAGAATACATTTCTAATAAATCTCTGATTTAATAGCTCATCTTCTGTTCATTTACTGTATGATTTCCTTTTCAGCATATGACAAGGAAGGACAGCCTAGAGGTTTATGTATTCTAAAGTGTGGTTGTTTCTTAAGTACAGATACATTTCCTGCATTAGTATAGAAGATTAGGAAGCCAAAAATACATTAAAAATAGTAAAATCAACAATTTATATATGCCTCCTCCTATCCACAATCTGCGGTCCTTATCTATAGACAATATGAAAAATAGCAAAAAAAAAGGATGTTTGTGGCAGGATGCTTGTTATGCGGTATTAGTTCTTGCAATATTCCTGGGAAACATTTAAATAAAAGCAAATAATAACAATGTTGTGGTCAGTGTAATTATTGTCATTGATAACTGTGGAAAAGCAGAAACGATGCCAGGCTTTGTACTCTTTGTCTGGTTTATGTGTTTGTACTGTAGAATAACGTGAGAAAAAATGCAGAGGTCCATTGAAGGATATAAGAAGCCCATAGAAGAGCACATATTTTACCTTCATATTTATTAGCTTTTGTAACTTATGTCCTTCCATAAAGGGATATTTCCAATATAGGACCCGAACTCCTTAGAATTGCTCCACTGAAATGCTCCATTCATTCTCTTTGGGATTGCGAGAATAAGCAAATCACTCAGATTTCTTTGGCAATCTCAAAGATAATGAATGAGTGAATGGAGCGATGGTGTATAAGTGCGACCATTGTTTCATTTTGACGGATTCAAATCTCTGTTCCCAAAATCACTGGGGGTTCCAGTGATCAGACCCCTACAGATTTGAAAGTCATTACAAATCCTATATATAATCTGTTAATTTGTCCGTAAAGCTGATACATCTCAAGATATATGTCACAAGATGTTAATCGTAAAAAAATAGATGCCATAGAAAATGATATATGTAGGCAATCGGCCACCTGTAAGCTCCCATGTTTAATAAAACGTAAGTGTATACCATTTATACATTTTTTGGTGGTAAAGCGCTTCTGGAGGAATATTGATACTGTTTACTCTGTAGACATCAATGGAAAGTAAATCCAGCACTCGAAAATATGAATGAAAGTGAAATTTATTCAGTTCAAGCAGTGCACCGTAAGAGAAAATTCAAGTATATATATATATATACAGTATATATATATATATATATGCACACACATATGCCCATTTATTAATTAGGTTAAAAACCTCAGGGTTAATCAATTATACTTCATATGTTTATGCAGCTTATCTCGATGGTTGTACATTTACATATAGCACATACATTGAAGGCTTGAATGTTGAGCAACACATTAATAATATTATATTTTGCAATCTCCAATTCTAGAGATGGATACTGCAAGGTGTAATCACCATGGATCACCACTATTTGCCCTCCCAACTTCTATTATTACATTTTAGTGTAATTACTTTTTTGATAAAAAAAAAAAATGTTTCTCCTTTCTGATTTCAGAGTTATAATGTCAGTTAGGGGTGTTCAACACTTTCCCAAAGTATGACCCTGTTGATGCTCTTGTAAACCATCCTATAAGGACAATGTGGAGGTTGTGCTGGCTCAGGCTTTAAGTCAGAGATTATGGGGAACCAATGGGTTGCTATATCAGCAGAAGGCCTAACAATACCCCATGGGTATGTAGTACGTGGGCCAACTAGGGGGTTGGCCCCTTTCGGCTGCGGAACAGATGGGAGACAGACGCAGAAATCCGTTCAATCAGGTCCAAACTTTATTGGGTGTCCTCTTGACATCCACAGCAGACACAACAGCTTCTGCTCCCTGGCACCTTTCTTCTGCTTCTGTTCGAGAAGACCCCTGGGTTTCTTTACTGTGGCTGCCGTTAGGCCCACGGCCACAGCGTTTCCCTGTCCGAGTCTGCCTGCTGCAACACCTACTCACTCTTTGGTGTCCAGCCGTCTTGTACCCCAGACCTCCGTTATACACTGCCGTCCCGTCCAGCAGCTGTACTTCCAGGGCCACCCCTTTCTCCGAGTAACCGTCTCTTTCTCTTCTGTCTTTCCTGAGCTTCTCCTTCCTCTGTCCTCTCCTGAACTCTTCCCACTTCTCTCTTCCTCCTGGGTATCTGCCCTGCTCCTGGGACTCTCCTTCCTTATAACTCCTCTTTCTGGAAATCCCCTTCTCAGTCCCGTAACTCCGCCCACCATGACTATGTGGTTTCTCTAGCCTAAGACTTGCTGTTGAGTCCTTTTCTCACTGCTCTCTGTCTCCATCTTGTGGCCAAAACCCGGTACTACTCCATCTTTCACTAATTATAGCTGTTGTCCCGCACAATATACATACAAGTCAAAATAAAGCATTGTATACATCATCCCTTTACATTTCCCTCTTTATCACAGGTCCATAGGTCAGTCCACCCCCTACAGGTATGCCATGTAAGGAAGCCAAAATAAAAATTTAAGTAAATAAAACAAACAATAACTGTATTTTCCTTGTATTTGCAAAAAAAAAAAATACATAATTTGTATTGCCATATCCATAATGACTCGCACTTTAAAAAAAAAATCATACTAGTTACAAAAACAATGCAAGAATTTCAGATTTTTTTGGGCACCACACCTTAAAAATTAAATAAAATGTGATAAAAAAAAAACTGCAGATACACCAAAAAGGTACCAATAAAAGCTAGAGCTTATCCCACCAAAAAACAAGCAACAACAGTCTTGACTAAATACATGGCACCAGTTTCATTTAGAGGTGCATGCAGCTTAATAAATTTGGTGCCTCTAGTAAGCAGCGTGCGTGTCCATGTCCTGGGCCAGAAATGCCACTTCAGTCATGGACTGGAGTACCATTTCTGGTGTAGAAAATGCTGGCAGGTTTGATGAATCTCAGGGAAGGTCTGGATACGCCTATCCCACCTCAGCTCCTCCCATTTTTAAGCTGATCCAACGTGGGGTTTAAAACTCCAAAAGTTTCCAAATTTTTGCGCAACTCTGGAAAATGTGCGATTTTTCAAAGCTATTTATTGTTTTTTGTTTTTAGAATATGGCTAAATAAAAAAAAGTTTTTATTGGGTAAATATAGTAAAATATGATAAAAACTTTATATATTTAGTATCATCATAATCATGTTGACCTGCACAATATAAATAACATTTAATTTATTCTACGTAGTGCACACAATAAAAATGTACCCAAATATATATTGCTGGCGTTTATCATACGTTCCCTATGCAACAAAAAATATATTTTAAATATATTATCTGTGTCCAAAATAGATGACATAAATAACTACAGAACTTCTTTCTATTTCTTAAATTGTAAATGTCTCCAAAATGACACTAATAAACATTAAAGCTGATACTGCAAAAAAAGTCCAGCCCCATTCAACTTCATTTCTAGAAAAATAGTTTAAAAAAAATGTTATGGCTCTTAGAACATGAATCTAAAATATACATTGCACTCCTAAGCTACACAAGACACTCAAGTGGAAATAAGTCAAACAAAGTGCAACAAGTCGCAACAAGGAAAAGGGAAATGGGAAGGAGGGTTTAGGGATGGGGGAAATCATAGGCCTACAGCTTTATTGACAAACAGCACACATTGAGGGGAGAGGGGGAACAAGAATGGTTTAATCCTTGTCCTTGTCATCTGAACCATCCAAGACAGCATAGTCTGTAAACAGGTTGTGGCTCTGCCTACGGCAGTCCTGGATGGTTATGCTCTCCTTCTGCAAAACAACTGGTTTCTGGTGACACAAATAATGTCCATAAATCAGTTTATAAGGCAACAAGCCTACTGGATGGCTCCGACAGTGGTCCTCAGGTTGTCCTCCAGGGCAAGCAACAGGTGCTGTGTAAAGCGGCAATCCCAAATGATATGCAGAGATATTTACTCCACAAAGGAGAACCTTGGGCAGTACTGGATTTTGCACAGGTTCCGGGCGTGCATGATTGACCGGACTGGCAGCCTTCCTTATATTGCCATTCACAGCAAGTCCTTGGGCGCGTTGGTCAACCTATTCGCCGACACATTAGTCCAAATGGTTTTAAGTGTGTAAGCATGGAGTCCTAGAATGAACTCCTCTTCGTTCTTGACTCTAATGAGTTTTTGGATAGTCTTTGGCTTCCAAAAAATGGGCTTGAGTCCCTCCAGCTGGTGTTCCCCCACAGACAGGACTACATAGCAGTAGAGTGAAGACGTTGTCAAGTTACAGGGATAGAAGCTGTGCTGATACAGACACATACACCATTTACTAGTGGCAATAATACAAACTACCCAATATTTGGTGCCATTTGGTATAATAACCTGGTGGACCTGTCATTATAATATACTGCTTTTAAACAGCATTTCCTGAGGACCAATTCACGTTATGCTTCTTTAGCACTTGTGTGTATTGTCAGAAGGAAAAAACTGTCTAAAACCAAAACGAGATGAAAATCATTTCATTGAATTTTTTCTCTATGTAGGTTCTAATGGCTTACATATATACCGAACAATATATGCAAATACAAAAATTAGCTTCAACATAGCTGTGATTTGCACTACAATAATGATCTAGCACTGGGATAAGATAGAAACCTTCACCATCTCTGTGTTTCTATACCTCTCTTTAGCCCTTCACACTGCCCTCCATTCTTTATAGACTTCTACTGGCCGGGATGGACTGGGGTGTCTGAGGTCCACAGAGGGAATTGACCCTAGGGGTCCAACCTATGGCTATATGCAAATACCTGTTAGCCGTTATCCCCATTATAGTGGAGCATCGACTGTAAAACACAGGCAGCTCCTGCACACCTACTGTATATCACCATAACTGTGATATACAGTTATGGTGGTTTACATTAAAGGGGTTCTTTGGTTAAAACAAGTTATCACCGATCCATGGGCTCTACAGGATAGGTGATCATTTAGGTCCAACCATTAGAAACTGCATGAATCGGAAGAATGGGGAAGTTTTATCCCTGACAGGACACTTATCCCCAATTTTAAATGGAATGACAGGTGGGATGTCTGACCACAGCTCCATTCATTCTTTTTGGGGTTTCCAGAAAAAAACAAGAGCAGCGCTCGCAGCCACTGAGGGAATGAATAGATCAGTGGTCAAGTCGCACACGCCACTTCAGTATAATGGGGATAAAAGTTCTATATTCTGCTGATTGGGTCCAAGCAGTCAGACTCCCATATATTATATACTATTGACCAAGTAATACCACATACAAGGGACAAATATCGCCACACAGTGACCAGTCCACATATTACCACCACATAGTGACCGAATACTACAATACTAATCATGAATACCAACCACAAAACTAACAACACTGTTATTACCACCAGTGACATTATACACAAGAGCTCTGTATATAGTATGCAGTGTATAGTGTAAGTGTACAGGTAATACAGTGATCACCAGTGACATTATACACAGAAGCTCTGTATATAGTGTACAGGTAATACCGTGATCACCAGTGATATTATACACAGGAACTCTGTATATAGTGTACAGATATACAGATAATACAGTAGTCACCAGTGACATTATACACAGTAGCTCTGTATATAGTGTACAGGTAATATAGGGATCACCAATGACATTATACACAGGAGCTCTGTACATAGTGTATTACATGTACACGCACACTATATACTGACTCACCAGTGAGGTCTGTAGTTGAAGTCCTTCATCTTCGCTTTTCTTCTTCATCCAGCACAGACTGCCACCACTTCTTCCAGCAAGGACTCGACTCTGCAGAAAATACAATATCTCACAGAGTTCAATAGCTGATCGCTTCCACAGCACATTCCTCACTTTTCCCCGACTTCTACACTACGTCTAATGAAGAAAAAAAGCGACGTAGTGCTGTCCTGCACAGTAACAGGACCCCCTTTTGCCCCCCATGGAAAACAATGTCTTAAAAAGCAAATTATATTATAGTAGTAATAATGTCCCTAATTGGGTCCTAAAGAAATTATGTTTCCCACTTGTCACTATAAACTAATATAGCATGTTCCTCATTCTAGCCCTCAAACAGTAATTACGTCCCTCATCCTGGCCCCCTTTATTTAATAATCTCATCCAGCCTGTCCACCTTTATTTAATAATATGCCCCAGCCTGGCACGCTATGTCCTGTTATGATTGAGTCACCGTAGGAGGCAAAAATAGAAATGCTAGCTAAGTCCAGAAAACCAGAGAAGTTGGCAGCTATCGGATTGCAGACCCCTGAACCTATCAACACAACTAGCAGTAGCCGTGGGGGGCTCCTACGATGCCCTAGGCCCCTCGATCACAGCCGGAGGACTACATGGCCTAAAGACAGAAAGGGAAATCTAAACTGCCCCAGAGCAGACCCCAAAGCAAAAGGCAGCCCCCCACATATAATGACGGTGAAGCAAGAAGAAAGAACAAAACACAGACAGAAAGATAGACTGAGCAAAGATGGGCCCAAGCTAGCTTAGATAGGAAAGGACAGGAAGGCTGCTGTCTGCAATCCGTGAAAAACCCTATGAAAATAAGAGCCAACAAACTGACAGTAAAAAAAAGCCCTGAAGACGCTAGGCTTCAAAAAAGGCTATGTCAGTACTCAGGAATATTCTGAAGACAGAGCAACAGGCAAAAGGAGATTCAGCTCACCCCAGCAGGGAATGGCAGAATCCAGAAAAGCAAGGAAAACAAAACACTAATGCAAAAAGGCAAAGCAGAAATCTTAGCTTTAGATGAGCAGGAATCAGACTGGTTTCCTAGAAGTCCACAGAGAAATCACCCGCAGGCCAGAAGGGCGTCGGCAGCCTTATATCCAGTCATTAACTCCACTCAGCCAGTCATCATCATCAGCCCCAGGTGTTTGACAATCAGGCTCACTACCTTTCTTCACCAGAAGAGGGAGTTCCTCGGGCCTCAGTAGTGAAGGGGAAAATGAACTCACAACAATGTCCCTTGTCAAGCCTGGCCCTTTGTGTCCCTTGTGCAGCCTGACCCCCCGGATAACCATCCTGCCCCCCCAGATATCCATACTGGCCCCCATATGTACCTTGTCCTCGCCCCCCCATATAGCTATCCTGACCCCATATATCCATCATGGCCCCAATATGTTCCTTGTCATGGTCCTCCCCATATATTCATCCTGGCCCCCTTATGTCTCGTGCCCTGACCCCCCCCGATATGTGTGCCCCAGTGCCCATATATCCCTTGGTCTGGTGCACCCCCATATATCCATCCTTGCCCTGATATGACTCATGTCTTGCCCCTCATAAATCCATCCTGATGCCCATAGGTCCCTTGTCCTGTCCCCCCCATATATTCATCCTGGCCCCCATATGTCTCTTATCCTGGCCCCCCGAGGTGCGCGTCCCAGTGCCCGTCCCAGTGCCCGTATATCCCTTGGTCTGGAGCCCCCCCTTATATCCATCCCGGCCTCAATATGTCCCATGTCTTGCCCCCCATATATCCATCCTGGCCCCCATAGGTCCCTTGTTCTGTCCCCCATATATCCATCCCGGCCCCCAATATATTCATCCTGGCCCCCATATGTCGCTTGCCCTGGCCCCCCGATATGTGCATCCCAGTGCACATATATCCCTTGGTCTGACACCCTCTCATATATCCATCCCGGCCCCGATATGTCCCATGTCCTGCACTCCCATATATTCATCCTGGCTCCCATATGTCCCTTGCCTTGCCCCCACAAAATATCCATCCTAGCCTCCCCATGTGTCCCTCATCCTGGCCCCCCATATATCTATCCTGACCCCCATATGTTCCTTGTCATGGTCCACCCCCATATATTAATCCCGGCCCCCATATGTCTCTTATCCTGGCCCCCCGATATGTGCGTCCCAGTGCCCGTATATCCCTTGGTCCCCTTGGTCTGGAGCCCCCCTTATTTCCATCCCGGCTTCGATATGTCCCATGTCTTGCCCCCCATATATCCATCCTGGTCCCCATAGGTCCCTTGTCATGCACTCCCATATATTCATCCTGGCCCCCATATGTTCCTTGCCTTGCCTCACAAAATATCTATCCTAGCCTCTCCAAATGTCCCTCGTCCTGGCTCCCATACATCCATCCTGGCCCCCAAATGCCCCTTGTCCTGGTTCCCATATATCCATCCTGACCCCCATATATCCCTTGTCCTGGCCTCCCATATATCCATCCTGGCTCCCATATATCCATCCTGGTGCCCCCATATATCCATCCTGATTCCTTGTCCTGGCCACCCCATATATCCATCCTGTCTCCCCCCGTATATCAATCCTGGTCCCTTGTTCTGACCCTTCCATATATCCATCCTGGCCACAGTACTATTCCGCATGCACAGAAGGAAAAAAAAAAAAGATTCCTCTTACCTGCCTGTGCTCCTGGTGCTGTGTGGCGTCCTCCTCTACAGATCCGGTGTGCTCATGTTAAAATGGACGCCAACCTAGGAGAGGCCAGCGGCTGATGTGTGTGCGCCCCTCGCATGCGGCACATGACACTGACATCATATGCCGGCGACATCAAACGCACACTCATCAGTGTTCATTGGGACGTGCAACGCGGCAATACAGGCAATGAACACTGCATGCGCGCGCATGCCCCTACACATACTCTACCTACGCTTTTAAAGGGCTTGTGCCCCTAAAAACAGCTGATTTTTTCCTTCTTTTTCTTCCCTCCACTATTTCTCTGGTCCATGACAAAGGCCCATCAGGGATTTCCCCAGTACTCCAGCAGGCATGTCCAACCCAGTTTACAGGCTGCAACTGTAATCTGATCCCTTAGTGAGCCACTGATCTAGCTTAACAGAAGACAAATTTGAGATGGGATCGATATTATTTTTTATCTTGTCTTGTAGTACTTATTTATATATTAAAAGATAGTTTAGGACAAAATTCCTCAACAGCAAAACAGTATGTGAGTACGTGATAGGTTGCAATGACCAGAATCATAGCAGCTCGCTGCAATTGGGGTTAAGAGGGATACATCTGTAGTACAATTGCAATCAAAATTATTTAACCTTAGATTTATTAACAACATTTTCAAACTTTCTGCTGTTTTCAATAAACCATTTAAACAAGAATATAGTGCAACAGAGCTAGCATAAGTGTTTTTACCAAATTCAACACAAAAAGCCATTTTTACTGACTACTGCCCTCTCAGAATTTTTAAATCCCAACATATCAAGTGAATTTAGTACTTAATAGAGCACTAGAGATGAGAGAATTGCACTGTGGAGGATTGAACTCAAGTCAAATTTCCTGAAGTTGGGTAAGGCTACTTTCACACATCAGGTTTTCGGCGTCAGGCGCGATCCGGCGTCGTGCCGGAATGCCGGATCCGGCAAATGTTTTGTAAAACCTGATGTGCCGGATCCGGTTTTCTGCCGGATCCGTCTTGTTCTTGACAGACAAAACCGGATCCGTCTCATCCGGTTCATCCGTTTTTCTATCCGTTTTTCGACGGATTACGCCGGATCCGGTTTTTAAAATTGACCCTTGTGGCCTTCCGAACGGGATTGGCTACTGGAAAACTATATATAGCATGTTCCTACAGCCCTTCTTTGACAGGTTGTAGAGAAGAAAGTGCAGGTTGGAGAGAAGAGCAAGTTACTGGCGAAGATGGATGTTGTCATTGGAAATATTACCACTAGAAGTTCTGTGACGGTTTCAGTAATGAGGGACAATTTTGCACTATACTTTATGTCACCTCAAGGCAGAGTACACTGGCAGGATGACAGAGTGTGAAAGATTTGTGCCCTAACCAAACTTGTGTACCTTCTGGACCAACAGTATATACCTTTGCCAACCAAAGTTGGCTATCTTGTCATGGTCTTACTATTTTTAGCTTTAGGCCACAGGTGTGTACCTGGTTGTGTTTTATGCAAAGTATTTCACCTTTTAACAAAAGTTGTGTACATTGTTAGGAAATCACCAACAATAAACACAACTTTTTAGGTGAAATACTTTGCTTCAAACACAACCAGGAACACAACTGTGGCAAAAAGCTAAAATTTACCCACAGTTATATACCTGGTTTTGAATACCTTTTTACCTTTGAAATACCCTGTATTTAACCTTTTTTTTAAACATAGTTCGCCGCAGAAAGAAATGACAGACAACCATTGTGAAACGATAATTTAACTTTTATTTAAATTTTTTTTTTTTTTGTAAAATGTTTTTAAAGTGCAAAAAACTTTTTTAATAAAGGTTTTAAACCCAATGGGCATTTTTATTAAAAAACACACATTACAAATCTGTGTAGTGTGGGGTGGAAATACTGCTGGAGGGACTGCGGGACACTTCGACACTGGGTGTGTGGAGAGAGGACTGGGATCGTGGTGGGGAAGGAACAGTTAGAGGTGAAGGTGTGGAAAAAGCTACAGAATGGGTGGACATGTGGGAGGCAGAAGAGGTGGTGGGCGGTGGAGTGGAGGGTTGGGCAGGGACTGTAGGAGCAGATGATGTTGATGGAAAGTTGTATGGGGAAGGAGTTTGGTACGGGGAAGGAGTTTGGTACGGGGAAGGAGTTTGGTACGGGGCAGGTTGCTGGAAGTGGGGAGATGTCTGGTACTGGGGAGGTTGCTGGTACTGGTGAGGTTGCTGGTATGTAATAGGAGGGGGAGGATGGAAAGTGGCTGGAGGGGGTGCAGATGTAATAGGAGGGGGAGGATGGAAAGTGGCTGGAGGGGGTGCAGATGTAATAGGAGGGGGAGGATGGAAAGTGGCTGGAGGGGGTGCAGGTGGAGGAACTACAGTGGTGGGAGGTGGAGGTTGGGAGGTAACCTGCTGTAGAGCACCGTGGCACAAATGCATTACATGCATCTGCTGGGTAGGAGATAGTGTTGCCATGCGCTCCACAACAGACCTGAAAAAGGTGTGGTTTGGCGAAGATCTTGCTTCTGAATGCATGGTTTGCAGAAGTGTCTTCACCTCCAGAATGCTGGAGTTGATCTGCTGAAAGCCTGCGGAGATTTGCTCTGACAAGACTTTTAGACAGTTCTGGAAAGATGCATTCAGATGCAAGAACTCTTGCGCATAACTCTTTTCCTGACCCCTCTGCCGCTGTCGCCCAGTACCCGGAGGTGTACTAGAGGTGGCAGGGGCAGAAGGGTGGGGTAAAGGGAAAGCGATCTCCTCACCAGCAGCTTCATGTAATGTAGGCGGCCACGATGCTCCTGTGCTGGTGGATGGGACAGATGGGTCGAATGTGTGGGAAGGCTGGAAAGGTGCAGATGTACCGGGGCGGTCGAAGTGTCCCTCGGTGCCGGTCTCCTCAGGGATCGCCTCAGAAGGGTCCAATCGTGCAGGCTCCCGAGTGCTGCTCACCGTGCTGTGGAATAAAGAGAAAAAAAAACAATTAAAATACTGACATGGTATGGCCCTGGCTGAAAAAAAAAAGTTACATCTAACATTTTTTTTCACATGTGGTGTGTAATATTTACCTTCTAGTGACCATTGTTTCCCGAAGGAACGACAGGGCTTGTGCGTACTTGTACTTGCTCCTGCGTCCTCCAGATCCACTCGGGGCCCGCATCTCTTTATTGAACTCCTTCTTGAAACAATCCCTCACAGACCACCACCGATTCACAATTCTGTTCCCTGAAACGAGAAAGGAGTGGTTAGTATACAACATCAGTGTTTCACAAACTCCAGTCCTCATGGTCCCCAGGGGTCATGTTTTCAGGATTTCCATAGTAAATAGAAATCCTGAACACATGATCCGTGGGGACCACGAGGACTGGAGTTCGGGAAACACTGGTTTACATCAAGCAACCGGTACTGTATATACTTACGCTCTTTAATCTGGGCCCGAACATCGAGGTCCTCCCAGCGGCCCACAAGGAGCGAACAGATTTCCTCCCAGAGTCGTCGGGTAACGATAAGGTCAGCGTGGCGGCGGTCAGCCATATTCCAGAGCGGCTCCCTTTCTCTGACGAGATCGATGAGGTGGTCCACATCGAGTCCTCCATCCTCACCGTCAGAGTCGGGAGCACGCTGTGAAGGCTGTTAAAGAAAAAGACAAAAATAACATAATTAGCCTCCACAAAAGAAATGAAATAAAAAGTGCAAAAAAACAAAGCAAAAATATTTATACTTACACGCTGGTGACCGCCGCGTTGCTGTCGCCGACGACCCTGGGAGGCACTGCGAGGACCTCTTGGCCGAGCACCAGATTGGGAAGACTAGAGAAGAAAACAAAAAATGTTATGTCTTTGGATGTAGGCATTTGTTTGCTGTGTGTGGTCTGCAGAACATTGTTTTCTATGTGTTGTGTGTAGTGTGATGTTGTGTTTCTGCGTTTGATGCAAAAAACTTACCAATTGTGAGCCCACTCCAGGTGTCTGTCCACCCCTTCCTTCTTCTTCTGGGAGCTCCTCTTCATCTTGTGATTCCTGTTTTGAAATAAAAGGCAATGAATAGACATATATTACAGAGATGATGGATTTTGGAAATAAAAACTTACCGTCAAATGCTGACGATGCGAGGGAGGGCTCCCAGAAGAAGATGTGCTGTCCTGTTGATGGCCAGACTCCATGGCTGTGGGTATTGCTGCTGCTGTTGCTGCTGCCAGTGATGCCATTTCTGCTGCTGCTGCTGCATCTCTTGGGCGGCTGTTGAATAAAGAGAAACAAAGGGCCAATGAATATCTTGATATTCCATGGCCCTAGTTTGGAGGAATGGGGGATTTGATAATTACCGTCTCTCATCTGCTGCTGGACTCCCCTCCTCAGCATGTTCCATTTGCTGCTCCATTTGGGGTGGTGGTGGTGCTGATGGTGCTGCAGTGGTCTCCTGCCTTTTCCTGCTGCGCTTGGTTGCTTTCTTGGGTGGCATGTTGGGTGTGGCTGTGGGTCCCACTGTCTTGCTTTTATATATGTCTTGTGGGCAGAGCTACTGAGCATGCTCAGACCAAAAAAAACGGATCCGGCCACCGGATCCGGCTTTCGCCGGATCAGGCGCATTGCGGCGCTCATAGGCTTTCATTGTGTGAAAAAGCCGGACTCGCCGGATCCGGCGGGTCCGGCTTTTTCGCCGGAGACAAAAAACGTTACAGTAGCCGTTTTTTCCAGACGCCGGATCGCGACACATTGCCGGATCCGGCGAAAACCGGATGAAACGCATGGCCATCCGGCGCGATCCGGCGCAAATGCAAGTCAATGGGGGGGAAACCGGATCCGGCATTGCATTTCGCCGGATCCGGTTTCTGTCAAAAGCGCCGGATCACGCCTGACGGCGAAAACCTGATGTGTGAAAGAGGCCTAAGTCTCTTTATACTGTAGTAGGTAGCTCTTATGGTTAGCAGGATCCTCTTGTTCTCTTTTGCTTTAAACTCTTATGGTCAGTGAGGTCCTCTTTCTCTCCTCTCTCTCACGTGTATTTTACTAGCTTTCCATTACTGAAACTTACGCAAATGTATAAACCATGAATCAAAATTTGGGGGAAAAGTCTGCAAAGTTGGCGAACTTGAATTTAAAAAATCTGCTCATCTCTAATAATTACTTATAATATTACTTACATACTGTTATGAACAAAACACACTACATATAGACCAACATTACCAAAAATACGAATATGCTAAGCTAAAATAATACCGCCACACCACGACCACTACTATTACTACAAAGTTGAAAACACAAAAAACGTCTACAGGACAAAGCATACATGTAAAACTTGGTCAAAATTGCTGTTTCTGTAAACAGTCAAGCAAGTTGAAGATGAAATTATCTCTAAAAGGCCTTAAAGAGAATCTGTCACCCCATTTTAGCCCTATCAGCTGCCGGCACCGCCATCAGGGGCTTATCTACAGCATTCTGTAATGCTGTAGATAAACCCCTGATGTAACCTGAAAGATAAGAAAAAAAAGAGTTATATTATACTCACTCCGGCGTTCGGTACGGTCCGATGGGTGTCGCCGTCCCGTCCGGCGCCTCCCATCTTCATACGATGATGTCCTCCTCCTTGCTTCTCCCTCGGCTCCTGTGCACGTGTACTTTATCTGCCCTGTTGAGGACAGAGCACAGTACTGCAGTGCGCAGTCGCCGGACCTCTCTCACCTTTCCTGGCACCTGCGCAGTACTTTATCTGCCCTGTTAAGGGCAGAGTAAAGTACGCCTGCGCAGGAGCCGAGGGAGAAGTAAGAAGGAGGACGGCATTGTATGAAGATGGGAGGCGCCGGACCGGACTGCGACACCCAAAGCACCAGACCTCCCCCCGGTGAGTATAATGTAACGTGTTTTTATTATCTTTCAGGTTTCATTGGGGGCTTATCTACAGCATTACAAAATGCTGTAGATAAGCCTCTGATGGCGATGGCCCCAGCTTATGGGGCAAAAATGGGGTGACAGATTCCCTTTAAGTTAAAGATGACAGATTTCCTTTGTATTTTAGGCAAAAAAATTATTTATATATTCATCTTTTGAATTTAACAAATTACAAAAAGGAAAATGGGCAGTTGCAAAGGTTTGGGCATCCTTAGCGATTTGTGTGCTCAGAGAGCTTTGACCAAGGTTTCAGACCTTAATTTGCCTGTTAGGGTTATGGCGTGTTCACTATCATCGTTAGGAAAGGCCAGGTGAAGCAAATTTCCCAGCATTATAAAGACCCAGCCTCCTCTAACCTTGTGCCAAAAAAACAGCAGTCATGGGTTCTTCTTAGCAACTGCCTAGCACTCTGAAAATAAAAATGGTGGCGGCCCACAAAGCTGGAGAAGTCTATAAGAATATACTAAAGCATTGTCAAGTTGCACTTTCCTCAGTTCAAAATGTAATTCAGAAATAGCAGTGTCAGGAACAGTGAAGGTCAGGTTAAAGTCTGGAAGACCAAGCAAAATTTCAATTAAAGCTGCTTGTGGGATTTCTAGCTAGGCAAATCTTAACCCCCTCTTGACTGCAATCATCAGAAAGATTTAGCAGACTCTAGAGTTGTAGTAAATTGTTCTACTGTTCAGAGAAATCTCCTGCATCCTCACCATAAAATTCAGCTCAGAGGCGTAGCTAGGGTTTTGGTTCAGGGGGCTAAACTTCTGAGTGGGCCCCTAACCAGGTAACCTTGATTACAACTCAGTGACGCACCCTAATAGCGGATGTAGGAGAACCTCAGCAGATGACTGCGATGTTACTGAAAATAATCTCTATATAAAGATCAATATTGATATTACCGCCATATGGTCAGTGGTAGATACCAGTCCTACAGAACATATAAGTGATTACAGCAGAGTTACAGATAGTGACTTAACGCCAACGTTCTTTCTGATGGAATCGTTCACTTTTCACGTCTTTTCCATCTGGCCCACACCGACAATGACAATTCTCCAGCCAGGACTGAGCTACAGAGAATACAAGAAAGACACGTTTCACTCCTCATATTCCAGCCCCATCACCATGTATCCCGAACCTGCGCAAACCCCTCATCCTACTGATACCCCAATGCTGAGCCATATGTGTCCCTGTTACTGCACCTGCTGGGCGGTTCTCTGTGCCCTTTAAACTCTAAAGCAACCTTCTACAATATAGTGATGCCGGATGCAAGTGCCCTAGAAAACAGTGCCCATATTTTGCTCCCTAGAAAGTAACAATGCCCTCTGTGTGCCGCTTTGACAGTCACAGTTGCTAAAGGTCCCCTATAACAATAAGTGCTCACTTTACATTTAATAATGTACAGAGTCCCCCCCGTACAGCTCTCCTATACACAGTATGATGCTCTCTTATACACAGTATAATGCCCCCTCCATGTATATGTACTGACCCCTTACTATCCCCCAAACTTTTTGATGGCTCCAACACTGTATGATGGCCCCCTCACTGTAATCTTCACACTGTATGATGGCCCCCTAGATAGTCCTCAATATAGTATAATGCACTTCCCATAGGCAGACTCTACAGTATAATGCAGCCCCCCCCATAGGCAGACTCTACAGTATGATGCAGACTGCCTATGGGGGGTGCTGCCTTACATTACAGACTGTAATGTAAGGCAGCACCCCCCATAAGCAAACTGTAATGTAAGGCAGCACCCCCCATAGGCAGACTGTAATGTAAGGCAGCACCCCCCCATAGGCAGACTGTAATATAAGGCAGCAACCCCCCCCATTGGCAGAGCGTAATATAAGGCAGCATCCCACATAGGCAGACTGTAATGTAAGGCAGCACCCCCCATAAACAAACTGTAATGTAAGGCAGCACCCCCCCATAAGCAAACTGTAATGTAAGGCAGCACCCCCCATAGGCAGACTGTAATGTAAGGCAACACCCCTCATAGGCAGACTGTAATGTAAGGCAGCACCCACCATAGACAGACTGTAAGGTAAGGCAGCACCACCCATAGGCAGACTGTAAGGTAAGGCATCACCTCCCATAGGTAGGACTGTTAGGTAAGACAGCACCCCCCATAGGCAGACTGTAAAATAATGCACCCCCATAAAAAAAATCCTGCGCTGCTCCGAGCTCCCGCTCATCTCCTGACAGTGGGCGCCGGGCAGTGACGTCATCGCGCCCCCTGTCAGTGGCCTGGCATCAGACAATGAGAAGGGGGATGATGGGAGAAGGGGAGAAGGAGCGCTCGATCTTTCTCTCATCAGTGCGGTCAGCTGTATCGGCTAGATGCAGATACAGCTGACCCTGCGATGACGGGCGGGGGCCCACTGCTGGCATTTGGCCCCCCCTCGCCTGCTCAGGGGCCCCGTAGCAGCCGGGCGGCAGAGCAGGAAGATCGATTCTCCATGCTCTGCTGCAGAATGTAGCTGTATGGGCACGCTGTGCACACCGATACAGTTCCAGTAGCGTAGCTCCGGGTGAGCCCCCTCAGAGCGCGGGGCCCGAGGCCACCACCCCCTCTGCCCCCCCCCCGGTAGCTACACTACTGATTCAGCTACATAAATATGCAAAAGAACATCTAAACAGGCTTGATGCATTTTGGAAACAAGTCCTGTGGACCAATGAGGTTAAAATAGAACTCTCTGGCCACAATCATTAGGTATATGTGTAGAAAAAAGGGCACAGAATTTCAGGAACAGAACATCTCTCCAACCATTAAGCATGGGAGTGGATCAATCATGCTTTGGAGTTGTGTTGCAAGAATGGACTCAATGAAATTTCAACAAATTCTTGATGCAAACGGGTCACCCTCCCAGGGCTGTGGGGTACTCGGTACTGGGCCGGTGTCAGGGGGATGTGTTGTGAGTTCATTTTCCCCTTCGTCACTGAGGACTGGTGAACTCCCTATTCTTGTAAAGGAAGGTAATGAGCCTGATTATCAAGCACCTGAGTCTAATGATGATGACTGGCTGAGTGGAGTCACGGACTGGATATAAGGCTGCCGACACCCTTCTGCCCTGCGGGTGATTTCTCTTTGGACTTCTAGGAAACCAGTCTGATTCCTGCTCCTCTAAAGCTAAGTTTTCTGCTTTGCCTTTTGGCATTAGTGTTTTGTTTTTGTTTTCCCTGCTTTTCTGGATTCTGCCATTCCCTGCTGGGGTGAGCTGAATCTCCTTTTGCCTGTTGCTCTGTCTTCAGAATATTCCTGAGTACTGACATAGCCTTTTTGAAGCCTAGCGTCTTCAGGGCCTTTTTCACTGTCAGTTTGTTGGCTCTTATTTTCATAGGGTTTTTCACGGATTGCAGACAGCAGCCTTCCTGTCCTTTCCTATCCTAGTTAGCTTGGGCCCCGTCTTTGCTCAGTCTGTCTTTCTGTCTGTGTTGTGTTCTTTCTTCTTGCTTCACCGTCATTATATGTGGGGGGCTGCCTTTTGCTTTGGGGTCTGCTCTGGGGCAGTTTAGATTTCCCTTTCTGCCTTTAGGCTATTTAGTCCTCCGGCTGTGATCGAGGGGCCTAGGGCATCGTAGGAGCCCCCCACGGCTACTGCTAGTTGTGTTGATAGGTTCAGGGGTCTGCAATCCGATAGCTGCCAACCTCTCTGGTTTTCTGGACTTAGCTAGCATTTCTATTTTTGCCTTCTACGGTGACTCAATCATAACAGAATCACCCGCCATACCGCAGATCCTAGGGTACTCAATAGCAGGAAAGAATTGTGTTTTAAAAAAAAAAAAGTGTGTATATTCTTTCCTCTATATCTCTGAGGCCGTAGGGGGAATTTTTTTTTTTCTCTCAATGGAGATAAAGCAATTGTCTGATCATGTGGAGCAGCTCGCTGCGGAAATGCGGGGAATTTCCGCCTACCTTGCTCGTTCGCATGCTGTTGAACCAAAGATCCCTACACCTGATGTGTTTTTTGGGGATCGATCTAAATTTTTGAGTTTCAAAAATAATTGTAAATTATTTTTTGCCTTGAAGCCTAACTCGTCAGGGAGCTCCGCGCAGCAGGTTAAAATTGTCATCTCTTTGCTGCGTGGTGATCCCCAGGATTGGGCGTTTTCTTTGAAACCAAAAGATCCTATTCTGACTAGTGTGAACGCGTTCTTTCAGGCCTTGGGGTTGTTGTATGACGAGCCTAATGCTGTTGATCAGGCTGAAAAGACCCTGTTGGCATTGAACCAGGGTCGAGATTCTGCAGAGTTGTACTGTCAAAAGTTCCGAAAGTGGGCGGTCCTTACTACCTGGAATGATAATGCCTTGGCTGCTCTCTTTCGGAAGGGTTTGTCAGAAGCCGTAAAAGATACTATGGTTGGATTTCCTGTTCCCTCTGGTCTGGACGATTCTATGTCATTAGCCATTCAGGTTGATCGGCGTTTACGTGAACGCAGGATCACACAAGAGGTGTTGCCACCGGTTGAACAGACGTCTGAACCTATGCAATGTGATAGAGTGTTGTCTAAGGCGCAACGTCAGGAGTTCAGAAGGCTTCATAAGCTGTGTTTTTTCTGTGGAGATGCCTCGCATATTATTTCTGTTTGTCCTAAACGAGAGAAACGCTTTGCACACACGTTTTCTGTTGGTGGTGTTCAACCTAAGTTTCTTCTGGCAATTACTCTGATCTGCTCCCTGTCCACATTTTCCGCCAAGGCTTTTGTGGATTCGGGAGCAGCGCTAAACCTAATAGACTTGGATTTTGCTAAACGTTGTGGATTTCCGATGAGACGCCTATCCCTTTGAGGGGGATTGATGCTACTCCTTTGGCGAAAAATAAACCTCAGTTTTGGACCCAGGTGGTCATGCGGGTCGCCCCAGACCATCAAGAAAATTGCAGATTTTTGGTGTTGCATGGTCTGCATGATGCCGTTGTTCTGGGGTTTCCCTGGTTGCAAATTCATAATCCAGTTTTGGATTGGAAATCTGTGTCTGTGGTGAGTTGGGGTTGTCGGTGTGCCTTTAGTGAGGCTCCGGTTTTTTCCACCTCTCCTCAGTCGCATGATGTTCCTGACTATTTGGTGGACTTTTATGATGTATTTAGTGAGAATGAGTCTGCATCTTTGCCTCCTCATAGGAGTTATGACTGTGCAATTGAACTGAGCCCGGGGTGTAAATTTCCCAAGGGTCGGCTCTTCAATTTATCTGTACCCAAGCACGAGGCTATGCGGTCCTATATTAAGGAGGCATTGGAGAAGGGTCATATTAGACCATCCTCTTCACCCTTAGGTGCCTTTTTTTTTTTGTGGCCAAAAAGGATGGTTCTTTAAGGCCTTGTATTGATTATCGTGCCCTCAACAAAATTACTATTAAATATCAGTATCCGTTACCCCTGATTTCGGATCTATTCTCTAGAGTTAGAGGTGCTTGCTGGTTTACCAAGCTTGACCTCAGGGGGGCGTATAATCTTATCCGCATTAAGCAGGGGGATGAATGGAAGACGGCGTTTAATACTCCGGAGGGACATTTTGAGTACCTGGTGATGCCTTTTGGGCTCACTAATGCCCCTTCTGTCTTCCAGTGCTTCATGAACGATATTTTCCGAGACTTTGTCGATAAATTTTTGATTATCTATCTGGATGATATTTTGATTTTCTCGAAGGATTGGGATTCTCATGTGGAACATATTCGGACTGTGTTCCAGATCTTGAGGGAGAATTCCCTGTATGTCAAAGGATCGAAATGCCTTTTTGGAGTACAGAGGATTTCATTTTTGGGATTTATTTTGTCTCCGTCAACTATTGAAATGGACCCGGCCAAGGTACAGGCCATTTATGATTGGGTTCAGCCCACTTCTTTGAAGGCCCTCCAGAAGTTTTTGGGTTTTGCTAATTTTTATCGTAAATTTATAGCAAAATTTTCTAGTATTGCCAAGCCATTGACTGATCTGACTAAGAAGGGTGCTGATGTGTTGAATTGGTCTCCGGAGGCTGTTGCTTCCTTTCAGGAGCTGAAGCGAAGATTTACCTCCGCCCCGGTTTTGCGGCAACCTGATGTCTCACTCCCGTTCCAGGTAGAGGTGGATGCTTCTGAGATTGGTGCAGGAGCTGTTTTGTCCCCAAAGGATCCTGTAACATCTAAAATGAATCCCTGTGCTTTCTTTTCCCGAAAGTTCTCTCCATCTGAACGTAACTATGATGTGGGGAATCGGGAACTGTTGGCCATGAAATGGGCATTTGAGGAGTGAAGACATTGGTTGGAGGGAGCTAAACATCAAGTTGTGGTCCTCACTGACCACAAGAATTTGATTT
Source organism: Dendrobates tinctorius (assembly GCF_039654945.1). Taxonomy (NCBI): domain Eukaryota; kingdom Metazoa; phylum Chordata; class Amphibia; order Anura; family Dendrobatidae; genus Dendrobates; species Dendrobates tinctorius. Next base: position 7,136,824 of record NW_027361838.1, on the reverse strand, counting down.
ACCTAGAGTCGGCTAAACGCTTGAACCCTAGACAGGCTAGGTGGGCCTTGTTTTTTACACGTTTTGATTTTGTGGTCTCTTTTCTTCCAGGAACTAAGAATGTCAAGGCAGACGCCCTCTCTAGGAGCTTCTTTGCTGATTCTCCTGTGGTGGCCAAGCCTGCTACCATCTTAGGCGAAGGGGTAGTTCTTTCTGCCATCTCGCCTGATTTGAGACTTGCTCTGCAAGAGTTCCAGGAGGACAAACCTGAGCGTTGTCCCAGTGGAAAGTTGTATGTTCCTGACCAGTGGAAGAAGAGAGTGATGTCTGAAGTTCATTGCTCTGCATTGGCTGGTCATCCAGGTATTTTTGGTACTAGAGATCTGGTGAGTCGCTCTTTTTGGTGGCCCACCTTGTCTCATGATGTCAGGAATTTTGTGCAGTCCTGTGGGACTTGCTCCCGGTCAAAATCTTGTTCTCGCTCTAGTGGGTTGTTGATGCCTTTGCCGGTCCCCAGGAGGCCATGGACCCATATTTCAATGGATTTCATTTCTGATATGCCAGTCTCTCAAAGAATGACTGTTATTTGGGTGATTTGTGATAGGTTCTCTAAGATGGTTCATCTTGTACCACTCCCTAAGTTGCCGTCTTCCTCTGAGTTGGTGCCCCTGTTTTTGCAACAGGTGGTTCGCTTGCACGAGATTCCTGAGAACATTGTATCTGACAGAGGAGTTCAGTTTGTGTCTAGATTTTGGAGGACTTTCTGTTCCAAGCTGGGAATTCAGTTGTCCTTCTCCTCTGCTTTTCACCCTCAGACCAATGGGCAGACAGAGAGAACAAACCAGACCTTGGAGTCGTATTTGAGATGTTTTATTTCCGCTGATCAGGATGATTGGGTTTCATTTTTGCCCTTGGCCGAATTTGCTTTAAATAATAGAGCTAGTTCTGCCACTTTGATGTCACCTTTTTTTTGTAACTTTGGGTTTCATCCTCGATTTTCTTCAGGGCAGGTGGAGCCTTCTGCCTGCCCAGGTGTTGACACTGTGGTGGAGAGAATGCACCAGATCTGGGACCAAGTGGTGGATAAGTTATCTCTCTCCCAGGAAAAGGCCCAGCGGTTTTCAAATCGACATAGGACCATTGGTCCCCAGTTTAAGATTGGTGATATGGTATGGTTATCATCAAAAAATATTGCTATGAAGGTGGCTTCTCCTAAGTTTAAGCCTAGATTTATTGATCGTTACAAGATTTTGGAGATTATTAATCCGGTCTCTTTTCGTTTGGCTCTTCCCATTACATTTAAAATCCATAATGTGTTCCATAAGTCCTTGTTGAAGAGGTTTGTTGAACCAGTGGTTCCTGGGGTGGCACCTCCGGACCCTGTATTGGTTGAAGGTAAACATGGAATATGAGGTAGAGAAAATACTGGATTCCCGTCTGGCTAGACGGAAACTCCAGTATTTGGTTAAGTGGAAGGGTTATGGTCAGGAGGATAATTCCTGGGTCTCTGCCTCTGATGTTCATGCCAAAAGATTGGTGCGTGCCTTTCATCGGGCTCACCCTGATCGCCCTGGTGGCGTGGTTGAGGGTTCGATGACCCCTCCTCAAGGGGGAGGTACTGTTGTGAGTTCATTTTCCCCTTCGTCACTGAGGTCTGGTGAACTCCCTATTCTTGTAAAGGAAGGTAATGAGCCTGATTATCAGGCACCTGAGTCTAATGATGATGACTGGCTGAGTGGAGTCACGGACTGGATATAAGGCTGCCGACGCCCTTCTGCCCTGCGGGTGATTTCTCTTTGGACTTCTAGGAAACCAGTCTGATTCCTGCTCCTCTAAAGCTAAGTTTTCTGCTTTGCCTTTTGGCATTAGTGTTTTGTTTTTGTTTTCCCTGCTTTTCTGGATTCTGCCATTCCCTGCTGGGGTGAGCTGAATCTCCTTTTGCCTGTTGCTCTGTCTTCAGAATATTCCTGAGTACTGACATAGCTTTTTTGAAGCCTAGCATCTTCAGGGCCTTTTTCACTGTCAGTTTGTTGGCTCTTATTTTCATAGGGTTTTTCATGGATTGCAGACAGCAGCCTTCCTGTCCTTTCCTATCCTAGTTAGCTTGGGCCCCGTCTTTGCTCAGTCTATCTTTCTGTCTGTGTTGTGTTCTTTCTTCTTGCTTCACCGTCATTATATGTGGGGGGCTGCCTTTTGCTTTGGGGGTCTGCTCTGGAGCAGTTTAGATTTCCCTTTCTGCCTTTAGGCTATTTAGTCCTCCGGCTGTGATCGAGGGGCCTAGGGCATCGTAGGAGCCCCCCACGGCTACTGCTAGTTGTGTTGATAGGTTCAGGGGTCTGCAATCCGATAGCTGCCAACCTCTCTGGTTTTCTGGACTTAGCTAGCATTTCTATTTTTGCCTTCTACGGTGACTCAATCATAACAGGGATGTGTCACAGCAGCAGTGACCCGGTCCGTGGCCCTGGGCGCCCAAGTAATGGGGGGGATGTAGTTTAGTTAATTGAATGGAATAGTTTGTGACGCCACCTGTGGTGTTTGGCAAGCAAGATGTTAAGCCAACACTGCGTGCAGATCCTCTGGGGCTGATGGTGTGTTGCAGCATAGATGGTATAGCTCCACACAGGTGAAGCTGTAACCCCAGGGCAGTGTGTAGGCGCAGGTAGTGTAAAGGATGATACCCAGATGTAGTGGTGCTGGCGCACAATGACTGGAAGACACCAGGGCTTGTAGTTCCAAAGCTTTACTCACTGTTCGTGGTACACACTGGTGCCTGCCTCCGTGCCATGTCCTCCGGGGCAGAGACTCAATCAACCTCCCGGGCAAGTCAGGCTTCTCCTCTTCAACACTCCGCCAACATGTACCTTTCCTGAACGACTCCTCTATTGCGCCTTTTAGTGTGAAGAGCTCCAGTACCGTGGTTACTCTGAAGTTCCTCCTGTCAGATGTTCCAAACAACTCTACTTGTATGACAGACAGCTGTAGCCTGATCAGGGATCTCCTGGATCCCGGCTCTCTATCCGTGTTGCTGTTGTGTCCCAAGTCTTGGATGGGAGTAATGCATTTACAGCCAACTACTCCACCGGTGTCTGCTGCAGAACCATAAGTGTCCATACAACCTCGGGGACCGGGCCCCGGCCTTGCGCTGAGAACCTATAGGCAGGGTTCCTCTCCAACCCACAACTCCTCTCTGTTCTCCTACTCCTTCGTTTCGCGCTGTTCCTTCTCTCTCTTATGGAAGCTTAGGTTGCAGTTCTACGTCCTTCTCCTTCTGTTCCTTTCCCGTGCCAGCTGGCTCAGATCACTGAGGCAGCTGCAGCACTCCATCTTCTATTCCTCTTCTAGGGAGCTCGTTCCACTAAGACCAGTCCTCAGCTGTTATGAATGAGTCACCGGAGGAGGAAAAAACAAAAATACAAGCTAAGTCCAGAAAACCGGAGAGGTTGGTAGCAAGCGGATTGCAGACCCCTGATCCTATTCACAACAATTAACAGTAGCCGTGGGGTGTTCCTACGGTGGTCCTAGACACCTCTTTCACAGCTGGAGAACTAAATAAACCTAAAGAAAGAAAGGGGAAATCTAAACTGCCCCAGAGCAGACCCCAAAGCAATAGACAGCCCCCAACATGAATTGACGGTGAAAACAGATGAAAACACAAACACAGACAGAAAGACAGGCTGAGCAAACGATGGGGCCCTCACTAACTATATAGGACAGGAAAGAAAAGCAACTGTCTGCAATCACGCAAAAACCCTGCCAAAAATAATGTCCAACACGTCTGATAGAAAAGGCCCTGAAGTCACTAGACTTCAAAATCACTATATCAGCACTCAGGTATATTCTGAAAACAGAGCAAAGAGATCAACTGATCAGAGACAAAAATGGAGTTCAGCCAGTCCCAACCAGGGCTGGCTGAACACAAACGCTAAGTAAACAGACAAAATCTCATGGAACAATAGCAGAGCAAAAACTTAGCTTTAGTAGACAGGACTAAACTGGAGGCCAGAGCTCAGAGCAGAGAGGATCACCAGCAACCCAGCAGGGCGTCGGCGGCCTTATATCCACTCAGAGATTCCGGATGTCCAATCACACTCTACCTGTTCAGATGACAGGTTTTTCCCATCCAAATCATTTTCACTACTTCCTTTCACCAGCAGAGGGAGTTCATCGGACATCAAAGGTGAAGGGGAAAATGATCTCATAACAGTACCTCCCCCTTGAGGAGGGGTCACCGAACCCCCATCCACGCCACCAGGGCGATCAGGATGGGCCCGATGAAAAGCACGAACCAATCTTTCGGCATGAATATCGGATGCAGAAACCCAAGAATTATCCCCCTGGCCATAACCCTTCCACTTAACAAAATACTGGAGTCTCCATCTAGCCAGACGAGAATCCAGTATCTTCTCAACCTCATATTCCACATTACCTTCAACCAATACAGGGTCAGGAGATGCCACCACAGGAACTACTGGCTCAACAAACCTCTTTAACAGAGACTTATGAAACACGTTATGGATCTTGAATGTAACAGGAAGAGCCAATCGAAAAGAGACCGGATTAAGAATCTCCAAAATCTTGTAAGGTCCAATAAATCTAGGTTTAAACTTTGGAGAAGCCACCTTCATAGAGATATTCTTTGATGACAACCAAACCATATCTCCCACCTTAAACCGGGGACCAATGGTCCTATGCCGGTTGGAAAACCGCTGGGCCTTTTCCTGGGAGAGAGATAACTTATCCACCACTTGGTCCCAGATTTGGTGCATTCTCTCCACCACAGTGTCAACACCTGGGCAGGCAGAAGGCTCCACCTGCCCTGAAGAAAATCGAGGATGAAACCCAAAGTTACAAAAAAAAGGTGACATCAAAGTGGCAGAACTAGCTCTATTATTTAAAGCAAATTCGGCCAAGGGCAAAAATGAAACCCAATCATCCTGATCAGCGGAAATAAAACATCTCAAATACGACTCCAAGGTCTGGTTTGTTCTCTCTGTCTGCCCATTGGTCTGAGGGTGAAAAGCAGAGGAGAAGGACAACTGAATTCCCAGCTTGGAACAGAAAGTCCTCCAAAATCTAGACACAAACTGAACTCCTCTGTCAGATACAATGTTCTCAGGAATCCCGTGCAAGCGAACCACCTGTTGCAAAAACAGGGGCACTAACTCAGAGGAAGACGGCAACTTACCATCTTAGAGAACCTATCACAAATCACCCAAATAACAGTCATTCTTTGAGAGACAGGCATATCAGAGATGAAATCCATTGAAATATGGGTCCATGGCCTCCTGGGGACCGGCAAAGGCATCAACAACCCACTAGAGCGAGAACAAGATTTTGACCGGGAGCAAGTCCCACAGGACTGCACAAAATTCCTGACATCATGAGACAAGGTGGGCCACCAAAAAGAGCGACTCACCAGATCTCTAGTACCAAAAATACCTGGATGACCAGCCAATGCAGAGCAATGAACTTCAGACATCACTCTCTTCTTCCACTGGTCAGGAACATACAACTTTCCACTGGGACAACGCTCAGGTTTGTCCTCCTGGAACTCTTGCAGAGCAAGTCTCAAATCAGGCGAGATGGCAGAAAGAACTACCCCTTCGCCTAAGATGGTAGCAGGCTTGGCCACCACAGGAGAATCAGCAAAGAAGCTCCTAGAGAGGGCATCTGCCTTGACATTCTTAGTTCCTGGAAGAAAAGAGACCACAAAATCAAAACGTGTAAAAAACAAGGCCTGTCTAGGGTTCAAGCGTTTAGCCGACTCTAGGTAAATCAAATTCTTGTGGTCAGTGAGGACCACAACTTGATGTTTAGCTCCCTCCAACCAATGTCTCCACTCCTCAAATGCCCATTTCATGGCCAACAGTTCCCGATTCCCCACATCATAGTTACGTTCAGATGGAGAGAACTTTCGGGAAAAGAAAACACAGGGATTCATTTTAGATGTTACAGGATCCTTTTGGGACAAAACAGCTCCTGCACCAATCTCAGAAGCATCCACCTCTACCTGGAACGGGAGTGAGACATCAGGTTGCCGCAAAACCGGGGCGGAGGTAAATCTTCGCTTCAGCTCCTGAAAGGAAGCAACAGCCTCCGGAGACCAATTCAACACATCAGCACCCTTCTTAGTCAGATCAGTCAATGGCTTGGCAATACTAGAAAATTTTGCTATAAATTTCCAATAAAAATTAGCAAAACCCAAAAACTTCTGGAGGGCCTTCAAAGAAGTGGGCTGAACCCAATCATAAATGGCCTGTACCTTGGCCGGGTCCATTTCAATAGTTAATGGAGACAAAATAAATCCCAAAAATGAAATCCTCTGTACTCCAAAAAGGCATTTCGATCCTTTGACATACAGGGAATTCTCCCTCAAGATCTGGAACACAGTCCGAATATGACTGCAACTGAACTAGAAGTGGCCGCGCTTAAACGCTGTGTGATGAGTAAATAAAGTTATGTTTGTTTTTTAGTTTCACTGTCATTTTTAGTTTGCTTTATTTACTCATCACACAGCGTTTAAGCGCGGCCACTTCTAGTTCAGTTGTAGTTGTTTTCTCAGTGGCAGACAGCACACTTAATCTGCCAGGTGTGCCAGCAGCTTATCCATTGACTGTGTATTTGTAGCGCCGGTGTGTGTTTGTTTCTTTGCATTTTTTTCTTTACAGTCCGAATATGTTCCACATGAGAATCCCAATCCTTGGAGAAGATCAAAATATCATCCAGATAGATAATCAAAAATTTATCGACAAAGTCTCAGAAAATATCGTTCATGAAGCACTGGAAGACAGAAGGGGCATTAGTGAGCCCAAAAGGCATCACCAGGTACTCAAAATGTCCCTCCGGAGTATTAAACGCCGTCTTCCATTCATCCCCCTGCTTAATGCGGATAAGATTATACGCCCCCCTGAGGTCAAGCTTGGTAAACCAGTAAGCACCTCTAACTCCAGAGAATTGATCCGAAATCAGGGGTAACGGATACTGATATTTAATAGTGATTTTGTTGAGGGCACGATAATCAATACAAGGCCTTAAAGAACCATCCTTTTTGGCCACAAAAAAAAAACCGGCACCTAAGGGTGAAGAGGATGGTCTAATATGACCCTTCTCCAATGCCTTCTTAATATAGGACCGCATAGCCTCGTGCTCGGGTACAGATAAATTGAAGAGCCGACCCTTGGGAAATTTACACCCCGGGCTCAGTTCAATTGCACAGTCATAACTCCTATGAGGAGGCAAGGACGCAGACTCATTCTCACTAAATACATCATAAAAGTCCGCCAAATAGTCAGGAACATCATGCGACTGAGGAGAGGTGGAAAAAACCGGAGCCTCACTACAGGCACACCGACAACCCAACTCACCACAGACACAGATTTCCAATCCAAGACTGGATTATGAATTTGCAACCAGGGAAACCCCAGAACAACGGCATCATGCAGACCATGTAACACCAAAAATCTGCAATTTGGGTCCAAAATTGAGGTTTATTTTTCGCCAAAGGAGTAGCATCAATCCCCCTCAAAGGGATAGGCGTCTGCAGAGGTGTCATCGGAAATCCACAACGTTTAGCAAAATCCAAGTCCATTAGGTTTAGCGCTGCTCCCGAATCCACAAAAGCCTTGGCGGAAAATGTGAACAGGGAGCAGATCAGAGTAATTGCCAGAAGAAACTTAGGTTGAACACCACCAACAGAAAACGTGTGTGCAAAGCGTTTCTCACGTTTAGGACAAACAGAAATAATATGCGAGGCATCTCCACAGAAAAAACACAGCTTATGAAGCCTTCTGAACTCCTGACGTTGCGCCTTAGACAGAACTCTATCACATTGCATAGGTTCAGACGTCTGTTCTACCGGTGGCAACACCTCTCGTGCAATCCTGCGTTCACGTAAACGCCGATCAACCTGAATGGCTAATGACATAGAATCGTCCAGACCAGAGGGAACAGAAAATCCAACCATAGTATCTTTTACGGCTTCTGACAAACCCTTCCGAAAGAGAGCAGCCAAGGCATTATCATTCCAGGTAGTAAGGACCGCCCACTTTCGGAACTTTTGACAGTACAACTCTGCAGAATCTCGACCCTGGTTCAATGCCAACAGGGTCTTTTCAGCCTGATCAATAGCATTAGGTTCGTCATACAACAACCCCAAGGCTTGAAAGAATGCGTTCACATTAGTCAGAATAGGATCATCTGGTTTCAAAGAAAACGCCCAATCCTGGGGATCGCCACGCAGCAAAGAGATGACAATTTTAACCTGCTGCGCGGAACTCCCTGACGAGTTAGGCTTCAAGGCAAAAAATAATTTACAATTATTTTTGAAACTCAAAAATTTAGATCGATCCCCAAAAAACACATCAGGTGTAGGGATCTTTGGTTCAACAGCATGCGAACGAGCAAGGTAGGTGGAAATTCCCCTCACTTCCGCAGCGAGCTGCTCCACACGATCAGAAAATTGCTTTATCTCCATTGAGAGAAAAAAAAATTCCCCCTATGGCCTCAGAGATATAGAGGAAAGAATATACAAACTTTTTTTTTTTTTAAAAACACAATTCTTTCCTGCTATTGAGTACCCTAGGATCTGCGGTATGGCGGGTGATTCTGTTATGATTGAGTCACCGTAGGAGGCAAAAACAGAAATGCTAGCTAAGTCCAGAAAACCAGAGAGGTTGGCAGCTATCAGATTGCAGACCCCTGAACCTATCAACACAACTAGCAGTAACCGTGGGGGGTTCCTTCGATGCCCTAGACCCCTCGATCACAGCCGGAGAATTAAATAGCCTAAAGACAGAAAGGGAAATCTAAACTGCCCCAGAGCAGACCCCAAAGCAAAAGGCAGCCCCCCACATATAATGACGGTGAAGCAAGAAGAAAGAACACAACACAGACAGAAAGATAGACTGGGCAAAGACGGGGCCCAAGCTAACTAGATAGGAAAGGACAGGAAGACTGCTGTCTGCAATCCGTGAAAAACCCTATGGAAATAAGAGCCAACAAACTGACAGTGAAAAAGGCCCTGAAGACGCTAGGCTTCAAAAAGCTATGTCAGTACTCAGGAATATTCTGAAGACAGAGCAACCGGCAAAAGGAGATTCAGCTCACCCCAGCAGGGAATGGCAGAATCCAGAAAAGCAAGGCAAACAAAAACAAAACACAAATGCTAAAAGGCAAAGCAGAAAACTTAGCTTTAGAGGAGCAGGAATCAGACTGGTTTCCTAGAAGTCCACAGAGAAATCACTCGCAGGGCAGAAGGGCGTCGGCAGCCTTATATCCAGTCCGTGACTCCAATTGTTGTAAGATAAATTTTTGTAATTGGCATGGGCTGTTATGAAACCAGACTGTTCCCATCTGTATAAGATAAGGGAGGTGGGAATGTAAAACTCTGAAGAATATGCCATTATACTACTTTCTACGCTATCTAGGTACGGACATATATGTAGTTTCCGGTTTTCTTGCAATTTTATGGCTTATAAAGTGAAATGATGCTATTGGTACTTGAAAACCTTGCATAATTAACCAAAAGATTCTAAAAGATGTGACTAAAATAAAGGGGCTTAGTGATCTGCCACGATCCTCCCGTACAGAGACCCCAGTCTCCGTGTGGTCATTTGAGTTGCTAGCAACACTGGAATAATTTGGAAATCACTGGCTCAACCGTGAAGGGTTAATTTAGCCCTCCCAAAATAGCTACCTCAACACACTCAGCCAGTCATCATCATTAGACTCAGGTGCCTGATAATCAAGCTCATTACCTTCCTTTACCAGAATAGGGAGTTCACCAGACCTCAGTGACGAAGGGGAAAATGAACTCACAACAGTGAAGGAGAAAATGAGCTCATAACACTCAGCCTCGCCTGACTGACTGTCTTCCTCCGCCTTGAGCTCCCCTCAGGCTGACCTCTTCCAGACTGAACTTCTGTCAGACTGACCTGTAATTCTAAACTTCCCCACTCTTTTATTTCTAACTCCACCCACCTCCCAGCACATCTCGTGTTACGAAGCAAGGACCCAGGAAAGGTGCTCTGCTATCCTCTAAGCATGGAGCCGCAATCTGGTCCATTGCTGAACTATCCTGTGTGTGGGTGCAGGTGTTGGAGTGTGGAAAGGAGTTCCCAACTTACCTAGTTGGTGGGGCACTACACCTTAGGAGAAGGTGCAGTACCTCTGTGGTGACTGAGCCTCAGGGGCGCCACATACCCCCCCGTTAAACACAGCAAGTCCGCGGGCTGCAAGACAACAAAGCTGACAGCAAAGAAACATACAAAAATTTTGTAATGCATAACAAACTTTTCTTATACTAATTTTCCTAGTATAGGAGGTACTCATCTTGAACGTTACCAACAATTCTAAGTTTCTATCTAAAATTTTTAATTCTAAGTGCAATTCTCAATTCAAAGTGCTATTCTCTGTAACACATTTTTCTCTCTTTCCTCCTTTAGTACACATTTATTTTTCTACTTTCACTGTCTCTTCTAGACGCAAGACGCTGACTGCAAATACCTTGTCCGTCACCTGTCTACTTTCAATTCTTTATTGACATCACTCGTCTCTAGATCAGACATTCCTAATTCTTCTATAAAAGCCATTTTTCAGTTACTAATACTCTTATAAAACACATTATCAAATACTTCACAGTAAAACATTCAACAGTTATTCTTGTAAGTGCTGGACACCGCTCCCAGCCGGGATCTCTTGCAGTGTCCCTTGAGGTAGACATCATCTTCGAAAAGTGTCCATGCAAAAACATTATCTTCGCAAAGGGTCTCTATATGTAAAACCAAGAGAGGGCACCTAAAGAGGTGCAACTATTTACAATAAAAGTTTTTAGATCACTCCAAGTTCATGATCGCTAGTTCAAAATTGAAGAACGCTGCCAATCAAAACAGGGCAACTAAAGGTGCTACCAGAAAAACAAAAACATGATAGCAAAACAAGGCACAACTGGTGCAAAAAAAACCTCCTGGGTAACAAGATTTGAAAAGTATTTCTTAATTGTGGTCCCCTCCTGGGGTTCTGGAAGCCGAACTGGAACTGCTACCAGATTCAAAGTAGTCGTTGGCAATCCTTAAGTACTCCTCTTCCCACGGTGTCAAGCCAGGGATCTTTGGTCTGGGCTGCCGGGCCGGAGCTGATGCAGGGGCAGCTTGGTTCCTGGAAGCAGGTACCTGTGCGGTCTGGGAAGCAATGGTGGGTGGAGGGGCAGCAACGGGTCTCTTTGGCTTCTACCTCTCTATAAATTCTCCTGGCCTGCGACGTACATTTAGGGCTTACAACCCTCTGAGCCCTTCATGCCTGGTGAATGTCACATATTCCCCAGGCTGCAGGTCTCTGTCAGGATGTCCCTTCCGCAGATGTGGCTCAACATCCCTCCGGTTAAAGAACAAGTCACTAATGCGCTTGGGGTCCGCGATGAATCCAAAACCCCTCTCCTTGTTCACATTCAGCACTTGCCCCCATCTGGCTGCATCCCAGGGGCCATGATGACCTGCACGGGCCCTCTCTTTCCGGGCCAGATCCGGGCCCAACACAGCCTTCTTCCTCTGCTCTCTCTCCTGGTATTCCGCTGCCAGCTGCTGGATGGTGGCCCGACACCCTGCCCAGTTCTCTTCATCCTCCCGCTCTTCCCGGGACCGGCCTTCACCCAATGGGGTCCGCAGCACCACTGCTAGGGGTCCAGATGTTTCCCCCTGGAGACAGTCATCCCGGTCACAGACAAGGTCTAGCATGACCTGGCCAGCCGCTGCAGCTGTGGTGCACCCCAGGGCCTTCCCAGGTGGAGGGACATCTGATGTACCTGGGGCCTCCTGGCAGTGCGGCCTCTGCTCCGGTGCAGGCAGTCCGGGTGCCGGCGGTGGTGATACTGATGGCAGCTCCCGGTCCGCGGGGGCTTCAGTAGGGACCTGCGCAGCCGCAACAGGTCCAGGCGGGTGCAAGGTCTCAGCTCTCGGATCCTCCGGTACGCTCAGCCGCACAGACAGCGTGGAGGTGAAGATCAGCACTGCCGGAGGACAGTCTGGTGCAGTGGTAGCAGGTACCGGTGGAGCGGGTACTACAGGCGTAGGCCCCTTCTGGGCCTGCTGCCGTCTCAGCTGCTCCAAGGCCTCCTGCCTCAGCCGCAGACGGGTCGTCAGCTCAGCAATTTCCTCCTCTATTTGTTGGCGGTTCATTCCGGAGTTCGGGTTGGAGCCGTCAGCCATGGTGCCAGGGAGATCCGTTTCCACGGGCTCCGCAGGCCTCCTTCCCTCACGCTCCAAAATGGTGTTCTGGCGTTCTTCTTCCTGCCTCGGCCCCTTTCCCGCCACTGGCTTCTTCTGCCCCTCCTTCCGGGGGCGGCGTCTTCTTCCAGCGCCTCCATACCAAGCCAGTATGTGAACCCCTAGGGGGGTGGGCCATGTATCTGTCACATAGTAATTCAGGCAGGGAAGGCCCAATACTCTTCGCAATCTTTTCCTAGGACCTTCCATCTCTTCACGCCCTTCTTCTCCGGGCCAGCGGTCATTTCTAATGTCCATTTTACAGTCTATTAAATTAGGTCTTCTGCACATTTTCAAAAGCACAATGTCTCACAAATTTCAGGCGCACAGAACCCGATGGCATCGGGCCTCATCATCCTGTTCGTGATGCCAAGTTGGGTCACCCTCCCAGGGCTGTGGGGTACTCGGTACTGGGCTGGTGTTAGGGGGATGTGTCACAGCAGCAGTGACCCGGTCCGTGGCCCTGGGCGCCCAAGTAATGGGGGGATGTACTTTAGTTAATTGAATGGAATAGTTTGTGACGCCACCTGTGGTGTTTGGCAAGCAAGATGTTAAGCCAACGCTGCGTGCAGATCCTCTGGGGCTGATGGTGTGCTGCAGCATAGATGGTATAGCTCCCCACAGGTGAAGCTGTAACCCCAGGGCAGTGTGTAGGCGCAGGTAGTGTAAAGGATGATACCCAGATGTAGCGGTGCTGACGGTGTTGGCGCACAATGACTGGAAGACACCAGGGCTTGTAGTTCCAAAGCTTTACTCACTGTTCGTGGTACACACTGGTGCCTGCCTCCGTGCCGTGTCCTCCGGGGCAGAGACTCAATCAACCTCCCGGGCAAGTCAGGCTTCTCCTCTTCAACACTCCGCCAACATGTACCTTTCCTGAACAACTCCTCTATTGCGCCTTTTAGTGTGAAGAGCTCCAGTACCGTGGTTACTCTGAAGTTCCTCCTGTCAGATGTTCCAAACAACTCTACTTGTATGACAGACAGCTGTAGCCTGATCAGGGATCTCCTGGATCCCGGCTCTCTATCCGTGTTGCTGTTGTGTCCCAAGTCTTGGATGGGAGTAATGCATTTACAGCCAACTACTCCACCGGTGTCTGCTGCAGAACCATAAGTGTCCATACAACCTCGGGGACCGGGCCCCGGCCTTGCGCTGAGAACCTATAGGCAGGTTTCCTCTCAAACCCACAACTCCTCTCTGTTCTCCTACTCCTTCGTTCCGCGCTGTTCCTTCTCTCTCTTATGGAAGTTTAGGTTGCAGTTCTACGTCCTTCTCCTTCTGTTCCTTTCCCATGCCAGCTGGCTCAGATCACTGAGGCAGCTGCAGCACTCCCTCTTCTATTCCTCTTCTAGGGAGCTTGTTCCACTAAGATCAGTCCTCAGCCTCGCCTGACTGACTGTCTTCCTCCGCCATGAGCTCCCCTCAGGCTGACCTCCTCCAGACTCAACTTCTGTCAGACTGACCTGTAATTCTAAACTTCTCCACTTTTTTATAACTAACTCCACCCACCTCCCAGCACATCTCGTGTTACGAAGCAAGGACCCACAAAAGGTGCTCTGCTATCCTCTAAGCATGGAGCCGCAATCTGGTCCATTGCTGAACTATCCTGTGTGTGGGTGCAGGTGTTGGAGTGTGGAAAGGAGTTCCCAACTTACTTAGTTGGTGGGGCACTACACCTTAGGAGAAGGCGCAGTACCTCTGTGGCGACTGAGCCTCAGGGGCACCACACAAACATAACACCATCTGTAGAAAAGCTTCTACAAATGGATAATGATCCTAAACACACGTCAAAATCCACAATAGACTACCTCAAAAGGTGCAAGCTGAAGGTTTACAGTGGCCCTCACAATCCACTGAACAGAACATCATTAAAAATCTGTTGCTAGACCTCAAAACAACAGTGCATGCAAGACGACCCAGGAATCTCACGGAATGAAAGAATTTTCCATGTAAGAATGGATAAAAATGGATTTAAATCCTTCAAACAAGAATTGAAAGACTCTTGGCTGGATACAAAAAGCATTTACAAGCTGTGATAATTGCAAAAGGGGAAGCTACTAGGTACTAACCATGCAGGGTACCCAAACTTTTACATCAGCCCAGTTTCTTTTTTATAATTTTTAAAATGTACAAAATGACAATTTTTTTTTGCAACAGAAATGTGTAATCTTTAACTCTATCATTTTTAGAGATCATTTCATCTTCAACGTGCTTAATGGGAGTTTGTCAGCAGGATTGTGCACAGTAACCTACACACAGTGTCAGGTCGGCGCCGTTATACTGATTATATGATACCTTGGTTGATGAAATCAGTCTTGTGGCTGTTGTTTAATCTTAATTTTCAATTTTGAGTTAATGATATGCTTGTGCTTGTGACACCATTTTGGAAACTAAACCCCTCAAAGATTTTATCCAGGGGTATAGTGAGCATTTTAAACTCAGAATTTGATAACATTAGGTCATCATATTGAATATGTGTTGAGCGTAAGTGCTCGCTACTCAAGTTTGCATCCGGTGCTCAGGTATGCACCAAATATTGCAGGTTCTCGAGTGACATGCTCGAGTCACACCCCAAAAAAATGCGCGCATTTGCAATATTCCATGCATACCCGAGCATCTGATGCAAAACTCGAGTAGCGAGCACTTGTGCTCAACACTAGCCGTTATGTCGTCATCATTTTTTTTTTTTACTTTTGAAAAAGCACCAATTCTAACTCCAAACCCTAACACAACTATAACCCTAACCCCTACACAACCCCAACCACAACCCAATCCTCAACTCTAACCCCAACCACAACCCTATCGCCAACCCCAACCTTAACTGCAAAGTATGAAAAAAATTAAAAAAATTATTTTATATTTTTTATCTAACTAAGGGTGTGACAAAGGGGAATTTGAATAACTATGTCTTTATTTTGATCACTGTGATCAAAAGGAGCCAATAGGAAAAATTCCCCATTGTTGCTGGGCACTGGCCGGCAGATCTCGACGGGTGCACTAAGCATGCGTCCGCATTTTTTACAGAAAGATGACAGGGAGGGCTGGGGGACAGATCAGGAGGGCGTGGGTTTGGTGGAGGTATCGGGGAGCTCGGGAAACAATAATTCTCTCTTCTCTGATATAATTTAACATATCAGAGGAGAGAGAAGTTAATTGTAAATTGGATGTTTTTCTCATTTCGGCGATCGCTATTATTCAGTGAATAACAGTGACCACATGACAGGGGACTGTAAAAACTGTCCCTGATCATGTTCTCCAGGGTCTCAGCTACCCCCAGTGACTGAGACCCGGAAGATTTTCCGACGCTGGGGGGGCACTGTACTCGTTAAAAAGCATTGCTGAGGAATTTGTACCCTTAACTGCTGCTGTTAAAAGGTGTATCGGTGGTCATTAAGGGGTTAAGAAGCCACACTGAAGACTCGATCTACAGACACATTTCAGGGCGTTTGCTACTCCTCAGTGCAAAGCAGGAGATCTGATTTGGCTATATCCTGCTGAGGAGGAACAAGCAGCCCAAAACACGCTTCTGAAAATTGAGTTTTTGGTTTGAATTCTTATTCTAAGTCATGTGGAAAGGCTCTTTAAAGGGTTGATAATAACTTTTAGTATTGTTACAGCCAAAAGGTGGCATTATAGTCCTCTTCCTATATGAAGAGACTTTTAATGAACACATGAACTTCGCTATATACGTTAAAAACATAAAATACTAAGTTACCGTATTTTTCACTTTGTAAGACGCACTATTTTTCCCCAAACTTGGGGGGAAAATGGGGGTGAGTCTTACAACGCGTACATGCCTTACCGGGTGTAGGCCGCAGGGGTGTCCAGGTGTCTCCGGATGCCCGGAGGTGCGGTGTGTGTCTCCGATGCCCAGCGGTGTCTCCGGCACTGCCCAAAATCTCATCCGACACTGCGCTGAAATCTTATCTCTCGAGATCTTAGTCCCGAGATCACCATGTGCGCATGCACTGCCCCCGGAGGCAGTCATATTGCCGGAGTCCATCACACTGAGGGAACCGTGAAAGTGTCCCGGGCCACTGGTCTGTCGCAAAATGTCGGCAGAGCCCTGGGCAGTGCCGGAGACACAGCTGGGTACCGGAGACACCCAGCAGCAGCACAAGACCCCCTGGCAGCAATGTAGAGTCGGTGGCCGAGCTGGGGGGGTGGTCCCTCATCACACCGCGCAGAGATGAACAGAGACAAATAGAGGCCATTTTCGGGTGCAACAGATCCAAGCTTTATTCACTCGCTGTCCGCCTGACAGCCTCACAGCACTCCGCAATTTTCCTCAAGGCTCTCCGGTTACAATACACCACAGAACACCGTACTTTCTCCAGGGACGTATATATACGTACCGTCCCTTTACTCTTGTTGATGCTTTTGACAGGTCCGTCACTGTGGCCACCTTAGGCCCGTAAACCAACAGTAATTTCACTGGTCACAACGTCTTTCTTAACACGGTATCCGTAACCTCTGTGCCTCGTCGATATAACCTCTGTGTCTCGTCTATATTGCGGTATTCCTGTCAGGACCACCCGCCTGTTGTTCTCTCTCCTCAGTCCCCTGGTACGGTTTTCCTCACAGCGCACGAACTGTCGTAGTCCTCCTGTCACTGGAGCTCCCCCTGGGGACTGGAACTTTCTGGAACCCTCCCTCAGTATTTATAGCACTCCCGGTCCCCTGTCACTGTAACTCCGCCCCCCATGACCAACGGTTTCTAAAGCCCTAAGCTGATGTCAAGTCCTTTGCTCAAACTCCTCCCTGCCATCTAATGGGCAACCCAAGGTACTGCACGTCCACTACACTTTCCTAGCTGTTTCCCCACTGTAGTAACTGACACCTGTCTAAACTATGCAAACCTATCTTTCTCTATACTGACACGTCCGTCCGTCCATCAGGTCACCTCCCCTACAGCAACACAAGACCCCCTGGCAGCAGCGCGCTGCACATCGAAGCACCCCCTCATTCCTGCCTGCTGCATCATCCAACTCCTGCCACCTCCAGCAGTGACCCTGGGACCCCACTTCACCGCAGCCACCACTCCCGGTAAGCATTAAGACGCATGTATTATAAGAAGCACCACCATTTTATTAAAAAAATATTTTTCTTATTTTTCTCCTTAAAATTTGGGGTGCGTCTTATAATCCGTAGTGTCTTATAAAGCGAAAAATGCAGTAACTTTTTTTTATTAAAAAGTGCAAAGCCATCCAACACCAATGTGTACCTAAATATGGATGGTCCATATCACTAATATCTTACCTCTCCATGTGCCAAACCAGTCCGTTATGGAGAAGCAAAAGAAAACCAGTCACAACTTGCAATTAAAACCTTGTGTGAGAAAGTTGGCGCTTTTATTTGGATGTCCATCGGCCACCCTGAAACGTGATCACAGAGTGCTGCAGCTGCACTTTTTTTCAACTCGGAACATTTGTGAAGGTCAGCCACAGTCTAGACTTCATAGTATATCATGATTTCAGTATATAGAACATGCAGCATACAGAATATTTTTCATTATTTTGCAGCTTATAGAACATGCAAGTTATCTATAGGGAGTTACAAACATGGGTTATATAAAAAAATTAAAAAAAATATTTATTTTTTTTTTAAAATGACCCTGCTTTTTCCAGTTAAAAGTTTACAAACTTAAAAACAAGCATATTTAGTACTGCTACGTCCATAAAAGTACAATTTATCAAAATATAAAATTCTCTAAGCCATATAGTACATATGAGAATTGTTTTGAAGAAAACATATCAAAACAACAAAATTGTAATTTTTTGGATCACGACACCAAAAAATTCAATAAATGGAGATCAAAACATTGCAAGTACCCTGAAATGGTATAATTAAAAAGTACAGCTTACCATGCTATAATAAGCCATCACACAGGTCCATTAATGGAAAATTTAATAAGACATGGGTCTCAGAAAAAGGCTAAACAAAATTTAAATAAAGAAATTAAATGATTTTTTACAAAATTCTGATTTTTTTTAAGCCACTAAAATAGTAGATAAAACTGTACTGGTAATGCTGTATTCACAATGACCTGGAGAATTAACAAGGCAGGTAATTTTTACTGCACAAGAGATGCCATAAAAACGAAACACAAAAAGCAATAGCGGAATATTTTTTTTTTTCACTTCTTCACTATTTCATCACATTTGAAATTTTTTTTTCATGATTTTTAGTACATTACATGGTAAAGTACATGGTATCATTTACAATTATAACTTGTCTTGCAGGAAAAAAGCCATCATACAGCTATGTAAGTGGAAAAATGAAACAATAATGGTTCTTGGAAAAAGAGGGAAAAAAATAAAGCACAAAAAAATAAAACTGGCTGCTTCGTAAGGGGTTAAATATTTTAGAACAAAAGATGAGTGCAAGTTAATACAATATATTTTTTTCACTCACATCTAAAAGACTAATGGCAGAAACTTGTAAAAATGTGCAGTCAAATATTATTCAGTGACTCTTGGTTGTAGTTTAACATTTCTGGAATGTCCCAAGGTGTCTAGGAACGTTACGTTAGGACTTTGCTTTAATCCTCACACCATGTTACCTATACATGTCCCCAAAAGACATGGCGAAATGTGTTTATTAATGAGCTACCAGCAGGAGGGAGAACAGCAGGCAAGATGCACATCTGTTCCTATGTATCCCTTCAATAGCAGGGAATGAGGGGGATATACAGGACAACAGAGATGAGGCTCTCTTTAGGTGGCCTCAAAAAATAAAATCTGGAGATTTTTGACAGACCACCCCTGTGAGAAGAAATGCCTGTGGGGAGCTTAAACAAATAACCTAAGAGCAAGAATCCAAGAGGATTCTTTAATCCAGATGGCATAATGGTTGTGATATCTATGCCGTTTTATCTCAATATTGCTGAAACAGTAAATTCCCCTTTAAAAGGAATGTGTCATCCAGAAATTAACTATTTATTTTATATTAAATGTCCTTTTTTATGCATTTATTAATATATATATATATATACTGTACTGTATAAGTGTGTATATATATGTGCGTGTGTATGTATATATATATATATATATACACTCACTGGCCACTTTATTAGGTACACCTGTCCAACTGTGTGTTAAGACTTAATTTCTAATCAGCCAATCACATGGCGGCAACTCAGTGCATTTAGGCATGTAGACATGGTCAAGACAATCTCCTGCAGTTCAAACCGAGCATCAGTATGGGGAAGAAAGGTGATTTGAGTGCCTTTGAACGTGGCATGATTGTTGGTGCCAGAAGGGCTGGTCTGAGAATTTCAGAAACTGCTGATCTACTGGGATTTTCACGCACAACCATCTCTAGGGTTTACAGAGAATGGTCCGAAAAAGAAAAAAAATCCAGGGAGCGGCAGTTCTGTGGCCGGAAATGCCATGTTGATGCCAGAGGTCAGAGGAGAATGGGCAGACTGGTTCGAGCTGATAGAAAGGCAACAGTGACTCAAATTGCCACCCGTTACAACCAAGGTGGCCAGAAGAGCATCTCTGAACGCACAGTGCGTCGAACTTTGAGGCAGATGGGCTACAGCAGCAGAAGACCACACTGGGTACCACTCCTCTCAGCTAAGAACAGGAAACTGAGGCTACAATTTGCACAAGCTCATCGAAATTGGACAGTAGAAGATTGGAAAAACGTTGCCTGGTCTGATGAGTCTCGATTTCTGCTGCGACATTCGGATGGTAGGGTCAGAATTTGGCGTAAACAACATGAAAGCATGGATCCATCCTGCCTTGTATCAACGGTTCAGGCTGGTGGTGGTGGTGTCATGGTGTGGGGAATTTTTTCTGGGCACTCTTTGGGCCCCTTGGTACCAATTGAGCATCGTTGCAACGCCACAGCCTACCTGAGTATTGTTGCTGACCATGTCCATCCCTTTATGACCACAATGTACCCAACATCTGATGGCTACTTTCAGCAGGATAATGCGCCATGTCCTAAAGCTCGAATCATCTCAGATTGGTTTCTTGAACATGACAATGAGTTTACTGTACTCAAATGGCCTCCTCAGTCACCAGATCTCAATCCAATAGAGCATCTTTGGGATGTGGTGGAACGGGAGATTCGCATCAGGGATGTGCAGCCGACAAATCTGCGCCAACTGTGTGATGCCATCATGTCAATATGGTCCAAAATCTCTGAGGAATGCTTCCAGCACCTTGTTGAATCTCTGCCACGAAGAATTGAGGCAGTTCTGAAGGCAAAAGGGGGTCCAACCCCTTACTAGCATGGTGTACCTAATAAAGTGGCCAGTGAGTGTATATACACACACACACACATATACATACACGCACACACATATATATACACACTTATACAGTATATATATATCGTAAGGCAGCGGTAGCACCGTACGCAGTGAAAAGTGACCCACAAAATTCAAACACAAAAGTCTCTTTAATGTGTTATCTTCACACATAAAAGTCCAATCCACACAAGTGAATATAACTTCAGTGCATATAATTAATATCCATTTCACCATTTGCAGAATATATATTATATGGCATCCTTCATTTTACAGACACTAAACACGCCAGTCTTCCTCTGACTAGTTCCCGTGGGTGTTTATGCGCCGTATCCAAGACTCTGTTCACACAGCATTACATGTTGCAGACTCTACACACGCTAGCCCTCCTCTGACTAGTTCCCGCTGTATCACAGTCTCTTTACTCACACAGCCGTACACAGTCCAAAATATCCTCTGGATCACAGCCGGGCACCATGCCCACCTGTTTTGCAATCATTACACATGCCAGTCTTGTTTCAGGCACAGGACATCCACCTCCGGGCACAGGACTATCCACATCCAAGACCAGTCACCATGGACAACTTGCATCTCTGTGTACGTGGTGAGTTGCCAGGCCTCTCTCTGGCCCTGACACACCTGAGACTCACTAAATACTCACTCACTCCTACTCAGATCTCACTAACCCTTTCCTGCAGGGCTTTTATTGCAGAAACCTGTGGCTTTCAGCCACATGGAAGACTTGGATCCAGAATGGAACAGACTGCAACCCTATCATACTGCAATCTGTTTCAAACACACCATCCAGAGCAGGTTTTCCCTACCTCTGTCCAAGACTAACACTTTACTTCTAAAACTTACTTCTATTATCAGTTTGCATTGCAGTCACAGCTATGCCCATGACTGTGTAGGTAATAGCAGGTACGCAGGATGCAGTGACGAGACGCGAGACTGAGTTGTACTTTGGGGAGAAACTTTTATAACTTTAAGCCGCTAGGGCTATACTAAGCGACCAAAACAAGGTAACCGCTATTGTCTTCGCAGAGACTCAGCAAAAAACCAACACTTTTAAAGAGAACACGACTAACCCGGCAAAGGCCGGTTACTATAGGGCCACGATACGGCCGACTAAGGGTCCTTATTTCCTATAGTGTCACTTATCCATCCTGACGTCCCTCGGCATCTCTGATGAAGCTGCTTTGGCGTCGCAGCCACTGGACCCAGCTGCTGAAGATCTGTCGTAGTCTTCGGGCGCCCCAGTGCCCAGGAGGAGTTGGGGCACAACAGGCCGTGAGGGAGTCCTTTGATGAGGTAACCCCCTGTAGAAACAGCGGGGTTCCGCTAGTTAGCGAGTTCAGACTCCAGTCCCCAAGCAGGGTTGTGTCGCAGTTACCAGGATTGGCGGTTGGCAGGCCACGTGCACGGCCTGGGCCTTGGCAAAGAGTTTCTCTGTAGGCAAGGAGTAGGCCCCAACTGCCAACTGCAGCGGGGTGATGTCAGCTGCAGGCGATGATGAACAGGCCGCAGCCAGGGGCTGAAGCGGGACGGCAGCGGGCAGGCCACAGCCGCGGGCTGGAGTGAAGCGGCAGCGGCCGTGAGAGGTGGCGCGCAGGCCGCAATGGGCTGGAGCACAGCGGCAACGGCTGCAGACGACCGCGGGCAGGTCGTGACCCCGGATTGGAGTGAAGCGGCAGTCTCTTGTCGGTAAGTTCGGCGCTTCCTCTCCACAGGCCACTGTAAATCTCTCCTCTGCCACTGGTCTCCTCTCTGGTCACCGTCTGTCACTCTGGACCTCTCAAACTCCCACAGTCTCTTGCTTCGTGTCTGCCGTTCCACCAACTGACTCCCCTGCGCGCTCCCTGTCCCTTTTATACCCACACCTCCCTTTGCTGTCCTGTCACTCCCAGCAGTCCACTCTCCTCCTCCATTCCCCGGGTACAGTTCCCTTAGGAACCTAGATGGCCGTCCCCTTGGTTCCAGCCCGGACACTCTGCGGGGGCCCTCCTCCCTACAACTGCCATGCACACCTTTGGCCTTCATACACCTCCGTGCATATCCTGGAGAGACAACACAGCGACCCCTACCTGTGACATCGGTCACTGCTTCACCATTGCAATCCCAGCTAACCCTGTGACCGCAATGCATTCCCATAGCCTCAATTTGCCTCCATGCATATCTTAGCTTGCAATCAATAAGGTTATTAGTAATTATCTGATCAATGATCTGCCATGCTGAAGGCACTTGAGCATGCAAATCATCAAGATGTGCTGTTGGCAGATCCATTTCCAAATGCCGACCAATAACATCCAAGATGTGTACGATGGAAGATAAGTGTAGAAAAGCTACAGAGCATTGTAGCATGGTAATGCTATGCAGGCTGGTGATGTGGTGTTGAAAAGTGGCTTCTGGGACACTTTCATGTTCCCTCGTGAAGGTCTCTTCATGGAGTTGCCGATTTGGTCTCCAGATCAATCTCCAGTTATCTTTGTATCAGACAAAAGGCAAAACAAGAGGACAGAACTGCAACGCAGCCTCCAATGCCTTTTTCTTGGTACCATGAAAGCCTTTGAGAGCAGTGGTGACTGAGGTCAATGAAAAACCTGTACCTGGAGCTTTGGCTTCTAATTAAATGTTGTGCAAACACCTTCAGATAGTTTGTGTAATGTATAATAATTAGATCTGTCTCTTTAAGCAAGTCAGACTTATGGGACTTGGGGGGTGGAGACAAGAGGGATGAGAAGGGAAGTTTCAGTTTCACTTCTGTGTAGCATGGGAATGCAACTGTTATGCTGTGTGCTGGAGGACGAAGAATAAAACATATCTAAAGTTTAATACCTTGAATTCTTCATAACGTGTGGATATTACAACTGGCGACGAGGATGGGATATAATCACCTACTGCTGTGAGTACAGACTATATTTTACCGCTTCACACGCCAGCACCACTGAGAGACTCTATCATGGCTGACTACTTGCACACATTCCCACAATTTGATATGACTGATGTCATTAATCTCTCCCATAACTGGAGAAAATGGCTAAACAGATTTGAGAATTTCCTAGAAGCCATGGACATAAAGGAGGAGAAAAGAAAGAGAGCTTTGCTCCTGCATTGTGCAGGCACAGGAGTCTATGACATATACAGTACGTTACCTGCAGCAGAAACAGATACATACAGCAACTGCACTAAAGCTCTCACTGGCTACTTCAACCCCAAACAGAACATCAGATATGAAAGATATAAATTCAGGATTGCCAAGCAGCTTCCAGAAGAGTCCATAGACACTTATGTCACACGGCTGAAAGAGTTAGCACATGGATGTGCCTTTACAGATGTAGATGATGAAATCCTAACTCAAATAATTGTCACCTGCTCGTCTAATAACCTAAGGCGTAAGGCTCTGCAGCAGGATATCTCTCTACATGATTTGCTCAAAATGGCCCGTGCTATAGAAATAGCAGATCATCAGGCTACCGTAACGGAGAATGGGGATAAATTACATGTGCATAATCTCAAACAGAAAAATTTACCAGACAAACAAGCCCAGAAACAGAAGAAATGTTATAGATGTGGACAGGATTTCCCTCACCACCAGAACAAATGTCCAGCTATGGGACAAACCTGCAGTAAATGTGGAAAAGGGAATCATTTGCAGCTGTTTGCAAATCAGCGCACTACAAGCCTCCGCTGCCTATGACAAAATCTGCAGATGTAAAAGTGATAAATCAGGACACAGAAGAAATGTCTGCGACTGAGAACTATGTGTTCACTACCTCTGTCACTGGTTCAGTACAGTCTCCCTGTGTTACACTCTCATTCTGCAACACTGACATTACCTTTACAATAGATACAGGAGCTTCAGTGGATAGCATAGATGGCACTACATATGAACAATTGAAAACAAGGCCAGTCTTACAACAAGTGCAGACTAAAATCTTTCCTTATGGATCTAAAACACCTCTAGCTATAATGGGACAATTTGATGCTGAAATTAGATATAAAGAAAACAGGCAGAAAACCACTTTCCACACATTACAAGGATCGGGAGGCTGTCTTCTCAGCTATCACACTGCCTTGGAGCTAGGGCTCATCCAGATTATTCATACCATAACTGACCCTGCGGATATGGATGTACAAACTATGGTGAACAGCTTTCCCTCCCTATTTAGTGGTTTGGGAAAACTAAAGGACTCTCAAGTATACCTTCATGTGGATGACAATGTTCGTCCAGTAGCCCAGCCTCACAGGCGTATTCCATTTCACCTGAGACAGAAGGTAGAAAAGGAACTCCAATTGCTCATGGATGAGGACGTTATTGAAACTGTTACTGGTCCCACTCCGTGGGTCTCTCCACTTGTGGTAGTTCCAAAACCAAAGACTCCTGATCAAGTGAGACTGTGTGTTGACATGCGCCTGCCCAACACCGCTATCCAGAGGGAAAGACATATCTCACCTACGATTGATGACATTATTTATTTATTAAATGGAGCCACCGTCTTCTCAAAGCTCGACCTCAATAAGGGATATCATCAATTAGAACTGAGTCCAGAGTCCCGATATTTGACCACATTTTCCACCCATGTGGGCCTCAGAAGATACAAAAGATTGACTTTTGGAGTCTGCTCAGCAGCAGAAATTTTTCAGGATGCAATAAGGAGTGTCATTCAACACATCCCAAATGCCTTTAATTACAGTGATGACATATTGGTTTTTGGTAAAACTCAAGCTGAGCATAATCGTGCTCTATATGCTATCTTCGAATGTCTGCTTTCTGCTGGACTCACTTTAAACAAAGAGAATTGCGAGTTTGACAAGGGTTCATTAGAATTCTATGGTCACATCTTCTCGGCAAAAGGAGTACAAACAGACTCCAAGAAAGTGGAAGCTATCAGAACAGCCTCAATTCCACAGGATGCCAGTGAAGTGCGTTCTTTCCTTGGAATGGCAAGTTACTGTGCTAGATATATTCCGAATTTTTCAACAATCAGCAATCCACTACGGGAACTTACAAAACAAAGTTGTATTTTTCAATGGTCTCAAGACTGTCAGGCCTCTTTTGAAACAATTAAAAATGAACTCTGCTCGACAACCACTATGGCTTATTTTGATCCAGCTCTTCGAACTGAACTGATTGTGGACGCCAGTCCCGTGGGACTGGGTGCAATTCTAGCGCAGTACAAGGATGACAATCAAAATCCTCACATCATTTCTTATGCAAGTAAGAGTTTAACAAACACTGAAAGAAAATATTCTCAACCTGAAAAAGAAAGCTTGGCAGTTGTCTGGGGATGTGAACACTTTCACTTATTTCTCTATGGAGCTCCCTTCACCATTGTCACAGATCATCAAGCACTTCTTACAATTTTTGGAAATCCCAGAGCTAAAATGCCTGCACGAATTGAACGATGGGGTCTACGTCTACAGGACTACAACTATAAAATTGTTCACAAACCTGGAAAATACAGCAATCCGGCTGATTATCTTTCAAGACATCCTACTAATGATGATATACCTGTGCATTCCTCCATTGAAGAATACCTACGTTTTGTTACAGATCATGCCGTGCCAAAAGCACTTTCTCTTGATCAATTTATAAATGAAACAACAAAAGACAAGACACTCTGTGCCCTAATACAAATCATCCAAAATCGAAGGTGGCATGAAATTCAAAAGGAAAAATTTCCTGATTCTGAGATTGATCTGAAGGAGTTAAAACTATTCTCAAACGTACGTGAGGAATTATCAGTCACTGAAGAACACCTCATTCTTCGAGGTACCAAACTAGTTGTACCTAAGACTTTGCGTAACTTAGTCATACAGATAGCACATGAAGGTCATTTAGGAATTGTTGGCACAAAGAAGTTACTCAGAGAAAAAGTGTGGTTCCCAAATATGGATCACTTGGTGGAAGAAAAGATTAGACGCTGTTCTACTTGTCAATTAATCACTCCATCATCAACCTTAGAGCCATTACAAATGTCTCCGTTACCCACTGCTGTCTGGGAGGAAGTGGCAGTCGATATATATGGACCATTGCCAAATGGCCAATACATTCTCGTAACAATTGATGAATATTCTCGATACCCTGTCATTTCATTTATCTCTTCAACATCTGCTAATAATGTTATACCAGAGCTGGACGACATTTTCTCGGCATATGGTATTCCAAGAGTGGTCAAAACAGACAATGGACCTCCATTCAATGGACATGTGTTTACACAATTTTCTGAATACTTGGGATTCAATCACAGGAAAATCACACCTTGCTGGCCGCAAGCCAATGGAATTGTGGAACGTTTTATGTGCACTCTGGGGAAGCGTATCAAGGCAGCGAGTCTGGAGCACATCCCACTGAAATAGTCATTATACAAATTCATGCGTAATTACCGCAATACGCCACACTCCACTACTAATGCTGCTCCAGCTCATTTAATGTTCAGCAGAACCCTGCGTATACATCTCCCTGATGTGACCAGCCATCCCCGACCGAGTGACTCCTCAGTGAGATCCACAGATTTCTCCAACAAACAAGCCATGAAACGTTATGCAGACAGAAGGCGAAGGACACAGTCAAGTGCCATCGAAAGAGGGGATGTCGTGGTGGTACGTCAAAGACCAACCAACAAGAACTCACCTGTATATGGTCCTGCAAAATATTATGTTACTAAAAGGAAAGGCAGCATGATCACAGCTGAACGAGATGGACACTCCATAACGCGAAATTCTTCATATTTTAAAGTCATACCGCAGAATGATGACAATGAACTCTCTTTGGTGGAAGATTTGGTATCCGATGGTGGAGAGGACCAACAAGAGGTAGCTGGTCCATCAATAATGAACCCTCTCAATGAGCCCAGACGTTATCCTACACGAGAGAGAAGAGCTCCATCGAGGCTTATTGAAGAAGTGTAATTACAGTTTTGTTTTGTTTTGTTTTTTTGTTTGTTTCTCTGGTTTTGGAATTGAACAAATAAGACAAAACGGACATATGATTTCTTTGGACGTTTTCATGTTGTTGCATTTATCAGTAATATGGGTTATTTATAAAAAAAAAAAAAAAGGGGATGATGTAATGTATAATAATTAGATCTGTCTCTTTAAGCAAGCCAGACTTATGGGACTTGGGGGGTGGAGACAAGAGGGATGAGAAGGGAAGTTTCAGTTTCACTTCTGTGTAGCATGGGAATGCAACTGTTATGCTGTGTGCTGGAGGACGAAGAATAAAACATATCTAAAGTTTAATACCTTGAATTCTTCATAACGTGTGGATATTACAGTTTGCATAGACATTCTTTACCGTCTTAAGGCCCCTTTACATTTAGCGATGCACCAGCGATCCGACCACGATACGACCCGGTCAGGATCGCTGGTGCATCGCTAAATGGTCGCTAGTGAGCTGCCACACAGGCAGATCTCGCAGCGACGCAGCAGCGGTCGTTACTTACCTTTCACATGCAGCGATGCTGACGTCCTCCCGCCCGCGTCCACACGTCGCTCGTCGGCGCCAGCAGAAAGCGCCCGACGATAAGTGGACCCGGCCGATCTCGCGCGATCAGCGACAGACAGTGGGGGAGCCAGTCGGAGGTAAGTATCACACATAGCGATATCGTTAGCAATATCGCTGCTGCATCATAAAATCGGTGACGCTTTAGCGATATTGCTATGTGTAAAGGCCACTTTAGACTTGAATTGTGATGTCTAATTTTATTTGAAGTACAGATTAGATCATTATGCACCATACTTTGCCTCTTTCAATACAACATTGGCAATGCCATGAAGTGGCCATCATGAGGGAATGTCACAACAATCCAACTCTCAGATTTATGGTGTGCGTGGAGTAATACACGGTAGCTGGAAAACCCTATAGTCTTCATAGCAGTTATACTAGCAATTAGGCATTCTGTTGATTTGGTCATGGACTCAGTGGTGCGGCTAGTTCTCCAAAATGTGTTAAGAACCATTTTTCAACATAACAGTGCCAAATGGCA
Source organism: Dendrobates tinctorius (assembly GCF_039654945.1). Lineage (NCBI taxonomy): Eukaryota > Metazoa > Chordata > Amphibia > Anura > Dendrobatidae > Dendrobates > Dendrobates tinctorius. The sequence continues at coordinate 7,108,340 of NW_027361838.1, read as the reverse complement.
TGTTGCTTGTGCCGTTTTCGACCAAAGACATCTCAGATGTGCTCATTGAGAGAACTCCGGAGATGCTGCTGGCTGTGTTACACGCTTACTCCACACAGGCTCCTCAAAGTAGCATGAGCAACATGTGATCTAGCATTGTGGTGTTGAAAAACGGCTCCTGGGAGAAATGGCCGTACCACTTGTTCCACAATTTATTCATTCTGTACTGCAAATTAAATTGGACATCTCATACCAAGCCTAAAGTGTCACATACTGTCTACACAAACCATTAGAAGGCAATTGCACGATATTGGGCTACAAGTCAGACGTCCAACTCAGCATTACATTGATTTGGTTGTAGAACCAGAGGTATGGCCATTTCACCAAAAGGAGCAGTTTTTCAACACAACAACACCAGGTGGCATGTTGCTCACACTACTAAGTGCAGCATGTGTTGCCTAAATGTGCTCCATTTGAGATAGGTGAACCTAAACAGTGAAGTTCGGCATACTGTTCTAGCACGAACACCGAACACGGACTTCACCAGGAAGTCCGTGTTACTGTAAGAAACAGTATACAGTATACTCACCTAACGCCCTTTTCATTGAATCCCTCATCTACTGTAATAAAACAAAAATAAAAAAAAAGAACAATATCCCTCACCTGGAGGATATCCGTGGAGGGATGTGGCACGGACTCCGCACACATTGTAAGCATCATCATGGGCTCTTAGCCTGCATTCAATTATTGGGTAGTGGCATTTGACTCTTACATGTATAGCCTCTTCTAGGATTCTTTTGGCAGCTTGTATTCATTATCATAGTGGAGTCCCATTGCAAGGTGTTTTACTTTTGGTATATCCATATTTGTCCAATATAGGACGCAGGCTGCCATTCCTATCCTATTGAAGCACAAGCACTATAGATATTACAGCATATTCCTTGAGGCATTCCATATAGGCCTTACTAAGGAAGCTGAATCACACTCAATTATGGGATATTTACATTTTTCACTGCAACTCGCTGTATATAACTACTAGCAAAATGTTTGGAAAATTTTGCTTACATTTTTACATTTTTTCTTTCTTGGTGTTGCAATTTTCTGTGTTGAAGAATGTACAGTATATACAGTACTGTGCAAAAGTTTTAGGCAGGTGTGGAATAAATTCCTGCAAAGTAGAAAATAGAAGTCTCAATAGTATATTTTTAACAAATTAACAAAATGCAAAGTAAGGCTAGGTTCATATTAGCGTTTGAGTCCGCAGTGTATCATCCGCATCCCCAAACGCATGCAAAAATACATGTTTATACAGCGTTTTTTATCCTCATCATCTTACGCATGACGCCAAAAAAGCTGCGTTTTTTGAATGCGTTTGTGTTGTTTATGCGCATGCGTAAGATATTTCCAATGTTTTGCAGTAGCTTTTCTTGACATCAGACACCCAGTAGGCATGTCTCATGGTATTTATACATATACAGTACAGTATATATATATTGTAAGGTAGCGCTCACTGAGTGTATTGGGGAACACTCGCTTGGTAGCAGATTAACAGGGTCCGGCACCGGGTTTTCCACAACAACGTCCATACGGTTTATTGCTAGACGGTATAAACCATGGAAGCATGAAAGAAACAATAACAGTCTTACAGCAGACCACACAAATGTTCATAGTGGAGCTCCGCTCTCTTAGCCCTGTGGTCACACAGGCTGTGCTTTGTCCAGCAATCAGGCTCTATAGCCTTACAGTTATTTTCCCCTGTCTGGGGTTACCTCTTAGTTGCTTCCTATTTAGGATGTCTCCTGGGGACTGTCCCACACACACAGGCCATTATTCACAAGCCTCACCCCGTCAGTGGCCTCCGCATGTGCGCTTCAGGAAGGCAGCACACCTTCTAGCATGTCGGCCTTCCGGGACCTTCAACACGGACCAATCAGATCCATGCACAGACTCATGTGACCAGACCTCAGGCACATTATATGGTCCATCACCACACCCACAGGTGAGTCATGGATCACATGGTTCATGACCTCATTGCAGGCTCTGCAGATTCACAACCACACACATATCTTCAGACAAAACTGGGTACAATGAGCCCCCTCACCAGAGTGTGTGATACATGGGTAGCCAGACCCTCCCAACTCTCATAGCTACCCATAGCCCGGCCCCAAATGTGAACAGCAACTACTTAAAAATCTACATTCACTTAAGAAAAACACTCCGGCTACATCACAGGGAGCTACCATCCCTGTGACACATACCTTCCATTAACCACTTGACCACCTGTCACACCACAATATATATATACACACACACATACATACACACTGCACTGAGGAAATCCTCATCTTTGGCTGTTGTATCAACCTGCAAGATGGATCTTGACCTGTACAGCTTCCTAGAAGATCTGGATTTACAACTGAAATTGGCTGCTGCCTTTGCTTTTGCTTGTCAAGAACAAAGAAGAAGAGAAAGACGGATAAGACGTCGTCATCGCTATTGGCAACACCCCATCCTTGAACTCCGAGAGAGCCGTGGAGCCTACCACTCTTTGTACACAGAGCTGCAGCAAAACCCAGAGAAGTTTTTTGACTACACGAGGAAGTCGGAACAGAGCTTCCATCACTTGCTGCTACGTGTCCATGGATCCATTGCCAGTCAGGACACCGCTCCCTCGAGCAATTCCTGCTGAGGAATGTCTTTTGGTCACCCTGAGGTATGTAATTTGGAAAAAGAAACACCTGTCATTAATATGATTGCTATAAAAGCCATGTACTGATTTCTTTTTTCTCATTTTCTGTTCTGCAGATTTCTGGCTACCACAGAGACATTATCATCACTCTATTTTAAGTTCAGGATTGGAGTGTCTACCCTTTCTGGAATTATTGTAGACACTTGTCGTGCTTAAGTTGACATTCTGCAGCAAGAATTCCTCCCCCAACCCACAACTGAACTCTGGCTTGAAAATGCTTCCAAATTTCAGGAAATTTGTAGTTTTCCTAACTGTGTGGGGGCTGTGGACGGCAAACACATTAGGATTATAAAACCAGCTGAAAGTGGAACAGAGTACTTCAATTATAAAAAATACTTTTCCATTGTTCTAATGGCTATTGCGGATGTTGAGCGTAGATTTGTTGACATGGACATTGGCTCATTTGGACGAGGAAATGACTCGCAGACTTTTAAAAACTGACACGGGCCAACGTCTGTATGGGAATGATTTTAATTTTCCGTCGCCACGGCCTCTTCCCAACACTGATGGACCGCCAATACCTTTTGTTGTTGTTGGAGGTGAAATGTTCCAAATGTGTGCCAACCTCATTAACCCCTACTCACGTCGGAACTTAAATCACACAAAAAAATTTCAACTACCGACTGACAAGGGCATGAAGAACCGTGGAGTGTGCATTTGGATTGCTGTTTCGAAATGGTGCATTTTGTGCACATCCATTAATCTAAAAATTGACACTATTGATGAGGTTGTGAAAGCATGTGTTGTTCTGCACAACTACATCCTGGTAAAAGAGCGACCAAACTTACAACCTGGCGAACCTGTTACATTGCATGATTACCAATTTCACCCTCTGAGAACCACAGTGGAAGTTGCCCAGATGAGGGATAATTTTGCTGCTTACTTTGTTTCACATAATGGATGTGTAGCATGGCAAGACAAAATGATTTAAGCTGCTAAGTAAATTATGTTTAAATTTACCTGTAATGTCAAAATTACATACCTGTTATACTTAAATGTACCTGTGATGTTAAAATGTACATGTAATGTTAAAATTTATCCCTGTTTGCTGAGTTAAATAATAAACTACCTTCCCTCAAAAATAAAGTGTGTTTGTGGCGGCGGTGCATAAAGATACAAATAAAACAAGATATAGTGCAAACAAAATACAACTTTTATTTTCAAAACTTTGACAAAAAAGAAGGGTTAAGGTTGAGGTGATTGCATCGCGGTTTACATGAGGGTGAGATGGGGTGGACCTTGGGGGTGTGGAGCTGTGGGGATTGGTTGGTAGTTGATGAAGAAGCAGTTACAGGGGAAGGGTCTACAGGGGAAGGGGCAACAAATTGAAGGATTTGATCAGGGATGGCAGTGGAGACATTGGGGATAGATGACAAAGTGGAATCATGGGAATCGATAGACAAACAGGAAGGAACAGTCAGAGACACAATGGAAGGTATTGACAAATTGGTTGTTGAGGGTGGAGATGGTGGGTTCAATGTGGGAATAGTTTTTTGGCTAATGGTTTTTGTCCTGGTGGAAATATTTTTTTTGGACCTCTGTTTTCTTGGCAAAGTGGGAGTGGTGACCTCTGTAGCAGTCATCTGGCATGGTGCTGGACTGGGCCACATTGTAGATACTGCTGGTTGCAGGGGTGTTGGACTGGGCAGGGGTGCTGGACTAGGCAGGGGTGCTGGACTGGGCAGCGTCATTGATACTGCTGGCTGCATGGGTGCTGGACTCTGGAGCATGGTGGATGATGCCGGCTGCAGGGTTGATGAACTTAATTAAAAACACACGTGACATGCACAAATGTGAACAAGTCTGTTGGACAATGTTCACACCACCCTGACTGAAACACAATCAGAGAGCACAGAATGACAAATGTGCAAAAATACCTTGCAGTAAGAAATATGACAGTAGTCAGCAAGTGCTGATAAAAGGTAATAACAAATACAGGGTATTTAGTCGATACGTTTTTTTGCAAAAAAATGTATACCAAGCTGCTCCACCTCGTCAAGGTAACCCGTATCGAAGCAGTCCCTATCTAATGTATTTAAAACCTGAACATATGAACAGTGTCTAAATGAGCAGGATTAAGATAGGCGCTTTCTAGTATGGGCACGTGGTGCAAGACAGCTCCTTATGTGCATATCACACAAGAGAGGGGTGGGGTCTCTCAAATCATGCATAAGCACGAAAAAACTGGATTAAAAACACACGTGACATGCACAAATGTGAACAAGTCTGTTGGACAATGTTCACACCACCCTGACTGAAACACAATCAGAGAGCACAGAATGACAAATGTGCAAAAATACCTTGCAGTAAGACATATGACAGTAGTCAGCAAGTGCTGATAAAAGGTAATAACAAATACAGGGTATTTAGTCGATACGTTTTTTTGCAAAAAAATGTATACCAAGCTGCTCCACCTCGTCAAGGTAACCCGTATCGAAGCAGCCCCTATCTAATGTATTTAAAACCTGAACATATGAACAGTGTCTAAATGAGCAGGATTAAGATAGGCGCTTTCTAGTATGGGCACGTGGTGCAAGACAGCTCCTTATGTGCATGTCACACAAGAGAGGGGTGGGGTCTCTCAAATCATGCATAAGCACAAAAAACTGGATTAAAAACACACGTGACATGCACAAATGTGAACAAGTCTGTTGGACAATGTTCACACCACCCTGACTGAAACACAATCAGAGAGCACAGAATGACAAATGTGCAAAAATACCTTGCAGTAAGACATATGACAGTAGTCAGCAAGTGCTGATAAAAGGTAATAACAAATACAGGGTATTTAGTCGATACGTTTTTTTGCAAAAAAATGTATACCAAGCTGCTCCACCTCGTCAAGGTAACCCGTATCGAAGCAGTCCCTATCTAATGTATTTAAAACCTGAACATTTGAACAGTGTCTAAATGAGCAGGATTAAGATAGGCGCTTTCTAGTATGGGCACGTGGTGCAAGACAGCTCCTTATGTGCATGTCACACAAGAGAGGGGTGGGGTCTCTCAAATCATGCATAAGCACGAAAAAACTGGATTAAAAACACACGTGACATGCACAAATGTGAACAAGTCTGTTGGACAATGTTCACACCACCCTGACTGAAACACAATCAGAGAGCACAGAATGACAAATGTGCAAAAATACCTTGCAGTAAGACATATGACAGTAGTCAGCAAGTGCTGATAAAAGGTAATAACAAATACAGGGTATTTAGTCGATACGTTTTTTTGCAAAAAAATGTATACCAAGCTGCTCCACCTCGTCAAGGTAACCCGTATCGAAGCAGTCCCTATCTAATGTATTTAAAACCTGAACATATGAACAGTGCCTAAATGAGCAGGATTAAGATAGGCGCTTTCTAGTATGGGCACGTGGTGCAAGACAGCTCCTTATGTGCATGTCACACAAGAGAGGGGTGGGGTCTCTCAAATCATGCATAAGCACGAAAAAACTGGATTAAAAACACACGTGACATGCACAAATGTGAACAAGTCTGTTGGACAATGTTCACACCACCCTGACTGAAACACAATCAGAGAGCACAGAATGACAAATGTGCAAAAATACCTTGCAGTAAGACATATGACAGTAGTCAGCAAGTGCTGATAAAAGGTAATAACAAATACAGGGTATTTAGTCGATACGTTTTTTTGCAAAAAAATGTATACCAAGCTGCTCCACCTCGTCAAGGTAACCCGTATCGAAGCAGTCCCTATCTAATGTATTTAAAACCTGAACATATGAACAGTGTCTAAATGAGCAGGATTAAGATAGGCGCTTTCTAGTATGGGCACGTGGTGCAAGACAGCTCCTTATGTGCATGTCACACAAGAGAGGGGTGGGGTCTCTCAAATCATGCATAAGCACGAAAAAACTGGATTAAAAACACACGTGACATGCACAAATGTGAACAAGTCTGTTGGACAATGTTCACACCACCCTGACTGAAACACAATCAGAGAGCACAGAATGACAAATGTGCAAAAATACCTTGCAGTAAGACATATGACAGTAGTCAGCAAGTGCTGATAAAAGGTAATAACAAATACAGGGTATTTAGTCGATACGTTTTTTTGCAAAAAAATGTATACCAAGCTGCTCCACCTCGTCAAGGTAACCCGTATCGAAGCAGTCCCTATCTAATGTATTTAAAACCTGAACATATGAACAGTGTCTAAATGAGCAGGATTAAGATAGGCGCTTTCTAGTATGGGCACGTGGTGCAAGACAGCTCCTTATGTGCATGTCACACAAGAGAGGGGTGGGGTCTCTCAAATCATGCATAAGCACGAAAAAACTGGATTAAAAACACACGTGACATGCACAAATGTGAACAAGTCTGTTGGACAATGTTCACACCACCCTGACTGAAACACAATCAGAGAGCACAGAATGACAAATGTGCAAAAATACCTTGCAGTAAGACATATGACAGTAGTCAGCAAGTGCTGATAAAAGGTAATAACAAATACAGGGTATTTAGTCGATACGTTTTTTTGCAAAAAAATGTATACCAAGCTGCTCCACCTCGTCAAGGTAACCCGTATCGAAGCAGTCCCTATCTAATGTATTTAAAACCTGAACATATGAACAGTGTCTAAATGAGCAGGATTAAGATAGGCGCTTTCTAGTATGGGCACGTGGTGCAAGACAGCTCCTTATGTGCATGTCACACAAGAGAGGGGTGGGGTCTCTCAAATCATGCATAAGCACGAAAAAACTGGATTAAAAACACACGTGACATGCACAAATGTGAACAAGTCTGTTGGACAATGTTCACACCACCCTGACTGAAACACAATCAGAGAGCACAGAATGACAAATGTGCAAAAATACCTTGCAGTAAGACATATGACAGTGGGAGTGTTGACCTCTGTAGCAGTCATCTGGCATGGTGCTGGACTGGGCCACATTGTAGATACTGCTGGTTGCAGGGGTGTTGGACTGGGAAGGGGTGCTGGACTAGGCAGGGGTGCTGGACTGGGCAGCGTCATTGATACTGCTGGCTGCATGGGTGCTGGACTCTGGAGCATGGTGGATGATGCCGGCTGCAGGGTTGATGAACTTAATTAAAAACACACGTGACATGCACAAATGTGAACAAGTCTGTTGGACAATGTTCACACCACCCTGACTGAAACACAATCAGAGAGCACAGAATGACAAATGTGCAAAAATACCTTGCAGTAAGACATATGACAGTAGTCAGCAAGTGCTGATAAAAGGTAATAACAAATACAGGGTATTTAGTCGATACGTTTTTTTGCAAAAAAATGTATACCAAGCTGCTCCACCTCGTCAAGGTAACCCATATCGAAGCAGTCCCTATCTAATGTATTTAAAACCTGAACATATGAACAGTGTCTAAATGAGCAGGATTAAGATAGGCGCTTTCTAGTATGGGCACGTGGTGCAAGACAGCTCCTTATGTGCATGTCACACAAGAGAGGGGTGGGGTCTCTCAAATCATGCATAAGCACGAAAAAACTGGATTAAAAACACACGTGACATGCACAAATGTGAACAAGTCTGTTGGACAATGTTCACACCACCCTGACTGAAACACAATCAGAGAGCACAGAATGACAAATGTGCAAAAATACCTTGCAGTAAGACATATGACAGTAGTCAGCAAGTGCTGATAAAAGGTAATAACAAATACAGGGTATTTAGTCGATACGTTTTTTTGCAAAAAAATGTATACCAAGCTGCTCCACCTCGTCAAGGTAACCCGTATCGAAGCAGTCCCTATCTAATGTATTTAAAACCTGAACATATGAACAGTGTCTAAATGAGCAGGATTAAGATAGGCGCTTTCTAGTATGGGCACGTGGTGCAAGACAGCTCCTTATGTGCATGTCACACAAGAGAGGGGTGGGGTCTCTCAAATCATGCATAAGCACGAAAAAACTGGATTAAAAACACACGTGACATGCACAAATCTGAACAAGTCTGTTGGACAATGTTCACACCACCCTGACTGAAACACAATCAGAGAGCACAGAATGACAAATGTGCAAAAATACCTTGCAGTAAGACATATGACAGTAGTCAGCAAGTGCTGATAAAAGGTAATAACAAATACAGGGTATTTAGTCCATACGTTTTTTTGCAAAAAAAATGTATACCAAGCTGCTCCACCTCGTCAAGGTAACCCGTATTGAAGCAGTCCCTATCTAATGTATTTAAAACCTGAACATATGAACAGTGTCTAAATGAGCAGGATTAAGATAGGCGCTTTCTAGTATGGGCACGTGGTGCAAGACAGCTCCTTATGTGCATGTCACACAAGAGAGGGGTGGGGTCTCTCAAATCATGCATAAGCACGAAAAAACTGGATTAAAAACACACGTGACATGCACAAATGTGAACAAGTCTGTTGGACAATGTTCACACCACCCTGACTGAAACACAATCAGAGAGCACAGAATGACAACTGTGCAAAAATACCTTGCAGTAAGACATATGACAGTGGGAGTGGTGACCTCTGTAGCAGTCATCTGGCATGGTGCTGGACTGGGCCACATTGTAGATACTGCTGGTTGCAGGGGTGTTGGACTGGGAAGGGGTGCTGGACTAGGCAGGGGTGCTGGACTGGGCAGCGTCATTGATACTGCTGGCTGCATGGGTGCTGGACTCTGGAGCATGGTGGATGATGCCGGCTGCAGGGTTGATGAACTTAATTAAAAACACACGTGACATGCACAAATGTGAACAAGTCTGTTGGACAATGTTCACACCACCCTGACTGAAACACAATCAGAGAGCACAGAATGACAAATGTGCCAAAATACCTTGCAGTAAGACATATGACAGTAGTCAGCAAGTGCTGATAAAAGGTAATAACAAATACAGGGTATTTAGTCGATACGTTTTTTTGCAAAAAAATGTATACCAAGCTGCTCCACCTCGTCAAGGTAACCCGTATCGAAGCAGTCCCTATCTAATGTATTTAAAACCTGAACATATGAACAGTGTCTAAATGAGCAGGATTAAGATAGGCGCTTTCTAGTATGGGCACGTGGTGCAAGACAGCTCCTTATGTGCATGTCACACAAGAGAGGGGTGGGGTCTCTCAAATCATGCATAAGCACGAAAAAACTGGATTAAAAACACACGTGACATGCACAAATGTGAACAAGTCTGTTGGACAATGTTCACACCACCCTGACTGAAACACAATCAGAGAGCACAGAATGACAAATGTGCAAAAATACCTTGCAGTAAGACATATGACAGTAGTCAGCAAGTGCTGATAAAAGGTAATAACAAATACAGGGTATTTAGTCGATACGTTTTTTTGCAAAAAAATGTATACCAAGCTGCTCCACCTCGTCAAGGTAACCCGTATTGAAGCAGTCCCTATCTAATGTATTTAAAACCTGAACATATGAACAGTGTCTAAATGAGCAGGATTAAGATAGGCGCTTTCTAGTATGGGCACGTGGTGCAAGACAGCTCCTTATGTGCATGTCACACAAGAGAGGGGTGGGGTCTCTCAAATCATGCATAAGCACGAAAAAACTGGATTAAAAACACACGTGACATGCACAAATGTGAACAAGTCTGTTGGACAATGTTCACACCACCCTGACTGAAACACAATCAGAGAGCACAGAATGACAACTGTGCAAAAATACCTTGCAGTAAGACATATGACAGTGGGAGTGGTGACCTCTGTAGCAGTCATCTGGCATGGTGCTGGACTGGGCCACATTGTAGATACTGCTGGTTGCAGGGGTGTTGGACTGGGAAGGGGTGCTGGACTAGGCAGGGGTGCTGGACTGGGCAGCGTCATTGATACTGCTGGCTGCATGGGTGCTGGACTCTGGAGCATGGTGGATGATGCCGGCTGCAGGGTTGATGAACTTAGCAGCGTGGTCGCTCTGTGAACTGGAGGCGGTGGTGGCGGATAGTTTGGTGCAGTGGGAGCTGGAAAATAGATTGGCTGCTGGTAATATCCTCCGGCCTGCTGATTGTAGCTTTGTGACTGCTGCTGGGACTGCTGCTGCTGCAATGCGTGGCTGTAAGCAGCCAGGCAGGCCTGCAAAACGTTGAGCTGGAGTTGAGGCATAAGGTTTTCTGACACGCTCCGCTCTATTGCAGAAAAAAATGTTGCGCTGGTCTCTCAAGGTCGGCTTCCAGGCGGTCAAGGAGTTTGTTGACTTCCTTGAACCCACACTTCACTCTGTCAGCAATTAACCTAATACCATCCTGGAAGATCAAGCTTATTTGCATAAACTTGGGCATGCCTGTCCTCTCCCAGGCACTCTGCTGCTGACGAGAAGACCCACCCAAAGTAGCGGCAGAGGGCTGAGAGAGGTGAAAACCTGATGGACCGGCTTCATCTGTTCAGAAGCTTCAATGGAGGATGATCCGGGTTGTGTTGTGCTGCACCAGGTTGTGTGGAAAGGAGAAAAACATTAGTGAATAAATCCAGGTTGTGTTGTGTTGCTTCAAGTTCTGTGTGGGAAAAAAATAAAACATTATTAAAAAGAAAATTAAAAAAAAATAATATACAGTTAGGTCAATATATATTTGGACAGAGACAATATTTTTCTAATTTTGGTTCTAGACATTACCACAATGAATTTTAAACAAAACAATTCAGATGCAGTTGAAGTTCAGACTTTGAGCTTTCATTTGAGGGTATCCACATTAAAATTGGATGAAGGGTTTAGGAGTTTCAGCTCCTTAACATGTGCGACCCTGTTTTTAAAGGGACCAAAAGTAATTGGACAGATTAAATAATTGTAAATAAAATGTTCATTTCTAGTACTTGGTTGAAACCCTTTGTTGGCAATGACTGCCTGAAGTCTTGAACTCATGGACATCACCAGATGCTGTGTTTCCTCCTTTTTGATGCTCTGCCAGGCCTTCACTGTGGTGGTTTTCAGTTGCTGTTTGTTTGCGGGCCTTTCTGTCTGAAGTTTAGTCTTTAACAAGTGAAATGCATGCTCAATTGGGTTGAGATCAGGTGACTGAATTGGCCTTTCAAGAATATTCCACTTCTTGCTTTAATAAACTCCTGGGTTGCTTTGGCTTTATGTTTTGGGTCATTGTCCATCTGTAGTATGAAACGACGACCAATCAGTTTGGTGGCATTTGGCTGGATCTGAGCACACAGTATGGCTCTGAATACCTCAGAATTCATTCGGCTGCTTCTGTCCTATGTCACATCATCAATAAACACTAGTGACCCACTGCCACTGGCAGCCATGCATGCCCAAGCCATCACACTGCCTCCGCTGTGTTTTACAGATGATGTGGTATGCTTTGGATCAGGAGCTGTACCACGCCTTCACCATACTTTTCTCTTCCCATCATTCTGGAAGAGGTTGATCTTGGTTTCATCTGTCCAAAGAATTTTCTTCCAGAACTGTGCTGGCTTTTTTAGATTTTTTTTAGCAAAGTCCAGTCTAGCCTTTTGATTCTTTATGCTTATGAGTGGCTTGCACCGTGCAGTGAACCCTCTGTATTTACTTTCATGCAGTCTTCTCTTTATGGTTGATTTGGATATTGATACGCCTACCTCCTAGAGAGTGTTGTTCACTTGGTTGGCTTTTGTGAAGGGGTTTCTCTTCACCATGGAGATTATTCTGCGATCATCCACCACTGTTGTCTTCCGTGGGCGCCCAGGTCTTTTTGCATTGATGAGTTCACCAGTGCTTTCTTTCTTTCTCAGGATGCACCAAACTGTAGATTTTGCCACTCCTAATGTTGTAGCAATTTCTCGGAAGGGTTTTTTTCTGTTTTTGCAGCTTAAGGATGGCTTGTTTCACCTGCATGGAGAGCTCCTTTGACCGCAGTTTCCTTCACAGCAAAACCTTCTAAATGCAAGCACCACACCTCAAATCAACTCCAGGTCTTTTATCTGCTTAATTGAGAATGATATAACACCTGTCCATGAAATAGCCTTGGAGTCAGTTGTCCAATTACTTTTGGTCTCTTTAAAAACAGGGTGGCACATGTTAAGGAGCTGAAACTCCTAAACCCTTCATCCAATTTTAATGTGGATACCCGCAAATGAAAGCTGAAAGTCTGAACTTCAACTGCATCTGAATTGTTTTGTTTAAAATTCATTGTGGCAATGTCTAGAACCAAAATTAGAAAAATGTTGTCTCTGTCAAAATATATATGGACCTAACTGTATATACATACGTTCACTGAACTAGCGCAGGCCTCAGAAAGGCAAGGTTCCTGTGTTACTTGTATTTCCTGAACTTTTGAGCAGCACCACTTCGAACCCTAATTTCCTCTCTCATGTCCTTGTAGAAGCGGTCCTTCATCGAGCACCAACGGATTTTGATTCACTTCACTATGAAGGGGGAAAAACAACAACAAAATTAATTGGAAAACAATGCACATACATTAATAGGATCACTGCCATGTCAGACCATATTGCAACACTTACCAAAATCAGTTCTGGCATGTGGCGTGGCACGGTCCCAATCAGCCACTTCTTCCCAGAGACGTCGAATCACCACATTGTCGGACGGTTACAGGTGTTCCACAATGGTACTCTCTCTTGCACAAGGTGACTAAGTTGCTCGTTGTCTATATTGAGTGTGGCTTATTTCCATTGTGAAACCTACAGATAAAATAGAAAAAAAGAATTTTAAGTAAAACTGAACAAAAATTGTATTACAACTTTGATGAAAAGACTGCTTACACCCCATCTTTCCTCCTGAGACACATGACCCCGATGACCCTGGGAAGAATCATTTCCACTCGACTGCTCTTGCTCTTCATCAGTGGCAGGTACCTGAAAATAAATTACATGATTTAACACATGTGTAGTATTGCCAGTCAATACACACCAATCAGTATAGCAAATGTGATTACAAAATCTTTGTCAGGTCCACCCTGGGAAGAAGTTAGTTCTTCGCTTGAGGACATTTTGAAGAGCAGGCAACAGTCAAATGAAACACTACAGAAAAGAACAGAGAAGAACAATTAAACTTGTAAAGATCCAAAAACAATGTAGACAAAAAAAACATGGGCACCAATACTTACATTACAAGCAGTAGTCCAACAGTACAGCAGTCAGCACAGGCCAGAGACAGACAGCAGCACCAGGAGGCAACCACAGCACCAGGAGAAAACCAGGAGACACCCACTGCACCAGAGAGTCGACCAGTCTACAAGCATAGCTCACAAGTGTCCCGGATTTGGCGGGACAGTCCCGTTTTTGATTGCATGTCCCGCTGTCCCAGGCGGTAGCTTATTTTTCCCGCATTTCACTGAGCCGCCACGCCCCCCAGACAGACCCACCGGCCACCGCAGCCCCACAGTGATGAATCCCAACACCGATCGCTGGGTTCTTCAGTGTGCACAGGACCTGTGATGAGGTCACAGGAGGGGAGGAGTCAGGGGTCACATGATCAGGGGCGTCCGATGCCCCTGATCATGTGACCCCTGACTCCTCCCCTCCTGTGACCTCATTACAGGTCCTGTGCACACAACCCTGACCCCTGAGTGCCTGCAGGACTGTTGTGCTGGTTGTCATGGTGCTGGATGAGATGAAGTTTATGTGTGGGGTCAGGAGGGGTTTTCAGTGTGGATGTAGCAGAGCTGCGCATGTACAAGGTGTACGGAGCAAAGTTGCACGTGTACGAGGTGTACAGAGCGGAGCCGTGTGTACGAGGTGGACAGAGCAGAGCCACATGTGTACAAGGTGTACGGAGCGGAGCCACACGTGTATGATATAGAAGGTTTGCACATGTACGAGGTGTGCGGAGCAGAGCCGCACGTGTACGAGGTGTACGGAGCAGAGCCATATGTGTACGAGGTATACGGAGCAGAGTCGCACGTGTACGGGGTGTACGGAGCAGAGTCGCACGAGTACAAGGTGTACGGAGCAGAGCCACGTCTGTACGATGTGTACTGAGCAGAGCCGCATGTGTACGAAGTGTACGGAGCAGAATTGCATTTGTACGAGGTGTACGGAGCGGAGCCATGTGTGTTCGAGGTGTACGGAGCAGAGCCGCACGTGTACGAGGTATACGGAGCAGAGCCGCACATGTACGAGGTGTGCGGAGTGGAGCCATATGTTCAAGGAGTGGAGCCACGTGTATTCAAGGTGTACAGAGGGGAGCCGCGTGTGTAGGAGGTGTATGGAGCAGAGCTGTGTTTGTACGAGGTGTACGGAACGGAGCCCTGTGTGTACAAAGTGTACAGAGCTGAGCCGTGTGTTTATGGAGCAGAGCCACGTGTGTACGATGTGTATGGAGCAGAACCGCGTGTGTACGAAGTGTATGGAGCAAAGCCGCATGTGTACAAGGTTTACGGAGTGAAGCCATGTGTGTACAAGGTTTACAGAGCATGGCTGCATGTGTACAAGGTGTACGGAGCAGTGCCGCATGTGTACGAGGTTTACCGAGTGGAGCCGTATGTGTGCGAGGTGTACGCAGCGGAACCGTGTGTGTACGAGGCATACAAAGCGGAACCGTGTGTGTATGAGGTGTCCTGGATCCAGTGGGACAGTCCTGATTTTGATAGTCTGCCCCGGCCGGGAGCTTACTTTTCCCGCGGACACAGGAGTACACGGCGGAGCCCCAAAGAGAACTTTAAAATTCACAAGTGACATTCCACCGGAAACGACGTGCTGGAAGCTGACCGGACATGGGGTAATTTCGGGAGGAGATTGTGACGGAACCATGGAGGCCCTTCAGAGAATGCTTCAGATCCATCACCATGTTCTCCTCCGATAGCGTGGACAGCAGGATCACCTTGGACTCAGGGATGCCGGGCATGTGAGTGGATCATGATATGTCCAGCCCCGGGAGGCTCAGGGGGGCATTACAAAGGGAGCCGGGCTGTTATAGTATCTTTATAGAATCTTTCTTTCTCACTCTATTTCTTTCTCTCTAATCTTTCTTTCATCTGTATCTTTCTTTCTCTCTGTTCTTTCTTTCCCCTCTTCCTCTCTCTCTCTGTTCTTTCTTTCTTTCCCCTCTTTCTTTTTCTCTCTAATCTTTCTCTCTGTTCTTTCTTTCCTCTCTTTCTTCTTTCTTTCTCTCTGTTCTTTCTTTCTTTCCCCTCTTCCTTTATGTCTCTCTCTGTTCTTTCTTTTGCTATGTTCTTTCTTTCTCTGTTCTTTCTTTCCCCTCTTTCTTTCTCTCTCTAATCTTTCTTTCACTCTCTGTTCTTCCTTTCTCTCTCTCTGTTCTTTCCTATCTTTCTCTTTCTGTTCTTTCTCTCTCTCTGTTCTCTTTCTTTTTCTTTCTCTCTCTGTTCTTTCTGTACCATCTTTCTTTCCCATCTCTCTCTGTTCTTTCTTTCATTCCACTCTTTCTCTCTGTTCTTTATTTCTTTCCTCTCTCTCTCTCTGTTTTCTTTTTTCTTTCTCTGTTCTTTCTTTTCCTCAGTACCAGTCAATGTGCCCACAGTACCAGACACTGTGCCCTCAGTACCAGTCAGTGTGATCAGCAGTGCTAAATGAGTGTGTTTTAGGCATGGACATGGGTGTGGCTAGTTGTGAAATGGGTGTGGTTGGGCGTGGCCTAAAATTTGCCACGGCACGCCGCAGCCTTTGTCCCTCTTTCCTTCTTCAAAAGTTGGGAGGTATGTACAAGGAACAGAAAAAGCATTCAGAGAGACAGACCTTTACACAGCTTCTATACTTACATAGACAGTGTTGTCCTCACCATGACAGAAAGCAGCACCAGGAGACAACTAGGAGAAAACCGCTGCACCAGGAGACAAGCAGGAGACACCCACTGCACCAGAGAGTCGACCAGTCTACGAGGAACAGAAAAAGCATTCAGAGAAACAGACATTTACACACCTTTTATACTTACATAGACAGTGTTGTCCTCGCCATGACAGAAAGCAGCAGCAGGAGACAACCAGGAGAAAACCACTTCACCAGGAGCCAACCACTGCACCAGGAGAGCCGACAAGTCTAAAAACACAGAAAAAAAATTAGTACAAAGTACAAACAGCAGTGAGAGAGACAGACATTTTCAAAGGTTCTATACTTACATAGCCAGTGTTGTGGTACCGTCCAGGTGTAATAACGTGCAGGAGGAATATATGTCACCACGGAGCAGGCAGACCAACAGTAAAAGGGGAGGTTTATTTACAGGGAGAATATCTGATGAACATATAATATAACAGAGAAAATGCTGTAACAGGTGATATCAGAGACTGAAGAAATAACTGAAGTGCAAAACAACAGACAGTTATTCTCTTATGGGGATGAAACTTATCAGTTCCTGGAGATCTTGCTTATAGAGATCACTCTTCTCCCATGTAGGCACCCAGGCACCAGGGGTGCTTGATGTCGTCTGTCTCTGGGGTCCTATGTATAGTCCAACTGGCGTATGGGGGGTTAACGTGAGAGCTCAAGGGGTATGCAGATGGCGGTATCCCCCTGTATGCAAGGTTCTTCCCTCTGCTGCGGCAGCGGCGTTCCCTCACCAGGGTCAAGGGCTCTGCCTGGGACAGTCTCTCTTGGCAGGTCAGTGTCACGTTACAGTATGTTCCTCGGTCATAGGGAAACGTCTCAGGATAAAGCAGGGTCTCACTGCAGGGGAGCGTCTTAAGGTGCGCAGTCTGTCGGTGTGACAAAGTCTCTAACAGGAGGGGAGCGACCAGCCCTCCAGGCGGTGCAGTGACAGGCTTCTTGTACTCAGTGCTCACCGCCTGTGTCTGCGGTCCCTCAGTGTTCAGTCGCTGCGCCTGTCTCCTGTCCTCTCCTCTGTCAGCATCCTCTCTGCTCCCGTCCCTGCTGAAAGCGCGCCCAATTCTCCCGCTCTCCGTCCTTCCCTCTTCCAGTTCCTGGTGCTCGCGCAGTCCACTAAAGCATCCCCCGGGGAACCTAATGCCCTGCTCGATGGTTCCGGGCACGGAGCTAGGAAGGCAACTCCCCCTCGGCTCCTTCGGTGCTTCACCCCCTTACATTCCACTTCTCTGTGAGCTCGCCATTCCACGGGCAAGAGTTTCTGGAGTTTTTGCTGACAATCGTCCAGACCTCGTACAATTTGCTGCCAGATGAATTCGTCCTGATTGTAGCGTTTGGGAGGCACACCTGCTGTTGATCGCTCAGAACGTCTCAGATCAGTGGAGGTTGTGGAATCAGCCACCGGAAAAGTGGAAGTTGGAGCCTCCTCAGTTACTTCCGTCATTTCAGGCACCAGCCCAGTATACGGGTCTCCCAAAAGGAGTAGAGAGTCTCCATCTTCTTCGTCCTCAGGAACGAACACGGGTTCAGCCACCGGGGGCGTCGGGACAGATGGCATCACTGGAGGATCTTGAGACAAACAGGGATGCAGCATATTCCGATGTAATGTACGAGTGGGGAGTTCTTCGTAGAAGGGTCCTCGCCTACCAAGCCGTCGCTTCTCCCTATATGGGCTCTTCTCCCACCGACACTCCAATTTGCTGTTAGTGCACTTCTCCCTAAGACCCGATCCCCTGGTCGTAGGACTGTCCCCTTCTGGGGAGGGACCTGCGGGTGTTCCAACCCTCGGAGCCGGTTCTGCACCAACCGTTGAATGGTCTGTAGCCGGCGACGATGTTCTTGAAGCCAGGAGTACACCCCCGTCCGCGGGTAGTCCTCCCCGGGCTCTAACGCCAATTCAGTCAGTCCCTTCCCAGGTCGGCCGAAGAACAGTGAATAGGGCGTGAACCCTGTGGTACTGTGTGGATGGTTATTGTATGCCCACATCAATTCGGGAACGGACTCAGTCCAGCGTGTTTTCTGATCTTCTTCAAGTGTCCTCAGCATTTGGATCAGGGTGCGGTTGAATCTCTCACAAGCTCCGTTCCCCTGTGGATGGTAAGGGGTGCTCCGAGACTTATCGATTTTGTACAGGTAGTGCAACTCTTCCATCACCTTCCCCAGAAAGCAGGCCCCTTGATCTGAATGGATTTGTGGTGCCCCTGAGGGTTCAGTCGCCACAGAGGTGCTGCACCTCCTCCTGAGGTGTGGTACCCCACCATCCAAGTAAGGTGGAGACACCTGACCACGCTCCAACACCTGCATCCCACACAACATAGTAGTGTAGCAAAGCACCTTTGGTGGTTCCCTGCTTGGAACACGAAGCGTGCTGGGAGGTGGGTGGAGCTTAGTCTGCACAAGAGAGCGGGACATTATTAGGACTAGGTCAGTCTGTGAGAGAAGATCCCCTGAGCGGGATGGATGGAAGGAGGTGCTGCAGCAGTCTCCTGTGACCTGGAGCTGCTGGCACTGGAAAGAGAGATATAGAAAGCCTGATTCTACATAAGGAAGAAAGATTTGTACGGAACGTGAGGAGAAGAAGAGAACTAAGGACTAGGGTCAGAGCAGGGCCCTTCCTCAAGTTCTAAGCGCATGGCCGGGGTCCAGTCCCCGAGGTTGCATGGATACTAATGGTCCTGCAGCAGACACCAGAGGAATAGAAGTTGTCACGAGACTTGGGGGCACAACAGCAACATGAGTGAGCCGGGACTTGGTAGCAAGAAGTCCCCGAAGCAGGCTACAGCTGTCTACTGTACATGTAGAGTTCAAAGGAACATCTTAAGGGAGGAACTTGGGTTTAACACACAACCACAATTACTTCATTACAAGCGCTAGAAAGGAGACGTTCAGAGAAGGCATATGTTGGCGGAGTGTTAGAACGGAGTACTTCATCTTGCCTGGAGGTTGGCTGAGCCCCTGACCTGGAGGACACAGCACCGAGGCGGGCACCTGTATGCACAACAGACTATGAGTAAAGCTTTGGAACTACATGCCCTGGTGTCCTCCGCTTATTCCTGCGCCAACCCACTCAGCACTGCTACATCTCTGTGCTTAACACTGCACCATTACGCTCTCCTCACTAGCTCTTCATCTACACTGCCCTGGGACTACAGTGATACCTGTGGAGGGCCACAACATCATTGCTACACGACACCATCTGTCCCAGAGGATTTGTCTGCAGCGTCGGCTTAACATCTTCATTGCTGAACACCACAGGTGGCGTCACGAATCATGCACTTATAAACTTTAACCAACCACACTTAACCCCCCCTTTTTATATGGACGCAAGGGCCACGGACCGGGTCTCTGCTGCTGTGACATTTCCCATTGAAATCGACGGGCCCGGTACTGAGTACCCCACGGCCCTGGCGGGCGACCCAGATTCGCTTGGGACACCCGTATACTTTAATGAAGTGTTTACAGATAGCATGGGCCGCAGATTCGGCAGTCTGGTCCTGAGTGGGTGTGACCACAGCAAATTTGGAATAGTGATCTATCATCACCAGGCAATGTTCATAACCCTGGTGTGCTGGGCCAATCGTCAAGTAGTCTATGGCCAGTAGCTCCATGGGTGCAGAGGACCTCACCGTTTCTGTAGGGGCTCGCTGTTCCGGCGGCTTAACTAGTTCACAATTTCAGCACTGCTGACATACTTTCTCCACAACGGTCCTCATGTGGGGGTGATAGAACAACCGTTGCAGCCACTGAAAAGTTTTTTCCGCCCCGAAGTGTGCCCCCTTCTCGTGTGCTTCCTTAGCCACCCATTCAACCAGGGACGAGGGGATGATCATTTGCCAAATGAAGCCCGGTTCAGATTGTAGGTACACTTTCCTGTACAAGATTCCATCCCGTAACTGTAGCCCTTCCCACTGGCACACCATTTTCAACATCTCAGGGGGCATGGCTGCTCGCTCACTCTGGCCGGGCATCTGTTTGGCTACGAGCCACCACCTCAGCTGGGCTATCTCTCGATCTTCTTGCTGCATCCGGACCCACTCATCACGGGGTTGTTCCAACAAATTCTCGGGTGTACTCCCCTGAGCTGTCTCCCGTGTCGCTGCCACCGTCCTGGCAGCCCCTCCAAATTCTGGAACCTCTATAGCCTCCATCTCTTCATCCCGGCTGGGCGCTGGTGGGCAGTAGTTTACTCACGAAAGGGCATCCGCATGAGTATTTTCCACTCCTCTTCTGTCCTGTACCGGAATGTTGCCATTCGTGCCACCCAACGTTGTTCTAAGGCCCCAAGCTTGGCTGTTTCGAGGTGGGCCAACGGATTGTTATCCGTACGCATGTGTACTTCCGAGCCGGCCAGATACTCTGCAAACTTTTCAGTCATCGCCCACACCAGCGCCAACAGCTACAGCTTGAACGAGCTGTAATTTTCCGGATTTCTTTTGGAATCATGTAAGGAGCGACTGGCGTATGCGATGACACGCTCCTTTCCGTCCTGCATCTGTGAGAGTACTGCCCCGAGTCCTAGTAGACTTCCATCAGTGTGCAAGATGAATGGCTGGGTGAAATCAGCATAGGCCAACACCAGGGCCTCAGTCAGGGCCTTCTTCAGGGCTTGGAATGCCTTCTCCTGTTGCTCTCCCCAATGTACATTCCTGTTCTTCGCACATGAGGGTACTCCTTTCAGCAATTCGTGGAGGGGGTTTGTGATGCGGGCGAAATCCTTTACAAAGCACCGGAAGTATCCTGTGAGTCCTAGGAACGCTCGTACATCCTTCACGGTTTTTGGGCTCGGCCACTCTTGCACCGCAGCGATCTTCTCCTGCGAGGGCTTCACTCCCTCGGCGGAGACCACATGCCCCAGATAGTCAATTTGTGTGCGGAAGAGGTGGCATTTCTGGGGTTTCACCTTCAAACCAAATTTTTGTAGCCGACTCAGAACTTGCTCCAGTCTCCGGAGATGTTCTTCAATGGTTGGAGCAAAGATGATTATATCATCCAGGTAAATCAGGGTGGCTTTGAAGTTCAGGTCCCCCAGACACCGTTTCATGAGATGCTGAAATGTTACGGAGCGTTGGACAGCCCAAAGGGCATGCGGTCGAACTCAAATAGTCCCATCGGGAGAATGAAGGCCGTCTTGGCTCGGTCTTGTTCAGACATGGGTACTTGCCAGTACCCGCTGGCCAGGTCTAGTGTGGAAAAATATTGGGCCTTTCCCAGTGCTGACAGGGACTCCTCTATCCATGGCAGTGGATATGAATCTCGCACTGTGCAAGCATTGAGCCGGCGGTAATCCACACAGAAACGTAGAGTTCCATCTTTTTTCCACACCAAGACGATGGGGGCAGCCCACGGGCTCTTGCTCTCACGGATTACTCCCTTGTTCAGCATCTGTGACAGCATTCCCATAACCTCCTGATACATTTGTGGGGGTATCTGGCGATATCTCTCCCGTATCGGTGCCGCTTCCCCAGTGGGTATCTCATGGGTAATGGCCGTCGTGTGTCCAAAATCATCGTCATCCTTTGCGAACACCTCCTGGTACTTCCCCAGCAAGGCCTCCACCTGGGGAATTTGGTGAGAGGGCATTTCTGAGAGTTCTGCCCGCATCTGCTCTAGTATCCGGCGGCCTTCTTGTAACACCCAGGGATCTGGGGCGCTTTCCTCCGCTTTCACCGCCACCAACCATGGGTCTTCCGCTTTGACGGTCAACTGCACTGTCTAGGAGGGCACCAGCTCGTCTGGTACGCCTAGAATGTGGGCCAATTCTGCTCTGGGAGCCAGGGTCACATCAGTCTCCCCCAAGTTCACACAGCGCATGAGGATAGTGCCGTTTCGCACAGTGGCAAGGGTCCGTGCTAGTAGTACCCCTGATGGCAATTGGTCAGCTGGGCTAGGCTCCACCTGCACCTCCGCTCCTTCTAGTGGGACTCCTGCTCGCACTGGCAGGGGAAGCACGGTCTGTACAGGGGGTAGCACTCAATTCATAGAAGCAGGGATGAAGACTTTGCCTAGTTCTTTTCCACCGCTGCAGATTTCCCAGACCCGTGCTGCCCGGATCAGTTGTTGAAAGACCTTCTTCTGTGGGGTCTGATCACTCCACTGTCGTAAGAATTGATCTGGGGTCTCGTTGAGTAGTAAGCTTCCGAGGTCTTTATGCACGTTCATGCCCAGTGTCACAGTATGGTCCCGAGCGGCTTCTCCATCTACCAATACTACTCCTTTTCTTCCCACATCTTTTCCACAGACTTCTATGTTCAGCCACACCACCCCTGCGACCGGGATGGGTAAGTGATTGGCCGCCGTAAGTCTAATGACTGGGCCCCACTCAGGTCGCAGCGCCTCTGTGAAGTGTCTACGAAAAAAATTTTCGGGCATGGTTGTCACTTGTGACCCGATATCTACCAGGCATCGCACAGCTCTCCCGTTGATTTCGGCCCAGACCAAGGGGCACAAGGAAACAAGGTTAGTGTGACTGTTTTCACTCCTCCTCTGTTCTTCTCGCTCCGGGCGGTGTCCCTCACGCTCGGAGCCCCCTAGTTTAACGGGAGCTGCGGGGATGGTCGGCTCCGCTGGGGACACCACCAGGCAATATGACCGGGCTCTCCACAAGTATAGCATGTGCGTCTTCTCGGGGTAGCTGTAGCTTCTCTTCGGGGAACAGCTCCTCTTCCCCGCATCCGTGATTCGGGCCCCTCTGCCTGGGCCCTCCTGGAAGTCGCTATTTCCTCTCAGAACTGACTGATCTCCATCCTCAGGTCTTCCACCCATCGGGGGACTTTGTCTTCAGTGCTAGCTGCCTCCCCACACCTTTTCCACCAAGTCTGTCACGTCCTGCTCTTCCTCACGCGTGCACGCCTCGCTACCTACTTCAGAAAAGGTCATGCCTGACTTCACCCGCAGGCGCTCACGCATAGCCTGCTTCACCATTCCGTCACGTAACCCTGTCACCATCTGGTCCTTGAGGACCACGTCTACTGCCCCTACACCTACCCCATCCTTTCTTTTGATAGCAGTGTGAAGCTCTTGTAGGGCGTTCATAAACTGGGTCACGGTCTCCCCCTCTCTTTGCTCCCGATGGAACAGCCGCATCCGTAGTTCCCCTACGTCAGTGGGGTCCCCATGTGTCTCCGCTAAGATACATTACGTAACACTTTCTGCAGAGTATTTCTTTCTAGGGGGGGTCTATGCATGACAGAGTCCCGTGCCTCCCCCTCTAGGGCCATCAAGGCTATTTCTGCCTCTAGGGCTGGTGCCAAGGGGTGCATCCACAGTAATCCAAGAATTCTCTCTGTCCAGTTCCATAACATCACATTATTCCCTGTAAACCTCGGCAGGTTATTCAACATGGCCCCCAAGGAGATGCCAGTCTTGGGGCCTTCCCTGACTGCTTGGTCCGCTCTGTCCGTGTCTTCGTGTGACATCCTGCCGACTACTCCAAATGTAATGACGTGCAGGAGGAATATATGTCACCACAGAGCAGGCAGACCAACAGTAAAAGGGGAGGTTTATTTACAGGGAGAATATCTGGTGAACATATAATATAACAGAGAAAATGCTGTAACAGGTGATATCAGAGACTGAAGAAATAACTGAAGCGCAAAACAACAGACAGTTATTCTCTTATGGGGATGAAACTTATCATTTCCTGGAGATCTTGCTTGTAGAGATCACTCTTCTCCCATGTAGGCACCCAGGCACCATGGGTGCTTGATGTCGTCTGTCTCTGGGGTCATAGGTATAGTCCAACTGGCATATGGGGGGTTAACGTGAGAGCTCAAGGGGTATGCGGATGGCGGTATCCCCCTGTATGCAAGGTTCTTCCCTCTGCTGTGGCAGCGGCGTTCCCTCACCAAGGTCAGGGGCTCTGCCTGGGACAGACTCTCTTGGCAGGTCAGTGTCACGCTACAGTATGTTCCTCGGTCACAGGAAAGCGTCTCAGGATACAGCAGGGTCTCACTGCAGGGGAGCGTCTTAAGGTGCGCAGTCTGTCGGTGTGACAAAGTCTCTAACAGGAGGGGAGCGACCAGCCCTCCAGGCGGTGCAGTGACAGGCTTCTCGTACTCAGTGCTCACCGCCTGTGTCTGACGTCCCTCAGTGTTCAGTCGCTGCGCCTGTCTCCTGTCCTCTCCTCTGTCAGCGTCCTCTCTGCTCCCGTCCCTGCGCTGCTCTGCTGAAAGCGCGCCCAATTCTCGCCCTCTCCGCCCTTCCCTCTTCCAGTTCCTGGTGCTCGCGCAGTCCACTAAAGCATCCCACGGGGAACCTAATGCCCTGCTCGATGGTTCCGGGCACGGAGCTAGGAAGGCAACTCCCCCTCGGCTCCTTCGGTGCTTCACCCCCTTACACAGGGTCCAGAGAGGTATGGCCTTGCAGTGTCTACACTTCCTTTTATAGAGCTATCAATTAGCAGGTGGTTGAATCACTTTCTGCACCTACTATTTAAAATTACACATGCGTATTGAACGCATGTGTGTACGCATGTCCTTGCATACACATGCGTTCCCACAGACAGTAATGCTTTTTTTGACGCACTCATCCGCATGCGCATGACTGCGCATATTTGACAGATTTTTGCCGCTTCCAAAAATGAAACATGTTGCAATCGCTGGACCCCGCCGCACACCGAAAAAGAACGCATGCATACGCTGATACATGGGAACTGAGGCAAACGCGTGCCCCTGCGTACACCATGTTAAAGACAGGTACACATGACGCATTAAGATTGCTGCTGATGAAACGCTGCGCAAACAGACTCAAATGTGAAACCAGCCTAAATGAGTAAAAGAGAACTCTAAATCTAATCAAGATTTGAAGTTACCAACCTTTACCTTCAAAGCAGCATGAATTCTTCTAGGTACAGTTGCACAAAGTCAGGAATTTTGGAAGATTATTGTAAGGTGTAAAAGTAACCAATTTAACTACAGTAGCAGGTAATCGTTTGGGCACCCCTGGTCAAAATTCCTGTAATTGTGAACAGTTAAGCAAATTGGAGATTAAATTAGCTCTAAATGGCTTCAAGTTAAATGACACATTTCCTTTGTATTTTAGACACGAAAAATATATATTGTCCTCTTTTACACTTTAAAAATTACTAAAAAGGAAGATGGCTCTTACGCTTCTGTAAATACTAAAAACAGTGTCTACTAAGTGCCTTATGTTATGAAGGAAAGAAGGAAGTTGATCTGTGACCATCACGATCACCGATTATGATTGGTGGATCTTGCGTTATCTTCTTTATAAAACGTGTTGCCTGTAATAATCATAACTTCCTTATAGAATGCCGATGATCCAAATGTTTCACTATAGGAAACAATGTTTATACTGTTGGCTAGCAGGAAGAATGTTGCGCTGCTCCAACAGTTGTGTAACTTATTTATAGTGTCTACAATACAAACAGTGTCAAAATGTTCTATAAATTGCCTCCCACACAGCATTTCCAGCTGCATGAAAAGCTATTTTTATGAACGTTGCATGAGATGACTAATTAGATAACGCCTGGTAACTGGAAATTGATGTCACCTTAATGGGACACAAAGTCAGGAATCTGCAAGTGAGAATTTCTCTACTGGGAAGGCCTATTGATTTTCATAAGCTGGAAGTGATTGGATGGATGGCAGAAAGGCAAGTTACTCTTTTTCCCAGGGGCTTCATTGAATTCACATATGGAGCACATCTGTGTTTAGAAAGCTGAAGCTGCATTTTTTTCATGCTTGAGGTCAATATCAAAGAAAATGAAACTTTGAGTTTAGGAAGAGTACCACTCGTGCAGATATGAGGCTTTGTTAAACGTTTCATGAGTTACTTCTGGCACTCAAAGATCACAGGAACATAATGTGCCCAGTGAATGGTAATGATATGACCGGTATTCACAACAGTAAATTAAACAAGCCAGTAAAATGTTAAATTCGTCAGTCAGTGTGATAGTCAGGCGTCAGATAATATATTGTAGCTTGCAGCAAAATGGTAAAATCTCAGTTTAAACTGGATTTTATTCAAAGAGCAACATCAGCAATGTCTCCAAAATTATAATATTTCCTCTCACACATCTTTGTAACGTCCCCCTGTAGGGAAGGTGACCTGACGGACGTGTCAGAATAGAGAAAGATAGGTTTGCACAGTTTAGACAGGTGTCAGTTACTACAGTGGGGAAACAGCTAGGAAAGTGTAGTGGACGTGTAGTACCTTGGGTTGACCATTAGTTGGCAGGGAGGAGTGTGAGCAAAGGACTTGACATCAGCTTAGGGCTTTAGAAACCGTTGGTCATGGGGGGCGGAGTTACAGTGACAGGGGACCGGGAGAGATATAAATACTGAGGGAGGGTTCCAGAAAGTTCCAGTCCCCAGGGGGAGCTTCAGTGACAGGAGGACTACGACAGTTTGTGCGCTGTGAGGAAAACCGTACCAGGGGGACTGAGGAGAGAGAACGTCAGGGGGGTGGTCCTGACAGGAAGAACCGCAGAAGAGACGAGACACCGGGGGTGGGACACCGTGTTGGACACGACGACTGATCAGTGGAAGTGCTGTTGGTTTATGGGCCTAAGGCGGCCACAGTGACGGACCTGTCAGGAGCGCGACGAGTGCAGAGGGGACGGTGTATGCATACACGTCCCCAGTATAGAGTACGGTGTGTGAGAAGTGGCCCTGGAAACGGAGGGCCGTGAGGTAAAGAAAGTGCGGTGTGCTCTGAGGCCGTCAGACGGACGGCGAGTGAAATAAACTTGGACCTGTTGCACCCAGAATCTGCCTCCATCTTGTCTCTGTTTTATCTCTGCGCGGTAAGAAGAGGGACCACCCCCCCAGCTCGGCCCACCGACCTCTACACCCCACACACAGCTCCTCTCCATAACATTCCCCCCACACACAGCTCCTCTTCATAACGTCCCCCCCACTCAGCTCTTCTCCATCATTTTCCCCATACACCCTACCCCTCTGCATACTGTGCCTTCTTAACAATCCTCTCCTTGTTGCCCCATTTTGTGGCCTCATAGTAATAGCAACCCCCTCTCCCTCCCTGTCCCCCTCCTTCTCCTCCTCCTCCAACAATGGAACATATCATCCTGGAGCACTTACTTTTTCCAGCGTGTCCTTGCCTCCTCTGCGCTTTGGCACTGGCGACAGCAGCAGTGTAACGAGGTCACAGCGTGGCGTGAGGATCTCATCATGCATCTGCACATCGTGGCCAGAGCTGACGAGCACTGCTCTGCATCAGTCACAGTGTCTGAAATGTGCAAATATAAGAAGATGAGAACTGGAGACTCCTGGTTCGCTGCAGGCAGCACCTCCTTCAGCAGGCCACATGCAGCCCGCTGGTCGTATATCGTGCAGGCCTGGTAGAACCTCGTTCTGATGCTCCATAGGCTAACATTGTAAATGCCATTTCCGAGTCAAACAGAGCACAGTGTGATTGATCTGGAGAGTCTGATTCGCCATTATGTGACACATAAAAGTAGTTGAATAGTGTTGGATACTGATGAGATGGTGATCAGTGAATATATTAACACACTGGCAGTACGCTGCACTGATATTTGTGTGCAGGTTGTGGGATGCAGCGAGGCAGCAGCAGAGCGATGGTTAAGGATTTAATTAACAGGGGAATACTCCACGCAGGTAGATAAAACAATTTTAAGGAGGGAACAGGTGATTAAACGTGGGGTATATGATGGGGGCAAATAACAGTAACTATGACAACAGAAGTTCTCTTGGTTGACTTATCGTGTAGGTCAGTTCTTGGTTGTGGATGTTGCTGAACCGACGATGGCACCCACAATGGCGGGCGCGATGCTGATCCGATGAAGTCCTTTGGGTAATGAGGATCTGTCTTCGGGTGGCAGCGGTTGGCGTCCAGTACCTCCCACTGACCCTTTAGTCCATTTACTAATGCAGCCAAGAGGGTATAGGTCTCAACACTCTCCGGGTTCAACGTAGACCGTAAACGGGGGAATTAGGGCACAACTTATGGTCCCACACTGAGTCTCTCTGAGGTGATGCGTGCGCAGTATTCACGAGCCCGGAGCATTTGGCACCTCGCTTCAGGGTGACCAACGGGCGTCCTGCAC
Source organism: Dendrobates tinctorius (assembly GCF_039654945.1). Classification (NCBI taxonomy): domain Eukaryota; kingdom Metazoa; phylum Chordata; class Amphibia; order Anura; family Dendrobatidae; genus Dendrobates; species Dendrobates tinctorius. Next base: position 7,079,878 of record NW_027361838.1, on the reverse strand, counting down.
GTCTCTCCCGGCGGACACTGCTAGTCGTCATGGGGATCTGCGGGCGTGGATCTGCTCTCTGACAGGGCTCGAGAGCCAGAGTACTCACTTCTGTCTGCCGCGCACTGTCTCTACCGAAACTATGTACTTCCGCGCGCTGTGGCTGCAGCCACTTAGCCACACCTCTTACTCCCGGATGTGTAGATTTGTCCTGTCTCATTAGTTTTCCAGACAACAAAGGAGACAGACCCAACCGTTCCGGACCAGGCACAGAACAGGTACCCGTGGTCCAGTCTTTCTTACATATTCACACAGGTCCAGGAGTGCTTCCCCAAGGAGTCTTACAGTACTTTCTTTGTACCTTCTCAGAGCAACAGTTCAAAATGACTGTTCAAACCAAGCACAGGTTCAAGGGCAACTTTGGTATGACTTGATGATGAATCACATGACTCTGTGAATATCTTTACTACTGCCTATAACTAAGTTATAAACCTTGATCTTCATCAAGTTTCAATGATGTGGAGAATGAGCTTGGCATAACCAGAAAATGTACTAAATGTGCTGTGATGGGTGTGACAACTCTGCAGAGGATAAAAAAAACAGATATTTGGCGTATTCAGATTTCCAAGCCACCAGCGTTATTCCTGGAAGCTGCTGCTGAGTCTGTAGCTGCTTCTCCTATTTGTTAAAAATTTATTAACCCCCTTTCTGCCATCTGACATACTATCCCATCCATGGGACCCTGGCTCCTATGCCCATGGATGGGATAGTACATCTAGTGAGATCAGCGCGCTCACGGGGTGAGCGCCGCTGATCGCGGCCGGGTGTCAGCTGATTATCACAGCTGACACCCAGCACTATGTGTCAGGGGTGGTCACGGACCGCCCCTGACACATTAACCCCTGGCACACTGCGATCAAACACGATCACAGTGTACCGGGGGTTTAGGGAAGCATCGGCAGGGAGGGGGCTCCCTGCGTGCTTCCCTGAGCCCCCCAGAGCAGCGCGAAGTGCTGCGCTGCTCTGGGGGCCTCCTTCCCTGCAAGTCACCGGATCCAGTATGGCGGTAGGGATCTTCGGGGGCCTGCAGGGAGCCAGCTACCTCAGTGCCTGCAAAGCGCAGGCATGAGGAAGCCTTCTGCACTGCCTGTGTGAGATCGCTGATCTTTCACAGCAATCTGATGTGTCAGATCAGCGATCTCACACATGACAGTGATGGTCCCCCCTGGGACAGTATAATAAAGTAAAAAATAAAAAATGTGTAAAAATAATTTAAAAAAAAAAAAAATTGCTAAATAAATTTAAAAAAAAAATTATTCCCTAATAAATTCATTTTTTGGAAATAAAAAAACAAAAAAACAATAAAAGTACACATATTTGGTATCACCGCGTCCGTAACGACCCGCCCTATAAAACTGTCCCATTAGTTAACCCTTTTAGCGAACCCCTTAAAAAATAAAAATAAAAAAAAGCAAAAAATAATGCTTTATTATCATACCACTGAACAAAAAGTGCAATAACGCGCGATCAAAAAGACGGATATAAATAACCATGGTACCGCTGAAAATGTCATCTTGTCATGCAAAAGACGAGCTGCCACACAGCATTATCAGCAAAAAAATAACAAAAGTTATAGCTCGCAGAATAAAGAGATGCAAAAATTATTTTTAATATAAAATTGTTTTCAATGCATAAAAGCGCCAAAACATAAAAAACGACATAAATGAGGTATCACTGTAATCATACTGACCCGAAGAATAAAACCGATTTATCAATTTTACCGCACGCTGAACGGTGTAAACGCACCCCCCCAAAAGAAATTCTTGAAATGCTGGTTTTTATTCATTCTGCATCCCAAAAATCGGAATAAAAAGCGATCAAAAAATGTAACGTGCCCGAAAATGGTACCAATAAAAACATCAACTCAGCCCGCAAAAAATAAGACCTCACATGACTCAGTGGGTCAAAATATAGAAAAATTATAGCTCTCAAAATGTGGTGATGCAAAAACTATTTTTACAATAAAAAGTGTCTTTTAGCGTATGACAGCTGCCAAGCAAAACCCCGCTACAAATAGTAAATCAAACCCCCCATTATCACCCCCTTAGATAGGGAAAAATAATAAAATTAAATAAATGTATTTATTTCCATTTTTCCATTAGGGTTGTGGTTAGGGCTGGGCTGAGATTAGGGTTAGGGGTGTGTTGGGGTTAGGGTTGGAGTTATAATTGGGGGGTTTGCACTGTTTGGGCACATCAGGTGCTCTCCAAACGCAACATGGCATCTGATCTCAATTCCAGCCAATTCTGCGTTGAAAAAGACAAATGGTGCTCCTTCCCTTCCAAGCTCTGCCATGCGCCCAAACAGTGTTTTACCCCCATATATGGGGTATCAGCCTACTCAGGACAAATTGCAAAACAACTTTTGGGGTCCAATTTCTCCTGTTACCCTTAGGAAAATAAAAAATTGGGGGCAAAAATATCATTTTTATGGAAAAAAAAATATGATTTTTTTATTTTCACGCCCGGGCATTATAAACTTCTATGAAGCACTTGGGGGTTCAAAGTGCTCACCACACATCTAGATAAGTTCGTTGGGGGGTCTAGTTTCCAAAATGGGGTCACTTGTGGGGAGCTTCAACAGTTTAGGCACATCAGAGTGTTAGGCGTCAGGTTGTGGGCGCTGCACAGTGGGAATCCCGAGCTTTGCCATCGACAGTCTCCCATTCGCCTCCGGCCGCAGTGGAGTCTGCTCAGCAGACTCCACGATCCCGGCGTTGTGCCCACACCAGCATTGTGGGTTCGGTTGCTGCTGCCACCTCTGGTCCAGTTATGTCAATGCAGCCTGGCCAGCAGCAAAAGACTCCAGAGTCTAAGTCCTTCCTTCGGTCCACTGAGCATGCTCATGAGACGATCTCCCATTGGGGATCGGAAGTCACATGCTCAGGTCCTTCTCCAGTTCTGATTGGTCCATCTGGAGGATCAGGATGGTCCCGAAAGTGCACGGCTATAAAAGGTTTGCATGGCCGCCCCGCCATGCGCTATGATAGACTCTGAGGCTACAGTACTTAGTGTATGTGTGATGATGGATGAATGAGTCTGGTGACTGACACATTATAATTCCCCCTCCTTGGATATTATGCATGTGTTAGGATTAGGAATTGGAGTCAGCACAGCAGCTGACACCGCATAGCGCCGCAGTGTTCCTCATCGTCTTCCTCTTGCGCCTTGGGCGTCGGCCAGTACAGGCCTTCTGGACTACCGCTACCGCAATGTCCGCCTAAGTAACGCCGTGCGCCTCAGGAGCTCTTTCCAGCTCAGTTGATAGGCTGGTTAGTGGCGTCTGTCAAGGCGGCAGTGCACCCGTATTAAGCAGTGGTTCACACTACCGTGACCTGTGACGCTAACAGGTTGCGGTTGTTCGCCGGCTGGTACGCACCACATGAAGTAACGGGGTTCGTGCCTGTTCGCACCGGGGTAGTGTTTTCCCACCGGTGTCTGGCTCTCTCTTACACGCCTTCTCCCCATTGTTTTAGCTGCAGTTGGTCACCTCTGCACAGTGGGCCCTGGGCTGCGAACGCACCTTATATATTATTTCATCTTTATTATTTGGTGCGTTCCGCCAGCCCGTGACATCAGAGGCTCTCCAAACGTGACATGACACCCGCAGACCATTCCATCAAAGTCTGCATTCCAAAACGTCACTACTTCCCTTCCGAGCCCCGACGTGTGCCCATACAGTGGTTTTCTCCCACATATGGGGTATCAGCGTACTCAGGACAAATTGGACAACAACTTTTGGGGTCCATTTTCTCCTGTTACCCTTGGGAAAATAAAAAAAAATTGGGGTCTAAAAAATCATGTTTGTGGAAAAAATTTGATTTTTAAATTTTACAACTGTACGTTATAAACTTCTGTGAAGCCCTTGGGGGGGTTCAAAGTTCTCACCACACATCCAAATAAGTTCCTCGGGGGGTCTAGTTTCCAAAATGGTGTCATTTGTGGGAGGTTTCTATTGTTTTGGCACATCAGGGGCTTTCCAAACGCGACATGGTATCCGATCTCAATTCCAGACAAAAAAGTCAAATGGCGCTGCTTCCCTTCTGAGCTCTGCCATGCGCCCAAATAGTCGTTTACACCCACATATGGGGTATCAGCATACTCTGGACAAATTGCACAATAACTTTTAGGGTCCTGTTACCCTTGGGAAAATAAAAATTGGGGGTGAAAAGATCATTTGTATGGAAAAAATATGATTTTTTAATTGTACGGCTGTACGTTAAAACTTCTGTGAAGCCCTTGTGGGTTCAAAGTTCTCACCACATATCTAGATAAGTTCCTTGGGGGGTCTAGTTTCTAAAATGGGGTCACTTGTGGGGGGTTTCCACTGTTTAGGTCCATCAGGGGCTGTTATGATGAGTCACCAAAGGAGGAAAAAACAAAATAACAGCTAAGTCCAGAAAAGCCAGAGAGGTTGGCAGCTATCGGATTGCAGACCCCTGAACCTATCCACAACAACTAGCAGTAGCCATGGGGGGTTCCTACGGTGCCCTAGACCCCTCGATCACAGCCAGAGAACTATATAGCCTAAAGACAGAAAGGGGAAAAACTAAACTGCCCCAGAGCAGACCCCAAAGCAATAGGCAGCCCCCAACATATAATGACGGTGAAGCAAGATGAAAACACTAACACAGATAGAAAGATAGGTTGAGCAAATGATGGGGCCCAAGCTAACTACATAGGACAGGATAGGAAAGCTGCTGTCTGCCATCCGCAAAACCCCTATCAAAATGAGCCAACCGACTGATAGGAAAAACAGGCCCTGAAGACGCTAGGCTTCAAAAGACTATATCAGCACTCAGGTATATTCTGAAGACAGAGCAAAAGATCAACAGATCAGAGACAAAAATGGAATTCAGCTCACCCCCGGCCGGGGATGGCAGAACTCCCAAAAAACAAGGCAAAACAAAAACCAAACTGAAGTGTACAAAGCAGAGCAGAAAAACTTAGCTTTGAGATGCAGGAATCAGACTGGTCTCCAAGAATCCAGCAGGAAAATCACCAGCCAGGAAGAAGGGCGTCGGCAGCCTTATATCCAGTCCTCAATTCCAGCCACCCAGTCATCATCTAGCTGCCCATGTGTTTGGTAATCAGCCTCACTACTTTCCTTCACCAGAGGAGGGAGTTCATCAGACCTCAATGGTGAAGGGAAAAATGAACTCACAACAAGGGGCTCTCCAAACGTGACATGGCGTCCGATCTGAATTCCAGCCAATTTTGCATTGAAAAAGTCAAACGGCGCTCCTCCCCTTCTGAGCTCTGCCATGCGCCGAAACAGTGGTTTACCCCCACATATCAGGTATCAGCGTACTCAGGACAAATTGCACAATAACTTTTGCAGTCCAATTTCTCCTGTTACCCTTGGTAAAATAAAAAAAAATTGGACCTGAAATAATTTTTTTGTGAAGAAAAGTTAAATGTTCATTTTTTTAAAACATTCCTGTGAAGCACCTGAAGGGTTAATAAACTTCTTGAATATGGTTTTGAGCACCTTGAGGGGTGCAGTTTTTAGAATGGTGTCACTTTTGGGTATTTTCTATCATATAGACCCCTCAAAGTGACTTCAAATGTGATGTGGTCCGTAAAAATAAAATGGTGTTGCAAAAATGAGAAATCGCTGGTCAAATTTTAACCCTTATAACTTCCTAACAAAAAAAAATGTTGGTTCCAAAATTGTGCTTATGTAACGTAAACATGTGGGAAATGTTAATTATTAAGTTTTTTGTGTGCCATATCTCTGTGATTTAAGGTCATAAAAATTCAAAGTTAGAAAATTGCAACATTTTCAAAATTTTCGCCAAATTTCTGTTTTTTTCACAAATAAACGCAAGTTATTTGAACGAAATTTTACCACTAACATGAAGTACAATATGTCATGAGAAAATAATGTCAGAATCAGTGGGATACATGGAAGCATTTCAGAGTTATTACCTCATAAAGGGACAGTGGTCAGAATTGTAAAAATTGGCCCGGTCATGAACGTGCAAACCACCCTTAGGGGTAAAGAGGTTAAAACATTATTATAAGAAACATTTATCAACCATGCGATGCCAATCAAGCCTACATTGCAGATATCCCCAGTCTCATGTTTAACAAGAAAATATGGTCTTGTTGCTTGTAACAAATAATCAAGAGTTGGATTGAATGATATATAGAGCTTGGTCAAATGACTTTCTTTATCTTCTGCAGACTTTAGTTTAGACTGACTTTAAACACACAACAAGACAGGGTGTAGATCCCTATTCTTGAGATCGGTGGAGCTCCCTGAGGAAATATCCTGGCTAGTGATGAGTGAGTATACTCGTTGCTCGGGTTTTCCCAAGCATGCTCGGGTGTCCTCTGAGTATTTTGGTGTGCTTGGAGATTTAGTTTGTGTCGATGCAGCTGCATGATTTGTGTGAAATGCCTGTTTGTTACGGAATCCCCACATGTATTCAGCCTGTTCAGCAGCCGCAAATCATGCAGCTCCTTCAACACAAACTAAATCTCCGAGCATGCCAAAATACTCGGAGGACTACTGAGCATACTCAGGAAAACCCGAGCAACGAGTATACTCGCTCATCACTAATCCTGGCCAATCACATATTTTAGCTATCCAACAAAATAAAGTAGCACTCTGTAGCGCTATAACATGCAATTATGAAATATCTGAAATTTGAATTGCATTACTGCTCTATAAAATATGAGCTAAGTATTCTCAATTTTTCATAAATTGGCCAATTCATGGGTAACCTGCAGCCACGACAAGGTGATTCTCATTGCTGGGACCTATCCTGTGTGAATCCTCTCATCGGCTGATAGCCTACATTTATATGGGAAGGTGGGATCCTGTTGAAATAAAAACCACCTGAGGCTGAGGTGTGGCGTGCTCAGTCAGCGAGCCTATTTATACAATGGGATTTAAATGTAGGCTATTAGCACAAGAGAGGAGTCTGTTATGATTCGGTCACCGAGGAGGATTACCGGGGAATTAGCTAAGCAACCAGGAAACCAGAAAGGTTGGCAACTTAGCAGATTGCAGACCCCTAAACCTAACAACACAACTAGCATTAGCCGTGGGATGTGCCTACGATGCCCTAGGCGCCTCGGCACAGCCAAAGAGTTAACTAAGCCTAAAGCAAGAAAGGGGAAAGCTAAACTGCCCCGGAGTAGAACCCCAAAGGAATAGATAGCCCCCAAACATATATTGTCGGTGAGACAAGAAGAGGCACAAACGCAGGCAGAAAATAGAGTGAGCAAATGATGGGGTCCAAACTGTCTAGATAGGACAGGACAGAAAAGATACTGTCTGCAATCATGCAAAAACCCTAAAAAATCTAACACGTCTGATATAGAAAAACACTGAGGCCACATGACCTCTCCCCCGCTGGATCAGCATTCTGGTGTGAACTGGAAGCTAAGCAAAAGATACTAATATAACAGGGGATTAGCAATACTGAACAGAATGACATAAGCTGTGACATATAAGCGGGGTCCAGCACAAATCCCAGCAGGGAATAATGCTGAACCCACACAGCAAAACAGAAAACAGAGAAAGGCAAAAACTATATCAAATGCAAAAGATTCAGCAAACAAATAACTTATCTGAATGATGCAAGACCAAGGAGGGGAAAAAGCAGACTTCACAATGCACAGGAAGACAAACAAATCACCAGCAGCAACTGAAGGAAGCTTGCTCACTTAAATCCTCCCAGTCAGTAACCTCTGACTTCCAATCATCGTCTTCAGGTGATAGACTTCTGTCAATACGACCAGCTCCACTACCCGCTGTAACCACCAGAGGGAGCCCTAACTCAGAAGTCAGATCAAGAGAGTTCACAACAGGAGTCCCCACAGGATAGGTCCCAGCAACGAAAATCACCTTATCGCAGCTGTCAGTTACACATGAATTGGCCAATTTATGCCCTAAGCATTCTCAATTTTTCAGATTTTCTAGAGCAGTAATGCAATTCAAATTTCATATTTCATGTTTGCATGGTATAGCGTTACAGAGTGCAACTTTATTTGCTGGTTATATATGAAGATGGCTACTCTTAGAAAGCACCTGTTCACACCTGAATTCTGTTTGAAAGTGACAGTCAATCTTTTGATATTTATACATATTTTAGTTATGTCACAATTATAAAAACTGAGAAAAATCCTAGACAATATTTGCAATGGTCAAACAGGGAAATTTGGTTCTGGTGCAGTAGGGGAAGGAGATGCAAATGCTGAGGGTTTGAAATGAGAAGGGGTCCAGCAGCTTAGAAGTAATTGGCATTTTTAAGAAACATGGCTGATCAAGACATACATAGTTGTACTGTTCCTTTTAGCTGTACATATCCATATGCAGTTAGCGCCCCCTAATGGTGGCTGCAGACATCCAAAACGCTATCATGTAACTCACACAACTGTGTAAGAATACAGGCAATTCTTACCATTCAGAGAACATATTTTCAGTCAAATGGGGAGAATTTACATTTAGAATCGCACCCAGAGAATCGGACGGGGTTTGGTTGCTATGGGATGTATTTCCTTTATGTTTTACAAGAATTGAAAAAATGAATTAAAATAAGTTATACATGCAACAAGTCCGACAAACGCTCCAAAATTCTCAAGAGTAGAGAGAATATTTCTATTTGGATTTTAGAGATTGATAAACTAAGATAATAATCTGTTTTTTAGCAATTTATGGTCCACTTACATCACCTTTATACACTGTTTGAAAGGTTAAATATTAATACAGCCACATATTGATTAAAAAAAAGAAAAAAAAAGATTTACACGAGTTTCCTTTTTTCATGACTGTATCTGTATATAATTCAACAGGAAAAAAGGAGAGATAAAAAATATGTAGAAATGAATAAAAAAATGAGAAATAAAAAGAATGTAAAGGAGAAGGGTAAGAAGGAACACAAAACAAATCTGATGAAGGAGAGAGAATTGCAATATGCTGGGAAATGGGTCCAAGGGATCCAAACCTTCTCAAATGTCTTCGGCTCGTCTCTGAGCTGGCAAGTAAGGTGTTTATCATAATCCAATTCAGCTTGGCTTCAACAGAGTCCCAAGTTACAGTCAAGTTTCTCACAAAATAAGGCAATTTCACTTTTAGGAGCCAAGAACATAAACAGCATCAATTTTCACAAGGTCAAGGGGAAACCTTGCAGGGGTTTATTCAATTAAGCTTCTCATGGGTATTTATGTAATCTAATGTGGGTTACAGTATTAATTCAGGATTACATCTACAAATTTTAACACAGTTCAATTTTTTATGCTTTTTTATGTATTTGCTTTTTTTTCACATGCCAGTAACATACAAAACCATGTTACTAGACTCTGGTGGATGACATTGAGATGGGGAAAGTATGCTATATATCAGCAATATACCTCCACACTGAAGCTTACTTTCATTTAGATGTAAGTGCTTTATTTCAATCAGTAGATAAATAAAGATGTTTTTCAGAATGAAAAAAAAACTGGTTTTGCTCCACAAACAGCGCCACACTTGTCCTACGTTTGGTACTGCAGTTCAAGATAAAAATCAAAATAAGGCTGAATCTGTGAAAACAGGATCTGTGGAAAGTTGTGGCACTGTTTCAGGAAGAAAGTAGTAATGCATTTCTAATCCTAGACAGATGAAATCTATGGCTCAAGTATTCAGCTAACCCTTGAGCTGGAAACAAGCTTATTTAGAAGCTATCATCAGAATCTTCATAATTTAAAGGGAACCTGAAAACTGGATTAGGCAGCATGTATCAGGCACTGGCTGCATGATTTTAGCAATATACAGCGGGCAGGGGCAGATTAAGAGTAGACAGGGCCCCGGGCAGTGTAGAAGGTACACCCCCCACGTATTCAATGTACATTGGGTATGCAAAGTATTCAGACCCCTTTACATTTTTCTCTCTTTGTTTCATGGCAGCCATTTGGTAAATTTTAAAAAGTTCATTTTTTCTCATTAATGTACACTGCACCCCATCTTGACTGAAAAAAAACAGAAATGTAAAAATTTTGGCAAATTTATTAAAAAAGAAAACCGAAATATCACATGGTCATAAGTATTCAGACCATTTGCTCAGACACTCATATTTAAGTCACATGCTGCCCATTTCCTTGTGATCCTCCTTGAGATGGTTCTACACCTTCATTGGAGTCGAGCTGTGTTTAATTAAACTGATAGGACTTGATTTGTAAAGGCACACACCTGTCTATATAAGACCTCACAGCTCACAGTGCATGTCAGACCAAATGAGAATCATGAGGTCAAAGGAAGTGGCCAAGGAGCTCAGAGACAGAATTGTGGCAAGGCACAGATCTGGCCAAGGTTACAAAAAAATTTCTGCAGTACTCAAGGTTCCTAAGAGCACAGTGGCCTCCATAATCCTTAACTGGAAGAAGTTTGGGACCACCAGAAGTCTTCCTAGACCTGGCCAAACTGAGCAATCATGGGATAAGAGCCTTGGTCAGAGAGGTAAAGAAGAACCCACAAGATCACTGTGGCTGAGTTCCACAGATGCTGTAGGGAAATGGGAGAAAGTTCCACAAAGTCAACTATCACTGCAACCCTCCACCAGTCGGGCCTTTATGGCAGAGTTGCCCGACGGAAGCCTCTCCTCAGTGCCAGACATATGAGAGCCCACAGAGTTTGCTAAAAAACACATGAAGGACTCCCAGACTATGAGAAATAAGATTTTCTGGTCTCATGAGGCGAAGATAGAACTTTTTTGTGATAATTCTAAGCGGTATGTGTGGAGAAAACCAGGCACTGCTCATCACCTGCCCAATACAACCCCAACAGTGAAACATGGCAGCGTCCTGCTATGGGGGTGTTTTTCAGCTGCAGGGACAGGACGACTGTTTGTAATTGAAGGAATCATGAATGCAGTCAAGTACAGAGATATCCTGGATGAAAACCTCTTCCAGAGTGCTCTGGACCTCAGACTTGGCCGAAGGTTCACCTTCCAACAAGACAATGACACTAAGCACACAGCTAAAATAAAAAAGGAGTGGCTTCAGAACAACTCTGTGACCATTCTTTACTGGCCCAGCCAGAGCCCGGACCTAAACCCAATTGAGCATCTCTGGAGAGACCTGAAAATGGCTGTCCACCAACGTTCACCGTCCAACCTGATGGAACGGGAGAGGATCTGCAAGGAACAATGGCAGCGGATCCCCAAATCAAGGTGAGAAAAACTTGAGGCATCATTCCCAAGAAGACTCATGGCTGTACTAGCTCAAAAGGGTGCTTCTACTCAATACTGAGCAAAGGGTCTGAAGACTTATAACCATGTGATTTAGTTTTTCTTTTTTAGTAAATTTGCAAAAATTTCTACATTTCTGTTTTCTTTCAGTCAAGATGGGGTGCAGAGTGTGCATTAACGAGAAACAAATGAACTTTCTTGAATTTACCAAATGGCTGCAATGAAACAAAGAGTGAAAAATGTAAAGGGGTCTGAGTACTTTCCGTACCCACTGTACATGGCTGCAGAATACACACAGCAGCTTTTGGCACAGTATTCCCACAGATATGCATTGCAGAGTACACCACAGCAGCTTAAAGGCACAGTACTCCCACAGGCTGGGTTGCAAAATACACAGAGCTGCTTAAAGGGACAGTAATTCCACAGGTGGGATTGCAGAGTATGCACAGCGGCTTTTGGCACAGTACTCCCGCAGGTGAAATTGCAGAGTACACAAAGCGGCTTTTGGCAAAGTACTCCCACTGAGTCAAGTGCAGAGTACACACAGCGGAGCACAGTACTCCCACTGAGTCAAGTGCAGAGTACACACAGCGGATTTGTGGCAGAGTGCACTACCTAACACTGTCTTTCACTCCAGCTTCATCCTATCCCAACACTAAGCAGGGCACTATGACAGCGGCACCCGTGATCCGGAATTTATACAGTCCTGGTCATGTGGTGCGCTGGCCAATCACAGCCATGCCAATCCTTGACATGGTTGTGATGGCTCTGGAAGAGCCCATAGCCTTTACAGTTCGGGTTCGCTCATCCCTAGTCAGGTGGTATTTTGACCCAATCCTACAAACACTCTTGAAATCCTGAAGGTTCCTTAGGCTCCTATGAACTCTGAGCATTAGCTCTTTGCATACATATTCTATAGGATTCAGGTCAGTTGATTTAGTTGGTCATTCTAGCAGCTTTCTCTTCTCTAAACTCAACTGAAAGTTTCCTTGTCTGTATGTTGGGGATCACTGGCTTGCTGAAATGTGCACCCTCATTTCATCTTCAACATCCTGGTAGATGGCAGCAGAGTTTTATCAAGAAAGTCATTGAACATTTGTCCCTTCATCTTTCCTTCAATTATATGAAGTTTATCAGTGTTGTATGCTGAATAACAGCCCCACATCATGATGTTCCCACCTCCAAATTTCAGTGTTGGTATTGTGATGAAGTGACCGGTATCACATGTGAGGGTCGCTGTGTCCCCCAGGATGTGCACAGAAGCGCATTGAGGCCATGGAGTGCATTGCAGTTACAGGCATAGCTGTGATTGCAGTGCAAAATAAAAGTAAGAATTGGTCTTTGGCAAGCTATTTGCTCATGACAGATTTAAGGAAAACCTGCCATGGGCTTTTATTTTTTAAACAGACTAAAGGATGGTAGTGGGGCGGTCAGTTTCCTCCCGGCCGGGTCTTCTATGTGGCCCACGGCCACAGGTTCCTTGTTAAAACCCTGCAGCAGAGGGTTGGGTGTGTCAGTTTTGGAAAACAAGCATGCAGAGCAGGAGGCTCTGCAAAACTGCGGCCTGTGTGAAGCAACACGGAGCCAAGCAGAGCAAAAAGGCCTGGCACCACTCAGTGTACATGGCGGTGCAGTCGCTCATGGCAACTGGTCTTGGTTACGGACTGTCCTGCAATCCGGAGGATACCCTTTTGCTTTCTATTTTTGTGAGTGTGCTGAACATTAAAGAGTCTTTGTTTTTATCTTTCCTGGGTCACTGCCTGATTATCACACTGCACCAACCCCGCTGCACTAGAGTATGTTGTTTTTGGGGTGAAATGCAGTGCCTTTTGGCCTTCAAATAAAGTGTGTATTATGGCATCCAAAGAGTTCAATTTTTTTCTCATCTGACCAGACTATATTATCCAAATATTTCACAGGCTTGTCTAAATGTTGTTGAGCAAAGATTAAATATCAAAAAACTGAATTGCACTTCCAAACAGAGAAAGACAAGTGTGAACAGATGCAAGCACAGAGAGCCACTTTATGTAACTAACAAATTAAAGCTACACTCTGAAACTACTGTATTTAATATGTAAACATTGAATACATGAAATTGGAACTGCATTACTGCTGAAGAAAACATGTCAAAAAATGAAGGTACTTAGCGCATAATTTGGCCAACTTATGTGAGCCCAACAGCCAGCGACAAAGCATACCCCTTTGTTGGGACTCAAAACTTAATGTGATGCCTCTCCTTGGCTAAAAGCGTACAATTATATGGCCTGGTAGGATCAAGCTCTATTTGAATATGCCTTAGGCTGATGGAAAGAGTGCTCAGTTAGAGGGCGTGTACTACAAATATAAAAAAAACTGACCGGCAGTTGAAAACAGAAAAAGACAAGTGTGCACAGGTGCAAGCTACGGAAGCCAGTCTAACAAATTAAAGCTGCAGTATGAAATACTATAGGTTTTATTCCCCCCCCCACACACACACACACAGCTCTTCTTCGTCATATCCCCCCACACCACTCCTTCATATTCCCCCCACACCGCTCCTTTCCATCATATTTTCCCCCCACACTGCTCCTCTCCATCATATTCCCCCCTACATAACTCCTCTCTGTCATATTCCCCCCCACACACACACACAAGCTCCTCCTTCAAATTTCCTTCCACCAGGAAATTTTACATTCCAAAAGTTCAAATGACGCTCCTCCTCTTCCGAGCCCTGCTGTGTGCCCAAATATGACGGAGCTCCTGTCCGTCATATTCCCGCCACACACAGCTCCTCTCCATCATATTCCCCCACACCGCTCCACTCTATCATATCCTCCCCCATACTGCTCCTCTCCATAATATTTCCCCTCACACCCTACCCCTCTGTATACTGGGCCTCCTTCACAATCCAGTTGCCCCATAATGTGGCCTCATAGTAACAGCAATCCTCATCCTTCCACCTATTATAGTATATTTAATCCTCAGCTCTTCCTGGAGCGCTTAGTTTTTCCGGCGCATCCTTGCCTCCTCTGCATGGTGGCGCCAGCAGCAGTGTGATAAGGTCACAGAGTGATGACCTCATCATACTGCTGTATGTTGGAGGAGGGGGATGCTGAGCGCTCCTTTCCTCTGCCCCTGTCCCGGTGTTGATGTGTTTAGCTGTATTCATGTCTGAAAGATGTGAATACAGCTGAACACAGGAAGATTGGAACCAGAATCTCCCTGTTCTCTGCAGGCTGCACAACATCCTTCTGCAGGCCGTATGCAGCCCGTGGACCGTATGTTGTGCAGTGCTGCTCTAGAATTTGCTTTCTGTCTGGTTGAGGCTCACTGTGCTGTAACTACAGGCTCTCTGGTGTCCTAGGCCTCAACAGCCCCTTATGTACCTGAAGCTCCTCCCTGAGCTTCCCACTAGTTGCTAACCATTTGTTTATCTAGTTTTAACAGTACACTCTTGCACTCTCTTACAAGCCTATGCTTAACAGGACATCAATCAAAGAATTAACATTTTCCTGCAGATTTTCACCTTGTATCCAACTTTTAATGCATATGGTGCCATCTGCAGTGTCCTCCCAATAAAATCCACATGTAATATATACAAATTTTGCTGCAGAACAGTGCTGATTTTGTCTGTAGTTAGTAAGTAACCTCACTGGTCACCTTTGAATTACAGCACCACTCCAGAGGTTGTTTTTTTTTTTGCACAGCTGGGCTGGTACTTTAAGGCTGTGTGCCCACGATGCGATTTTTAAGCGTTTGTGCCTCCACGGTGTGGAGGAGAGGAGACTGTCCTCCAGGCCCTGGGTACCATACCCCTGTAAAAAAAAAAGAATAAAAAATCGGGGTATATTTACCTTCCGACGTCTCGCGCTGCCTTCCCGGGCCTCAGCGTTCCCAGTAATGCCTTGCGGCAAGGTCCTGTGATGACGTAGTCTCACGTGACTCTAGCAGTCTCGTGAGATCGCTATAGCAACGCGAGACCAACGTCATCACAGGTCTCGCAAGGCATCGCTGGGAACGGGAGCGTCGCTGAGACTGCGCGGGACGTCGGAACGTAAATATACCCCAATTTTTTATTTTTTACATTCTTTCTTTTACTATTGATGCCGCATAGGCGGCCTCAATAGTAAAAACTTGGCCACACTTGTCAAACACTATGTTTGACGAGTGTGACCAACCTGTCAATCACATTCCAAGCGATGCTTCAAATCGCTTGGAAAGTGCTTGAATATCGCGCGGCAAAATCGCGAACATAATCGCCTTAAAATCGCGCAGAAGAAAACGCGCGATTTCTGGGAAGGAGTCCGGTTTTCAGTGTCCGGATTTAAACGCAACATGGGCACATAGCCTAAGGCTATGTACCCACGTAGCGATTCTGAAGCAGAATAAACCTGAGCAGAATCGTACACCCTGCTCCCTTGAAAACACATGCGGTTTTTGATACGCGTTTGTCAAGCGTTTTTGCATGCGTTTTCCTAAGCGTTTTTGCCCACATAATTGATGGTATGTGGAATCGCATGCGATTCCGCAAAATTAATGAACATGCTGCGTGTTTAATCGCTAAGCGTTTCCGCAGCGGTTAAAAACGCACTATTGGCACAACATGTGCGTTTTTCATTAAAAATCAATTGGATGCTTTTCTTAAGCATTTCTGAAGCAGA
Organism: Dendrobates tinctorius; assembly: GCF_039654945.1. Classification (NCBI taxonomy): domain Eukaryota; kingdom Metazoa; phylum Chordata; class Amphibia; order Anura; family Dendrobatidae; genus Dendrobates; species Dendrobates tinctorius. Next base: position 7,064,020 of record NW_027361838.1, on the reverse strand, counting down.
ATCGCTTGTCAAAAAGCGCTGCAGAAACGCTTAAAAAGCGCTACGTAGGCACACAGCCTAAATGTAATTCCCCTGACCCCGTATAATACTCACCTGTTGCTGCCTTCATTCTTTTCCATCATCGCTCCTGTCGGTCTACAGTGTTTCATGGAGGTGCGCAGAGGTCACTTTTCAATACAAACTGGTTTGTTAAAACTTAACTTTTAATCATCCTTTATATAAAAACAATTATATCTAGAAAAGTGCCATACGAAGTGCTCGTGCATACGTGCAAATAAAATGTCAAACTATTCAATGCCGCCTGAAAATAGCCCATTCAGGACAATATAGCAATTGTTATATCATATTGTGCCTTAATTCCAGCAGCCACACCTCAAAATGTAGCATGCGTTTTAGGCCTCAGTCCCTAAACCCAGATATCACAAAGACAGCTTATAGCTCCACACAGAAACTGTCCTTTTAGGGTAGGACTGTTCCCTATGCTCTATATATGTCCAAATAGCACATTAAATATATCATTGAGTGAGTCACTGTACAAATGTTCAACACCCTCGAAGCACAGTGTATAGGATCATCCTTTTATATCACTCCCCACATAATTCCTTTCTGGTATATAAAATAAACATTGTACTTATCTCAGATATCGTTGTATTTCATGGCGATACCCAAATTCTGCTCACTACGAGGGGGCTCCACATGTCAGCATATCATGAATCGCTGGGTAGCTCATTTCCCTCTGAATATCTCCCAATGCGTTTCATCTACCACAAATTCATCAGGGGAGTAGTGGCATCCAGTCAGGTGGCATTGCGCGCCATATCGCATTCTAATTACCTTTTATATACATTCAAAAGTCCCACGGTCTATCCCTATTTCCGGACGCCGGGACTGGCACTTCCGGTTTTCACCTTGCTTAGTCTCTTAGCCGCCTCTCTGCCCCACTTCCTGGGCATGTCAAGGGGCCAGAGACGTCACATCCGGTGACGCGTCATAGCCAGGTCCTATGCCCCACTTCCTGGGTTCGTCCTAGCATCGGCGACGTCACGTCCGGTTTAACCAGCGATGTAAACACATCGCGTTCATGTGACTCGCCCGTGCCCATGGCAACCAGCCGCTATTATGCGTGTATAGCTAGGGCATTCAGCGTCTCGTTCCATAGAAAGGGGCCCGGGCTGAAAACATCATACATCCACTCTCATTTAAGTATATTCAATATTAATAACTTGGAGGCGTGTATAATTTAGAGAAATCAGCCAAACTATATTCTGTCTTTTGCTGATGAACCCATATAAGGGACATTTTCAGTATATTCCTAAATCCAAAATTTTACACCATGATCAAGATGCAGAACGTATGTTTACACTTTTCAGAGGCAAAAACATCAGCGTATATTTATCAAAATGCCATATTAGTCAATAGATGTTGCATGGTAAACAACGGATACCACGGACCCTTTATTTTGGAAAAATAGAGAAGGGTGCTCACTAGATCTTACCCTAATGTACCCTCTCTATATATCACCTACCTAACGAGGAGGTTGGCACCCTAAGTTTGACATTTTATTTGCACGTATGCACAAACACTTCGTATGGCACTTTTCTAGATATAATTGTTTTTATATAAAGGATGATTAAAAGTTAAGTTTTAACAAACCAGTTCATACCAATCTGCTACAAATAATACATCTCGTTATTGGTAAATATACCCCTGCTATAATTTTTTGATACATGAGGACATGGCAGGATTCCTGTCCACAGGAATAGACACTAATCAATGGATGAATGAAGCTAAAGATGTATTTTCAGATGGCAATTTTACACAAAAAAAATATATACCATCGTTTAGTGCAGCATTTAAGGAATTGACCAAGGTATATAAAGAACAGATCACATCCTGGTGGGAGGTGCAAAGCTTGGAGAGTTATATTAAAGCAGGGATAGTACCCCGACATCTAAGAATCTCCGTGAATTTCGGTTACAGATATAGAAATTCAGCTTTGCTGGCTAAACTTGAAAAAGAGGCAACGGATAGTTCATTGAGGCTGATGAAGATACTCCTCGATGAGGAGAAATCTATGTTAATTAACATTAACGAACGCCTCAGGGAACAGATTGAGGTAACTAAAAAATTCTCAACGGAGACAGATTTTGCCCTAAAGGAGTCTAATTTGCAGGGCATAATAGAGAAATTTCAATACCATCTAAAGGAGAGGAAACATAAATATTTCATTCGAGATTTACAAGAATTCCGCGAAAACAAAGCTTACACAGTCACTAAATCTACCAGTACACAAGAAACCGATATATCTTCCTCGGAGGCAGAATATTCTGACTCCGAGGTTAGATATAAACACGGTAGAGGATGAGCCAGAGGGAGAGGTGGTTCACGCAGGGGAAGGGGAGTAGGTCGAGGCTCACCACAGAGGGAACATTTTTTAGACTCCAATTACCCTCTAAGGAGCAGATTCAACAGCCGGAACCCCAACTGAACAATCATATTATTAATTTATCCTCAAAATCCCTCAGTAGAGAACAGATGGCGGTCCTAAGTAAGGGCATGTCATTTGTGCCTACCTCTGACTTCGAATGTTTTGAAACCACTAAGGACCTCAATCTGTTTGCCCGCAAACTGAAGTGGAAAAAGCACTTTATTAACGCTGACAAAAAAAGCTGTGCCGAACTTGGGATTGATGAAGATCTGTTAAATGATGTTAGATTTTTGTATCACTTGGGAGATGTGGACCCAAATGAACAGGGTAATGGACCCTTTACAGCGTTAAAAAATAAGATTAAACGTATGCCACCTACCAGCAGTGATGCTGGTGCTATAGATGTCTTTCTGAACTTGGTCTCTAGGGATCTGATGGAACTTGATAAGACTAAAAAACGCATATTTCACAACCTTTCCAAAAGAGAAATGGATGGGTTGTTGGATCTTGAAAGAGATAAGTCTATAATAATAAAACCATCAGACAAAGGGGGTAACATAGTGGTGATTGATGTGGCCCAATATAAAACACTTTGTTACTCCCTGTTACAGAGATCTATGGGTTATGAAAGGCTGAAGGGTAACCCCACAGAGTCCTATGTGAAAGAACTGAAGGGACTAATTGATGGAGCTTTTCATTCTAAAATAATTGATAAGAATGAGAAAGAATTTCTGACACCAATGCATCCAGTTGTTGCAACCTTTTATGCTTTACCAAAAGTGCATAAAGGCCTGGTCCCTTTAAAAGGAAGACCTATCGTCTCTGGGATCGGGGGTCTAACACAAAATTTGGGATTATATGTGGACCAAATCTTAAGACCATTTGTCATTTCCTTAAGTTCACACATTCGAGATACCACGGACCTTTTAGTGAAACTTGACAACATTGATTTGGACACCAATATGATATTGGGTTCAATCGATGTAGAGGCCTTATATTCATCCATCCCCCATGAAAAAGGTCTAATGGCTGCGGACTACTATTTAAAAACTAGGGGTATCCAATATTCGGAACATAACAAGTTTGTTATCAGGGCCCTTGAATTTTGTCTCACTAGGAATTTTTTCCTTTTTGATGGAGAGTACTTCCACCAGCTCAGGGGCACCGCGATGGGCAGCCCATGTGCGCCATCGTATGCAAATTTGCTCCTGGGCTGGTGGGAGGAAAACATCGTTTTTGGAGAACACACAGATGTAGCAGGGGACAATGTTGTGCTCTGGCTCCGCTACATCGATGACGTGTTCGTAATTTGGAAAGGAGACAAGGAGGGATTCGGTAATTTTGTAAGGGGACTGAACAAGAATGACCTGGGTCTTCAATTCACCTTTGAGGTAGATAGGCATAAGCTAGCATTCCTAGACATCAGCATTGAACGAGGGGAGAATGGCCGGCTAATAACTAAGACTTTTAGAAAACCCACCTCCTCTAATTCTCTGCTGAGATGGGAATCTAGTCATCCAGCTCCACTCAGAAAAGGTATCCCAAAGGGGCAGTACCTACGAATGAAAAGGAACTGCTCTAATCATAGAGATTTCAGGGAACAAACCAATGATTTGAGATCTCGGTTTTTGGAGCGTGGATATCCGGATGATATTCTCAAGAAGGCATATAAGACCACCGTAGTCAGGGATAGAAAAGAATTGTTAATTCCAAGGCAGAAAACCACAGACGATGAGACGATCAGATTTATCACGAAATACTCCAATGGAGCGAATGACCTGAGGGAAATCATGAAACGCCATTGGCCAATTCTCCTCATGGATCAAGACCTACTAGGGATTTTACCTGGAACCCCACAAATTACGTATAGAAAAGGTCGCTCCATCAAGGACAGATTAGTCCGTAGCCATTTTTCCTCATACACTAACACTAGGCCTACTTGGCTGGGTACTCAACCTAAAGGGTGTTATAAGTGTGGCAACTGCAAATATTGCGCATCAATCACACAGGACAAAATATTCCGCAGCAATGTCACAGGAAAGATTTTTCCTACACATCAATTCATCAATTGTAGATCGGTTGGAGTCGTGTATAAGATTACCTGTAGATGCAATCTAGAATATGTTGGTAAAACAAATACAGAGCTCAGAGTAAGAGTAGGAGAGCACCACAGGGATATCATAAACAAACGAGACACACCGGTGGCGAATCACATCAATCAGGTTCACAACGGGGATGTTAAGGCCGTCAGTTTCATAGGCATCGAAAAAGTCCCAAAAAATCAAAGGGGAGGAGACTGGGATAAGCGAATCCTTCAAAGAGAAACTTTCTGGATCTTCTCCCTATGAACGGTACATCCTAAGGGACTTAATGAACTCCTTACCTATTCTTCCTTCTTGTAGGGAGGACTTTAATAGGGCTATCTAAATATAGGGAGAGCCGCCGTTGAGTGGGGGCGCCACTTGCGCAGGAATTAGGGTGCCAACCTCCGCGTTAGGTAGGTGATATATAGAGAGGGTAGATTAGGGTAAGATCTAGTGAGCACCCTTCTCTATTTTTCCAAAAAAAAGGGTCCGTGGTATTCCTTGTTTACCATGCAACATCTATTGACTAATATGGCATTTTGATAAATATACGCTGATAATGTTTTTGCCTCTGAAAAGTGTAAACATACGTTCTGCATCTTGATCATGGTGTAAAATTTTGGATTTAGGAATATACTGAAAATGTCCCTTATATGGGTTCATCAGCAAAAGACAGAATATAGTTTGGCTGATTTCTCTAAATTATACACGCCTCCAAGTTATTAATATTGAATATACTTAAATGAGAGTGGATGTATGATGTTTTCAGCCCGGGCCCCTTTCTATGGAACGAGACGCTGAATGCCCTAGCTATACACGCATAATAGCGGCTGGTTGCCATGGGCACGGGCGAGTCACATGAACGCGATGTGTTTACATCGCTGGTTAAGCCGGACGTGACGTCGCCGATGCTAGGACGAACCCAGGAAGTGGGGCATAGGACCTGGCTATGATGCGTCACCGGATGTGACGTCTCTGGCCCCTTGACATGCCCAGGAAGTGGGGCAGAGAGGCGGCTAAGAGACTAAGCAAGGTGAAAACCGGAAGTGCCAGTCCCGGCGTCCGGAAATAGGGATAGACCGTGGGACTTTTGAATGTATATAAAAGGTAATTAGAACGCGATATGGCACGCAATGCCACCTGACTGGATGCCACTACTCCCCTGATGAATTTGCGGTAGATGAAACGCATTGGGAGATATTCAGAGGGAAATGAGCTACCCAGCGATTCATGATATGCTGACATGTGGAGCCCCCTCGTAGTGAGCAGAATTTGGGTATCGCCATGAAATACAACGATATCTGAGATAAGTACAATGTTTATTTTATATACCAGAAAGGAGTTATGTGGGGAGTGATATAAAAGGATGATCCTATACACTGTGCTTCGAGGGTGTTGAACATTTGTACAGTGACTCACTCAATGATATATTTAATGTGCTATTTGGACATATATAGAGCATAGGGAACAGTCCTACCCTAAAAGGACAGTTTCTGTGTGGAGCTATAAGCTGTCTTTGTGATATCTGGGTTTAGGGACTGAGGCCTAAAACGCATGCTACATTTTGAGGTGTGGCTGCTGGAATTAAGGCACAATATGATATAACAATTGCTATATTGTCCTGAATGGGCTATTTTCAGGCGGCATTGAATAGTTTGACATTTTATTTGCACGTATGCACGAGCACTTCGTATGGCACTTTTCTAGATATAATTGTTTTTATATAAAGGATGATTAAAAGTTAAGTTTTAACAAACCAGTTCATACCAATCTGCTACAAATAATACATCTCGTTATTGGTAAATATTCCCCTGCTATAATTTTTTTTTTTTTTTTTTTTTTTCACTTTTCAATACAAGCCTAGGATAGTTTAGTCACAGATTTGCATTGAGAGCTTGTGATGTAGCTTATTACTTTTAGCCAGTCAAAAGCTGCACTCACAAGATTGTGCCGCATGACCAGAGCGGTGGCATAAAATGGTGAAGACACCAGAGGGTGAGAATATGAACGGCAGCAGGGTGCTTACATTGAAAGCGTCACTACAGCGCTGAAAAAAAGAAAAATGCTGGATTGGTGCTTTAAACAACAGCCTTGACTTTTCCTTTTGCAGTGTTACAGATACGCAATCTCTGAATGTTAAGTGGCTGTTTTTAATACAGTTGTGGCCAAAAGTATTGACACCCCTGCAATTTTGTCAGATAATACTCAGTTTCTTCCTGAAAATGATTGCAAACACAAATTCTTTGGTATTATTACCTTCATTTAATTTGTCTTAAATGAAAAAACACAAAAGAGAATGAAGCAAAAAGCAAAACATTGATCATTTCACACAAAACTCCAAAAATGGGCCAGACAAAAGTATTGGCAGCCTCAGCCTAATACTTGGTTGCACAACCTTTAGCCAAAATAACTGACACCAACCGCTTCGGTAACCATCAATGAGTTTCTTACAATGCTCTGCTGGAATTTTAGACCATTTTTCTTTGGCAAACTGCTCCAGGTCCCTGATATTTGAAGGGTGCCTTCTCCAAACTGCCATTTTTAGATGTCTCCACCGGTGTTCTATGGGATTTAGGTCTGGACTCATTGCTGGCCACCTTAGAAGTCTCCAGTGGTTTCTTTCAAACCATTTTCTAGTGCTTTTTGAAGTGTGGTTTGGGTCATTGTCCTGCTGGAAGACCCATGACCTCTGAGGGAGACCCAGCTTTCTCACACTGGGCCCTACATTATGCTGTAAAATTTGTTGGTAGTCTTCAGACTTCATAATACCATGCACACGGTCAAGCAGTCCAGTGCCAGAGGCAGCAAAGCAACCCCAAAACATCAGGGAACCTCCGCCATGTTTGACTGTAGGGACCGTGGTTTTTTTCTTTGAATGCCTTTTTTTTCTCCTGTAAACTCTATATTGATGCCTTTGCCCAAAAAGCTCTACTTTTGTCTCATCTGACCAGAGAACATTCTTCCAAAACGTTTTAGGCTTTTTCAGGTAAGTTTTGGCAAACTCCAACCTGGCTTTTTTATGTCTCGGGGTAAGAAGTGGGGTCTTCCTGGGTCTCCTACTATACAGTCCCTTTTCATTCAGATGCCGACGGATAGTACGGGTTGACACTGTTGTACCCTCGGACTGCAGGGCAGCTTGAACTTGTTTGGATGTTAGTCGAGGTTCTTTATCCAACATCCGCACAATCTTGCGCTGAAATTTTTTGTCAATTTTTCTCTTCCGTCCACATCTAGGGAGGTTAGCCACAGTGCCATGGGCTTTAAACTTCTTGATGACACTGCGCACGGTAGACACTGGAACATTCCTCACAATTTGGTTTCTCAAGTCCTCAGACAGTTCTTTGGTCTTCATTCTTTTCTCCATGCTCAATGTGGTACACACAAGGACACAGGACAGAGGTTGAGTCAACTTTAATCCTTGTCAACTGGCTGCAAGTGTGATTTAGTTATTGCCAACACCTGTTAGGTGCCACAGGTAAGTTACAGGTGCTGTTAATTACACAAATTAGAGAAGCATCACATGATTTTTCGAACAGTGCCAATACTTTTGTCCACCCTCTTTTTTATGTTTGGTGTGGAATTATATCCAATTTGGCTTTTTGTGTTTTTTCATTTAAGACAAATTAAATGAAGATAATAATACCAAAGAATTTGTGTTTGCAATCATTTTCAGGAAGAAACTGAGTATTATGTGACAAAATTGCAGGGATGTCAATACTTTTGGCCACAACTGTAGATATATTTTATATTTACAGAGATTTTCTTATAAATGGAGCTATTCACCTTCTAATTATTCTACTTTAAAGAAAAACAGTCAGCCTAAACAGACTAAATAAACTAAGCACATAGCCTTGTATAAAATATAGCCCCTGTAAAAAATCAACTTTGGGCGACTCCATTTTTTAGTGGGCCCAGGGTGAAAAAGTCTCAGTAGGCCCACATAGTCCTCCATACAGAATTATGAACACCGCATAGTCCTCCATAGAGTACTATAGGCCCCATATAGTGCTCCATGCACCACATAGTCGTCCATACAGTATTATTGGCACCACACAGTCTTCCATACAGTATTATGGGCACCACATAGTCCTACATGCAGTATCATAGGTACCACAGTCTTCCATACAATATTATAGGAATCACATTATCCTCCATACAGTATTCTGGGCACCACATAGTCCTCCATACAGTATTAAGCGCACCCCATAGTGCTCCATACAGTATTATGGGCACCACATAGTGCTCCATACAGTATTATGGGCACCACATAGTCCTCCATACAGTATTATGGGCCTCATATAGTGCTCCATGCAGTATAATGGGCCCCACATAATGTTCCATACAATATAATGAGCTCCACATAGTCTTTCATACAGTATCATGAACCCCACATAGTCCTCCCATACAGTATTATGGGACCTACATATTCATCCATACAGTGTTATGGGCACCACATAGTCCTCCATACAGTATTATGGGCCCCACATATTCATCCATACAGTGTTATGAGCACCACATAGTCCTCCATACAGTATTATGGGCACCACATAGTCCTCCATACAGTATTATGGGACCCACATATTCACCATACAGTGTTATGGGCACCACATGGTCCTCCATACAGTATTATGGGACCCACATAGTCCTCCATACAGTATTATGGGCAGCACATAGTGATCCATACAATTTAATATACCCCATATATTGCTCCTTCTCCCATCATTGTTTCAACTGTATCATACAGTTGAAAGTACTACGATGCGGGAGGGGACCCAGTTCTGGTGCTGGCACCGAACTCTCGATTCATGGACCCCGTAGGTGCTGCGTAGTCTGTCGCCATTGGGGGCGTACCACTGGTCGAGACATGTCAAGAGTTGGTGTCCCTGACTGAGAGTGGGTCCCCCGTATGTCCAGGGCTCTGGCACTTGCCCAGGTATGCCAGGTGGTGACACCGGCTCTGCCTTTAGTGATCTAATCACTGCTTCCATTGTACAGAAACTGGAGTTTAATCAAATATGATAATTAGGGTGCTCAGTGCACACTTGGCTAACACACTCAGTTTACTGTTCTCCCCACTGGTTCTGGATGCCCCACCTGCCTCACTGGTGATTGACAGCGCTGATGTGCCTGGAGCAAGCACTGTATGTGGAGAAAGCTCAGACAAGCCAGTGCTGTCAATCATTAACTTGAGAGACGGGGCATACAGAACAAGTGCATTAAGGCTCCTGTTCACACCAAGCAACCTAATGAGCATATATGAGTAAACTTCAGATTCCGCAGAATGGAGGCAGCAAATAGATCACTGAAAATGTGAAAGTGTGATCTCTATAGTAACTATATCCCCTACAAGGCTTTGTGCTTAGTTTATACTGTCAGTTTGGCTGCCAGGTTCTCTTTAATGAAGCACATTCAAGGTCATTACCATTGTAAGGTATAATGAGGCTGTAAATTACAAGTTCAATATAGATTAAGTGTTATCATTATATTTTATTTTACAATATCATTTCTTATCAGGACAAGTTTGAAAAAGCAATTTCACTGATTAATTGTACTCACTTTTCTGTTTTCGATAGCCAATTGAAAATATTGTTTATGTGTTCAGAGTATTAAATAAAGATATACTTTGTGCAAAAAAATATCTAATAAGGTGAAAAGGAATGAAGAAATCAATGTCATAAATAAATAATGTATTCATCCATACATATTAGATCCAGAGCCGGACAGCTGACAAACTAATGAGTATGGGGGCTGCCAGATGCCTTTAGGATGTCTGCTTTAGAGGGCTATGATGGTGTCAATAATGAAGTAATGACATTAATGAGGAGTTGGGTTCAATACTTACTGGCCAAAGCAACTTTTAACTGACAGTTATCTTGTCTATGGCCAGCTTAATTCTTAAGTCATTCGGCACGTTTGGAAAGCATCTCCAAAACACTTTTAGACATTTAAAAAATGAATTAAAATTATTTCTTTTTTTCTGTGTGCTGCTCTGTTCAGTTGTTGCTTTTTCCAGTGCTTATAATTATATCTTTTCATTATGCAACCAAAATTGTCATTCAGCAACCATGCCATCTAGGAAACTATTCATGAAAGAAATCACACTTTATAAGGGTTGTGTGGGTTCGTAAAGATGTTTGGACAGGTTATCAATATCAGATTGCTATGGGTTTAACATCTGGTACCCCCCCCCACACACCAAATACCTGTTTTCAGTTCCATCAGCTGGATTTATACAGTGAATAGAGCAGGAAAAGCACATGATGGATCATCAGTATAAAACCCTGTGGACTGATCAACCTTCCCTAAACTGCCTGTGTTTTCTCGTCAGCCCCTGAACTCTTGCAAATGCGTGCAATGGCTTATGCCAGAGCTTGTGCAGTGGAGATGGGTGGGCTGTGCCCGACGTCTTCAGCACAATGCACATGCCCTGGAAACAAATACTCTCATGTCCAGCTGCGCTCAGAGTTTGTCTGGGAGATATTGCAGCCCTATTATGCCCACAACTTTAATACATCTGTCCACTTATCCACCATTGTTTTCTTTCTATTTATACACTGTCAGTTGACTGCCGGAGACATAGTGGATGGGATATGTATCATAGAGGTGGTTGTCCTCTGTCATGTAAACCTGGGGTAATGCTGTAGTACACATAGTACTAAGAGGGGTTAATCGACCATGACAGGATGAGGTTTATTGCGAACAGCTAAAGATTTGGGTGGGATGGTTATTCAACATATCTCCACCCCTGGGTGTGGTTCACATTGTAAAATGGGGCCTGTTTGTCTCACACAGGGTCTGTGTGTGGAGGTGTTTAGATCTTCCAGGATTCTGTGTCTTTGCTAAAGGACTATGAAGCTGGACCCTAACCCAATCGGGTGAACCCACAATACTGTATAGACTTTTTACTTTAGGTTTCACTTTGTGCAGGAGAAGAGCTGTATTTAATTTTTCCTTTAATGTGCTTTATGTGGAGTGAAATAAACCAGACAGATAAGCATAATTTTTTACATGAGAATATATATATATATATATATATATACATATATATAATCATAATTACATGTCTATACATAGAAAGATAACATTGATGCTCTCTCGTTTGGTGGACTACAATTTTCGCAAACCTGACAGCAGACAGGGTGAAGGTGCTGTGAATTTTGCCCACATCACTCATCAGGAACATCAAGGAAACCAGGTCATCATACCTACAGATATATGCACGTCCAAAAATTCCAAGGAGTTCACTTGGAAAGATCAACCATGAAAAGTATAAAAAGATAGACTGCATCCAAACTTGAGTGAAGTAAATAAATCTTCTTTTATTCTGCCAAATATATGCAACATTTTGACAATAGAAGTATTTCTCAAGCATACTGACAGTGCACAAAGCAGATTTAAATAGAACTGGTAATTACTAACATACCAATGAGAACGCATATCACCTCCCCCTAACAAAAACGCCCACCAACATACAATTAATATATAAAAAACACCAATACATACTCTGCAAGCACTTCACTACAATGAGAACATTAATATATAAGAGCAACTTATAAACAAACAGATCACCACTCTCAGGCGTCACAGATCACATAAAATATCGCTAAGTTTACTCCTAGTGCATCCGTGTCTTCAGAAATATGGCAAGTGCACCCAATCCGCAAATCCATGAAACCCCCTGATATTAGGTAGCAATGTAAATGTCAATGTCATCCAGTACTGGATCGGATTATCTTGCCTCATTACATAGCGGTCACATAGTGTCACGGGAATGTCAGGTGTGACATACAGTCATCCTGGATCCGACTGTAGAAGGTCTTTGCATTTAGCTCAGTCACCTTCTTGATATTTGCATCTCTGTTATGGAGTGATATCTAGAGAACGCTAGGGAAGGGGGGAGTGGAGACCCCTAGGCAGATCTAAAATCACCTTGTCTGCCCTAAACATCCCTATATAGGTTCTACACCTATCACTGAGCAGGAACCTAATCCCTGCCTGACCCTAGCGATAGACCATACATAAGGAGGGGATGGGGTTTGCACTAGTCAGTCCCCACTAAAACTAAAGACAGAGAGGGAAGACGGACAGGGGGGAAATACTTAGTTTGAGAAGACAACCGAGACGTCATGCCAGCAATCCTCCAAAGGCACTCAGGGAAAGACAGTAGCCGACTGCTAGAACCTCCAACAAAACTGAGGCAAGTATGAGCTAACACTCGCACCATGCTGCAGCAATTGAATATATTTAAACCTTCAGCCCAGGTGTGTGATTAGCAGCAGAATGTGGAGGTAACTATTGGGTTCTAGAGGGAGAAGAATATTGCTCCATAACAGAGATGCAAAAATCAAGAAGGTGCTTGAGCTAAATGCAAAGAACTTCTATAGCCAGATCCAGGATGACCATCTGTCATATCTGACACACCCGTGACACATATCTCCTTTTACTGTGCTTGTGCAGATGTCACCCAATCAAGGGTCAAGCTTATCCCAGTACCATAGTGATCGGATCACCTGACTATACATAGTGGTCACTAGAGATGAGCGACTGCCTTTTTTCTGGTCGAGTCGGGTTTCATGAAACCCGACTTTCGCAAAAGTCAAGTCGAACGAAATCGGCCGATTATCGTGAAAAGTCGAAGGCCGACTGAAACACGAAACCCAATGCAAGTCAATGGGGAAGCAAAGTCGGCAGGGAGTGGAGGACAGGAAACACACCTACAGTGCCCTTTGAATGCCAAAAACATCAATTCTGATTACTGAAGCCTTTCAAACTTAATTTACTTCATAATACTAGTTACGCACTGAAAAATGGGGGTTATTTGGCTAAATTTGTGGGGGGGTAGGGCTGGCTCCAGGTTTTCATGTGCCCTGGGCCAAAGAGCACCCCTTTAACACATACCACAACTCATGATGCTCCGATAGCGCAGAGAAATAGCGGCATAGTATAATGAAAAATACTTCACTTTTTACATCTCATGACTGATATCTATTTTTAATAGCTCCAAAAACGGACAGTATATTACTCCATACAGTATTATGGCCACAGCATAGTGCGCTATACATAGTAATGAGGCCCATATATTTCTCCATACAGAATCATTGGTCCCATATAATGTTTGAAACAGTATATAGAATCATAGAATCATAGAATCATAGAGTTGGAAGGGACCTCCTGGGCCATCTGGTCCAACCCCCTGCTCAAAGCAGGATTCGCTAAATCATCCCAGTCAGATGTCTGTCCAGCCTCTGTTTGAAGACTTCCATTGAAGGAGAACTCACCACTTCTCGTGGCAGCCTGTTCCACTCATTGATCACTCTAACTGTCAAAAAGTTTTTTCTAATATCTAATCTGTGTCTCTTCCCATTCAGTTTCATCCTATTGCTTCTAGTCTTTCCTTGTGCAAATGAGAATAAAGTTGATCCTTCTACAATGTGACAGCCCATTAGATATTTGTAGACAGCTATTAAGTCTCCTCTCAGTCTTCTCTTTTGCAAACTAAACATTCCCAAATCCTGCAACCTTTCCTCATAAGACAGGGTTTGCAGACCGGTCACCATTCTGGTCGCTCTTTTCTGAACTTGCTCCAGTTTGTTGATGTCTTTTTTAAAATGTGGTGCCCAAAACTGGACACAATATTCCAGATGAGGTCTGACCAAAGAGGAGTAGAGGGAAATAATGACTTCACGTGATCTAGACTGTATGCTTCTGTTAATACATCCTAGAATTGCATTTGCCTTTTTTGCTGCTGCATCACACTGTTGACTCATATTCAGTCTGTGATCTATTAGTATACCCAAGTCTTTTTCACATGTGCTGTCACTTAGCCCTATTCCTCCCATTCTATATATGCTTTTTTCATTTTTATTGCCCAGATGTAGTACTTTGCATTTCTCCCTGTTAAAAACCATTCTGTTAGTTGCTGCCCACTTCTCCAGTTTATTTAAATCTTTTTGAATCCTCTCTCTCTCCTCTCTAGTATTAGCTATCCCTCCTAGCTTTGTGTCATCAGCAAATTTAATCAGTTTACCCTCAATTCCTTCATCTAAATCGTTGATAAAGATGTTGAACAATACAGGGCCCAGGACAGAGCCCTGTGGTACCCCACTTGAGACATTCTTCCAACTGGATGTGCAGCCATTTACGACCAAATGATGAGCTCCACATAATGTTACAATATATGTTGGTCCTCATGGATGAAGCTCCACTGTTTTATGTCCCAAATAATGCTCCATACATAATGGGCCCCATTTCTAATGCTCTAGTGTATAATGTGCCCTGTAAATGCTGCTCCAGTGTCTGATGTCCACCTTTGCATGCTCCAGTGTATGGTGGGCCCCATATATCATTCTCCAGAGTATAGTGCGCCCCAAAAATTGCTGTCCCAACATTGAAAACAATTAAATAAGTCTCCTCGCTATGGAATCCCTGTACTAGTCTGGACTCCTCGTCATCCCCATTGTCCATCTCACTGCCCTTGGCTGTTTAGGCAGAGGGCGTACAGACGTGATGTCATTGCGCTCTCTGATCAGACTATCACTGTCAGGAAACGCAGAAGACGTCATGGCGGTGGAGCAGGGAGAGGTAAGTATTTCAACTTTGCAAGTGCTGTGATCCTGAGCAAGCAGGGGGGCACTCGTTGGCGACGGCAGTGGCACAGGGCCCCTCTAATAGTACGGCGGTGGCGGTGTGTGGCGGTGTGTCTGACGGCGGGTGGGGGTGGGCAGAGACACTTTTGCGTACTATGAGGGGCCCTGTGCCAGTGACGTCGCCCATGAGTATGCCCCCCCACCAGCTCAAGGAACCTGCACTTTCATCTGCACCTTCCTCATTGTCACCGTGTAAGGTGGTATAGTATGCGGGAAGGGGAACCTGAGTTTCCTCTGGGTCAGATTCTGGCTGCGTAGAGTGTGAGGGGAATGTAGTGGTCTGGGTCAATGCACCAGCAGAATCATCTAGCAGTGGCTGGGCATCAGTGCACTTGTGGCATCCCCAGGAGTACGGTCGCCACAGTGGCATTACCTTCCTCCTAGGGAGTGTGATGTCATGCTTGGGAGCAACGAAGGACGTCTCTAGCAGTTAAACCAACACACAACACATTTCCCACTCCACGCCAGCAGGGAGACCTCTCAACATGACTGCTGAGGAGCTGCTCTCTGTGGCCGGGAGGAGGTAAGTTAGGCCATTCTGTGCAGGGAAGGGGAAGTGTGTGGACGTGAGAAGGGGAGCTGGAGGATGAGCAGAGTTAAGGCTCAATCCTAGCTGGAGCGCAAGGTCCGGATTCCGGTCTCCGAGTTTGTAGTGACACTGACGTTCCTGCAGCAGAATCCGGAGGAAGTAGCAGCTGTAAATGCTCTGTACCCAACTGAGGCTCGGAGGCCCCAGCATCGACGTGTGTGAGCCAGAAGGAAAAGGCTACGGCTGCCAGGAATATGAGAAAGTTCGAAAAGAAAGTCAACAGGGGGAACTTCATTGAACTCAGCACTGCGAGTACCTCAGATAAGCACTAGAACGGAGGCCACACTACCTATCTGCAGAGAGAGAAATCCAAATTGGCTTCCAGGCTGACCAACTCCTTCTCCATCTGTACTCTTGGTCCTGGACAGCACCTACCAAGTACAGGTAAAGGAACTGCACGACTGTGTCTGTCATCTTTCTCCTGCGCCTGGCGCACGGCTCAGCTACATCCTGCACTGCACACCATCTCCCAACTCTTTCATCTGCCCTGCGGCTATGGCCCTACCTGTGCAGGTCTTCTACATCTTAGCTGCACCACAACATCTGTCCTTGGGTATACTAATAGATCACAGACTGAATATGAGTCAACAGTGTGATGCAGCAGCAAAAAAGGCAAATGCAATTCTAGGATGTATTAACAGAAGCATACAGTCTAGATCACGTGAAGTCATTATTTCCCTCTACTCCTCTTTGGTCAGACCTCATCTGGAATATTGTGTCCAGTTTTGGGCACCACATTTTAAAAAAGACATCAACAAACTGGAGCAAGTTCAGAAAAGAGCGACCAGAATGGTGACCGGTCTGCAAACCCTTTCTTATGAGGAAAGGTTGCAGGATTTGGGATTGTTTAGTTTGCAAAAGAGAAGACTGAGAGGAGACTTAATAGCTGTCTACAAATATCTAAAGGGCTGTCACATTGTAGAGGGATCAACTTTATTCTCATTTGCACAAGGAAAGACTAGAAGCAATGGGATGAAACTGAATGGGAGGAGACACAGATTAGATATTAGAAAAAACTTTTTGACAGTTAGAGTGATCAATGAGTGGAACAAGCTGCCACGAGATGTGGTGAGTTCTCCTTCAATGGAAGTCTTCAAACAGAGGCTGGACAGACATCTGACTGGGATGATTTAGTGAATCCTGCTTTGAGCAGGGGGTTGGACCAGATGGCCCAGGAGGTCCCTTCCAACTCTACGATTCTATGATTCTATGACACTGCAGCGCTGGTCAATCTAATCAGAAACCAAAAGTGGCGTCACGTATCATTCACCTATAAACGTAATTCACCCCTTTGCATGGATGCCCAGGGCCACGGAACGGGTCACCACCACCGTGACACATCCATGTGAGACACCGGCCCGGTACCGATTAACCCCACTGCACTGGCTGGCCACCCACACTCCATGTCAGATTCATCTTGGACTGGGGAATTCACGATTTGACTTGATAACCCAGGCATGGTATGATAGAAAGAGCTACATGGACTAATGTGAAGTGTGGCCTGCTGCCTCATTCAGTTTGGGTGGGGGTGCAGGACACAAGGAAAGGGGTTCTTCCTGACCAGGAGCCAGCACTTGACCACTCAGTGCTTGCATTTTTTGAAACTTCAGAAGAGGCGGGCATATGTGATGGAGTTTGTTTCGGCAATGTAAGCCAAAACCAGTTCCTCATGCTCCGCCTTTAAAAGCTGTTAACCTACTCCCAGAAAAGGTATCATTCCAGGCGTTCCGGAGCCAGACATGACACAGGCTCTTCCACCAAACTTCAAAATTTTGCACAAAATAACATCAGATATATGGCAATGTGTCAGAAATGTACAGCTCTATTCAGTCAAAGGATAATTGTCAATCTCCATATATATTCCATCAGTCACACAGAGACGCTCAAAGGCTCAGTAAGGATTAGACAAGAATATAAAAAGTAGACAAAGTGTACAGTATCATCAGATAGCAGGTATATATAGCATAGTTTAAACATTAACAATGTACGTCTATATATCAGGAGTAGTGTTGAGCCACCACGCTAGTGTTTTGGTTCGTCACACAGGAGGCAAGGTCGTCGAATGTTCGTCGAACCCCATTGAAAACAATGGAAGGCAAGCACAAACACATACAAACACATAGAAAACATTACAAAACACCTTAAAAAGGTGTCCCAAAGCAGAGGAAATGCTCAGAAGACAAAAATTACATATGGAAAAGGGCAACTACATTTAGAAAAGAGGTGGAGGAGTAAAAGGAGGAGGCGGAGGAGACACAGATATAGGCTTGTCATTCCCTTATGAAGTCAAGAAAGGCTGGAATAAAAATGTAAAATACCAACCCAAAAAAAAACATGCTGAAATCGAACACGATCATATACCGTCGGACTTCCCACCAATAAATTATGCCAACTGGTGATCGGGCGGCGTTATTCCCACGAACCTCCAAACAGCGTCCATGAAGGCAAAGTGTTTGCTTTCCGGGGGCAGTATCATTGCAAAGCTGAACCTTAAAGGAATGTCCAAAAGGGCAACACCAGGAATGGAGCCTGCGGCTTAATTGGACTCCACCCGGGAAACCACAACCATGCCACCTCCAGAAAAGATGCACATATTGAAAGCTTTGTCGATTGTGTGTGTGGTGTGGTATGTCAGTTTGTAGTTGTGCTAGCAATTTGTCAGCTTTATTCCGTTAACGATTGAGACTCAGGCATGCCCCCGCGGTACGCGTCAAGCTTACTAGAGGGATACGCGAGGCTCTGGCACTATCATGGTCTATCATGGCATTACATGTCCGGGGCTGCATGCGAGCTACACTGAAAGGACCAGCTTTTGTCGCTTACAGGTGCAGATAACCAGCAGAACACCGTTAGTGATGGGGATCTGTGATTCCAATTATTCCCTGCGAATGATGATTTCCCAGTAAGTGCAGGTCAACCGCAATTCCTGAATTAGGCCTAACCGGCATTCCTGAAAAAATGCAAAAAATTACATGTCCAAACCACAGTTGCTGTAGCTTGCTTAACAGCTCGGCAGCCGTTCTCAGGCCCAGTATGGATTTGACAAGATTCTAGAAAGTTGTTAAGGGGTACAGTTTCACCGGGTAACACGTATATATGTACCTTAGTTTACACATTAAAAACCTATGTCTATATATCAGGAGGCATGCTCAGACGGTCTCAGGCCCAGTATGGATTAGACGTGATTGGACAAAGGTGAGAAAGGGCGCCGTATCACTGGATAACAGGTATGTATAGCATAGTTTACACATTAAAAACCTAAGTCTATAGATCAGGAGGCAGGCTCAGACGGTCTCAGGCCCAGTATGGATTTGACCAGCTTGTACAAAGTTGAGAAAGGGTACATTATCACTGGATAGCCGGTATATATAGCATAGTTTAAATATTTAAAATCTCCATGATCTCAGTATGGATTAGACAACAATCTAAAAAGCAGAAAAAAGGAAATGTATTTGAAGCGTACACCAGTATACACTTTTGGTGGTATTTTTAAATCTTCATATATATTTCTCTCTCAGTAAGACAGTCCAGACTCTCCGCAATAGGAAATGAGATGCATACAATTACTGACATAAATTCTAGTGATTGCGGAAATCTAGGAATTCCTATTCACGGGATAAACTTCCGTCACAATTCTCAGAGGCGATGCAGACCCTCAATTAATTAGTGTGTGGAGACAGCGAAAACCTTTCTTTGTGAAGAAAGTGTTGCTGTATCGCAGTACCGTTGATCCCATCGCCATTACTCATATCCATATAATTTGATCACAGGGAGAGATGTAAACATGGTGCTCACTGCCTATCATGCTCTGTCACGTAACTTTGGAGTGCAAAAGACAGAAGCCACAGGCCGTAGGCGATTCATTTGGATTGGCAAGAGAGGGCACATTTAAAAATGTGCACTGGAATGTCACACGTCTGTGGGTAGGAAAACTGTGAAAACTGATGAGAAACCACCACTGCATCTCATTGTGAATCGACGTCCATAAGAAATGGAAGCCAATGATCATCTGAAGCTAGATCCCGGCCAGTGGGACAGGGCATAGCTACGTCTTAACCATCATCTTCTGTCAGTTCACCAAATTTGTAGTGGCAGTCCCAGTGAAGGATTTGACAGCCCAGACTACACAGCGGAGGAGCAGGGAGAGGTAAACATTGCAAATGCTGGGGTCCTGCCCAAGCAAGGGGGGCCCACTCGTGGGCGTCGGTACTGGCACTGGGCCCCTCATAGTACGACGGTGTGTCTGACGGCGGGTGTGCACCCCCACCGTCAGAGACACCAGATTGCACTATGAGGGACCCTGTGCCAGTGCCCGCGCCCAAGAGTCGGCCCACCCACCTGTCCAGGGCAGCGGCACTCGCACGGTTGCGTGCGCTAGGTGGTGACCCCGGCCATGGGGGCAGGAGACAGCCTAGTTAGGGAGGTTTACAAAATGGCATATGCTGATGTGGGACATTAACCTGCTGCTAAAGGCGAAATTGGTCGAGTCCCAGGAAGACCTATTGTGTCATCAGGGTAAGGTCTGACAAAATCCTTGGAAACCCATGCATGGCTCATTCTAATGAAGGTTAGAACATCCACATTTTGGGTTGACAGACGGGTCCTTTTTTCTGTCAGGATTGATCCAACAGCACTGAAGACTCTTTACGATAGCACACTCGCAGCTGGGCAAGCGAGCTCCTGTAAGGCATATTGTGCCAATTCAGGCCAGGTGTCCAGTTTAGCTGTCCAATAGTCAAATGGGAATGACCTGTGAGGGAGAACATCGATACGGGAGGAAAAGTAGTTTGCAACCATAGTTGACAAGTGCTGTCTCCTGTCACTTTCAAATGATACAGTATTACCAGTCGTGTGAGCGGGACTTGAAAAATCAGTCCACAACATGGTCATGAAACCCCTGTCTCCAACGCCACTTCTGATGTGTGCACCACCAACACCTCTTCCAAGTTTCCCCCGGCCCCTACGGCTCGTGTGACAACCATCACCGCTGCTGTGTGCTGGGAATGCCTCACCCAACCGGTTTACCAGAGTTGCTTGTTTGTTAGCCAATATTAGGTCAAGGTTCTCCTGTGGCATGATGTTTTGGAATTTGCCATTATAGCGTGGATCCAGGATGCTGGCCAACCAGTAGTCATCATCGTTCATCATTTTGGCAACGTGGGGGTCCCTTTCTAGGATCTGCAAGGCATAATCTGACATGTGGGCCAATGTTCCTGGTGTCAATGATGCACTGCGAGTGCTGGGTGGAGGAGCACTTTCAGGCAAATCCACATCCCTCCTGTCACGCACAAACCCAGTAACAGACCTTGCCACGCCAACATTTTCTCTTGCCCCACGAGAAGAATCCTCCTCCCCTAAATAATCATCCCCATCATCATCCTCCTCCTCCTCTTCTTCCTCCACCTCGTCCACGACAGTTCCCTGAACACACAATGGCTGACTGTCATCAAGGCTTCCCTCCTCCTCTTCCTCATCATCCTTGGCTGCAGGCGCCTGCTCCTTGATGTGCATCAAAGTTTGCATGAGCAGACGCGTAAGTGGGATGCTCATGCTTATGATGGCGTCGTCTGCGCTTACCAACCGTGTGCATTCCTCAAAACATTGAAGGACTTTACAGAGGTCTTTCAGCTTCGACCACTGCACACTTGTCAACTCCATGTCTGCCCTCAAGGTGCCTGCCCGTGTATCCTCCAACAAATGCATTACGGCCTGCCTCTGTTCGCACAGCCGCTCAACCATGTGCAGGGTGGAGTTCCACTTTGTTGCAACGTCGATAATTAGGCGGTGCTTGGGAAGGTGGAGCAATCGCTGCAGCTTCTGCATGCGACTGGAGTGTACCAGCGACCGGCGGATGTGCGAGCACAGTCTTCGAACCTTATGGAGCAGGCCTGTTAACTCCGGATAATTAGTGAGGAAGCACTGCACCACCAGGTTCAAGGTGTGAGCCAAGCAAGGTATGTGTCTGAGTTTTGAAAGGGCTATGGCTGTCACAAACTTCCGGCTGTTACCACTAACTACCTTGCCTGCCTCAAGATGTAGACTGCCCAGCCATGACTCAGTTTGTCGCTGAATGTAGTCGGCCAGTACCTCTGCCGTGTGTCTGTCGCCCAAACACATCATCTGCAACACAGCCTGCTGACGCTTTCCACTAGCTGATCGATAGTGGGACACATCATGTGCACCACTGTCAGCTGCGGATGCAGTGCTCGTGCGACTGCGCTCTGTGGACGAGCTTTCGCTTCTGGAGGAGGAGGAGGGTCGAACGCCTACATCCAACTGTTTCCTATACCGTGGGCTAGGCAGCACTGTGCCATCACAGCTGTCCCCTGTGGTCCCTGCATCCACCACATTAACCCAGTGCGCAGTGATGGACATGTAACGGCCCTGACCATGCATCAGTTGTGAATTGCACCTTTCCACTCACTGATTGCTTGAGTGCATGGACAATGCGGTCTTTCACATGAAGGTGGAGGGCTGGGATGGCTTTGCGAGAAAAGAAGTGGCAACTGGGTAGGTCATAGCGTGGTACTGCGTAGGCCATGAGTTCGCGGAAAGCTGCGCTTTCAACCAACCGATAGGGCATCATCTCTAACGAGATTAGTTTGGCAATGTGGGCGTTCAAACCCAGTGTACGCGGATGAGAGGATAAGTACTTTCTAGTCCTACTCATAGTCTCTGGTAGGGTGAGCTGGACTTGAGAGCTGCATATGGTAGAACTAGCGGTGGACATGGCGGACTGAGAGAGGGTTGATGATGGTGATGGAGTTGGTGTTCTTTCTGATGGCCTAGATTCAGTCTTTTGTTGCAATAACAGTGTGATTCCCTGACTGATTTGCCATTGCGACGACAACTCAACATTTGCTGCTGGTGGTGTGCTAACCGGTGGACTTACAGTGGGGGAAACAATGTAGTGTTGCTGACTACCTTCTTTGGGAGCAGTAGCACATGTGGTACGTGAGTTTTGGTAGTCCGTCCACGCTTGCAAGTGCATGGTGGTTAAATGTCTTAGCATGCAACTGGTATTCAAATTTCTCAGATTTTTCCCTCAGCTAAAGGTCTTTGCGCACTTCTTACAGATAACCTTTGCCTGATCATTAGGATTTTGTTAAAAAAAGTGCCACACTGCACTCTTCCTACTATGGAAGACATTTTGAGGCCTTGCACGCTG
This sequence comes from Dendrobates tinctorius, assembly GCF_039654945.1. Lineage (NCBI taxonomy): Eukaryota > Metazoa > Chordata > Amphibia > Anura > Dendrobatidae > Dendrobates > Dendrobates tinctorius. Next base: position 7,041,105 of record NW_027361838.1, on the reverse strand, counting down.
TGCTATTTTGACCGTCTGGCCAAGCTGTCCTGCAACTCTTTTGGTTTTTGTAACCCGTTTTTGGACTGCTCCAGGCCTGCCAGATAACAGCTGTTGCGATGTCGATGCCCGCTGCGGATGCTCCTCCTTCTCTCTCTTCTGAGCTACTGGCAGCGGCACCCTCTACCCCCAATTGATGCCAATCTGGGTCAACAACTGGGTCATCCATCACCTCCTCTGCAATGTCATGTGCACCTTCCTCTGTGTCACCGTGTATGGTTTTATAGTATGCGGGAAGGGGCACCTGAGTTTCATCTGTGTCAGATTCTGGCTCAGTACACTGCGAGGACAATGTAGTGCTCTGAGTGAATGTACCAGCAGAATGATCTATCAGTGGCTGTGCATCAGTACACTCCATGTCAGATTCATCTTTGCCTGGGTAATTCACGATTTGACTTGATAACCCAGGCATGGTATGTGAAAACAGCTCCATGGAGTAATCTGTAGTGTGGCCTGCCGCATCCTTCAATTTTGGTTGGGGTGAAGGACACAAGGAAAGGTGTGGTTCATGAACATGAGCCTCCAATGATGACTCAGAGCTTTTATTTTTTAAATCTTCAGGAGAGGAGGCGATAGAGCTGGAGGCTGAGTCAGCAATGTAAGCCAAAACTTGTTCTTGAAGCTCCGGCTTTAAAAGCGGTTTACCTACTCCCAGAAAAGGGAGCCTTCGAGGCCTTGTGGAGCCAGACGATGATGCAGGCTCAACACCTCATGCATTAAGTGCTATTTTGCTTTTGCCACTACCAACAGATCCAACACCAACACCATCATTACCAGCTGCCAACCCCCGCCCACTTCCACGGACTCTTCCACCACACTTCCTCATTTTTGGGGAAAATGTACCCAAAAAACCACCAACTATATGGTACTGTAAAGCAAGGTACAAGGTGTATATAGTAGTGGGGAGAATTGGAATCTCTGTAGACTTCAGGACACAGTTGGATTCTGTCAGGCCCTGTTTATTTTACACTGCAATGTGACAAGCAGATTCTGGATGGTGTAATAAAGGTGGATAGAGGACTGTGGAGAATTGGAATCTCTGTAGACTTCAGGACACAGTTGGATTCTGTCAGGTCCTGTTTATTTTACACTGCAATGTGACAGGCAGATTCTGGATGTTGCAAGAAAGATGGATAGAGGACTGTGGAGAATTGGAATCTCTCTACACTTCAGGACACAGTTGGATTCTGTCAGGCCCTGTGTCTATAACACCGCAAAGTGACTGGCAGAAATTGCCTAGTGTATGACAAACTACGAGGTGTATATAGAATTGGGCAGAATTGGAATCTCCCTAGAGTGTAGGTCTGTAAGAACGGACAAACTCCTCGGCTTTTCCTTACAGAGTCACACACTTAGATAGCTTCAATTTGGCCGTGATAACAGCTGTTACACGGTACTGAGAGAGGAGCGTGCACGTACACCGCTGTACAGTGTATGTAAAATTGTCAAGCTCCGTGTTTTTGTATACGGACTGACACACGCTGTCTCTCTCTAGTTTTGAATGTAATCAAACAGCAAATATACTAAACTGTTTGAAAAACGGACAAAACTATAAGGTGTAGGTCTGTAAGAACGGACAAACTCCTCGACTTTTCCTTACAGAGTCACACACGTAAATAGCTTCAATTTGGCCGTGATAACAGCCGTTACACGGTACTGAGAGAGGAGCGTGCACGTACACCGCTGTACGGTGTATGTAAAATTGTCAAGCTCTGTGTTTTTGTATACGGACTGACACGCGCTGTCTCTCTTTAGTTTTGAATGTAATCAAACAGCAAATTATACTAAACTGTTTTTAAAACGGACAAATCTATAAGGTGTAGGACTGTAAGAATGGACAAACTCCTCGGCTTTTCCTTACAGAGTCACACTCTTAGATAACTTCAATTTGGCCGTGATAACAGCCGTTACACGGTACTGTGTGAGGTGCGTACACCGCTGTACGGTGTGTGAAAAAATGAAGGCTCACTACCTCACCAGGACAAAACAATACAATTTGGATTGCTTTTAAAAAAGCAGTTTGAACACCAGTGTGCACACAGCAATGCAGCTAGCCTTAAAAGGCAGGCTAATCACCACCAGCGCTGCTGCACAAAAGCAAAAATCTTCACCTTTCACTGCACAGTAACTACAGTGAAAAGCTCTAGCAGCAGAAGCAGTTTTTTTTTTCTTTTTGCCTTCCTAACGCTCTCCCTACAGAATCAGCAGCTGCAGCAGCTCTCCCTATTCTGAGATCAGCATGAGTAACATGGCGGTCGGCGTCCCCGCCCTTTTATACCCCCTGTGACGCCACACAAAGCAAGCCAATCACTTGCATGCCCTTCTCCAAGATGGTGGTGACCGCTGCCTATGTAATCACGTTGCCCACAGTGTCCATTCTTCCTGATTGGCTGAAAAAGGGCGCTAAAGCATCTTTTGAAAAGCGACTTTGGCGCTAAAGTCGCCGACCTCGTGGCAGACCTCACGCTAAGGTCAGGTTTCGTTTCATGAAACCCGACTTTGGCGAAAGTGAGCGAGTTTTGAATTTTTTCGACCCGTTTCGCTCAACTCTAGTGGTCACATGACCGCAGGTCCTATATCAAAGGATAGGGAAAAGCTCACATCCATTAAAGGAAGAATAGAAAATTGCAACCAAAATAAAACCCAAAAAATGAGGGGTGAAGGGGGAGAAAAAAAAGAATTCAAAATAAGATCAAAAGAAAATAATTCTTTATTTTTTAAACAATCAGAAAGAGAAAAAAGAGGCCTACCATAAAATCCTGGTCAACCCCTCCAATATGTGATAGTCTAAAAATGAAAAAAAGCAGAATAAATAAAAACATACTAATTCAGATAACCAATCAGAATGTAAATATTGTTACAAACATCCAAAAATACTATATGCCAAATTAAGACCCCTAGGATGGAGACACTCCAATTCATGAATCCAACAAAGTTATTTTTTTCTTTAGGATTCCCAATCTGTTATCCCCGCTTCTCTGAGTCGGTACACTGTTTATCACCCTAGATCTAAGCTGATTAACCAAATGTCCATATTCCATCAAATGTTTTGGTATTGGTAAATCAGAAAGACTCATCCTGATTGTACTTTTATGTTTGATTATACATGCCCATATTTCCATAGTAGTCTCAACCACACAGAAAAAACGAGCATGGACAGGATATCAAACAGACCACTAAATAAGATGAACACGTGTACCTATCCTTGATTTCTTCAGGATTTCTTACCACAGCGGGGGTGTGAAAAAGAATCCTCCTTTACTATGCTGCTGTAACACGCACAGCCCATGCATGGAAAATTACCCATCCTAAGGGTACTCAATGTTTGTATTGATTTTTTTGTGAACCCAATATCGGATAAAGCTAAACTATCTTCTAGATTATTTTGTCATCTATATGACTAAAGGGGCAGGAGATACAATTTTCAATTTTCCTCTTGACACAAGTGACCAATGTTATTTAAGTATCACAGCCATCTTTTTACTAAAAAGGCAATAAGCAGATACAAATGGAATCCTTCCTATTTTATAAGGTCGATGTTTACCTTTTAAAAGATCATCAAGTTTCAAATCCAAAGCTTTAGTTTTAACTTAAGCTTAGTAAGTTATAAATTTGGATATGTAGGAATTCACTGTATGAAACAGTACCTGCTACACGAAGAACGACCTGACAGACAACGAAAACTCTGGCACACGCTGCAAACACATTTTCTCCAGAATTGCTCAAGGTTTGCTGAGTGTCAGTGGAGAAAATTGTGATTGGCAGAAGACTTCATCCACTATAAGTTCATGCTCAAAGCTTATAACTCTGCTCTCCATCTGGCCAAACCAGTCTACTTCACCCCCCTCATCACTCCACTTTGCAACAATCCAAAATGACTCTCCAAACAAAACTTTCTACATCCTCCTTAGCTGTAAAGTACTAGCCACTATCACCAATCTCAGAGCTGACGATCTGGCCACTTTTTTCTTAGATAAAATTAACCATATCCGACAGATATGGCACAATGGCACAATCACATCAGATCCTGGATCCTCGTCTCTCCTGCACCTCAAGGTCACATTCAACCTTCGAACCTGTCACAGAAAAATGGAGCGCCCTCACTCGCCAGGGCCGTGGGGTACTCGGTACCGGGTCGGTTGATCTTCTCAACAGGGGTTGTCACGGCAGCAGTGACCCAGTCCATGGCCCTGGGGCTCCATTGCAAAAGGGGGAGTTTCAGTGTGCTTATGGTGGTGAAAGTTTATTAGTGATTCGTGACGCCACCTGTGGTGTTCGGCAAGGAAGATGTTAAGCCGGCGCTGCAGACAGATCCTCTGGGACAGATGGTGTGGTGCAGCAATGATGTTATAGCTCTCCACAGGCAGGGCTGTAGTCCCAGGGCAGTGTAGGTGAAGTGACACTTTGATGGTGTAGTGTCGGGCGCAGGAGGGATGTAGCAGTGTCGAGCAGGTTGGCGCAGGAATAAGTGGAGGACACCAGGGCATGTAGTTCCAAAGCTTTACTCACAGTCTGTTGTGGTACAGGTGTCTGCATCCGTGCCGTGTCCTCCGGGTCAGGAGCTCAGCCAACTTAGAGGCAAGATGAAGTACTCCTTTCCAACACTCCGCCAACATATATGCCTTTTCTGAATGTCTCCCTCTTAGCGCCTTTTAGTGAAGTACTCACAGTACTGAGTTACACTGGAGTTCCTCCTGTCAGATGTTCCTAAGAATTCTACTTGTACGGCAGACAGCTGTAGCCTGCTTCGGGGACTCCTTCTACCTAGTCCCGGCTCACATACGTTGCTGTTGTGCCCCCAAGTCTGGTGTGGGAATAAAGTGGTCACTACTTCTATTCCTCTAGTGTCTGCTGCAGGACCATTAGTATCCATACAACCTCGGGGACCGGACCCCGGCCTTGCGTTTAGAACTTGGGAAGGGTTCTCCTCTAACCCTGGTCCTTGTTCTCTTATTCTCCTCACGTTTCATATCAATCCTTTCTTATGGAGAGTCAGACTTTCTATCAATGTTCCTTTCTTGTGCCAGCGGACCCAGATCACTGAGGTCGGCTGCAGCACTTCCTTCATCCATCCCACTCAGGGGATCTACTCTCACAGACTGACCTCGTCAGACTCCTGTGACTAACTAACTAAATCCTATCCTCTTCCCGATCTTTAAGTGCAAACTAAACTCCACCCGCCTCCCAGCATGCTTCGTGTTCCAAGCAGGGAGCCACCAAAGGGTGCTTTGCTACACTACTATGTTGTGTGGGATGCAGGTGTTGGAGTGTGGTCAGGTGTCTCCACCTTACCTGGATAGTGGGGCACCACACCTCAGGAGGAGGTGCAGTACCTCTGTGGCGACTGAACCCTCAGGGGCACCACAAAAAGGCTCCTTGCTTCTTGTCATCCTAAAACCTGCACCAGTGACCCTATTCTCACACATCTCCTCTAGTCTCTATCTCCAGTTGTCACTATCTGAATAACTAAAATATTTAACTTCTCTCTTTCCTCTGGTATCTTTCCCTCTTCATTCAAACAAGACATCATAATCTCTTTACTTAAAAAAAAATCCCTAGACCAAAACTGCGCTAAGTACAGACCTGTCTCTAGTCTCCCTTTCATGTCTAAACTCCTGGAATGCTTGGTACAGGAAAGATGTATATCTTTGTACCGTGTTAGCCAGTAGATAGAAAAATATTCAGGATTGAGAGTCCTCAGTAGTTGATACCTTTTAATGGCTAACTGAAAAGATGGTAATACATTGCAAGCTTTCGAGACTACTCAGGTCTCTTCATCAGGCTAGACTTGGTGCATTCTCGACTAATTGGCTATTTGTCAGATCACTCCCTACTTGACCCTTTACAATCTGGCTTCCATTCTTTGCACTCTACTGAAACTGTCCTCACTAAAGTCTCTGATGACCTACTAACAGCTAAATCTAATAGTCACTGCTCCTTGCTTATTCTTCTGGATCTCTCTGCAGCATTTAACACTGTGTATCACCAGCTCCTCCTCACTATGCTCCGGTGTCTCAAGGACACCGTTCTCTCTTGGTTTTCCTCCTACCTATCTATCCGCTCCTTCACTATATCATCTTACTTCTCTAATCTTCCCCTTACTGTTGGGGTTTCTCAAGGCTCACTCCTAGGTCTTCTCCCATTCTCCCTTTGTACTGCCTCTATTGACAAACCATCAGCAGATGATTTAGTTTCCAGTATCATCTCTATGCTGATGAAACCCAATTATACACATAGTCTCTGGACATTACCCCTGCCTTAACCCCTTTCCGACATCAGGAGTAAAAGTACGCCAACGTCGGAATCCATCCCTTTGATGTGGGCTCTGGAGTTGAATCACATCTTTCCCGGGACATGTCAGCTGTTTTGAACAGCTGACATGTGCCCAGACATGACATGGGTGGAATCACGATCCACCCGCGGCTATTAACCCGTTAAATGCCGCTGTCAAATGCTGCCAGCGGCATTTAACTTGTACTTCCGGCCACTGGGACGGAAATCTGCCTACCGGTGACCCCCATCAGGTGATCGTGGGTCACCGGTTCTTTGGCATGACAACCAGAGGTCTCCTGGAGACCTCTATGGTTGTCACTGCCGGCTTTCTGTGAGCGCCACCCAGTGGTCGGCACTCATAGCAAGTGTGTATTTCTACTACATAGAGGCGATTTGATCATTGCCTGTATATAGCAGAGCTAATCAGGTTGTGGCAGCTTCTAGTCTCCCATGGAAACTATCGAAGTATGCCAAAAGTTAAAAAAAATATTTTTAAAAATATTACAAAAATAAAAAATATAAAAATTCAAATCACCCCCCTTTGCCCCTTTCAAAAAAAAAAAAAAATCGCCCGATCAATAAAAAAAAGGATTAACCCGATCGCTAAACGGCATCTTGAGAAAAAAAGTCAAAACGTCAGAATTACCTTCTTTTGGTCACCGCAATATTGCATTAAAATACAATAAAGGGTGGACAAAAGATCGTATCTGCACCAAAATGTTGTCATTTAAAATGTTAGCTCGGCGCACAAAAAATAAGCCCTCACCCAATCCGAAATCACGAAAAATGGAGGCTCTACTGGTATCGGAAAATGGCACAATTGTGGGATTGCACTTTTTTTGCAATTTCACCGCCCTTGGAATTTTGTTTACCGGTTTCTAGCACACAACATGGTAAAACCAATGGTGTCTTTCAAAAGTAAAACTCGTCCCGCAAAAACCAAGCCCTCAAACGGCCATATTGACAGAAAAATAAAACAGTTATGGCTCTGAGAAGAAGGGGAGCAAAAAATGAAAACGCAAAATTGAAAATACCTCCGGTCATGAAGGGGTTAATACAAATTACCAGGAATTGTTTGTCCACTGTCTCTAACATCATGTCCTTCCTCTATCTGTATATGAATCTCTCCAAAACTGAACGTCTCATGTTTCCTCCCTCTAGTAACCAACTCATACTCGATTGCCTTGGATGGTTCAATCATAACTCCCAAAGCAGCACACTCGCTGCATCTTATAAATTATCTCAGAATCCGACCTTTTCTCACCTTTGAACCTGCAAAAACTCTTATTCATTTTTTTCTGGACTACTGGACTACTGAAACCTCTTAAAGAAGCCTCTTAAAGAGGAAGTTACAGGTCTGTGAGAGCCAGAAATCTTGCATGTTTTTAGGTGACCAAATACTTATTTTCCACCATAATTTTCAAAATAAATCTTGCCAAATCACACAAGGTGATTTTCTGCTTTTGTTTTCTCATTTTGACTCTCATAGTTGTGGTCTACCTATGATGTCAGTTACAGGCCTCTCATCTTTTTAAGTGGGAGAACTTGCACAAATACTGACTAAATACTTTTTTTTCCCACTGTATACTTTGCACCATTCTTCTCTGCTTCTATCTGACGTCAACATAATTGTGACTCCCTCTATGCGCTATGCATGAGCGGGTAGTCGATTTTACATTGTAAATCTACGGAGTCTCGTCCTGACACTCCATTGGCTTTCATTAAACAATCGACTTCTGGGTCACTAAGAGCACATAGAGTAAGTCAGCAAGAGAAACCAGAGAAAGTGGAGGTAGGTGAGTATACTAATACACTCACTACATTATATGCATGTACACAAACTTTTAATGAATTCCTGCTCCCTCCGCCAACATATCGCATGGTGCTTTCATTCTGGGTGAAGGCACAAGCACACTAAACTACTAATGTCGTTGCAAGAGCTAGACTATCCATCTGCACATGCGCTGTCTACGGGAATGCCACCTGCGCAAGATCTCCGGCAGAGGAGCAGGTCACAAAAGAATGATCTGTCAATCACTGGCAGGAGCCTGCACTTGCAAGCTCATTTGCAGAAGAATTTGACGAAGGATTACGAGACAAAGAAGACATGGACTTATAAAATGAAGGTACGCAAGTAATCATCATTACAGGTATTTTACTATGATGATGTTACCTTGGGGGTCTAAAGACCTACTGACAGGTTCCCTTTAAAGTATCATCTTATCTATAATTAGCTTCTCACTGCAACTTCAGACATCCAATTTTCTTGCAATCACCGGAGTCTCAAATTTTACTTCTTCACTTCTCCACTTTCCCCAATTTTTTAAACTTTTTCTTCTACCCAAGATTGATTTTTTTTGCATCTACCCTCCATTATTTAATGATTCACTCTAAGTCTAATAAAACTGACTGCAGTACTAAGGAAAAAAAAATCACAATATTATTGCAGCTGCAATGCTGACATCTGCTGTTCACTTTTAAACCAAATTTGTTACCGAACAAATAAATATATATTTATACCCCTGTGAAAAGTCAGCAATTCGTTGAAACGAAAGTTTTGATTAATGAACAGGGATTGGGCACAAACAACCCCAAGATCAGAAGTTTGAGAAGTTTCTGGTGTGTAGACCAGCCTCTACTTGTTACTTTCTATTAAGACATCAAATAAATGACTTCAGGGCATGTTCATATCACATGTTTTATTGTGTAAATGTGTCCTAAGGGGGAATAGAATTCTAGATTAAGTCCTTCAGGACACTGAATTAGATAGCACAGGTCATTGGCAGTTAGAGAACGGGAAAGTCATAGCATCATATGAACAAACACATCCAACCCTTGTACTTGTCTCGCGTTTTTTAAAGCATGAACTATAGAATACTACCCTTTCAGTTTTCATCTCTTAATGTAACCAGTACACACAGTGGCGTAACTAGAGACCGATGAACCCCGGTGCCAAATTTGGACCTGGCCACCCCCCACATGTTGATCAGATGTATGGGCCCTTGTAGCATTTTAAATCCTATAAGGACATACGTGTTGCACCCCCTACCCCATTATGTAGAAATGTCCCTCATCTTGATGTTCTTCCAGGTATATATCTGGCCCTCTCCTGATATATATGTCCCCCGTCCTGGTATATACACTGACAAGCAAAAGGGTAACAATGTTTTGAACTTTTGGGCTCTATATCTCACCAATCACTACTGATTAAAAAGGTTGGACTACCATAATTTTATAGACAATCAACTTGGCGATCTCATCCATAAATTTGAGTTGCAACCATTTTGCTTATAATTAATTATGAAGATTCTTGTCAAGTCACTGCATTGTTACTGTTTAGCTCCTATATACTACAAAATACCAGTGGCGGGCTGAGAAGGGTAGCAGAGAGGCAGGCAGCGTTGCTATGGCACCCGGCGGCGCACTGGGATTGGATGAGCCACGGTTCAGACAGGGTTCAGAGGGGTGTCATGTACAGCATGCTACGTAAGCATGCCTCTGACTGAACCCTACCAAAAAGTACAGATAACGCCAGCACACAAAATTAAGGTTTATTAGTGAATAAATCTTCAGTTCCAGATGACAGACATGCACAAATATAAAGGTTCACAGTTCATCAGACCCAAATGAAAAACAGATAATTTGACGTTCCGGCTTTAAACGCCTTTCTCAAGATATATCTGTGAGGAAAAGGGTCCCGAGTTCTCCTGTGGTGGGATTCACATGCGTCTCGTGAAGCTTCACTTCGCCACGAGACATATGTGAATCCCATCACAAGGCAACTCAGGACCCTTTTCCTCACAGACATATCTTGAGATGTGCTACTGCTCCCAAAGAAGGTAGTCAGCAATGCTATATTGTTTCCCCCACTGTAAGTCCACCAGTTAGCACACCACCAGCAGCAAATGTTGAGTTGTTGTCGCAAGGGCAAATCAGTCAGGGAATCACACTGTTATTGCAATGAAAGACTGAATTTAGGCCATCAGAAAGAACACCAACTCCATCACCATCATCAACCCTCTCTCAGTCCGCCATGTCCACCGCTAGTTCCACCATATGCAGCTCTCAAGTCCAGCTTACCCTACCAGAGACTATGAGTAGGACTAGAAAGTACTCATCCTCTCATCCGCGTACACTGGGTTTGAACGCCCACATTGCCAAACTAATCTCGTTAGAGATGATGCCCTATCGGTTGGTTGAAAGCGCAGCTTTCCGCGAACTCATGGCCTACGCAGTACCACTCTATGACCTACCCAGTCGCCACTTCTTTTCTCGCAAAGCCATCCCAGCCCTCCACCTTCATGTGAAAGATCACATTGTCCATGCACTCAAGCAATCAGTGAGTGGAAAGGTGCACGTCACAACTGATGCATGGTCCAGTAGGCATGGCCAGGGCCGTTACGTGTCCATCACTGCGCACTGGGTTAATGTGGTGGATGCAGGGTCCACAGGGGACAGCTGTGATGGCACAGTGCTGCCTAGCCCACGGTATAGGAAACAGTTGGCTGTAGGCGTTCGACCCTCCTCCTCCTCCTCCTCCAGAAGCGAAAGCTCGTCCACAGAGCGCAGTCGCACGAGCACTGCATCCGCAGCTGACAGTGGTGCACACGATGTGTCCCACTATCGATCAGCTAGTGGAAAGCGTCAGCAGGCTGTGTTGCAGATGATGTGTTTGGGCGACAGACACACGGTGGAGGTACTGGCCGACTACTTTCAGCGACAAACTGAGTCGTGGCTGGGCAGTCTATATCTTGAGGCAGGCAAGGTAGTTAGTGATAACGGCTGGAATTTTGTGGCAGCCATAGCCCTTTCAAAACTCAGACACATACCTTGCTTGGCTCACACCTTGAACCTGGTGGTGCTGTGCTTCCTCACTAATTTTCCGGAGTTAACAGGCCTGCTCCATAAGGTTCGAAGACTGTGCTTGCACATCCGCCGGTCGCCGGTACACTCCAGTCGTATGCAGAAGCTGCAGCGATTGCTCCACCTTCCCAAGCACCGCCTAACTATCGGCATTGCAACAAGGTGGAACTCCACCCTGCACATGGTTGAGCGGCTGTGCGAACAGAGGCAGGCCGTAATGCATTTGTGGGAGGATACACGGGCAGGCACTTTGAGGGCAGACATGGAGTTGACAAGTGTGCAGTGGTCGAAGCTGAAAGACCTCTGTAAAGTCCTTCAATGTTTTGAGGAATGCACATGGCTGGTAAGGGCAGACGACGCCATCATAAGCATGAGCATCCCACTTATGCGTCTGCTCATGCAAACTTTGACGCACATCAAGGAGCAGGCGTCTGCAGCCGAGGATGATGAGGAAGAGGAGGAGGGAAGCCTTGATGACAGTCAGCCATTGTCTGTTCAGGGAACTGTCGTGGACGAGGTGGAGGAAGAAGAGGAGGCGGAGGATGATGATGGGGATGATTATTTAGGGGAGGAGGATGCTTCTTGTGGGGCAAGAGAAAATGTTGGCGTGGCAATGTCTGGTACTGGGTTTGTGCGTGACTGGAGGGATGTGGATTTGCCTGAAAGTGCTCCTCCAGCCAGCACTCGCAGTGCATCATTGACACCGGGAACATTGGCCCACATGTCAGATTATGCCTTGCAGATCCTAAAAAGGGACCCCCGCATTGCCAAAATGATGAACGATGATGACTACTGGTTGGCCAGCATCCTGGATCCACGCTATAATGGCAAATTCCAAAACATCATGCCACAGGAGAACCTTGACCTAATATTGGCTAACAAACAAGCAACTCCGGTAAACCGGTTGGTTGAGGCATTCCCAGCACTCAGCAGCGGTGATGGTTGTCACACGAGCCGTAGGGGCCGGGGGCAACTTGGAAGAGGTCTTGGTGGTGCACACATCAGAAGTGGCGTTGGAGACAGGGGTTTCATGACCATGTTGTGGACTGATCTTTCAAGTCCCGCTCACACGACTGGTAATACTGCATCAATTGAAAGTGACAGGAGACAGCACTTGTCAACTATGGTTACAAACTACTTTTCCTCCCATATCGATGTTCTCCCTCACAGGTCATTCCCATTTGACTATTGGGCAGCTAAACTGGACACCTGGCCTGAATTGGCAAAATATGCCTTACAGGAGCTCGCTTGCCCAGCTGCACGTGTGCTATTGGAAAGAGTCTTCAGTGCTGCTGGTCAATTCTGACAGAAAAAAGGACCCGTCTGTCGACCCAAAATGTGGATGATCTAACCTTCATTAAAATGAACCATGCATGGGTTTCCAAGGATTTTGTCACACCTTACCCTGATGACACATAGGTTGACAGAAAAATGGCTTTCTTTGGTCCGCCTCTTCCTGGGACTTGACCAATTTCGCCTTTAGCAGCAGGTGAATGTCCCACATCAACATATGCCATTTTGTAAACCTCCCTAACTGGGCTGCCTCCTCCCCCCATGGCCGGGGTCACCACCTAGCGCACGCAACCGTGCGAGTGCCGTTGCCCTGGACAGGTGGGTGGGCTGACTCTTGGGCGCGGGCACTGGCACAGGGTCCCTCATAGTGCAATCTGGTGTCTCTGACGGTGGGGGTGCACACCCACCATCAGACACATCGCCGTACTATGAGGGGCCCAGTGCCAGTACCGACGCCCACGAGTGGGCCCCCCTTGCTTGGGCAGGGCCCCAGCATTTGCAATGTTTACCTCTCCCTGCTCCTCCGCTGTGTAGTCTGGGCTGTCAAATCCTTCACTGGCACTGCCACTACAAATTTGGTGAACTGATAGAAGATGATGGTTAAGATGTAGCTATGCCCTGTCCTGCTGGCCGGGATCTAGCTTCAGATGATCAATGGCTTCCATTTCTTATTGACGTCGACTCACAATGAGATGCAGTGGTGGTTTCTCATGAGCTTTCACAGTTTTCCTACCCACAGACATGTGACATTCCAGTGCACATTTTTAAATGTGCCCTCTCATGCCAATCCAAATGAATCGCCTACGGCCTGTGGCTTCTGTCTTTTGCACTCCAAAGTTACGTGACAGAGCATGATAGGCAGTGAGCACCATGTTTACATCTCTCCCTGTGATCAAAATTATATGGATATGAGTAATGGTGATGGGATCAACGGTACTGCGATACAGCAACACTTTCTTCACAAAGTAAGGTTTTCTCTGTCTCCACACACTAATTAATTGAGGGTCTGCATCGCCTCTCAGAATTGTGACGGAAGTTTATCCCGTGAATAGGAATTCCTAGATTTCTGCAATCACTAGAATTTATGTCAGTAATTGTATGCATCTCATTTCCTATTGCAGAGAGTCTGGACTGTCTTACTGAGACAGAAATATATATGAAGATTTAAAAATACCACCAAAAGTGTATACTGGTGTACGCTTCAAATACATTTCCTTTTTTCTACTTTTTAGATTGTTGTCTAATCCATACTGAGAACATGGAGATTTTAAATATTTAAACTATGCTATATATACCTGCTATCCAGTGATAATGTACCCTTTCTCAACTTTGTACAAGCTGGTCAAATCCATACTGGGCCTGAAACCGTCTGATCCTGCCTCCTGATCTATAGACATAGGTTTTTAATGTGTAAACTATGCTATCCATACCTGTAATCCGGTGATACGGTACCCTTTCTCACCTTTGTCCAATCACGTCTAATCCATACAGGGCCTGAGACCGTCTGAGCCTGCCTCCTGTTATATAGACATAGGTTTTTAATGTGTAAACTATGCTATACATACCTGTTATCCAGTGATACGGTACCCGTTCTCACCTTTGTCCAATCACGTCTAATCCATACTGGGCCTGAGACCGTCTGAGCCTGCCTCCTGTTATATAGACCTACGTTTTTAATGTGTAAACTATGCTATACATACCTGTTATCCAGTGATACGGTACCCTTTCTCACCTTTGTCCAATCGCGTCTAATCCATACTGGGCCTGAGACCGTTTGAGCCTGCCTCCTGATATATAGACATAGGTTTTTAATGTGTAAACTATGGTACATACAGTGGGGCAAAAAAGTATTTAGTCAGTCAGCAATAGTGCAAGTTCCACCACTTAAAAAGATGAGAGGCGTCTGTAATTTACATCATAGGTAGACCTCAACTATGGGAGACAAACTGAGAAAAAAAAATCCAGAAAATCACATTGTCTGTTTTTTTTCATTTTATTTGCATATTATGGTGGAAAATAAGTATTTGGTCAGAAACAAGCAATCAAGATTTCTGGCTCTCACAGACCTGTAACTTCTTCTTTAAGAGTCTCCTCTTTCCTCCACTCATTACCTGTAGTAATGGCACCTGTTTAAACTTGTTATCAGTATAAAAAGACACCTGTGCACACCCTCAAACAGTCTGACTCCAAACTCCACTATGGTGAAGACCAAAGAGCTGTCAAAGGACACCAGAAACAAAATTGTAGCCCTGCACTAGGCTGGGAAGACTGAATCTGCAATAGCCAACCAGCTTGGAGTGAAGAAATCAACTGTGGGAGCAATAATTAGAAGATGGATGACATACAAGACCACTGATAATCTCCCTCGATCTGGTGCTCCACGCAAAATCCCACCCCGTGGGGTCAGAATGATCACAAGAACGGTGAGCAAAAATCCCAGAACCACGCGGGGGGACCTAGTGAATGAACTGCAGAGAGCTGGGACCAATGTAACAAGGCCTACCATAAGTAACACACTGCGCCACCATGGACTCAGATCCTGCAGTGCCAGACGTGTCCCACTGCTTAAGCCTGTACATGTCCGGGCCCGTCTGAAGTTTGCTAGAGAGCATTTGGATGATCCAGAGGAGTTTTGGGAGAATGTCCTATGGTCTGATGAAACCAAACTGGAACTGTTTGGTAGAAACACAACTTGTCGTGTTTGGAGGAAAAAGAATACTGAGTTGCATCCATCAAACACCATACCTACTGTAAAGCATGGTGGTGGAAACATCATGCTTTGGGGCTGTTTCTCTGCAAAGGGGCCAGGACGACTGATCCGGGTACATGAAAGAATGAATGGGGCCATGTATCGTGAGATTTTGAGTGCAAACCTCCTTCCATCAGCAAGGGCATTGAATATGAAACGTGGCTGGGTCTTTCAACATGACAATGATCCAAAGCACACCGCCAGGGCAACGAAGGAGTGGCTTCGTAAGAAGCATTTCAAGGTCCTGGAGTGGCCTAGCCAGTCTCCAGATCTCAACCCTATAGAAAACCTTTGGAGGGAGTTGAAAGTCCGTGTTGCCAAGCGAAAAGCCAAAAACATCACTGCTCTAGAGGAGATCTGCATGGAGGAATGGGCCAACATACCAACAACAGTGTGTGGCAACCTTGTGAAGACTTACAGAAAACGTTTGACCTCTGTCATTGCCAACAAAGGATATATCACAAAGTATTGAGATGAAATTTTGTTTCTGACCAAATACTTATTTTCCACCATAATATGCAAATAAAATGAAAAAAAAACAGACAATGTGATTTTCTGGATTTTTTTTTCTCAGTTTGTCTCCCATAGTTGAGGTCTACCTATGATGTAAATTACAGACGCCTCTCATCTTTTTAAGTGGTGGAACTTGCACTATTGCTGACTGACTAAATACTTTTTTGCCCCACTGTATATACGTGTTACCCAGTGAAACTGTACCCTTTATCAACTTTCTAGAATCTTGTCAAATCCATACTGGGCCTGAGAACGGCTGCCGAGCTTTTAAGCAAGCTACAGCAACTGTGGTGTGGACACGTAATTTTTTGCATTTTTTCAGGAATGCCGGTTAGGCCTAATTCAGGAATTGCGGTTGACCTGCACTTACTGGGAAATCATCGTTTGCGGTGAATAATTGGAATCACAGATCCCCATCACTAACGGTGTTCTGCTGGTTATCTGCACCTGTAAGCAACAAAAGCTGGTCCTTTCAGTGTAGCGCGCAAGCAGCCCTGGTCATGTAATGCCATGATAGACCATGATAGTGCCAGAGCATCGTGTATCCCTCTAGCAAGCTTGACGCGTACCGCGGGGGCATGCCGGAGTCTCGTTCGTTAACGTAATAAAGCTGACAAATTGCTAGCACAACTACAAACGGACATACCACACCACACACACAATCGACAAAGCTTTCAATATGTGCATCTTTTCTTGAGGTGGCATGGTTGTGGTTTCCTGGGTGGAGTCCAATTAAGCCACAGGCTCCACTCCTGGTGGTGCCCTTTTGGACATTCCTTTAAGGTTCAGGTTTGCAATCATACTGCCCCCGGAAAGCAAACACTTTGCCTTCATGGACGCTGTTTGGAGGTTCGTGGGAATAACGCCGCCCGATCGCCAGTTGGCATAATTTATTGGTGGGAAGTCCGACGGTATATGATCATGTTCGATTTCAGAATTTTTTTTTTTGGTTGGTATTTTACATTTTTATTCTAGCCTTTCTTGACTTCATAAGGGAATGACAAGCCTATATCTGTGTCTCCTCCACCTCCTCCTTTTACTCCTCCACCTTTTTTCTAAATGTAGTTGCCCTTTTCCATATGTAATTTTTGTCTTCTGAGCATTTTCTCTGCTTTGGGACACCTTTTAAGGTGTTTTGTAATTGTTTTCTATGTGTTTGTATGTGTTTGTGTTTGCCTCCCATTGTTTTCAATGGGGTTCGACGAACATTCGACGAACTTGCCTCCTGTGTGACGAACCAAGACACTAGCGTGGTGGCTCAACACTACTCCTGATATATAGACGTACATTGTTAATGTTTTAACTATGCTATATATACCTGCTATCTGATGATACTGTACACTTTGTCTACTTTTTATAGTCTTGTCTAATCCATACTGAGCCTGTGAGCGTCTCTGTGTGACTGATGGAATATATATGGAGATTGACAATTATCCTTTGACTGAATAGAGCTGTACATTTCTGATACAGTGCCATATATCTGATATTATTTTGTGTCTATTTTGTGCAAAATTTTGAAGTTTGATGGAAGAGGCCGCGGACGTGGGCGCTGGGGGCCAGCTGGTGATGATGGTGGTGGTGCATCTGCTGGTAGTGGAAAAAGCACAATAGCAGCTAAGCCAGGAGGTGTTGAGCCTGCGTCATGGTCTGGCTCCGGAACGC
Source organism: Dendrobates tinctorius (assembly GCF_039654945.1). Lineage (NCBI taxonomy): Eukaryota > Metazoa > Chordata > Amphibia > Anura > Dendrobatidae > Dendrobates > Dendrobates tinctorius. The sequence continues at coordinate 7,023,713 of NW_027361838.1, read as the reverse complement.
CTGGAATGATACCTTTTCTGGGAGTAGGTTAACCGCTTTTAAAGGCAGAGCATGAGGAACTGGTTTTGGCTTACATTGCCGAAACAGACTCCATCAAATATGCCCGCCTCTTCTGAAGTTTCCAAAAATGCAAGCACTGAGTGGTCAAGTGCTGGCTCCTGGTCAGGAAGAACCCCTTTCCTTATGTCCTGCACCCCCACCCAAACTGAATGAGGCAGCAGGCCACACTTCACTTTAGTCCATGTAGCTCTTTCTATTATACCATGCCTGGGTTATCAAGTCAAATCGTGAATTCCCCAGTCCAAGATGAATCTGACATGGAGTGTGGGTGGCCAGCCAGGGCAGTGGGGTTAATCGGTACCAGGCCGGTGTCTCACAGGGATGTGTCATGGTGGTGGTGACCCGTTCCGTGGCCCTGGGCGTCCATGCAAAGGGGTGAATTACATTTATAGGTGAATGATACGTGACGCCACCTCTGGTTTCTGATTAGATTGACCAGCGCTGCAGTGTCGCTTCTGTGGGACAGATGTTGTGGTGCAGCTAAGATGTAGAAGACCTGCACAAGTAGGGCCGTAGTCGCAGGGCAGATGAAAGAGTTGGGAGATGGTGTGCAGTGCAGGATGTAGCTGAGCCGTGCGCCAGGTGCAGGAGAAAGATGACAGACACAGTCGTGCAGTTCCTTTACCTGTACTTGGTAGGTGCTGTCCAGGACCCAGAGTACAGATGGAGAAGGAGTTGGTCAGCCTAGAAGCCAATTTGGATTTCTCTCTCTGCAGATAGGTAGTGTGGCCTCCGTTCTAGCGCTTATCTGAGGTACTCACAGTGCTGAGTTCAATGAAGTTCCTCCTGTTGACTCTCTTTTGGAGCTTTCTCGTATGGCTGGCAGCCATAGCCTTTTCCTTCTGGCTCACACACGTCGATGCTGGGGCCTCCGAGCCTCAGTTGGGTACAGAGCATTTACAGCTGCTACTTCCTCCGGATTCTGCTGCAGGAACGTCAGTGTCCCTACAAACTCGGACACCGGAATCCGGACCTTGCGCTCCAGCTAGGAGTGAGCCTTAACTCTGCTCATCCTCCAGCTCCCCTTCTCATGTCCACACACATCCCCTTCCCTGCACAGAATGGCCTAACTTACCTCCTCCCGACCACAGAGAGCAGCTCCTCAGCAGTCATGTTCAGAGGTCTCCCTGCTGGCGTGGAGTGGGAAATGTGTTGTGTGTTTGTTTAACTGCTAGAGAGATCTTTCGCTGCTCCCAAGCATGACATCACACTCCCTAGGAGGAAGGTAATGCCACTGTGGCGACCGTACTCCTGGGGACGCCACAAGTGCACTGATGCCCAGCCACTGCTAGATGATTCTGCTGGTACATTGACCCAGACCACTACATTCCCCTCACACTCTACACAGCCAGAATCTGAGCCAGAGGAAACTCAGGTTCCCCTTCCCGCATACTATACCACCTTACACGGTGACAAAGAGGAAGGTGCAGATGAAAGTGCAGGTTCCTTGAGCTGGTGGGGGGGGACATACTCATGGGCGACAGCACTGGCACAGGGCCCCTCATAGTATGCAAAAGTGTCTCTGCCGGTGGGAGGGCCCCCACCCGGGCCCCCACCCGGGCCCCCACCCGCCATCAGACACACCACCACACACCGCCGTACTATTAGAGGGGCCCTGTGCCACTGCCGTCGCCAACGAGTGGGCCCCCCCTGCTTGCTCAGGATCACAGCACTTGCAAAGTTGAAATACTTACCTCTCCCTGCTCCACCACCATGACGTCTTCCGCATTTCCTGACAGTGATAGTCTGATCAGAGAGCGCAATGACATCACGTCTGTACGCCCTCTGCCTAAACAGCCAAGTGCAGTGAGATGGACGATGGGGACGACGAGGAGTCCAGACTAGTACAGGGATTCCATAGCGAGGAGACTTATTTAATTGTTTTCAATGTTGGGACAGCAATTTTTGGGGAGCACTATACTCTGGAGAATGATATATGGGGTACCCATACACTGGAGCATTCCAAAGGTGGACATCAGACACTGGAGCAGCATTTTCAGGGCCCATTATACACTAGAGCATTAGAAATGGGACCCATTATGTATGGAGCATTATTTGGGCCCATAAAACAGTGGAGCTTCATCCATGGGGACCAACATATACTGTAGCATTATGTGGAGCTCATCATATACTGTTTCAAACATTATATGGGACCAATGATTCTGTATGGAGAGATATATAGGCCTCATTACTCTGTATAGCGCACTATGCGGTGGCCATAATACTTTATGGAGTAATATACTGTCCGTTTTTGAAGCTATTAAAAATGGATATCAGTCATGAGATCTAAAAAGTGAAGTATTTTTCATTGTGCTATGCCGCTATTTCTCTGCGGTATCGGAGCATCATGAGTTGTGGTATGTGTTAAAGGGGCGCTCTTTGGCCCAGGGCACATGAAAACCTGGAGCCAGCCCTACCCCCCCACAAATTTAGCCAAATATCCCCCATTTTTTAGTGCGTAACTAGTATTATGAAGTAAATTGAGGTTGAAAAGCTTCAGTAATCAGAATTGATGTTTTTGGTATTCAAAAGGGCACTGTAGGTGTGTTTCCTGTCCTCCACTCCCTGCCGACTTTGCTTCCCTATTGACTTGCATTGGGTTTCGTGTTTCAGTCGGCCTTCGACTTTTCACGATAATCGGCCGATTTCGTTCGACCCGACTTTTGCGAAAGTCGGGTTTCATGAAACCCGACACGACCAGAAAAAAGGCAAAGTCGCTCATCTCTACTAATAAACCTTAATTTTGTGTGCCTGAGTCCTGTATTTTTTGATTGGCTATTGTTTACTCCAAAGCACCAATTATACACAGTGAGCACCTCTTTATTTTTTTCTCTGACTGGATCCTGTCTGAACCCTCCAGAGGGGAGCGCTGTGAAGACAGTCAGGCAGCGCGATTACTGTCTGAGAGGCTGGCGGCCGCCATTAGAGTGTGAGAGAGAAGGCCAGTCTGAGTCCCACTCCCTGCTGCAAGTGCTCATGTCCATATACAGGGGTTGGACAAAATAATGGAAACACCTGGAAACATCAACAAAAGTTAGTTTAATATGGTGTAGGTCCACCTTTTGCGGCAATTACAGCCTCAGTTCTCCAAGGTATGGATTCATACAAGGTGTGAATTGTTTCCAAAGGAATTTTAGCCCATTCTTCAGTTAAAACACCCTCCAGTTCTTTGAGCGATGATGGCGGCGGAAATCGATGTCTAACTTGAATCTCTAAAATGGACCAGAAATGCTCAATAATGTTGAGGTCTGGGGATTGTGGGGGCCAGATGAGATGCTCAACTTCATTAGAATGTTCCTCGTGCCATGCTTTAACGATTCTAGCTGTATGAATTGGTGCATTATCATCCTGAAAGATGGCGTTCCCCTCCGGGAACAGTGCTTGAACCATAGGATGCACTTGGTCGCCCAAAATGCCTAAATAATCTTGGCTGTTAATTCTTCCATGAAGGGATTTCCACGAAATAGCACCCCAGATCAACACAGAACCTCCGCCATGTTTTACGGCTGGGAGAAGGCAGTCTGGATGGAATGCTTCTTTTGGCTGTATCCAAACGTACGTTCGGCCGGAGGTCGGAAATAGGGCAAGCGATGATTCGTCTGCGAATATCACGTTTCCACTGCTCGAGGGACCAATTCTGGAGGTTTCTACACCACTCTAAACGCTTGGAAACATTTGTCATTGAGAGCAGCGGTTTTCTAATTGCAGCTCTTCCGTGGAATCCAGATTTGTGCAGCTCCCGACGAACTGTTTTCATGGAAACTGGGTTCCATAGGTGTTCATTAAGCTCAGCAGTGATTTTCTGAGCCGTGGTCTTGCGATCCTCTCTCACAATTCGCTTTAGAGTCCGACGGCCTCTCTCAGTGAACTTTGACTTTCGGCCGGACCTGTGCTTTGCTGCGGACGTTTTTCCTTCTCTTTCAAACGCAGTCATTCCTTTGGAGACAGTACCTCTTGACACGCCAAGCATTCAGGCACTTTCTGTTACACTAGCGCCTGCCATACAAGCACCAACAATTTGGCCTCTTTGAAAATCCGAGAGGTCTGCCATTGGTATCAGGTTCTCATCAATGTTCTTACAATTCTGCAAAACAAACAGTTAATTTACATACACATATCACATAACACAAATAATCAACTACAAAACATTACCATATGTCACGGTTTGCATGTTTATAACATGCTCGAAGATTATGATGCCAAAAACGTTAGGTGTTTCCATTATTTTGTCCAACCCCTGTATATCCTGCACTTATTGCTGTTAGTGGCCATCTGATTCTGCAGCAGTGCTCATGATCTAGTCATCATATTCTCTCATGATATACGTCAATATGTCAAAGAAATTAACTTTATTCCATCCGACAGTCTCGCTCTTTCAGTCACTGACTGACAGCAGGTTCTAGTACATAGTTATCTGCTGTCAGTCATTGTAGGGGATATGACTACAGCCACCGCTCCGCTCCCTATACACAGGCTGAAAGAGTGAGACTGCCAGATGGAATAAAGTTATTTTCCTCCCAGCATCAGAGTTCTCAGAGCAGATGCCTCACGGTGTCAGAACGCTATTAACCTGCAGATTAACCACATCTCTGCAGCTTAATAGCTTTTGGGGACATGTTAGGTTTCCTTTAAGTCATATTGTTATTGAGTGTAACTTTATGGTGGAAATGTCATATTGAGCTTTATTGTTAAGCCGGGCTGCTGCTTCTATAATTTAATTTTGCTTTTTTTCTATGGTGGTAGTTGTTTGTAGTTTATAAATGAACTAGAAATAGGCCCGATGCTATTGCATCGGGAGTGCGGTGAAATGAACATCAGCCGGCGGGCGGCTGAGCCAATGAGCGGTGCCACGCGGGATTTGAATCCCCCGCCGGCTGAGCCAATGAGTGGTGCCGCGCGGGATTTGAATGCATGCATGGTTCTCTCACCCCCCTATCCTGGTATGCATGGTCCCCTCACCCCCCCTTTCCTGGTATGCATGGCCCTCTCACCCCCCCTATCCTGATATGCTTGGTCCCGTCACCCCCCCTATCCTGATATGCATGGACCTCTCACCCCCCTATCCTGGTATGCATGGTCCTCTCACCCCCAATCCTGATATGCATGGTCCTCTCACCCCCCCTTTCCTGGTATGCATGGTACCCCTCACCCCCTTTCCTGGTATGCAGGATCCCCTCATCCCCCTATCCTGATATGCATGGTCCCCGAACCCCCCTATCCTGATATGCATGGTCCTCTCACCCCCCAATCTCGATATGAATGGTCCCCGAACCCCCCTAACCTGGTATGCATGGTCCCCTCACCCCCCTATCCTGGTATGCATGCTACCTCTCACCTCCCATTCCTGATATGCATGGTCCACTCACCCCCCAATCCTGATATGCATGGTCCCCGAACCCCCCTATCCTAGTATGCATGGTCCTCTCACCCCCTTATCCTGGTATGCATGGTCCTCTCACCCCTATTAAACTGCACACATACAAAAAAAAATACATTTATACTCACCTTTCTTCCCTGTGATCCAGCACTGTCACGTCCTGCCGGGGGAGGTGTGTGGCGCCGGAGTATGCGCATGCCCATACCGTACTGTCCGGCATCATATTGCTGAAGGCACACTGCAAGTGTGTCTTCAGTAAAATGGAGCCGGGCAGCGCTATGCGCATGCGCGATTCTGGCACCGCACTCCTGCCCCAGTCTCCGGTGAGAAGAGAAGCGCCGCGGCAACGCTCCTCCCGGTCAGGTATGTAATCCACCGCCCCGCCGGCTGAGCCAATGAGCGTTGCTGCGTGGGATTTGAATCCCCCCCTCAAGCTTCAAATCCCGTGCGGCAACGCTCATTGGCTCAGCCAGCGGGGCCGGGGATTTGAATCCCGCGCCGCTCATTGAATCCCGGTCACCATATCAGAATACCTATAACTTGGGTGTTCCAATATGGTGGTCGGCATACTTCCGGTCGCGGTGCATTGTGGAAGCGACACAAGCGCCGGAAGTGTGTGACAGTTTATTGGTAATTATATATTAGATATGGAGAGTGGAAAATCAAAAAGAGGCAAAGGAGGTGCTCAGAAAGCTCTAGAGAAAAGGATGAAAGAGCTTGATTTAGCTGGAAAGGATCCAAACCAAATGAGACTGTCTTTTACAGTGGTATGTAAAAAGTTAGTTGATCAGAATACAGATCAGGGTTGCCAGCTTTCCATAAATTCTTGGACAGTCCATAAAAACAGAGCGCCCCTTTTGTGTGTCCTGTCATTTGAAGCTTGATGAGGTTTCGTAGGTTATTGTGATTTTACAAATTACAGTAAATGTTGCTAATGTCGTCAATAATATCAAAGTTGTTGACAGAAATAAGTTATATTCTTTATTCATTAGGGTATGTGCACAAGTTGCGGATTACCCTGTGGATTTTTCCATGCAGATTTGGCTAAATCCGCATGTAAATCCGCAGATAAAATGACCTGCGTTTTACCTGCGGATTTAGTGCGGATTAGCATGCGGATTTCCCCTGCGTATTGACACCTGCGGATTTCTATAATCGAGCAGGTGTCAAACCGCTGCGGATTCCGCACAAAGAATTGACATGCTGCGGATTTCAATCCGCAGCTAATCTGCGCAGAAAAATCTGCAGTATGTGTACTGCGTTTTTCGTTTTCCATTTACTTTAATGGTACTGTACAACGCAGCAGGCATTCCCTGATTAGGCAAAAGACTGCTCTAAAATGCCTAGCTCCTGCATGAGACAAGTGCACAGAGCATTGTATGGGCTCAATAGTAAGTCCATTGGTCCACATACCTCTATGGGATGAGATACGTTTTTGAGTCTTCTACTGTAACCATAAGTGTGCAATCAAAGGGCCGTCACGGTGGCTCAGTGGTTAGCGCTGCAGCCTTGTAGCGCTGGAGTCCTGGGTTCAAATCCCACCAAGGATCAGAATACAGATTCTGCAAGGAGTTTGTATGTTCTCCCCGTGATTGTGTGGGTTTCCTCCGGGCACTCCGGTTTCCTCCCACACTCCAAAGACATACTGATAGGGAATTTAGATTGTGAGCCCCATCAGGGACAGTGATGATAATGTGTGCAAACTGTAAAGCGCTGCGGAATATGTTAGCGCTATATAAAAATAAAGATTATTATTATTTATTGGATTGAAATCTGCCCACAATATACAGATTGGCCTGCAGATGTCGTGCTGGGCTCGAGAGAGCTGCGGGCCATGGTAACATTGTGGGAAAATTTCAGTCTGACTTATATGGCCCTCTAACTGCGCCTTCAGAGGGATATGATATAGCATGCTTTAACATAATTACAATGTTAAAGATATTACAAATATTATGCTAACAATAATGGTAGTGATTGTAAGAGTGAACGTATAGCACCCAATGTTTGCATGGCATTTTACTTTCTTTGAGTTCATGGATTCTCTTGAGCACGTTACGTTCATTTTGTTTCTGCACGAATATCTTTAACTCGCAATAACACCTAAATGTATGATCATTTTCATTAACCACTAAAAATGGTTGCGCTTTTGGCAGTTTAAGGACCAATCAAATGTCACCCTGTCCATATTACTTTAAAGATTTATACTTTTTCGAATATTTAATAGTAAAACTCATGGAAAAAAAACAAACAAACAATGCACTTGTCAGATCCCAGGACTACTGACGGGCCAGACCTATATTGGTTTAGGTGGTAGTGCGGCATTAAAGCGCTATAAACCAAACACCTTTGGTTTCACTGACACAAATCTTATCTTAATGAACTGTTGAAACCCAGAAAAGTAATACTGAGATTTTGGCTGATCCAAGTGAACTTTCAAGCTCTCCAAAAATGTTACATACAAAGGATGAAGATGTGGATGCTAATGCTAGTGATATGGAGGTTTTCCCTGAAAGCAGGTCACAGCAGAGCTTTCAACCACAATCACACAGTGCTTCCCAAGAAGAACAAATGAACCTTCCAGAGCAAGAGGTCACTATGATATCAGAAAGCGATGACTTGGATGTAGTAAAATCTACCAGCCTTTCATTTGTGCTATCTTCATCAAGTTCTATTGCTGAAAAAATTGCATTTATTGACCATTTAAGGTGGCAGATTTCTATTACCGGAGGAAACAAAATGGAGATGTTATGCGCTCTTGGCTAACCTTGAAGGTGATAAATCGAAAAATTGAAGCATTTTTCTGCAGTTTATGCATTGTCGTTTCAAATGCAGTTTCACCTTTTATTGATGGCTCTACAAATTTTAGACACTGCTACCAAGCTGTTGCAAAACATGAATTATCAATCATTATGATGCTGCTAATGCATACCTCATTGCAAAGAAAAACAAAACCATCGACATATTAATAAACAGATCAAGCTTCAAAACAAGAAAAAGAAGTACTTCAGAACATTGAAGTCATGAAACGCATTTTTGATGTGGTAAAACTGTTAGGGATAGGGAAACGAGGTTTGCTATTTCGTGCCCATGGAACCAACGAGTCACTCTACAACCTTGACAAAAGTGAAATTAACCATGGTAATTTTTTGGAAATGATATTACTGTTATCCCATTATGATGTACCACTAAAAATTCACCTTGAAAAAATGTATTCAAGAGAGTGAAAAATAAAAACACGTTTAGAAAAAAAGAGGAAAAGCTGGGAAAATGGCAGTTGGTCGTGGAAGTTTAGTGACTTTTTTATCATACAAGACCGTTAATAAAGTTGTTATGGCAGTGGTTCATTGTGTAAAGCAAGGCATAGTTTCTGGAATTGGTGAAAAGAGATTTAGCATCCAAGTTGATTCCACTCAAGATGCAGGGATTGTAGCTCAAGCTACAGTTGTCATAAGGTATGTGAAAAATGAAGAGATTCAGGAACGACTCATTTCTGTTCTTCCAGTTAAAGATGCATCTGGTCGAGGATTTCACGAACTGTTAATGGCTAACTTCAAAGTAATTGGACTTTACTAACATAAGATCGCTGGAGAATCATTTGATGGTGCAGCAAATATGCGAAGTTCATATGTAGGCTTACGAGCACAGATTGCTAAAGAAGTGCCCAACTATTTACATCTGGTGCTACAGTCACATCCTCAATCTCTGTATCTCCGATTGTTGTGAGGTCCTTGAGGCAAAAAACTTTTTTGGGATGTTAAATTGTAGCGACCAGAAAAACCATTACTAATATATGATTGCATTTGTGTCAACGGTTTTCTGTTTTGCCTTGGGAGGAGGTAAATTACTTATTATGCTGCCCTCTTCTGCATTGTTTTGGTATGACAACTTGTAGTACTATGCTGCCCTCTTCTGCCTTAGTTTGGCATAACAACTTGTTTTTCTGATTGGAAGTTGAAGGTGGTGTGAGAGACTGAAAAACGTGAGTTACGTGTGGTCTTGGTGGCGAGAGGAGGCAGGAAATTGAGGCTCCTCGTCTAGGACAAGCAGGTAATACAAAGCACCTTTTTCTTGGAGTGCCCCGCGTTTACAGCAACAAAGTGCTGAGACAAGCGAAGGAGCTGCAGAGCTGCAGATTATCCGGATACTCCGATCCGATCCGATTAAGGTCAGCTAATCCTCCCCCTTCACGCAGCACAGTGAGCTATATGAAAAGTTACTATCATACTCCCAAGGCTGGGACCGAGAAAAGACTTTGACTAACACAATGTTTAAGGAAAATTGTATCTGTTATCCATGACTGTTTTATGGAAAAACATAAGAATTGTTTCAAGCCTTCAGTAAAATTCATCTTTCAAGTTTGCATGGGACCTCCGTATATGCTTCTTTCCTCTGCGGCCTCATACCATGCAGGCATCAACATAACCATCAGTCTCATATCCGTAAACTCCCCCTTTTATAATTGCCATCTAACCTAGGGATTGTTAGAGCCCACGGAGTCACCATGACTGAACCACCCTCCGAGATACTAGACCTGCATCCCACAAGGCGGTGTGACAAAATCGCATGGCATCTTTTATTTGGGGAGAACAACTTCAAAAACGCCATAGTCATGAAAAACTTTCAAGATTACAGAAAATTGGAGAAACAAGAAGATGGGCAAAGGAGAAGGCTGCTAATTGGCTATTTGGGGAGAAGCAATCTCTTTTTATGGATGGTTTTATTTTTAATCTCACAAATACACAACTGTGATTCAAGAACTGCATCTGAATCTACATTCCTGCATGAAAAGCTGTGTAAGTTCAAGGCCATTTTAAAAGCAAACGTGTTTCTTCCTATTTTTGATGCTATCGGCCCTGTTTCAAAATATTTGCAGACTAGAAGCCTTGACTTTATGGTAGCATGAACAAAGATCGAAAATGCGATTGACCAGCTTAAGAAGATAACATTTGAACATCTATATATACAAACGCCTTATCATGTCTGTCTGTAACCGAAATCCCGCTGCGCTGATCGGTCGTGGCTGCAAAGGCCCCCGCCAGGCTGCAACCAATCAGCAACAGGCGCAGCCCCCAATTAGCAGGACGCACACCACCGCTACCGTGCTGATCTCCTGACAGTTGCCGTGGGTCATCTCCGGGCACACGGGCGTCAGCGGCGACGCAGCCGTAGATGCCCGGCGCTAGCCGGTACCCAGGGTCCAGAGGAGAAGAGACTCCTTCGGACCCTCGGTACCATAAACGTGTAAAAAATAGAATTAAGATAAAAAATAGTGGTCTACTCATCTTCTGATGGCCCCCGGAATCTGTCCCTCCTCTCCACGCTGCCGGCATCTTCCGTTCCCAGTACTGCTTTGCGCGAAATACCGCTGATGACGTCGCGCTCTCGCGAGAGGACCTCAGCAGCGGTCTTTGGCGCAAAGCAGTACTGGGAACGGAAGATGCTGGCAGCGTGGAGAGGAGGGACAGATTCCGGGGGCCGTCGGATGGTAAGTATATCACATTTTTTATTTTAATCTGCCGCTGGCCATATTCTAGAGTGCCCAATGCTTTAGAATCGGGCCAGCAGCTAGTATTAAAGAAAGTGCTACACAGTTTGCATTAAAAATGAATGATCTAATATAGAGTTGTGATATTATTTCATTCTTGGATATTGAAACAGAGATCCAGGTGAAGAGGACTGGCAGAAAGAAAAGAATGGCAGGTGAAAGCTCAATTGATGAACATCCAGCTGATGAAACACAACGTTTTCGTGTGGAAGTTTACAGGCTAATTTTTTATCAAATTTTGACAAGCCTCACTGAAAGATTTTCAGAAAATAAACAGTTGATAATTGATGCAAAATTTTTGCATCCTCAATTTTTAGGGGCCTTACATTTAAAGTGCTACTCCATAGCTGAAAAAAAAAATGCTGGAGTGGTGCTTTAAAGAGGTACCTGTTATATCTCCTGGCATGTATATTTTTGTATATTTTTTTCTTCCCAGGATTGTATTTTCTGCCTTGTACTATTTCTTTTTTTGCTTCATCTGAATGTTTCTAAATAAACTGACAAGTGGCTGTTATCAGTTTGGGGTGTGTCATGCATGCACACTGCCCTATCATCACTGACAGTGTCAGTGTAGAGTTTACTCCATTCCCAAAGGCAATATTAACACCTAGTTGTCAATTTGTTCATACATTTTTAGGGGGGGGACAGAGGAACAGCACAATGCACAGTTTTAGGAATAGGTAATAGAAAATATTTCTTAGTAAGTAAAATTATTTTCCAAAAAAGACACATTAAGAGATTCAACAGTACCTCTGAATAAATTATATGGTGTATGCTTAGATAAATATTTTGCCTTAAGTGCATTTATAGGTTATTTGATATGTGTGATATTGATGCATATTATTGTTGCTTCATAGTTATTTTCCTAATTTAAGATTTTTCACTAATAAAGTATTGATCATTTGATTAAACACTAACAGAGCCTTCTCTATTGAAGAGTATTTATTGTTCCTCCACCATTTTTATGAAATGGGTTGTTAGAAGGTGTACCTCTGTCGCACACATGCTATACTCAAGTTCTAACTACAGGAGACCCAAGCCTTAAGATGCGCCGCGGCCCACGTCACAATGGGCCAGTGCATTGTGCTTGCCCCCATGCTAAAATTTGCTAGTCAGCCCCTGATTAGAGATATCAGCATTATGTATAGATAACACAGGCTTCACTATTCACAATAGGCGATTGTTAAAGCTTATCTGCAGACCTTCACAGGGATCACTCTCCCATGCAATTCAGTTGGGTCACCTCCAGTCCATTGTGTGTATGGCCCATGTGACTGCTGTAAAGCATTTGTCTAAAAAGCTCTCTAAATCCTGTTAGGCAGGAGCTACACAGCGACATTGGTGGTGCAACACGGGTCGCAACCTGTATTGCCGAGTCGCGGTTATCCCATAGAAATCAATAGGATCACTATGGCAGAAAGAACCAACATGACTGGACTTCTTGCAACTAAACTCAGCTCAGGTAAAGCAAGTTTCACACTAGAACTACGATCCAGAGCTGGCTTCTATAGCAGAAGTTCCAAGCAAGAATTGTGTACCTAGACCAAGAAATATGACCCATCCAGGGCCGGCGTTATGGGCAGGCAGACCAGGCAGCTGCCTAGGGCCCCCGCTCCTCCAGGGGCCCCCAGCCAGCGGCACATCATACAGCCGCTATGGGGCCCCTGTGAGGCAGGGGGTCCGCCTGCCCCCCAGCGCCGCCTCCCGCCGCACTGAAGGAGGCAGTGATGGAGGAGAGAGCGTCAGCTGACGCTCCCTCTCCCATCATTCCCCACTCTGCCTCTGACACAGCGGGGGCGCAATGACGTCATCGCGCTCTCACTGTGTGCCAGACAGAGCAGGAGGAGACAGGAGCAGCCAGCAGCGTGGGCACGAGGAGAAGGTGAGGAGTGTTTTTTTTTATATCAGTGTGAGTACTGGACTGTGGGGCCACTCTGGGGGGAATATATACCATGCTGGGCTGTATCATACCATGCTGGGGGGCTATATACCATGCTGGGCTGTAACATACCATGCTAGGGGGCTATATACCATGCTGGGCCGTATTATACCATGCTGGGGGGGCTATATACCATGCTGGGACGTATCATACCATGCTGGGGGGGCTATATACCATGCTGGGCTGTATCATACCATGCTGGGGGGGCTATATACCATGCTGGGCTGTATCATGCCATACTGGGGGGGCTATATACCATTCTGGGCTGTATCATACCATGCTGGGGGGGCTATATACCATGCTCGGCTGTATTATATCATGCTGGGGGGCTATATACCATGCTGGGGTAGTATATACCATGCTGGGGGGGCTAAATACCATGCTGGGCTGTATCATACCATGCTGGGGGGGGCTATATACAATGCTGGGCTGTATCATACCATGCTGGGGGGGCTATATACCATGCTGGGCTGTATCATACCATGCTGGGGGGGGCTATATTCTATGCTGGGCTGTATCATACCATGCTGGGGGGCTATATACCATGCTCGGCTGTATTATACCATGCTGGGGGGGCTATATACCATGCTGGGCTGTATTATACCATGCTAGGCTGTATTATACCATTCTGGGGAGGCTATATACCATGCTGGGCTGTATTATACCATACTGGGCTGCATTATTTCATTCTGGGGGGCTACATACCATACTGGGCTGCATTATACCATGCTGGACTGTATTATACCATTCTGGGGGGCTATATACCATGCTGGGCTGTATCATGCCATACTAGGGGGCTATATACCATGCTGGGCTGTATCATACCATGCTGGGGGGCTATATACTATGCTGGGCTGTATCATACCATGCTGGGGGGGCTATATACCATGCTCGGCTGTATTATACCATGCTGGGGGGCTATATACCATGCTGGGATGTATTACACTATTCTGGGGGGGCTATATACCATGCTGGGCTGTATTATACCATGCTAGGCTGTATTATACCATTCTGGGGGGCTATATACCATGCTGGGCTGTATTATACCATACTGGGCTGTATTATTCCATTCTGGGGGGCTAGATACCATACTGGGCTGCATTATACCATGCTGGGCTGTATTATACCGTTCTGGGGGGGCTATATACCATGCTGGGCTGTATTATACCATGGTGGGCTGTATACCATACTGGGCTGTATTATACAGCCCACCATGGTATACAGCCCAGCATGGTATACAGCCTGTATAACATGCTGGGCTGTATTATACCATGGTGGGCTATATTATACCATGGTGGGCGATATACCATGCTGTGCTGTATCCCATGGTGGGCTGGGCTGTATACCATGTGGTGCTGGGCTATATACCATGTGGTGCTGGGCTATATACTATGCAGCTGTGTTATATACCATGGGGGTACATTTTACATTATATTCTATAGGGGGAGGCTGTGTTATATAATATGGGGGGCTACATTATATTCTATAGGGAGGTGGGCTGTATTATATTCTATTTGGGGCTACATTATATTCTATGGGGGGCTGTATTATAATTATTATATTCGATGGGGGCTGCATTATACTATATGAGGAGGGCTGCATTGTATTCTATGGTGGAGCTACATTATGTTTTATAAGGGGCTGCATTATATCCTATGAGGGGGTTGCCATATATTCTATGGAGGGGCTGCATTATACTATATGGGGGGTGGGGCTGCATTATATTCTATGGGGGGATACATTATATTCTGTGGAGTGGCTGCATTATACTCTGGGGTAGCTGCATTATTCTCTAAGGGGTGGCTGCATTATACTATAAGAGGGGGGCTGCATTATATTCTATGGGGGTTACATTATATTGTATGGTGGGGCTCATTATACTCTGTGGGGTGGCTGCATTATGCTCTATTGGGTGGCTGCATTATACTATATGTGGGCTGCATTATACTGTATCGAGGACTATGGGGAATAGATTATATGAAGAACTATGGGGTGCATTATGCTATGGGAAGTGAATTGTACTATATGGCTGACTATGGCGGTGCATTATACTATATGGAGAACTGTGAGGAGTGTATTATACTATATGGAGGACTGAGCAGTGTATTTTTATATATGGAGGGCTATGAGGAGTGTATTATACTATATGGAGGACTGAGGAGTGTATTATACTATATGGAGGACTATGGGGAGTGTATTATACTATATGGAGGACTGAGCAGTGTATTTTATTATATGGAGGGCTATAAGGAGTGTATTATACTACATGGAGGACTGAGGAGTGTATTATACTATATGGAGGACTATGGGGAGTATATTATACTATATGGAGGACTGAGCAGTGTATTTTATTATATGGAGGGCTATAAGGAGTGTATTATACTACATGGAGGACTGAGGAGTGTATTATACTATATGGAGGACTATGGGGCAGATTATATTATATGGATGACTATGGGGTGTAAACTGTAGATGTGCTGCTGATAACATGATACTGTATGGTGATCTGTAGGTATGTGCACACGTTGAGGATTAGTCTGCGGCTTTTTCTGCAGAGAATCCATATCTCTTGGCAGAAACCGCAGGGTAAAGCACATGCATTTTTCCTGCGGATTCCTAGCATGTGTACAGCGGATTTGATGCAGGCTCTAGTGAGGTTTGGCAGTGCGGATGAGAGATTGATTGATTTGTATGTCCAGGAACGTACACTGCAGCTGCGGTTCCGCAAAAAAGAAGTAACACGCTGCAGAAAATAAACCACAGCAAATCTGCGCGGAATTTTCCGCAGCATGTGCACGACGGATTTGGTTTTCCATAGGATTACTTAGTACTGTAAACCGCATGGAAACTGCTGCGGATCCGCAGGACCAAATCCGCTGCGGATTCGCAGCAAAAACCGCAACGTGTGCACACACCCTTAGTGATCCATTAGTGATCGTTCTGTTCCCATCATTCTTTCTCTGACGGTGGAAAGAGGCCGGGAAACAAGAGTTGAACGACTTCTTCAATTTTGTCGATCATTTAGCGGCCTGAACTCAGCGCATGTAACTACAATCGAAATGTTTCTGTGTGATGTGCAATGTGTTAGCATTTGGGGCCCCATTTTAAACTTTGCCTAGGGCCCCACTTTGCCTAAAACCGGCCCTGGACCCATCAGAAATCTGGCTCTCAAAAACAAAAGCATAAAAGTGAGTGTGATGAAGAAGAGGAAAGGCTTAAAAGGAAAAACGTTCCATTTCAAGAACCACAAAGCACCAAGTGAGGTGATGTTGACACTTGTGAACCAAATCAGAAGCAATTTTATCATCAAATGCTTGAGCATACTGCTTAATCCAGTGAGGTGGCTGACCCTTCAAGCGTTTCTTCAGTAATGGATGAAGAGGCTCCAACTATGCCAACTGGTGTGGTAATAGAACAGTCTGTGGAAACACAATCCGGTACCATGTCACCAAAGAGTCCTTGTCACAAAATGCTACTTCCTACTGTTTTTACAGTATAGAGATGGAAGAGCTAATGCTTTCATGTTCAAGTTCCATTTTAGATCATGTGTATAGAAAACCATCTTGCATCCAGAGTCTTTCTCCAAAGGAGTGCACTCATAACATTACAAGAAGAAATCGACTGGAAAGACCCAGGAATGTGGTCAGATGTCCAAAAGATTATTCTTTAAAGGCTTTCTAATGAAGAAGAATTTAAACAGATGGTACAATATCTGCCTAAGGATGTTGATGACCATTCCTTTAGTGACTTTCTACTATATGCCAAGTCACCTAATGGATTTGAAAATTTTTTAATACATTAGCTAACATGGAGCCCAATAGGAAGGCAATGTATTGCGTAACCTGCATGGCAATTTTTGCTGATCAGAGAATCAAGACTGGGAGCATCCTATGCCGGAAAGATGGTTTTATTCCTTTCATTTCCAAATGGTATCATCTGTAACTCAAGAAATCAGAGCATGAACATCGTGCACAGCACAGGAAGCACTACTCTAGTTGGAGAACATTACAAAAGGCCCTAGGTGGCCATAGTGTTGACTTTGAGATGCAAAGAAGTTTAGTGAAGGAAGCAGAGAAGCTTGTGGCTCTTCTAGGAAGACTTTTGGATGTGACATTGCATTTAGCTTCATGCAGCATCGCTTAAAGGGGAACATTGCAGAGAATTGAAGACTTACATAATGGAAATTGTCTCGGAACCTTGAAAATCTTATCACGATATGACAGTGTGCTAAAAGAGCATCTAGAAAAGTTACGTTTAGGCAAGAACATAGATAATGAGTTGGAATTTTTTTTCCATCTTGGGCAACACAAAATTTATTTATAAAAATTTGTGGAAAATATGCCCTGGATGTACTTTCAGAAAGGAAAGAAGCTATTTATTTTTCTGTTATTTGTGATGGTACTCTAGATGTCTCGCGCACTGAACAGAACATTACCAATCCGGTTTCCGCTCTTTACACTCTACTGAAACTGCCCTCACTAAAGTCTCTAATGATCTACTAACAGCTAAATCAAATGGTCATTACTCCATGCTAATTCTCTTGGATCTCTCTGCAGCATTCAACACTGTGGATCATCAGCTCCTCCTCACTATGCTCCGTTCCATTGGCCTCAAGGACACCGTTCTCTCCTGGTTCTCCTCCTATCTCTCTGACCGCTCCTTTACTGTATCTTTGCCGGTTCCTCCTCCTCTCACCTTCCCCTTACTGTTGGGGTTCCTCAAGGATCGGTTCTAGGTCCCCTCCTCTTCTACTTGTACACTGCCCCTATTGGTCAAACAATCAGTAGATTTGGTTTCCAGTACCATCTCTATGCTGATGACACCCAATTATACGCTTCTTCTCCTGACATCACACCAGCCTTTCTAGAAAACACCGGTGATTGTCTAAATGCTGTGTCTAACATCATGTCCTCACTATATCTGAAACTGAACCTGTCAAAGACTGAACTCCTTGTTGTCATGATCCAGGACGGGGTTTCGCTTTGGCCCGTCCTGGTCAGACAGGGGGTTAATTGTTTCTGCCTCTCTCTGGCAGAGGGTGGCTATTTAATGCTCACTGGACCTAGGTCCGGTGTTAGTTATACTCCTGCCCTCGGCTGAGTTAGTTGACCTCTTGTGTACATGTGCCTTGTGCCTGATAACTTGTTGCTTGTTTGGTTTTGATCCGGTTCTGTCCCTGTTACGAGTTCTGCCTGTCCCTTTTGTACCGCACTGCCCTCTCGTGTATGACTCTCTGCTTGTGACTTGACTATTCTCTGCGCATCCCTTTTGTACTGCACCGCCCTCTCGTGTATGACCTCTGCTTGTCTGACCTGCGTTTTCCTCTCCTCAACTACAATATTCCTGCAGTAGGTACATTGCATCATCTGCAGTAGTAGGACACTAAGCCCTGCCCCCTGCAGTCACATGATCGTAGGTCCTGGTACTCCTTACTATTTTCCGTGCCTCAGGTCCTGTCTGCTTAAACCTTCACTACCGTATTGGGCCCCGTGCTCTCCCACAGTGTGGGTAAGTCACCCTGCTCAGCCGTGGCAGTTGCCGATGCTGACAGGATCCTGACATTATAACTGACCGTTACCATTTTTTTTCTCTGCTCCCCTTCTCCTGTGTGTGTGATGGATCCTATGCACGTTCTTTCTGAGCAGGTAAAGCACCTGACTCAGATGTCTCAGAGACTCCTGGGGGAACAACTAGCCAGTTATTACCTCATAAAGGGACAGTGGTTAGAATTGTAAAAGTTGGCCTGGTCATTAACATGCAAACCATCCTTGGGGGTAAAGGGGTTAAAGGGTGATGAGAGAATTTGACACACTCCCCTTGAGAAAGCAATAGTGCAAAACGCTCTTTGAGGCGGTTGTGGCAAACACTTACGGTCTGCTGATCTTTTCATGAGTAAGCAATCAATTTAATTTTGCCTAAACAGTCTAGCAAGTTTTAATGAGATCTATCTGGATTATATATTTATTGGGAGCCTGGTCAGTATTATCTGTTTGGCATTACAAAACAACTATTAGTATACCCATGACCAAACCTGATTTACCACCTCCTTTATCTACACTTGATCTATCTTCTTTTCTGAATCCTCATACATGCATCATTTATTGTGTGGTTCATGTCTTTAAATATTTTTTGTTTAATAAAACAACTTTAAATTTTAGATTTTGAGAGTGATTTTCATGAATAGTTTGTATTCAGATGTAGGTTGTATTGTTACCAACATCTTACCATATGCCTACAATAATTCTTAATTAGTCATTTCCTTAATTTATGGCACTGCTTTACTAACACAGAAATCTGCAGTACATCGGATCATCCGTATGTATAAAATTCATGTTCCCACCTGCACGCAGCATCAGACAGCAGGTCAGGAGTCCACAGCAATGTGCAAGAAAAGTCACACCTCTCATATTAGCTCCAGTAGACGTTAATCGTCTTCCAATTATCCATTGCTAATCGTCCCAGTCCCATGAGACTGTTTCAAGCAAGAAGTCATGGTGCAGAGCAAAGTATAAAAATAATCAGTGACATTACAACCCCAATTAATTAAAAGTTAATATATTATTAACAACTAAAGTACTTCATCTACATGGGGTCACATAATACACAGGGACACAGAAATGACAGTAATCCTTCTTTATATACAATACAGATATAAATCTGGTGTATTTAGATTAGACAACATATGACTGAGCATGTAATTTCCCAGGCATCCAGCTCTCACACCGGCACTTGTGTCAGTCATGTAATGTCACGGGCATTAGCTCTCACACCGGCACATGTCAGTCTTGCAATGTCCCAGGCATCCAGCTCTCACACGTGTCAGTCTTGCAATGTCTCGGGCATCCAGCTGTCACACCATCACATGTGTCAGTCATGCAATGTCCAGGGCGTCCAGCTCTCACACCGACACATGATGTGTCAGTTGTGCAGTGTCCAGGGCGTCCATATCTCACACCGGCACATGTGTCAGTCCTTCAATGCCCCCAGGGGTCCATCTCTCACACCGGCACATGTGTCAGTCATGCAATGCCCCTCAGTCGTGCAATGCCCCGGGAGTCCAGCTCTCACACCGGCATATGTGTCAGTTATGCAATGTCCCGGGCATCCAGCTGTCACACCATCACATGTGCCACTCATGCAATGTCCTGGGTATGCAGCTCTCACACAAGCACATGTGTCAGTCGTGCAATGTCCCGGGCGTCCGGCTCTCACACCGGTGCATGTGTCAGTTATGAAGTGTCCCGGGCATCCAGCTTTCACACTATCGCATGTGTCAGTTGTGCAATATCCCGGGCGTCCAGCTCTCACATCAGCGCATGTGTCAGTCATGCAATGTCCTGGGCATCCAGCTGTCACACCATCACGTGTCACTCATGCAATGTCTCAGGCATCCAGCTCTCACACCGGCACGTGTGTCAGTCATGCAATGTCCCAGGCGTCCAGGTCTCACACAGGGCACACGAGTCAGTCTTGCAATTTCTCTGGTGTCCAACTCTCATACACCGGCACAGGCGTCAGTCATGCAATGTCCCAGGTGTCCAGCACTCACACAGGCACATGAGTCAGTCATGCAATGTCCCGGGCTTCCAGCTAACACACCAGCACTTTGGGGCAAACAATTCTCCCATAGTAATGCATTGTCTTCCAAGAACATTTGAATTAGAGGGTTTTACATTTAAATATTCTATTTTATCTAACTCTACAAGAAAATCCTCAGGATTGAAGGTGGCCATGAAGACCTGGAATATAGAGGAGCCAGCAGATCCACCTAGAAGCTGGTGGTAAGTAAAAGCACTAATATGAGACCTGTATTCCAAAAATACACATGTGCCTAACATTTTACACTGACTGGTAATAGGATTAGTTCCTGCTCATGGCAGCTCCAGCTTTTGGTGCCGTCTTGGGCAAAGAGAAAATAACCAGGTGAGAGATGGCCGACTATTGAGGGTTGGAGAAGGTTGGACTTTTTTTTAATCTAATATCTCGTACATGCACAGGCTCGGACTGGCCCATAGGGGAACAGGGGAATCCCCCGGTGGGCCCCTGTGCAGACAAGGGCCCCCAACCCCACTGTAATGGCAGAACGTGGCATAATTCACATGTTTTACTCTGTACAGAAAAAAATAGCATCTCATCATTCATTAACCAAAGTACCTAGTTTATTATATAGAGATATAGGTAAATTTGTGAATAAGGGTAGTGTAATATTTGTATGCAAGTGAAAAGTGGGCCCCCAAAGTCAATGTTACTGGTGGGCCCTTGTCACCCCAGTCCGACACTGTACATGCCTATGATAAATTTACTAATTACTGGTAGTTGGTTTTCCTCATATTTATGACAGTAATGTCATGCGACTGGGGAATGTTCATCCTATCATAATATTATTAACATCTTAGTGTG
The DNA here is from genome assembly GCF_039654945.1 of Dendrobates tinctorius. Taxonomy (NCBI): domain Eukaryota; kingdom Metazoa; phylum Chordata; class Amphibia; order Anura; family Dendrobatidae; genus Dendrobates; species Dendrobates tinctorius. Next base: position 7,002,392 of record NW_027361838.1, on the reverse strand, counting down.
GTGTTCACAGGTGGATCAGGGAAATGCTGTAGATATAGTATATCTTGACTTCAGCAAAGTATTTGACAAAGTATCTCATACAATCCTTATTGAAAAAATGACTAAGTATGGAATGGACAAGGCAACTGTTAGGTGGATTCATAACTGGCTTAGTGATCGGACCCAAAGAGTTGGAAGAATGTCTCAAGTGGGGTACCACAGGGTTCTGTCCTGGGCCCTGTATTGTTCAACATCTTTATCAACGATTTAGATGAAGGAATTGAGGGTAAACTGATTAAATTTGCTGATCACACAAAGCTAGGAGGGATAGCTAATACTAGAGAAGAGAGAGAGAAGATTCAAAAAGATATAAATAAACTGGAGCAGTGGGCAGCAACTAACAGAATGGTTTTTAACAGGGAAAAATGCAAAGTACTACATCTGGGCAATAAAAATGAAAAAAGCATATACAGAATGGGAGGAATAGGGCTAAGCAACAGCATATGTGAAAAAGACTTGGGTATACTAATAGATCACAGACTGAATATGAGTCAACAGTGTGATGCAGCAGCAAAAAAGGCAAATGCAATTCTAGGATGTATTAACAGAAGCATTCAGTCTAGATCACGTGAAGTCATTATTGCCCTCTACTCCTCATTGGTCAGACCTCATCTGGAATACTGTGTCCAGTTTTGGGCGCCACATTTCAAAAAAAAAACATCAACAAACTGGAGCAAGTTCACAAAAGAGCGACCAGAATGGTGACCGGTCTACAAACCCTGTCTTATGAGGAAAGGTTGCAGGATTTGGGAATGTTTAGCCTGCAAAAGAGAAGACTGAGAAGAGACTTAGAGAAGGAAAAAATTTTGTCAGCTCACCAAACCGTAGCAAATGCGGAGTCTGGAGGAATGCAATCAATCCTGGGCGGTGCAGGGAACTTGGATTCCGGAAAATCTTGTAGGCACAATACTCAGGAGGTGTTCCAGCAACTTCGACCAAAGGATGGTTAAAATCAAAAGACTTTATTCCAAAAAAAATGATTAAAAACAGAATAGAAGCATAAAAAACATATGGTTCACCATTGTGACAGACGCTTACGCGTTTCGGACTGGAGGGTCCTTACTCATAGCTTGCAGGTTGCAGGATTTGGGAATGTTTCGCCTGCATAAGAGAAGACTGAGAAGAGACTTAATAACTGTCTACAAATATCTCAAGGTCTGTCACATTGCAGAAGGATCATCTTTATTCTCATTTGCACAAAGAAAGACTAGAAGCAATGGGATGAAACTGAATGGAAGGAGACACAGATTAGATATTGTGAAGGGTTAATACTAAAATCAGAGCTGAAGTTTGACTTATCCATTTTTCCTGAAGGTTTCGTTTCTTCATTTTTGTTGCTGTGAGATAAATTTTTGTAATTGGGATTGGCTGTCATGAAACCAGACTGTTCCCATCAGGTGCAAGATAGGGAGGCGGGGGTGTAAAACTCTGAAGAATATGCCATTATACTACTTTCTATTTGGATACGGACGTATATGTAGTTTCCGGTTTTCTTGCAATATTATTGGTTTATAAAGTGAAATTATGTTATTGGCAGTTGAGAACTTTGCATAATTAAGCAAAAGATTATAAAAGAAGTGACTAAAATAAAGGGGACTAGTGATCTGTCTCGATCCTCCCGTACAGAGACCTCCGTCTCAGTGTGGTCATTTGAGTTGCTAGCAACACTCTGTGGATTAATTTGGAAATCACTGGCTCAACCGTGAAGGGTTAATTTAGACCTCCCTAAATAGCTACCTCGACAATATCAGAAAAAACTTTTTGACAGTTAGAGTGATCAATGAGTGGAACATGCTGCCACGAGAGGTGGTGAGTTCTACTTCAATAGAAGTCTTCAAACAGAGGCTGGACAGATATCTGTCTGGGATCATTTAGCGAATCCTGCTTTGACCAGGGGGTTGGACCAGATGGCCCAGGAGGTCCCTTCCAACTCTACGATTCTATGATTCTAAGCAGCATGCAGTGACGTGGTGAGACGGAGAAAGCTTAAATTCAACTTTTATATATGGATTATTTGAGTAACTGGCAAGCTTACAATAGTTGTCCTCACAGGGATTCAAACAACAATACAAACAGATAACACGATATTAACTACCCGGTCGGGGCCGGTAACTATATGGCCGCGGTATGGCCAACTATGAGTCCAGGAACTATAATTGGCTAACGACGAAGTGTCACTTATCCTTCTCTGACGTCCTGCAGATTGGTTGTACGGGAGGTGTCCGTTCGGCGTCTCAGCCGCTGGGCCCAGCCGACGAGGAGTTGATGCAAGCTTCTGGCGTTCCTACGCCCAGGTGGAGCGAGGGCACAACAGGCCCCAGGAGAGTGTTAGGAAAGGCGGAACGCACTAAATAAAATACTAATAAAGTGCGTTCGCCGCTCGGGGTCTACCGTGCAATAGGTGATATAACCGCTGCTAAGTGGTGGCAGAAGCAATATGGCGGTATTGTGCACAGGGTTAACCGTCAATCAAGCGCACAGAGCAATCTCTGTTAAATCACAGAGATGCCTATGAACATAAACAAAAGAGCTGAGCCTGTTAAGGTCACAAGTACTCAGAGTAGTTACACACACGGTATAAGGTCACAGGAATAGCCAAAGATGGCGATACTAAGTCCTTCTAGACCTACCGTGTGTAGCATCGCAGCCGCGAACGCTTAAGTGGGCTGCCACTGCAGCGCTGCATAGGACACTGCCGCTAAACGACAATGCTAGACGCAAGCGCAATGTCGGATGCTAGCAGCTGTGGACAATGAAGCAGAGGCACGCTGGCGCTGGTACTGAACTCAATCCCTCACACAAGCGTAATATCAAAGGATAGGGGTTTCAAATGAGTCATTCACCAGAATCATGCATTCATCGTCATTCACACAGCAGCAAGTATGGTCTATACTAGTGCATGGCGGAACAGCCATGCGCGCCTTTTATAGCAGCCGGGACCTTCCGCACGCCTCCAGATCTCTGAGATGGACAAATGAGATTTGGAGCGGGTCCTGTGCACATGACTCCCGATCTCCAATGGGAGATCGTCTCATGAGCATGCTCAGAAGGTGGATGGAAGAACTTTGGAGAGATTTGCTGCAATGCAATCTCCTCTGCAATCTCCTCTGCAGTAGATAAACAGCAGGAGACTGCAGAATGTGAGGGTCTGGATTCCTGCATAGCGATCGCAGAAACCTGACTCCTAACAGAGTCTCTCAGTGTTGGGCCCCCTGGTGGAGGCGAGATGGTGGCATCCTTGGGCCTGAACGTATAGGCCGCAGCCACGGACTGGAACGGTGCAGTGGCCGTCGCGGGGTGCAGCGTCCGGGCTGCAGCCGGAGTGCAGACCGGGGCAGAGGCGGCCGCGGATGGCAGCACACAGGCCGCAGTCGCAGGCTGAAGTCGGGCAGTGGGGGCCGTAGGCAGGCCGCGGCCGCAAGCTGGAGTCGGGCAGCTGACAGGCCGCAGCCGTGGGCTGGAGTCGGGCAATGGTGGCCGCAGGTGGCAGCGGGCAGGCCGCAGTCAGGGTCGCGGCGGACATGGGTCTCCGTGTCTGGAGTGTGACCGCGGTCATCCAGTCGGCGTTCCCCTGCTGTGCTGCTCGATGCTGTCCTCTCCCTGATACCGGTGAGTCCCCGTTCAATCTCCCTGGTAGGTGCTGACTCCTTCCGGCTCTCTGGCGCCACCTAGGTCTCCTGCTCCTTCTCTCCTGCTCTGTTGAGTGCCCCCTGCTGGCGTTCTGCGTTCTTTTTACATCTGCCTCCACTCCTTCCAGAATTGTCTCTAGTCCGTCCTCTAATTGTGTCTCCCGGAAACAGTTCTCCTAGGAACCTTGGTGACAAATCCCCTTGGTTCTGGCCTGGCTACACAGCGGAAACTCCCCCCCTACACTAGCATATAATTACTCTGATTCTAGTCATTAGAGGATAGCTTTAATCACAGATCCCACAAGACACATACAGTAGATGCATTTTAGCAGCCAGGTTTTCCTGAAACTGATACACACAGCAGCAAAGTATCCAATAAAGTAATAGTATAGTTGGCTTACCATGAACCAGGGGAAGAGAACAGTATTACATCCACTTTCTATAGAAGAGACCTGGAGAACATCCATAATTTACAATGTTTCTCTTTAACCCCTTAATACTATATAACATACTGTACATATCCATCATGAGCGTACGTCACTTTCTGCTTCATGACGCAGGAGCGAACACAGACAGAAGACTTCTGCTGTGCAGAATATTACATGGGCCCTTTGCAGTCCGATAGCTCATCAAAAGGGACAACTCAACCTGCTTTGCAGCTGGATGTGGCCCCTTATCTCTTGGGCCCCTGTGTGCTGCACAGACTGGGTATGTCCATCCCTGCCATGACGGATATGTCATGTTGATCATACAGGGTGCTTCTTTACTGATACAATCAGCTACCGGAGCCCGACTGATACATGCAGCCGAGGGCCATCTGTAACTGCTAGGTTCGGCGTTCGACAATCCCGATAGTTTTACCTCTCACATCCTGTGGTCAGTAGTGACAGCGGAGCATGAGGAGATTGACCAAAAGAGCGCACTCTCTCCGTCAGCCCATCGGCAATCCCACGATGCGATATGTTGCTATGGCAACCAAAGGTCTGACAAAAGTCTTTCGAGTCTGCTATTAACTATAGGCAGATCCCCATCAGAAGTGGGACCTCTTAGGGGCCATCAAGCATTGACAGGAAAGGTTACCCAAATAGTGGTGCATATTACTAATGCCATCATAGGATCACATTTTCAAGTACCCTTGGAAGATTTAAAAGTATTGTAAAAAAAATTTTTTTTACCCTCCTCTTTAACCATGCTCACATTTGCCATCACCGTTTTTGCTCCACTAATCTTCACTCTCCTTCGCTATCCTCAAACCCCTTCACCCTCAAACCAAATAATGATCTCCCCCTCTTTCTTACCCCCCCACCTCGCTTTATCTGCAGACATACTCCTTAACCTCAGACCTCTCCTACTAACATACAATACAAAAGACGATCACTCTCCTTCACCCACCGGCTTTCCCTTTCTCTGCTTCTTCTCACTGCTGGTGACATATCCCCCAATCCTGGCCCCCCCTGCCTCATACATCCCACTAATCCTCACCCCTATCTTTCTCACACTAAGAGAAACTACCGCAATCTCTCACACTTAAAACCTGTGCCACTTACCCCCTCCCTCCTGCACCCTCTTTCTGGAGCACTTTGGAATGCTCGCTCCATCTGCAACAAGCTCTACGTGATCCACGACCTCTTTACCTCCCGCAACTTTCCCTTCCTGGCCCTCACTGAGACCTGGCTAACACGGCTTCCCCGGCCGCACTGAGTTATGGCGGCCTCCACTTTACCCACACTCCTCGCCCTGGCAACAAACATGGTGGAGGAGTGGGTTTCCTCCTTTCTAAAAACTGCTCCTTCAACCCTATCCAACCCCCACCCTTCCTTATCATCCCTTCTTTCGAGGTTCACTCTGTCCGTATCTACTCTCTGTCTAATCTCCAAATGACTGTCATATACCGACCACCGGGCTCAGCCACTACCTTCATTGACCAATCTTCCACCTGGCTCCTCAACTTTCTCTCTGCTGACATCCCTTCATCATGGGGGACTTCAACATCCCCATTGACACCCACCAGCCAGCAGCCTCCAAACTCCTGTCACTTACCTCATCCTTTGGACTTACTCAGTGGTCCTCCACAGCCACCCACGCAGATGGACATACATTAGACCTCATCTTCACCCGCCTCTGTTCCCTATCTAATCGCACAACCTCTCCCTTACCCCTATCTGACCACCATCTACTCACCTTCTCATCCTTGTCCTTCTCACCTGCCCCCCATGTCCAGCCACTAGCACATCCTCGCAGAAACCTCGCACACCTAGGCATTCACAGACTCTCAGACTCTCTTCTACCTCTGTCCTCCATATCTTCACTCCACAACACGGACAGTTCCACCGCTTTCTACAACGCCACCCTCACATCAGCCATAGACTCAGTCGCCCCTCTCATGCATGGCAAAGTGCGACAAACCAATAGGCAACCCTGGCACAATAACCTCACCAAAAAACTTCGACAAGCATCCAGGGTCGCGGAGCAGCGTTGGAAGAAAACACGCCTGCCAGACGACTTCACTGCTTTCAAACAAGCTACACTTGCCTTTAAATCAGCCCTCACCTCTGCTAAACAGCCCTATTTCACAAACCTTGTCTCTTCACTATCCCGCAACAACTGTTCAGCACATTCAACTCTCTCCTCCGCCCACCACTGCCACCTCCAAATTCCCTCATCTCTGCTGAGGACTTTGCCACCTACTTCAAAAACAAGATTGACCAAACAAGGCAAACCTTTACAGTTCCACCACCCCAACCGCTCCACATACCAGACCTCTGCCCTTCCGTAATAACCTCCCTCTCCAACATCACTGAAGGAGAGCTTACTCATCTCCTTTCCAAATCACGCCTCACCACCTGTGCACTTGACCCCATCCCTTCCCACCTGCTCCCAACCTCACTAACATGATCATTCCAGCCCTAACCCATCTCTTCAACTTATCCCTAACTTCTGGTACCTTCCCCTCTGCCTTCAAACATGCCACCATAACACCCATCCTCAAAAAATCAAACCTTGACCCAACTGCTCTGCCCAGCTATCGCTCCATATCACTGCTCCCGTTTGCTTCCAAACTCCTTGAACAGCATGTCCATGCTCAACTTTTCTCCCACTTCTCATCTAACTCCCTCCAATCTGGCTTCCGCCCCCACCACTCCACTGAAACTGCCCTGACCAAAATTACTAATGACTTACTCACAGCCAAAGCTAACAGACAGTTCTCCATCCTCCTCCTTCTTGACCTGTCCTCTGCCTTTGACACAGTTGACCACTGCCTACTGCTACAGATTCTTTCTTCCTTTTTCATAAAAGACCTCGCCCTGTCCTGGATTTCCTCATACCTTTCTGACCGCACATTCAGCGTTTCCCACTCCCACACTACCTCGTCATCCCGCCCCCTCTCTGTTGGAGTCCCCCAAGGCTCTGTCCTGGGGCCCCTAATTTTTTCCATCTATACTCTTGGCCTAGGACAACTCATAAAGTCCCATGGCTTCCAGTACCACCTGTATGCAGATGACACTCAGATCTACCTCTCTGGCCCAGATGTCACCTCTCTGCTGTCCAGAATCCCAGAGTGTCTCTCAGCCATATCCTCCTTTTTCACCTCTCGCTTCCTAAAACTCAACGTAGACAAAACTGAACTCATTATCTTTCCTCCATCTCACGTATCTTCCCTACCCGATCTATCTATTATGGTAAATGTCATCATGCTCTCTCCCGCACCTGAAATCCACATCCACTGCTTTGGAGTAACTCTCGACTCTGCCCTGTCCTTCAAACCGCACGTCCAATCTCTTGCCACCTCCAACTCAAAAATATTTCCAGAATCCGTCCCTTCCTCAATCTACTAAAACTCTTGTACACGCCATCATCAACTACCGCCTTGACTACAGCAACACCCTCCTCTGTGGCCTCCCTGCTAACTCTCTTGCGCCACTCCAGTCTGTCCTCAATTCTGCTGCCCGACTAATCCACCTCTCTCCTCCCCTGTTTCTCCCCTCTGCAAATCCCTCCATTGGCTCCCAATTCCCCAACGAATCCAGTTCAAACTACTAACACTGACCTACAAAGCCATCCACAACCTTTCCCCTCCCTATATCTCCGAACTAATCTCCCAATATCTTCCCTCACGTACTCTTCGATCCTCCTACTCTCCTCCACACTTATTCGTTCCTCACACAACCGCCTCCAAGATTAGATTTCTCCCGAATATCCCCTATCCTCTGGAATGCCATGGCTCAACACGTCCAATTATCCACCACCCTCTGATCCTTCAAACGGAACCTGAAAACCCATCTTTTCAGGAAAGCTTACAGCCTGCAATAACCATTCTGCCGCCTCACCACCGCCTGAGCTGCCGCTTCATCACCACCAGAGCTGCTGCACCCCCGACCTTCTGTCTCTTCCCCGCTAATCCCGTAAAATGTAAGTCCGCAAGGACAGGGTCCTCTCCCCTCTGTACCAGACTGTCATTGTAAATTTGTTGTGGAAACTTGTTTACTGTTAACGATATCTATAACTTTATATGTAACCCCCCTTCTCATGTAAAGCACCATGGAATTAAAGGCGCTATATAAATAAATAATAACAATAATAATAATAATAAAAGTGTTAAACAAAAATCTTTTAAAGGGAAATTGCCAGAAGGTTTTTCCTATATGTAATCTGAGGGCAGCATGATGTAGAAGCTGAGAGAAAGCTTTGGGCTATTGTTTCCACACTGTGAAGGTTTTATCAGCAGATTACACTACGTGAACCACAGTGCATGGGAGTAATGGTCCGACCACACCCTCTCCTCTGATAATCAGCTCACTGTCAATAGACAATGTACACAGAGAACTGTGGTGTGGGTGGGGTTAACTTTCAGAATTCTGTTTCATGCTACTTTTAAGAACTGTGATTGTGTCACAACGGCTGCACTCAGTAAACTAAGTGATGTAGTGTTGTAATCAGGTTCTCTGTTCCTATATTATGCTGCTCTCAGATGAGGTAGCAAAAACATGGTTACAGATTTCCTTTAAGTGTTTAAAAAAAAACGTAAAAACACCCTCCCCAAAATTCCATGTTTCACAATAAAAAGTTGTTTGAGAAAATATAAACGTAGCTTAACCTCTTCACCCCAAAGCCTGTTCTCACCTTCAAAACCAGGCCAATTTTTTCAATTCTGACCAGTATAACTTTATGAGTTAATAACTCTGGAACAGACAGAGAACGTAGCAGCAGAGACGAACAACAAGAGACGGGGTCAGAGATCAGTCCAGGTCATACACGTGCATACAAGTCAAAGACACGAGGAGCACCAAGGTTCAAGGGTCAGAGGCTCTAAACTGAAAGCTAGAGCTATCACTAACACTGGTCAGCAGGCTGTGACAGACTGAAATAGCCCAGCTAGCTCCAGGATGAGGCGATCGATTAACCCCCAGATGACCAGTCCAGAAAGAGGACAGCAGAAAATAAACTCTGGACTGGACCATGACAATACCCCCCTCTCAATGGGGAAGCCACAGGACCCCCAGGCTTCCCTGGATGACAAGCATGAAAGGCCTGGACCAGCCGATCTGCATGGACCGAACATGCCGGCACCCGTGACCGGTCCTCAGGACCGTACCCTTTCCAATGGACCAAGTACTGAAGTGAACAGGGGAGCATACGAGAATCCACCACCCATTCCACCTCATACTCGGTCTTGCCATCTACCACAACAGGCAGCAGGTATGAGGGAGTCTCACCAGAGGAAGGCACCGATTGCTTCAGAAGCGCCTTATGGAACACATTGGGGATCCGCAACGACGGAGACAAACTTCAGGCGAAAGGCTACATGATTACTCACCTCTAAAATTTCATACAGACCAATAAACTTGGGACCCAACTTAGCAGAGGGAATTCTCAGCCTTATATTTTTGGTGGATAACCATACCTTATCCCCTACCTGATAATCCGGCCCCACAGAATGTAGTTTATCCGCAAAAAATTTATATTTGCCCTGAGCCTCCCCAATGTTTCTCTGAATCTCCCTCCAGACCTCTGCCAACCGCAGAAAGGCCGAATCAGCCCCTGGACACCCCGAATCCAGCCGGGAAAACTTATCAAAATGAGGGTGAAACCCATAGTTGCAGAAGAATGGAGAAGTACCAGTGGACTGATTGACACGATTATTGATAACGAATTCCGCTATAGGTATCGCAGAGCACCAATCATCCTGTCTAGACGTGACAAGATACCATAAAATCTGCTCCAAAGACTGATTGGTCTTTCAGTCTGACCGTAAAGGGGGTTTTACACTAAGCAATATCGCTAGCAATATCGCTAAAACGTCACTGGTTTTGTGACGTTATAGCGATATTGCTAGCGATATCGCTATGTGTGATACTTACCAGCGACCGGCTCCCCCGCTGCTCATCGCTGATCGCGCGAGAATGTCCGGCTCCATTTCTCGTCGGGCGCTTCCTGCTGAGACTTCCTGCTGTGACGTCCAGCGACGCGTGGAGGCGGGCGGGAGGACGCAGGATCGCTGTGTGTGAAAGGTGAGTATCGTGCGCTGCGTCGCTGTGAGATCTTTCTGTATGAAAGCTCACTAGCGATCATTTAGCGATGCACCAGCGATCCTGACCGGGTCGGATCGCTGGTTGGATCGCTGGTGCATCGCTAAATGTAAAAGGGCCTTTAGTCTCGGGATGATAGGCCGATGAGAAGGTCAGACTGATACCCAGCCTTTTACAAAAAGCCCTCCAGAATTTTGCCACGAATTGCACCCCTCTATCAGACACCACACTGACAGGCACACCATGCAACCGGATCACATGCTCAATGAATAGTTTAGACAGAGTCTCAGTATTAGGAAGGCCCGTTAATGGTACAAAATGTGCCTGTTTACTGAACCTATCAACAACTACCCAGATCATGGTTTGGCCATTAGAAGGGGGAAGATCGGTGATAAAATTCATGGACAAATGAGTCCATGGTCTATCTGGAATTGGCAGTGCCACCAATTCCCCGGCTGGTTGTGGGAGGTTTTTGCATGGGCACAAGTTTCACAGGAGGACACAAACCCAGTGACATCAGAAGTCAACGAGGGCCACCAGAACAACTGAGTGATGGCTTTACGAGTGGCCGAGATTCCAGGATGCCCACTCAGAGCCGAGTCATGGAACTCCCGAAGCACCCTTAACCGATACAGGCACAAACAGCTTATTTTCAGGTATGGACGACGGAGCAAGAGATTGGGCCTCACGAATCTCCTGTTCCAATCTCGGGGACACCACAATCACCATGACCCTGCGCTGAAGAATGGAGGAAGGAGGTGATACTGGATCTAGGCTGTGAGACAAGGTAGCCTTCACATTCTTGGACCCTGGTCTGAAAGTGATGGAAAACTGAAATGGGGGGGGGGGGAAATGTGACCACCTTGCTTGTCTCGGAGTTAAATGTTTGGCGGACTTGATGTAAGACACGGCTCTTGTGATCTGTAATGACAGTGATACCATGAACCGCCCCCTCCAAAAAATGCCTCCATTCTTCAAACGCCGCCAGTTTAATGGCCAACAACTGCCGGTTACCCACATCATAATTCCTCTCAGAGGAAAAATTTTTTGAAAAGAAGGCACAGGGTCTTAAGTTAATTAATGTCATGGGCCCCTGGGACAACACAGCCCTCACTCCCACCTCAGAGGCGTCCACCTCTATGATAAATGGTTTGGACAAATCAGGTTGAACCAGTTTTTTTTTTTTTTAAATTCGCTTTGCCAGTACTTTTTTTAATGAAGAAAACGCCACCACAGCTAGAGCTGACCAGTTTTTGAGATCAGCCCTCTTTCGAATGAGATCAGTGAGGGGTTTGACCACCTGAGAAAACCCCTTGATGAATTTCCTATAGTAATTGGCGAAACCCAGAAATCGCTGAAGACCCTTGAGATCTTTGTGTTACCTCCACAATGATCACCCAGACTCAGCCGCTTGTTAGTCAGTGGACAGGAGGGACAGTCCTTTTTCCAATGTCCGGGATCTCCGCAGTAAAAAACACAGCTTTCCATCACGTCGCCGTTTCCTCTTTCTCCTGGAGGTCTGTGGTTTCCACCTCCTTAGGTTGAGACGGAAGCAAAACATCAGGGTTAGCAGGGAACAACGGAATCCCTCGCTGTGTAATAACTCTCTCCCACAGCCTCCGATCCATACGGATAGCCTGAGCCATAGCCTCCTCCAATGAGCTGGGAGGTGGATGGAGAGCCAGAGCTTCCTTGAAGCAATCCGACAGTCCCTTCCTAAACAGACCTCTCAGTGCGGAGTCATCCCAGGACACCTCAGTGGACCATCAACAGAACTTGGAGCTGTACCATTCGGCTGAGTGTTTCCCCTGAACTAGACCCATAATAGTGTCCTCTGCCATGCTAACACGGTCCAGTTCGTCATAGATAATTCCTAGGGCCTCAAAGAACTTATCTACAGACATCCGTTCAGGGGCAGTAGGGGGCAGCAAGAAAGCCCAAGATTGGGTACCCTCCCTAAGTAAGGAGATAATAATCCCTACCCGCTGAGTCTCATCCCCAGGTGATCGAGGTCTAAGAGAAAATCATAATTTACAACTCTCCCTGAATATGCGAAATTTATCTTTTTTGCCAGAAAACATGTTAGGAAGTTTAACCGAGGGTTCAGGAGAATGCAAAAAACATCTACAGTCACCAGGTAGACGAACAATATGAGGTGTTTCCCTAAATGGTCTTGATAGTCTCAAGTCAGTTCTTTCTGTAAGTGGGTATGAGACATGACAAGGAACAGATGCTCCACAGAAAAATCCTGCACCATCTGCATCAAACTAGACACTTGATCCGCCAAGTTATGCAGCGGATCCATGACCAGAGAAAAAAAAGTGCAAAATCCCGTTTAAATGTATAGGTTAGTGATAATGTAGTCAAACCTCCACCAGGGGGAGCTGGTGAGGGAAGAGAGGTTACACACTAAGCGTAGCAACACTAAGCAACCGTACAGGTGTCACAGGTAATGATAGAATAGTCAGACGAACCAAGTCAGAAACTATCAGGAGCAGACGTACCAGAAATAGCAGCAATACACGTAGTCAAAATACCAAGCCGAGGGTCAAAAAGCCAAACATGAGCACAGGGTCCAAAAACCTGAGACGGAAGACGTGGTCGGGATAGAAGCCGGGGAATCAAAAGCCAGACAGTGAACGTAGCAGCAGAGACGAATACCAAAAGACGGGGTCAGAGATCAGTCCAGGTCGTACACGTGGATACAAGTCAAAGGCAGGAGGAGCACCAAGGTACAAGGCTCAGCGGCTCTAAACTGGAAGCTAGAGCTAGCACTAACACTGGTCAGCAGGCTGTGATGGACTCAAATAGCCCAGCTAGCTCCAGATCGAGGCTGAGGAGATTAACCCCCACATGACCAGTCCAGAAAGAGGACAGCAGAAAATAAACTCTGGACTGGACCATGACAGAAAAATTGTTAAATAAACAACTAAAAAAAAGTAAACACTATAATTACTAGATACTTTCCGATTTTATATCAGGATGAAATACTTAATAAAAACCCCCAAAAAGGTTTCAGAACATTAACAAGGAGAGGGCGCTCCTTGGACAATACAGTATGGTGTCACCTAGCATGTATTTTAAACACATGGATAACAAAACATGGCTTTCTACTCAAGGTTTTTACAAATGTCCTAGGCATAAATATAATGCATGCCGATATACAAAAAAAATAACAAAGTATTCGTTTCCTTTTAAATTTTTTATTGATTGTGATACATCTCGTTATACATTTTATTGAATGTCATATTTGTGATATAAACTATATTGGCTGCACAAGACACGAAGAATGAAAAAAGGTTAGCAGAATTTATATATATATATATATATATATATACTGTATATACAGCTCTGGCAAAAATTGAGAGACCACTTCCAGATGTTCAGCTTGTCTGATTTTTCTCTTTATAGGTATATTTTTGAGTAAAATGTAAATTGTTCTTTTAGTCTATAAGCTTCTGACATGTCTCCGAATTTCCAAGCAATAAATTTTGTATTTTTTTCTGACAAAGAAAAATGGTCAAAATTCAAAAACAAACCCAGTGCTTTCAGACCTCAAATAATGTAACGAAAACAAGTTCATAATCATTTAGAAACAACAATACTAATGTTTTAACTCAGGAAGAGTTCTGAAATCAATATTTTGTGGAATAACCATGATTTTTAATCACAGCTTTCATGCGTCTTGGCATGCTTTCCACCAGTCTTTCACACTGCTTCTGGGTGACCTTATGCCACTCCTGGTACAAAAATGTGAGCAGTTCTTCTTTGATGGCCTGTGACTATCCATTTTCCTCTTGATTACATTCCAGAGGTTTTCAATGGGGTTCAGGTCTGGAGAATGGGCTGGCCATGACAGGGATTTGATGTGGTGGTCTCTTAATTTTTGACAGAGCTGTATATATATATATATATATATATATCACAAAACTCAAGATAAAAAGCGGACGGCACCGCTGTTACCGTGTGACTTCAAATGATGAGCTAGGAGGGATAGCTAATACTAGAGAAGAGAGAGAGAGGATTCAAAAAGATTTAAATAAACTGGAGCAGTGGGCAGCAACTAACAGAATGGTTTTTAACAGGGAGAAATGCAAAGTACTACATCTGGGCAATAAAAATGAAAAAAGCATATATAGAATGGGAGGAATAGGGCTAAGTGACAGCACATGTGAAAAAGACTTGGGTATACTAATAGATCACAGACTGAATATGAGTCAACAGTGTGATGCAGCAGCAAAAAAGGCAAATGCAATTCTAGGATGTATTAACAGAAGCATACAGTCTAGATCACGTGAAGTAATTATTTCCCTCTACTCCTCTTTGGTCAGACCTCATCTGGAATATTGTGTCCAATTTTGGGCACCACATTTTAAAAAAGACATCAACAAACTGGAGCAAGTTCAGAAAAGAGCGACCAGAATGGTGACCGGTCTGCAAACCCTGTCTTATGAGGAAAGGTTGCAGGATTTGGGAATGTTTAGTTTGCAAAAGAGAAGACTGAGAGGAGACTTAATAGCTGTCTACAAATATCTAAAGGGCTGTCACATTGTAGAAGGATCAACTTTATTCTCATTTGCACAAGGAAAGACTAGAAGCAATGGGATGAAGCTGAATGGGAGGAGACACAGATTAGATATTAGAAAAAACTTTTTGACAGTTAGAGTGATCAATGAGTGGAACAGGCTGCCACGAGAAGTGGTGAGTTCTCCTTCAATGGAAGTCTTCAAACAGAGGCTGGACAGACATCTAACTGGGATGATTTAGCGAATCCTGCTTTGAGCAGGGGGTTGGACCAGATGGCCCAGGAGGTCCCTTCCAACTCTACGATTCTATGATTCTATGATGTGCGGCATACAGAAGCCCAGCAGCTGGGAATCTCGGGTGCCAGACCTGGAAACAGTCAATCCTGGGAATCCATGCAAAGAGAAAAGGTCGCACTCATCGAGATGAAAGTTTCACTGATTTATTGACATATCATAAACATGTCAAGTCGGGGGAGTGACATAAGGAGTGCAAGAAAGGCTGACAACGGCCGCTGCGCTTCAACACATATTATAAACATGTCAAGTCGGGGGAGTGACATAAGGAGTGCAAGAAAGGCTGACAACGGCCGTTTCGCGCTGCTCGAGCGCTTCAACCCGTTGAAGCGCTCGAGCAGCGCGAAGCGGCCGTTGTCAGCCTTTCTTGCACTCCTTATGTCACTCCCCCGACTTGACATGTTTATGATATGTCAATAAATCAGTGAAACTTTCATCTCGATGAGTGCGACCTTTTCTCTTTGCATGGATATATATATATATATATATATATATATATAATAAAAAATCCAATACATACTCAGAAGCTGCAAATTAATAATTTGGCATTGAACATGTTAAATTGCCACACAGAGGTGGTAATTGGGAGAAAGCTTTTCATGAGAATCATTCTCGATAACTGAATTGGAATGAACGGTAGGAATGGCGTTTTCTTATTCATTATTGGTTGTGTGCATTTCTTCCCTTTCGCTTGTTGGTACGTTTGTACTGACGATACCCGTCGATCCTTAGCACACGTTTGTGTGATGTTCAGTGTTTCCTAGTGATTGGCGGAGGGTTATGTGAGGACCATGTAACCAGTTTCATACTGTTCTCTCTGACTAATGTCCAATTACTGCCAGAAACGCGTCTCGGGTTTTTGTCCCTTCTAATCTGGGGATTTTGACTCCATAACCGCAATACTATAAAGTTTGGAGGTCACTGCTGACGCGGCGAGCCATGTACCCCTCAGGTGATTACAGACACCCCTGAGGAAGCCATGGTTGTGGGAACGCGTTGGCATGTGGCGGGATTCCTATTATTGGGCAGCACTTATCCTACTGGAGACGTGAGCCCCTCTGGAATAGTTCTGTGGGGTCGGCAGGTTCTGCTATGGCCCCTCTAGAAGGAGGACGTGGGGAGAAAACTGCAGAACAATGGACACTAAATACTACATGACACACTGACATGGCTCCATATTACAGACTGGGCAGCAATGTCCAGAGGAAAGATGGAACAGAGCAAGGAGCGACATGATGCTGGACCCCCAGATCTACAGTAAGGGGGCTGCAGCCCACTCGTGCTCCTGTGAGGACACCGTGCCATATCTATGTGCAGCAAGCGGAGGGACAGCAGAGCAGCACGCGGGGCATGGCGTCACGTGATGAAGGCGCTTTCTCACCGGAAGTTCTTCTTCGGCTCAGTTCTGTGAACAGCCGGTGTTACGTCATCTGGATGCGCCGTAGCTTCTGAGAATACTCGGTGCAACATGTCGCCGCCGCTGTTCAGCCTCCCAGAGGCGCGGAGTAGGCTCACGGTAAGGTCTCACGGTGATTGAGCCGCCGCCTGGTTGTGTCCGGACTGCCCCAGACGTGCACAGAGTAACCGCTGCCATGTGTCCTTCTGTGTTACCAGAGCGCGACCAGAGAAGCCGTGTGCGCCAAGAACATCAAGCACCTAGTGACCGTGTGCAGCCAGGTGCCGGGGAGGTGAGTGTGTGAGAGAGCATGTGGGAACAGGTAATGGGTGTGTATAGATGTGTGTATATGTGACAGATGTTTCTATAGCTGTTTGCAATGACTGTGTTTCTGTATATCTGCAGTATATAATGTGTGTATATTGTAGCATATGTTTGTATGTAATGTTTATAGATCTATGTCCTGAATGTGTGTATACGTGAATAGATATATATATATATATATATTTGCATGTAATGTACCAATGTGATGTTTTACAGTGAAAATGAGAAGAAGCCGACCCTGGACCAAGTCTTCAGAGTCGTCTTAGAAGAGGAAATAGTAAGTGATCTGCCGGAGCCGGTAATCAGTAATGCCAGTGATAAGTTCTGCAACTTTCTAATGGATTTTTTCAGTTCCTTGAACCTTGTAAGGTCTGTGCTTGCTGCCAGTTCTGGTAATATTCTTCGTTACATACAGGGCTAATCGTTTGCATTGTTGAGCATTTGCTACAGTAATATCCAGTCTAAACAATCTGTTGCTGATATAGGCAAAATATTGTACCCCAGAGTGTACCTTTCAGAAGATTTTCTATACTGGATACAATTGTGTTATTTTTATGTGTGAACTTCCAGGTCTGATTTGAGTTTTTAGCATTTGAATCATGGCTGTAACTCCTGGGGCAGCGAAGGTGCAGAGGAGAATCACTGTGGATGTTGTGTGATACCTGTGATATCACTGCATTCTCCATCGTGTTCAGTATACGTGTGCATCATGTCTCTGCTGTGGTGAGATATCATGGTGTGTATTATCCCTGTATATCTGTGCTGTGACGACATGGTCAATGTTGCGTCCCTGTGCTGTGACGTCGTGGTGGACGTTGCGTCCCTGTGCTGTGACGTCGTGGTGGACGTTGCGTCCCTGTGCTGTGACGTCGTGGTGGACGTTGCGTCCCTGTGCTGTGACGTCGTGGTGGACGTTGCGTCCCTGTGCTGTGACGTCGTGGTGGACGTTGCGTCCCTGTGCTGTGACGTCGTGGTGGACGTTGCGTCCCTGTGCTGTGACGTCGTGGTGGACGTTGCGTCCCTGTGCTGTGACGTCGTGGTGGACGTTATATCATTTTTCCATCATCAGACTTTGGGATATTACAAGGATCTAATAGGCCAACTTTCATGTTTCCCTGTTTCTTCTGTGCATTTATGTAACTGGTACTCTCTTTTATTTAAATGCAGATAAATCAAGCTTCATGTGACAACTGCCTTGCTATTATTTCACTTGCCATCAATGGAGTTACAGAAGGTAAAACGAATAGCAACAAAGCATTATAGGAAAATGTCAAGTAATGTGTAGCTGAGATATTGTTGTGTTAAGATTGGATTCGGTTCTGCATTAGGGAGGATCAGACTGAGCTGATTTATATTTTTATTTAGGTAAAGTAAATCTCCATAACACAGCCTAACTAATAAAACAAAACAAAAGTTTGCGTGGCATTGTAAATACAGATCGATATGCCTTAGAAAATAAATATTCTTTATCTATATACACATTTCTTACTTTATTTTGGAGATTTCAAATTATAAGATGGTCACAAACTGCACTTAAAAAATACAAAACTCATTATTTGTAAAAAAAAAAAAAAAAAAAATAGGGTAATTATTAAGAATGCAACATAATAGTTTAACTCATATATAGTACAGGGTTATAGTTCCCAGCTCATTTTCATATTCAGATTTCATTGTTGTATTTATGGTTTTGATTTACCTAAAATTTAATTTGTCGCCTTCCAAAAATGTTGCTGTAGCAAGACTGTGACAATTCAATTCCATTGACCCCTTGAAGAAGCCTTATACTGGCGATACTCTTGGGAACTGTTTTCCACACTGGGACATCCCTTTTTGTTTCCCCATAGGTGGTATTTATTATACAACTTTCCAGCATTTTATTTATACCTCCCTTTTTCTACTTTGCCTTGAATCATTAGTCATATAAACAAATAACATTTTAATTAATAGGATTTGGTAATAATAATAAGTTCCATAATTGAATGTATTAAAAAAAAATGTTCCTGTGCTGAGATAATCTTATAAATGTGCCCCAGCTGTGTACTGTGTAATGGCTGTGTGTGACCGTACAGGGACATGGTCTGATCATACCACAGCTCCTGGCCAGGGGAGGAAGCAAAAGTCCCTTTTATGATAAGTGAGTATACAGACGAAACAGCAGGGGCTCTCAGCTGCTATTTTCTGGGGTAACACTGCCTGTTTTATCTCAAAAGTGAGTTAATCTCTGAGCTCATCATAAATCAAGTCAGTGAGGTAGGTGTTACAGCGGTTCCATATTAACAGTCACTGACTCGATTTATGATGAGCTCACAGGATCTGAAATACAATAGACACATTCACTCCTGTTTTAATGCAGGTAGAGAAATGTGTTACCTCAGAAAATAGCAATTGTGAGCTCCTGCTGTTTCATCTGTATATTCACTTGTCAAATGTTACTTGTGCTTCCACCTTCGGTCAGAAGCTGTATGTGCCTTTCATGAACTAAAGCAGCTCTGCATGTTAGGACAGAGCCATCACACAGTACACAGCAGGGGCAAATTTATAAGATTATCTCAGCACAGGAACATTTTTTTTTTTTTTTTTTTTTTTTTTTAACACGTCCAAAATTGGAACTTCTTATTATTCCAGGATCGGTTAATCAAAATATATTTTGTTCCTGGGACAAACCCTCTTAATATACATACTTTTTCCTTAGATGCTATGATATTGTGTTTATTAGCTTCTATTATTTTTGTACCTCAATAAAAGAGGTGTTTTCAGTTATATTATTCAGAGAATTTATACCTTGATTATTTTGCTTGCTTGTGGTGGATGTATTTTGCACTCCTGTATATAGTCCTGCAGACATTGATTAGTTGGGTGTCCTTGTGTGGTCTAGAACCACTGTGGTCAGACACCAAATGGTTTCTCTACGTTTATGTTTGTTTTATTTGGTTTGAAATTCTGTCATAGTCCATAATTTGTCTGCATATTTGTGATTAACGTTTTCATTATATATAGTTTCATTGGATTTAGCAATCTTTTATACAGTATTCTTTTACTTTTTGTATTCTTGTTATATAATCCAACGCAGTGACGCATTGCACACTCCGGTCTTTGTGATGGCACCATTGGAATGAGATGTGCCCAAAATGTATTATGAGGTACAAGCCACTTAATGACTTAAGCCAACAGTCAGTGAGAATCACTCACTATATACACAGATAGCATATATGAATATTCATAAAAGACAATAGAAACCTTCTCAAATATGAATAAACAAAAATAAAGTCCAAATTGATAAAGACTGAAAAAAGTTTTTATTTAATTACGCAATAAAAGGAAAACCAAATAAATTGGACATAATACAATACCATAAAATGTCATAGTATAAGGAGATAGTTACATAGTAAACACATGGGCCATGAATAAATATAGTGATCATAAAAAATCAAGGACTCCTTGAGAAAGCCTCGGTAGGCGAAACGTACATTGGAGGGAGCCACTGATCACGGGTATCTATGATCTTATTACATTTCCTATGCACTTTATTTGAGCTTTTAGACCCTGTGTCTGCTTACTATATGCACTTTAGATTGCTGATGGATTTTTTATGATCACTATATTTATTCATGGCCCATGTGTTTACTATGTAACTATCTCCTTATACTATGACATTTTATGGTATTGTATTATGTCCAATTTGTTTGGTTTTCCTTTTATTGCGTAATTAAATAAAAACTTTTTTAAGTCTTTATCAATTTGCACTTTATTTTTGTTTATATCTAACTGAGAAGGTTTCACTTAATGACTTAGTTGTATCATGCAACTGCCATGCGCCTCTATCAGAAATGTTCCGCTATTAGAAAAAAGATTGGCACTCCTTAGACGAAAAGGAGGTGCACAGAAATAGTGTACCAATATATAATGTTTTGGTCTAGTTGACCTTCATCAGATACACACTAGTAGCATATAATTTAATAAATCTCTGAAGATTAGACTCCTGTTGTTTAAATTTCAAAGGCAGACAACCATTGCAATGGACGTCGCATCAGGCATTCTTGGTTTCTAAGCACAGGGGCTGCTATTTTAAATGTAATCAGCCAGAATATAATATTCAGACATTTGTGAAATTATATGTTACTATTGTATATCTGATGAAGGTCATCCAGACCTACTGTCCAGTATCCTATGTATGGAGAAATGCCTCCTCGACCCGCATGGTGAGGCGGCTGACTGAGGGTGCTAGAATTTTGTATGTTTGAATATGTTTTAATTTATTTCTGTACATTAGGCATCTGCACAGCTACCACTCCATTTGTTCTACTGGGAGATGTCCTCGATTGCCTTCCTCTGGATCTTTGTGATAAAATCTTCACATTTGTGGAGAAAAATGTTGGAACCTGGAAATCTGTAAGTCTGTTCTCCATATACTTTATTACACAAGTAAATCTGCCAGTAAGGTTTTGTGCATACGTTGCAAATTTGGTGCATCTCTGCTGCATTTTTTTCCTTGCTGATTTTCTAGATAAACCTGAAGCAATCCTGATGCCAGCAAAATGTATGAGAAACCTCAAGTATCATGCACATGTTGCTTATTTGTGACTTGCCGATTTGGTGCAGAAAATAATCTGCTGCATGTCCATTCTCTGTGCGTTTTTCACCATTGCCTTCACTTGAATCAGTCAAAAACACTTGTTTTTGCAGCTGCGTTTTTCCTGCCAAGAGATGCAGAAATTTTACTCAATGAGTGCACAAAACTTTGTCCTAAAGAGTTCTTTGATTGCTTATACAAATGCAAATTCTACACCAATTTTTAAAAGGGTTCTCTTGGAACATAAAAAAAAAATTAAGAAATGCCATTCTAAGTAAATTCATAAATACCTTTTAATTAGCATATCATTCTGGTTTTGTCTATAATGTCAATAGGACAGGGCACTTGTAGTCATAAGATCTTCTGCTGTGAGATGGAGATTATCTATACCACATACTGTCAGCTCACAGCAGCTGCTCAGTAGCTCTGCACCCCTAGTATCTCCAGTATTAGATCAGATAGACAGGGTGGGGACAGCAGTGTAAGCAGCCTCCTCTTACCTTGGCACCCCTAGTATCTCCAGTATTGGATCAGATAGGGTGGACAGCAGTGTTAGCCTCCTCTTAGCTTGTCACCCCCAGTATAGCCAGTATTAGATCAGATAGGGTGGACAGGAGTGTTAGCCTCATTTTAGCTCGTCACCCCCAGTATAACCAGTATTAGATCAGATAGACAGGGTGGACAGTAGTGTTAGCAGCCTCATCTTAGCTCTTCACCCCCGGTATCTCCAATATTAGATCAGATAGGGTGGACAGCAGTGTTAGCAGCCTCATCTTTTCTCGTCACCCCCGATATCTCCAGTATTAGATCAGATAGACAGGCTGGACAGCAGTGTTAGCAGCCTCATCTTAGCTCGTTACCCCCAGTATCTCCAGTATTAGTTCAGATAGACAGGCTGGGCAGCAGTTTAAGCAGCATCTTCTTATCTCAGTACTTCTAGTATGTCCAGTATTAGATCAGATAGACATGGTGGACAGCAGTGTTAGCAGCCTCATCTTAGCTTGTTACGCCCAGTATCTCCAGTATTAGATCAGATAGACATGGTGGACAGCAGTGTTAGCAGCCTCATCTTAGCTCGTTACCCCCATTATCTCCAGTGTTAGATCAGATAGACAGGGTGGACAGCAGTGTTAGCAGCTTCATCTTAGCTCGTTACCCCCATTATCTCCAGTGTTAGATCAGATAGACAGGGTGGACAGCAGTGTTAGCAGCTTCATCTTAGCTCGTTACCCCCATTATCTCCAGTGTTAGATCAGATAGACAGGGTGGACAGCAGTGTTAGCAGCTTCATCTTAGCTCGTTACCCCAATTATCTCCAATGTTAGATCAGATAGACAGGGTGGACAGCAGTGTTAGCAGCCTCATCTTAGCTTGTTACCCCCAGTATCTCCAGTATTAGTTCAGATAGGGTGGACAGCAGTTTAAGCAGCATCTTCTTACCTCAGTACTTCTAGTATGTCCAGTATTAGATCAGATAGACATGGTGGATAACAGTGTTAGCAGCCTCATCTTAGCTCCTCACCCCCGGTATCTCCAGTATTAGATCAGATAGACAGGGTGGAGAGCAGTGTTAGCAGCCTCATCTTAGTTCGTCACCCCCGGTATCTCCAGTATTAGATCAGATAGACAGGGTGGACAGCAGTGTTAGCAGCTTCATCTTAGCTCGTTACCCCCATTATCTCCAGTGTTAGATCAGATAGACAGGGTGGACAGCAGTGTTAGCAGCCTCATCTTATCTCGTCTTGCCCGATATCTCCAGTATTAGATCAGATAGACAGGGTGGACAGCAGTGTTAGCAGCCTCATCTTAGCTTGTTACCCCCAGTATCTCCAGTGTTAGATCAGATAGACAGGGTGGACAGCAGTGTTAGCAGCCTCATCTTAGCTCGTTACCCCCAGTATCTCCAGTGTTAGATCAGATAGACAGGGTTAACAACAGTGTTAGCAGCCTCATCTTAGCTCGTTACCCCCAGTATCTCCAGTATTAGATCAGATAGACAAGGTGGACAACAGTGTTAGCAGCCTCATCTTAGCTCGTTACCCCCAGTATCTCCAGTATTAGATCAGATAGACAGGGTGGACGGCAGTGTGAGCAGCATCTTCTTACCTCAGTACTCCTAGTATCTCCTGTATTAGATCAGATAGACATGGTGGACAGCAGTGTTAGCAGCCTCATCTTAGCTCGGCACCCCTGGTATCTCCAGTATTAGATCAGATAGACAAGGTGGACAAGAGTGTGACCGGACTTCTCTCAGGACTCCTGGTATTTCCAGTATTAGAATAGCCTGATAGGGTTGACAGCACTGTGAGCAGTTTCATCCTATATCAGGACACCTGGGAGAGAGGGGCACTTCCTACTGCACATACTCGCAGGCATAGCTCCTTTTAACATTCTAGTGCAGGTTTCTGTCAGTGTAACAATGTGGTGGCCATTTAAATTCTATGGTGATTGCCTATTTAAGCAAAACAACTCGCATTTACTTATTATAGGTATATAGGAATTTGTTTATAATAACATAACATTGCCTTTTAGTTTTTTTTCTCTGTTGCTGCAGATCCCCCTTTAACACTATAAACAGAAGTTCATTAAAGAGATGGTTCACTACACTGTATAATGCCCCCAACGATTTAAACCTTGTGAAGAAGTATTTTTGTAAACTCCTCTTGTTGCCATCTGTGCCTGTGAGTGGCGCCATCGCTGACCGCTAACGTGGCATCACATGACCCCGGCTGTAGCCGCCACTGATGTCAAGATGCGGATCTCGTGCATTCCCCCGGGCGTGACCCAGTTGCGCGCACCCCTCCTGATTGACTGGGCTGTGTGTAAAACTTCACTGCCCCTCACAGACCAGCATCCATCGCGCGCTTTCCCTCTCTCTGCTTTCATTAACAGCAAGTGCACTGGATACTGGGCTGTGACATGCAGTGAAACTCCGCCCACAGCTTAGTCAATCAATAGGGGTGCGCATGACCGGGTCACGTCCAGGTGATGCAAGGGGGTCTGGACCTTGACGTGACATCAGCGGATGTCAGCGGCAGCTGATGCCAAGTGAGCGGTCAGTATAATGAAACTAGGAAACAGAAAAGCGCAATAGGTTCTTATCTGGTGATTGATTGAATAGATATGACAAAAGTCTACTCACCCTTTCCAGGAGAGGTATAAGCATAGAAACCCGCCGTCAGCCTGCTGCACGCCCGAAGGTCCACTGCGTGACCTCCAATACGGATCCTTATGGATATAATGTTATTCTCGGGCTTACTGTGCGCTGCTTGACCAGAATAAAATCACCACAATATGAGAAATTTGACCATTTAATTCCCAACGCGTTTCAAAGTGTGAACCACTTCTTCTTCAGGGGATGACATAAAGTCTTTCCCTCTCTCCTCTGCTTTCATTAACAGCAAGTGCACTGGATACTGGGCTGTGACATGCAGTGAAACTCCGCCCACAGCTTAGTCAATCAATAGGGGTGCGCATGACCGGGTCACGTCCAGGTGATGCAAGGGGGTCTGGACCTTGACGTGACATCAGCGGATGTCAGCGGCAGCTGATGCCAAGTGAGCGGTCAGGGATCACCGCTCACAGGCACAGGTGGCAGAGAAATATTTACAAAAATACTTCTTTACAAGGTTTAAATTGGTGGGGCATTGCTTAATGTAGTGGACACTCTCTTTAAATGTAACTCTAGAAATCATCCCATGCTGTTTCTCTCCTGATAAGCTTGTCCAAGAAAATGCTTGTAGTTTGCAACTGTCCTAGAGCATCTTTTCTTGGTAGTGTGTGTTGTGCCCTTCACCTGGTGCTCCTCCTGGAAATATATGAAGAAATTGACATTTTTTTATACCATTTACGTTGATCAGGGATATTCCCTACAGACAGACCGTGTCAGAGCATAGCGCCCTTATCAGTTATTGATTTAATTACGGTATTTATCATTTACACTATAGGGCAGAAATATCCCTTGGTGTACATCAGTGATTGTGTCCTGGTGTACATCAGTGATTGTGTCCTCGTGTACATTTGTGTAAATCCAATGCTGTTATATTTGATCATCTCTATTATATTAGATCATACTTTCTCTTTGTTCTAGAATATGTTTTATTCAGCTGGAAAGAACTACTTGCTCAGGATGTGTAATGGTAAGACCCTATATATAGTTGCGGAAGGCTCGATGATGCGTGCTGAATTGTAATAAACTTTTGTGGATTCATCGAGTCCTCTCTTTCAGATCTCTTAAGAAGACTTTCTAAATCTCAAAATACTGTATTCTGTGGAAGAATTCAGCTATTCCTCGCACGCCTGTTTCCCCTCTCAGAAAAATCTGGTGAGATTCAGAATATATATATATAAAAAAAAATAAAAAAACTTAGAATTAAAGAACTACACCATTAGAATTATTAGTTAAGAAATATAATACTGTCTTATAAATCTCAGAGTACTTATCACAAAAAATAACCTTTTTTTCTTTTTTATTATTTTACTATACACATAAAAAAAGCGTTTTATGACTACAAAACCTGGAAGTGATCTGTCGTCCCTGAGCAGAAAGACCATGTCCAGGATGTGACGTGAATCTGCTGCCAGGCACGGTGTTACTTGCTCTTCTCAATGTCTTCACTATTTATAAAAGCCTTGGTCAGGGTGTTCTCACGTCGATCAGAACAGAGCACAGAACAAGGTTAGGTACCCAAGATGAGTTTTTGATGGTATGTGTTTTCATTGAGTAAAAAAAAAAAAAAACAGCACATTACAGTTCCAGTAAAGTAGATGGGGTTTATAAAATTCTCATTCCCACTGTGTTGTGTGTTGTTTTTTTTTTAAATTCAGCATAAACTGATCTGCAGTGCATGCTTTACATCCGCAACGTGTCAAATTCTCTTGCAGGTACACCAAGTTTCTCTATCGCTTCATTGGGGCACAGAGGAACCACGAGTGTATGCTGCTGCCACTAGAAGGCTGACACTATGCACATAAAAAAAAAGTTAGCTCCTCCTCTGCAGTATACACACCACCGACTGGCATCAAGCTAATCAGTTTTGGCTTAGTGTCCGTAGGAGGTAGATACGGGTCTTTAATTAGACCCATATCTACCCGGAGGGATACAGTGTGATCAGTCACTACTGTACTTCCACAAAGAGACTATGAGTACAGCGTGTACTGCCACCTCGTATCCTCATATGTCTGGCTGGTAGGACCACAGCCCCTAACACAGAAGCGTGATCAGGTGATCCGGACGAGGTCCTGCCTCTGTCCCCCTACCCATTCGTCCACCAGAGCCTGTCGGTTTGAGGAGATGCAGACGTCCCACACCGCCAGATCTTCGGACGTCCGATCTTCACGGAGCAGAGATAATTTCTCTCTCTTTCCCCCCTCCCCTCCAGGACCCAGAGTAAAGAAAAACTTAGGAGCTCAGGGAGATTATTAAAAAAAAAAAAAAAAAAGATGCCCTTGCCTTTATTTCATTTAGGGTTTTTCCCTTTAATCCCTCTTTTCCTGTCTCAATGCTGGATCGTTGTATGAGATCCCGCTGGTGCAGCAGCAGCCATTAGTCACAGGACACTCCACATACCTGGCTCAGTGTTCTGGCCGCAGCTGCGCAAACAAGCTCCGGCGGTTACCAGGCTTAATCTAGGCCATGGCTTTCATACGGGCCATGTCTCTGCATTGGCTCCATCCCCCGTTTAACATTGCACTACCTTTATTGAGTGTTTTTAGGGCCTCTGCGCCGCTCCACCCTGCTCCGGCAGCCACCAGGTTTAATCTAGGCCCTGGCTTCCATTCGGGCCTAGTCTCCTCAGGTCTTCGGGCCGGCTTTTCTCCCGCCCGTCGCTCCTTCACTTCCTGCACCCGGTGCCTAGCTCCACCCACTCCTCCCGGCCTCATCAGACAGGCTGCGTTCATCACCATCTTTCTCCCCCTGATCTGGCGGTTAGCTCCTCCCCCTCTTCCTGTATATCAGAGAGCAGGCTCTTTCTCAGTACGCCTACTCTTCTGCAGCATGCGATTTTTGCAGACGGATCCCCTGCAACCTTGTTGTGGTTCCATTTTCTGGCGTGTGGATCCGGACTGTGACTTCTCCCTGCAGGACCTGCTCTTCTCTAGCTCGCACAGCAGCCTCTACAGCCTGGAAGCAGACTACAGGACAACTGCTCTTACTGTGATTAGCTCTTCTCTGCAGACTGACACTCTCCTCTGCATCTTTCCAGTCCCCTAACCTTCTGGCATCAGTTATTGGGTCTGCTCATCATGCCTAAGCATAAATGAGAACTTTCTCGTCCCTCTGCTTCCTCTTCCTCCTCTACTCTGGTCAGACACATCACATGCTCTTCGTGCAAAACCAAACTCCCATCAGGTCAGTCCTCTCCTCTCTGTCAGGACTGCAGCAACCCCACTGTGCCCACCGCCCAGGAGGCCCTTCCCACCCCAGGCGAGACCGAGAATCCTATCCCAGGGTGGGCTTCTTCTCTGTCGCAGTCTGTGGCGGACCTCACTAGGGTGTCGCAGACCCTGGTGTCCGTGCTCGACAAATTGCCCCTTTTGGCTCCTGCAGTTGCCAGTGGGTCGCAGGATTCTCCGTCCGTCTGGTCTTTCCATCACTGGATGCAAAAGACCCAGACAGGAACACCATTCTAGGTCCTCTTCCCGCTCCATCTCACCATCCGGTCTTTCGCAGCGAGATCCCTCTTCCAGATCCTCCTCTCCTGAGTCAGGCGAAGCATCTTCAGACGCACCTTCAGAGGATGATTCGGACCTAGATTCAGAACAGGCCTCTAACATGAGAGATATGGTTCAGAGCCTGATTGTCGCGGTCACCCAGACCTTCGGCATCAAGGATACCTCTATGGAACCCGCAGATGAGGCGGTTTCGTTTAGACCAGAGGTCTCAAACTGCATTCCTCAAGGGCCGCAAACAGGTCATGTTTTCAGGATTTCCTTGCATTGCGCAAGGTGCTGGAATAATTATCAGTGCAGGTGATTAAATTATCATCTGTGCAATGCAAGGAAATCCTGAAAACATGATCTGTTTGCGGACCTTGAGGAATGTAGTTTGAGACCTCTGGTTTAGATGGTCAAAACCACCTTCCAAGGTCTTTGCCCCACACAGTGAGTTTGTGGAGGTACTCAAGAGAGAACGGGAGAACCCTACCAGACGCTTTCAAAGAGGGAAGTGCCTCGGTATCCTATACCCCTTCTCCCCTGAGCTTACCGCTAACTGGACGACTTCCCCGGCTGTGGACCCACCAGGTTCCAGACTGTCAACCAGCACGGTCCTCCCGCTTTCCAACGCAGCATCCCTCGAGGACTCCCAACGATAGGATTATAGAATCTCTGACAAAGTCAGGCTTTGAAGCAGCTGCTTCGGCATTATGCCCTGCTTTTGCCTCTACCTGGGTCTCAACGGCCATGGCCAGATGGGCCAAACACCTTCGTAAAGGCATCCTTGCCGGAGTTCTTCCGAGGGAGCTAGCCGACATTGCAGACCAGATTTCCTATGCAGGGAAATATGATATCTGCCTCCCTGGATGCCACGTCCTGTGCTGCTAAGGCGTCCAGCGATATGGTGGCCATCCGGATGAATATTTGGCTCAAAGCATGGCAAACGGACCTATCGTCAAAAAAGTCGCTTACCAGCCTCCCCTTCCAGGGGGACCGCCTGTTTGGCCCCATGTTGAACCAGATTATTAAAGAGGCCAAGGGAGGCACAAGCTCTCTTCTTCCCCAGTCCAGAACTCACCAACCTTACCGGAAGCAGCAATTCCGCCCGTTTCGCGGCAACGCTGGATTCTTCCGGTCAGCGCAGGCCACAGACCCGCCAAGTCAGGAACAAAGCTTTCTTCAAGCCCAGTCCTTTGTGGCGTCCTTAAAGCTCCCATGGTAGGGCCACCAGGCCCAGATCTGGCAGATCTTCCTCAGCATAACTTGTGTCCAGATCCCAGCGTATTTCCTAGGCTAGGCGGTAGTCTCCTGTTTTTCAGGGACGTTCGTTTGACTCACCTTGGTGGAGGACGCATGGGTCAGGGAGATGGTATCCTCAGGATACAAAATAGAGTTCACTTTGTGTCCCCGAGATCAATTCTTTGAATCCCGTCCTCCAAAAGATCCTGCTGTGGTTGCGGGCTTCTTTGCTTCCATCACCTCCCTTCCTAGTTCAGGAGTTATCGTCCCTGTCCCAGAACAAGACCTCTTCACAGGTTTCTATTCAAACCTGTATGTAGTGCCAAAGAAGGGTGGCGCAGTTCGGCCAATTCTGGATCTGAAGTTACTGAATAGGAGAATCCACCTGCGCAATTTCAGGATGCGGTCCCTCCGCTCAGTAATTGCTTCCATGGAGGTGCAGGAATTCCTGTGCTCCATAGACATCCAAGACGCCTACCTCCACGTTCCAATTTTTCCAGATCACCAGAAGTCCCTGCATTTCGCGGTGCAGCGGAACCATTTCCAGTTTGTCGCCCTGCCGTTCGGTCTTGCAATTGCCCCCAGGGTCTTCACAAAGGTCATGGCAGCATTGATGGCCATTTTGAGGATCGGGGCCTAATGCTTATTCCCTGTCCATCATCCTCGACTCCCTAGCCTGGTTCGGTTGGCTAGTCAACAGGAAAAAGTCCTGCCTTGTTCCGTCTCAGCACCTTGTCTTCCTAGGCATGCTGTTCGACACCCGACAAGTTAGGGTTTTTCTCCCTGAAGAGAAGAGAGCAACCCTCCAGCAAGCTGTTCGCTCTCTGCAAGGCCTTCGGCTTCCTTCCTTCCATTCAGCAATGAAGGCAGTATGGTGGCCGCGTCGGAAGCAATCCCCTTTGCGCAGTACCACTCAAGACCACTTCAGCAGGCCATCCTTTTGCAGTGGGACAGGTCTGTCCTGTTGCTGGATCATCCGCTTCGTCTTTCTTCCCGAGTCAAGCAGTCTCTCGACTGGTGGTTGTCATCCCCTCTCATCCTCCAAGGCCGGTCCCTTCCTTCCCATCCATTGGCAGGTGGTGACGACGGACGCCAGCCTTCTCGGCTGGGGGAGGCTTTTCACCATCTGACGGTTCAGGGGCGTTAGTCGGCGCAGGAGTCCTCTCTACCGATCAACATCCCCAAGATAAGGGCCATCCTTCTGTCCCTCCGTCACTGGGAAAAGCTTCTCAGGGGTCTGCCAGTCAGAATTCAGACGTACAATGCCACAGCAGTGGCATATGTCAATCACCAGGGAGGGAGCCGGAGTCCCCTGGCGATGGCCGAGCTATCCAGGATCCTCCTCCTGGGCGGATGCGGCGGTTCTGGCATTATCCGCAGTGCATATTTCTGACGTGTACAACTGGGCCACTGATTTCCTCAGTCGCAAGGGTCTCGAGGCAGCAGAGTGGTCCCTGCATCAGGAGGTCTTCCATCAGATTTGTCTTCAACGGGGAATTCCGGATGTGGACCTCATGGCGTCCCGGCTGAACAGGAAGGTTCTAGGTCCCGCGACCCTCTCAAGGTGGGTGCCGATGCTCTGGCCCTTCCCTGGTCGCAACTCGCGCTTTCCTACCTGTTTCCTCCCCTTCTCCGGCTGTTAAAGAAGATCAAAGCGGAAGGCGTGTCGGTTTTTCTGATCGCATCGGATTGACCCAGAAGGTCTTGGTTCGCAGAGATCGTCAATCTTATGGCGTATTCCCCCTTGGAGGTTCCCAGACAGGCCAGATCATCTGTCACAAGGACTGTTCCACCAGAATTCTCGGTCGCTCAATTTGACGGCGTGACTGTTCAAACCATGGTTCTGAGAGCGTCCGATTTCTCTGATCGGGTGTTACGCACCATGATGCAGGCTAGGAAGCAGTTATCTTCTAGGGTCTATTATCGGACCTGGAAAGCCTATTCCGCTGGTGTGAGTCCAGTGGCATTCCGCCAATGACTTTGTCACTTCCTTCCATTTTGGCTTTTCTCAAGGCAGGACTTGATGCTGGCCTTGCCCTTAGTTCTCTAAAGGGGCAGGTATCAGCCCTCTCCATCCTCTCTCAATAGTCCTTAGCCCCCCGTTCTCAAGTTAAAACTTTCCTTCAAGGAGTGGCGCATGCGGCTCCCCCGTTCCGGAATCCCGTGGACCCCTGGGACCTCAATCTTGTTCTGGAGGTCATGAAGAGTGCTCCCTTTGAACCTGTCAGAGAGGTCTCCCTGTCCATTCTGTCCTGGAAGGTGGCGTTTCTTGTGGCTATCACCTCCATTAGACGCGTCTCAGAGTTGGCGGCTCTTTCCTGTCGCCCCCCCCCCCCCTTCTTGGTTCTTCACCAGGATAAGGTGATGTTGCGGCCTCCGCCTTATTTCCTTCCCAAAGTGCTATCCACTTTTCACTTGAATGAGGACATTGTCCTCCCTTCCTTCTGACCTGCTCCAACTCATACTCTGGAGCGCTCATTGAACAGGCTAGACCTGGTCAGGGCAGTGAGGATCTATCTGGCCAGGACCTCTACCTTTAGGAAGACGGATTTCCTATTCGTCATTCCAGATGGTGCGTGAAAAGGCCTGCCGTCCTCCTACTACAATTGCTTGCTGGATCAGAACTGTAATTTTGGAGGCTTTCAGGGTTAAGAACAGAGTGCCCCCCCCCCTTGGGATTAAGGCTCACTCTACCCGGGCACTGGGCGCCTCCTGTGCGGTACACCATGGGGCATCCGCCCTACAACTTTGTAAAGTGGCACCCTGGTCTTCCATCCACACGTTTGCCAAATTTTACAAGGCCCATACCTTTGCTTTGGCGGACGCCAACCTAGGCAGAAGGATCTTGCAGGCGGCAGTGGTGAGTTCTCTGACCTGAATGGAGTTTTTTGCTGTTTCCCTCCCCAGGGATTGTTTTGGGACGTCCCATGGTTCCTGTGTCCCCCAATGAAGCGACAGAGAAAACAGAATTTTTGGTTGCTTACCGTAAAATCTGTTTCTCAGAGCCTGCATTGGGAGACACAGCACCCTCCCTTGTTTTTTTACGACTCCTGTTCTTTCTTCTGTGTGTTATTGTTTCAGTTGAGTTGTCTGTTTGTTCTTTCATAAAGACCACTTCTATTTAGTTTATGGCTTGTTTTGATTGTAAGGACAGCTACTCTAGTATCTGTTTGGGAACTATGCAGCTCCTTCAGGGTTTCCTTTGGTCTCTGTGCTGCCTCCTTGATTAATGCCCTCCTTGCCCTGGCTGAGTTTTGGTGGGCGGCCCTCTTTTGGCAGGCTTGTTGTGGTACCATGTTCTTTCCATTTGATGATAATGGATTTGATTGTGCTCTGGGGATAATCAGAGATTGGGATTTTTTTTTTTTATATATATATATATATATATATATATATATATATATATATATATATATATATATATATATATATATATATTATAACCCATCCCTGTCCTGTACTTCTCAACAACTTTGTTCCTGACTTGTTTTGTAGATCTTGGTCTTCATGGTGATTGTTTGGTTAGTGGTGCTTCTTGCTTAACCCCTTAACAACTGCCGATACACATTAAAATGGCGGCCGCTAAAGGGCCTTATTCCCTCATTTCCGATTTAAAGTGGCGATTGGAAGAAGGGTATAGGGCCTCCCAGTGCTGGAAAATCTTCGCGTGAGACCTTGGAGAATACCATCAGGGATTTTCTGGTCCCCAATCACGTGATTGCCATTATTCCACCACCGTGCAATATTTTGTTTATAAATTAAGCACATGCATTCTGTAAGGGTTATTCATTTATATTGCACTGTCAGTGTTTAACGCCATGATTATATGTATGATGTTGGATTAGGTGAAAATCATCACCCTCCCCACCTTTTTATTGTACATATACCTTTTATTTTCCCATTGTTACCTCCTTCCCTCCCCTCCTTACTGTTCAATAAAGTGATTTATTTTACCAATTATTTGGTGCCTAATGTTTGGATATATTGATTTAGGTCTATATTTTACTATACAAAGTAGGGCTTACAGATGCTGACCCATTGTTACAGCATTCTAGAATGCTGTCTATATGTTCCCAATGCACTCTCCATAAAACAAAAAATTTCTTGCCCACGGGACTGTACGGGGTCCGATGGGCATCGCTGGTCTTGATCCGATCCTCCTCTCTTCTTTATTTCATGTGGATGACACGGTCTACATCATCCACACAATGTCCTCTGCATCGTGCTCCTGCGCAGGCGCACTTGCCTTTCCTGCCGAGGGCAGAGCAAAGTATTGTAGTGGTAGTGCACATGGCCTTTGCTCATGAATGCACATTACTACTTTATATGGGAAAAACCTCATAACAGGTTGCTGTTAGCTATTTCTGACAGATCTTCTTTAATAGCCTATATCACTATTAGGAGATGAATATCTCTTCTATCTCATGCTGTGTATGTTAGTTTTCCATATTTTGTTTTAAGGCTTGAATTTGCAAAGTCAGTTCAACTTGGAGAATGTCACCGTTTTTAATGTCAATGAACAGGAGAGCACTCTGGGGCAAAAAGTAAGTGTTTATGTCTGTGACCGTTTTCTTTTCAGCTTTGTTGCCATTTTTGTGTTTAATCTTCTATATAATTTGCAGCAAGTGGAAGAAAGAGAAGATGGAATGGAGATTGAGGAAGGTGAAATGGGAGATGATGAGGCGCCTAACAGTTCGTAAGTATTTACCCATTAGAGATTTGGGAGTCACACCTGCCTGCAGTGGGGTAATCGAAAGCCGCACCGCTACACTGCAGAAAAACAAATGCAAAAATTACATGTGAGATTTGCTGCAGTTTAATATGTGGCTTTTGTGAAAGCGATTTGTATTGGGGCCACAAGTATGACCAAAACAGCATTAATGGGATTTTAACATCTAAAAGTCCAGAAAATGTACCAAAAATATCCTTTAGGCTGGAACTACAATTCCAATTATATATTTTGGTACATAGTCGTAAAGCATTATCCTTTTTTCTTCTATATCTATCTTTCATTTTGGATGCACTCCTGGTCTTGGCTCAAACTGATACATGTCTGCCTCCAATGGCTACTAGACTAAAACTGAGCTCGCCCGTGTATGAGGACAGGGTATGGCCCACCAGTTGGAGCCATCACTTTTCACCTAGTGGCAGGGCGTATACTTCCCAGTGCTGTTATTACTGTCTCCTACAGCACGTTCATGGAGTCATCAATGTTAAAAATGTATCGTACTTTATTTTGTTTCAGCCATTTTTTTTTTCTTTTTCCACCAGTTCTATTCCAATAGATTACAATCTGTATAGAAAATTCTGGTCTCTACAGGACTTCTTCAGGAACCCCATTCAGTGCTATGACAAAACGTCTTGGAAAACGTTTCTCAAGGTAAAAGTTTTTTTTGTGCATAATGAAAAGTGCTGGTATTTGTGATCCTCTGTCTACTGCAGCGTGACTTATATTTAGAGCTGAGGTTCACGTCAAACTCATAATTTCACATCTTCTTGACATAGTTCTCAGAAGAGGTTCTGCAAGTGTTTAAGAGTTTCAAACTGGATGATACACAAGCATCGCGCAAAAAAATTGAAGAGTTGAAATCTGGAGGCGAACACGTTTATTTTGCCAAGTTCTTGACAAGCGAGAAGGTAACGCCAATCTCCTGTTGCTTTACGTGGTGTCTGTGTCCTATGTTATTTTTAAATTTCACTTCTGATTTATCTTACACTGAGTAATTCACTTTGGGGGGCAGTATGGAAATATTTTTTAAAAATCGTAATTATTATAGGTGTTGGGTAAGAAAAGGTTATTCGGTTACCAATCCTCCACCTCTGCTCTTGTACTCTTGCATGGGTCTTCCCCGCTGGTGTCCCAGATTGTACTTTCTGCTCGTATTACACACTAACACTGCAGGTAATCGTTGGTTCCATGCTTACCACTGGGGACAGTCATATCTCTGAACACCCAAAACAAGACTTACCGAGCCCGACAGTGTACATCCTATTTTGTTTGTAAGGACGTATGATTACTGAAAGCTCAGACTCCAATGGTTACGTGCAAAACTAGCCAGAAAAAGTAGGCAAGATCCCAGCGGGGGATCCGTACAGCAGTAATAAGTCGAAGGTCGACAACATTTTTAAAATTAAATGTGACAAATATGTTTTCTACCTAACATTTAGGTTTTCCATTTTAGTTAATGGATTTACAGTTGAGTGATGGCAACTTTCGGCGACACATTTTGGTTCAGTATCTCATATTGTTCCAGTACTTGAAGGGACAAGTAAAGTTTAAAAGGTAATCCAGATATGTAGAGTTTCTTTTCTTGTGAACTTGTGTTCTTGAATTCTATTCTGCTTTAACCATGAATCTGGGCCATGAAAAGTTTATCTTGCTTTGTTTGATAAAGATCAAGGCCAAGAGATGGGTACATGGCAACATGTCATATTACTACAGCTTGATAGATTATTAAATGATGGTTTGTGTCACGGGGCAGTTGCGGGGAAACAGGAGACATGGAACCAGGGCCCCTGAACTGCCCCTCAGGCTAAAGGGCATGCCCTGACTCTTCCTTAACTTGGGGGTACACTTGATGGTTGTGAGGCCCAAGTCCCCGACCTCTCCCTATCTCCTGTTTAGCACTGAGCTAAACACTCAACCCCCCCCCCAGGAGGTGAGACAGGGAATAAAGTGAACTGCACCAATAACACAAAAGGAAATATAAAACAGACACCATGGGTGTCACGGTCACGCGTGGCTGGACACAGCGCCTCCAGCAGGGCGGATTTAGATGACATGCGTGACCCTGGATACACCGCCTCCAGTTGGGCGAATTTAAATAATAAAACGTGCAGATGGATACGCCGCATCCATCAGGCGAATTTCGGAAATACACGTATGTCTGGAAACCCCGCCTCCAGTAAGGCGAATTTAAACAATAAAAGGGAGAACCTGGGTAACAATAACAATGGTGGCCCTGCGATAGGGAACGGGGAAGTGGAGACCTCCTGCACTCCCCTGAGTCAGGGTCTCTACACTCCTAACGTTCCTAGGCCGGTTCCGCATCGGGCGCCGCTCAGGATACCTTTAAACCCTAGCTCGCCCTCCACCTACCTTGTTGTGAGTTCATTTTCTGGTCAACCAGTTGTGAGTTCTCCTTCCAGACTCCCTCTGGTGGTAACAGGAGGTAGTGAGGCTGATTTAATCAGTAGAGATCTGCCACCTGATAATGAGGATGACAATTGGACCTCAGGAATCTCAGATTGGATTTAAGACAGTCGACGCCCTACTCTGGTGCTGGTGATTCCTTCTGCTTGTCAGGTCTTGGTTCTCAGCTCTGTTCCAGTCAGCTCAAGCTAAGTTTTTCTGCTAATGTTCACACTTGATTTTGTTTTTCTATTCCGTTTTTTGTGTGGTCAGCCAGCCCCGGCTGGGGCTGTGCTGAATTTCCACTCTTATTTATCTGTATTTGCCAATTTGCTTTTTGTCCCTTATTAGATTGGCCTCTTTTTGCTCTGTCTCAGAATATTTCAGAGTGCTGATATAGTGGGAGAAGTCTAGTGACTTCAGGGTTAATTTTATCAGAAGTGTTGGACATTATTTTGTAGGGTTTTGGGCAGATTGCAGACAGTGTCTTTCCTTTCCTCTCCTTTCTAGTTAGTTTGGGCCCCATCGTTTGGTCAGCCTATTTTCCTGCCTGTGTTTGTGTTTTCATCTTGTTTCACCGTCAATACATGTGTGGGGGCTGTCTATTCCTTTGGGGTCTGCTCTGGGGCAGTTAGTTTTCCCCTTTTCTTGCTTTAGGCTTATTTAGTCCTCCGGCCGTGACGAGGCGTCTAGGTTCATCGTAGGTACGCTCCACGGCTGCTGCTAGTTGTGTGGTTAGGATCAGGGATCTGCACAGTTACCAACCTCTCTGTTTTTTCTGGGCTTAGCTTGTTTAGGTTTTTTCCTCCTCGGTGACCCATTCATTACACTACCCCTTTCTAGTGTAATGGCCGGTGCGGAAACTAATCTCACCACTGCACTAAAACACACATAAGGAAAAGAGACAAAACAGGGAAACACCACTTAGCTTTGCTTTGTTGCTTACGCTCCCAGCAACAGAGCCTACCACCTGCGTGCATCTTTTCCTCCGACCGGATCCAACACCATAGTGCAGCCTTGGAGCAAACAGAGTCCACCACCTGCGTGCAGCTGTCCAGAAACAGAGTCCAGCATATGAGTTCAGCATTTTGAGTCCAGCTTTCCAGCATCATGAGTGCAGCTCTACACCATAGCTGCCACTCCACCAAGCCATGCAAGAACTCCTTGCTGACACCATAGCTGCAACTCCACCAAGCCATGCCAGCCCTCCTCGCAGACACCATAGCTGCCACTCCAGGACTCTCACTGAGCTGCCCGGGACTCTCCTTCAGCTCCATCCTTCACCCAGGCTTGCTTGTAACTGAGGACTTATCACCAACAGTGATTACCACACCTGACACTCTTTTATAGAGCAATCACACCTGTTTTATAATTACGTGCACAAAACTAAAGTAACCAAGTGCAATGACGCTCACCACCACCGGGGGGGCAAATTTAGAACAAAAGACTCAACAGTGAAAAAATCCTAATGGCCACCGGGGGGGAAACTAGAACTGAAACACACAGCCAAAGGGAAAAAAAGGTTACTTGTGCTTTATCTCTGTCATAGCCAACCTGGATCATGACAACGGGGTTAAAGCAACTAAAAACCAAAACTTAGCTTAATCTGCTGCCAATGCTCCCAGCAGCAGAGTAAGGCAGCCGATTGGCATCCAGCAGCATCACCACTGCTCCAGATAAGCTGAACCCCCTCTCCACCAGGTAGGTCCAATCTTCACCAAGATTGGTTAGTAAATGACCAGTATTAGCAACAGTGAGCTACAGCAGCTGATGACCTTTTATAGGAAGGAGGGGGATGGTCACCACCTGCTGACTAATTAAACATGTAGTAACACCAGCGGCCACCGGGGGGAGCGGCCACCGGGGGGGAACCCAGCAGCAGACTCACTACAGTTGTAGTAACACCAGCGGCCACCGGAGGGAAAAACTAATATTAACTCCCAATGGCCTGAAAGGAAAAACGTTTATATCAGAGAATCCGGACTCTTGACACAGATCCAAAAATGGATCGTGACAGTTTGTATTTTTATGCTTTTTTCATGTATTTGCTGCTTAGGCTACTTTCACACATCAGGTTTTCGGCGTCAGGCGCGATCCGGCGTCGTGCCGGAACGCCGGATCCGGCAAATGTTTCGTAAAACCGGATGTGACGGATCCGGTTTTCTGCCGGATCCGTCTTTTTCTTGACAGACAAAACCGGATCCGTCTCATCCGGTTCATCCGTTTTTCTATCCGTTTTTCAACGGATTACGCCGGATCCGGTTTTTAAAATTGACCCTTGTGGCCTTCCGAACGGGATTGGCTACTGGAAAACTATATATAGCATGTTCCTACAGCCCTTCTTTGACAGGTTGTAGAGGAGAAAGTGCAGGTTGGAGAGAAGAGCAAGTTACTGGCGAAGATGGATGTTGTCATTGGAAATATTTTGAAGAATTTGGCGGATTTTATAGCGGAGGCGAATCGTTTGAGGGTGATTGTTCTGGAAAAGGAGAGAGCGAGACAGCAGCGCATCAGGCATCGTAGACGACGTTTGTGGATCCACCCCATCACAGCCAAGAGAATGACGCGTGGGGTCTATTCTACACTCTGCATGGACCTTCGACGAAACCCGGATAAATTTTTTGGATATGTTAGGATGAAAATGGAGAATTTTGATTACTTGGTGGAGCGCATTGCACACCTCATAAGAAAAGCGGACACCTATTGCCGCTTCTCTGTTTCACCCGCAGAGCGTCTGATGGTGACTTTAAGGTAAGCCACATTTATTGGATATGCTCGCATCAGAGCACACTTTCACTGCAATCTTGTTGGTGGTAGTTTGTATCTCCAAGTGTTATAGGTCAGTTTTGGTATGTAATGCTGTGATTTAAAACTAATTTATTGTTTTTTAATTCCCCACAGATTTCTTGCAACTGGAGAATCCCTTTCGTCACTGCATTTCCAGTACAGACTCGGGATTTCCACCATATCTGGAATTGTGAAGTACACATGCCGTGCACTGTGGGACTCCTTAGCTGAAGAGTTTTTACCAGAGCCCACAACAGAGAGGTGGATTGAAATTGCTGACAAGTTTCAACAGATATGTCAGTTTCGAAACTGCTTGGGCGCTGTGGACGGGAAACATATCCGCATTGTAAAGCCAGCTGGATCGGGATCGGAATATTTCAATTACAAGAAATATTTTTCAATTGTCCTCATGGCCATCGCTGACGCGGAATACAAATTTATTGCGGTTGATATTGGGGCCTATGGCCGCTCCAATGACTCTCAAGTTTTCAAACTGTCTGCCATGGGGCGTAAACTGTATGGAAACACCTTCCAGTTCCCACCACCTAGACCGCTGCCGCAAACATCTGGTCCACCTATGCCATTTGTCTGTGTAGGGGATGAAGCCTTCCCGCTGTCAGAACACCTTTTGAAACCGTACTCTAGCAGAGGATTGACAAGACCAAAACGCATTTTTAATTACCGCCTCACAAGAGCAAGAAGAATGGTTGAATGTACCTTTGGTATTCTGACAGCCAAATGGCGGGTCCTATTGACTGCGATCAACCTCAAGACAGAAACTGTGGACGAGGTGATCAAAGCGTGCGTGGTACTCCACAATTTTGTTATCTGCAAGGAACCCATTTCCATTGAGGACACCTCTGAAGAAACCACCTTGCAAGATTACCATGACATTACCACTAGAAGTTCTGTGACAGTTTCAGTAATGAGGGACAATTTTGCAATATACGGTACTTTATGTCACCTCAAGGCAGAGTACACTGGCAGGATGACAGTGTGTGAAAGATTTGTGCCCTAACCAAACTTGTGTACCTTCTGGACCAACAGTATATACCTTTGCCAACCAAAGTTGGCTATCTTGTCATGGTCTTACTATTTTTAGCTTTAGGCCACAGGTGTGTACCTGGTTGTGTTTTATGCAAAGTATTTCACCTTTTAACAAAAGTTGTGTACATTGTTAGGAAATCACCAACAATAAACACAACTTTTTAGGTGAAATACTTTGCTTCAAACACAACCAGGAACACAACTGTGGCAAAAAGCTAAAATTTACCCACAGTTATATACCTAGTTTTGAATACCATTTCACCTTTTAAATACCCTGTATTTAACCTTTTTCGCCGCAGAAAGAAATGACAGACAACCAGTGTAAAATAATTTAACTTTTATTGAAAAATGTTTTTTTTAGTAAACTTTTTTAAAATTTTAATAAAGTTTTGAAACCATAAAACTGGTCATTTTTATTTAAATACACACATTATAAATCTGTGTAGTGTGTGGTGGAAATACTGCTGGAGGGGCTGCGGGACACTTCGACACTGGGAGTGTGGAGAGAGGACTGGGATCGTGGTGGGGAAGGAACAGTTAGAGGTGAAGGTGTGGAAAAAACTACAGAATGGGTGGACATGTGGGAAGCAGAAGAGGTGGTGGGTGGTGGAGTGGAGGGTTGGGCAGGGACTGTAGGAGCAGATGATGTTGATGGCAAGTTGTATGGGGAAGGATTTTGGTACGGGGCAGGTTGCTGGAAGTGGGGAGATGTCTGGTACGGGGCAGGTTGCTGGAAGTGGGGAGATGTCTGGTACGGGGCAGGTTGCTGGAAGTGGGGAGATGTCTGGTACGGGGCAGGTTGCTGGAAGTGGGGAGATGTCTGGTACGGGGCAGGTTGCTGGAAGTGGGGAGATGTCTGGTACGGGGCAGGTTGCTGGAAGTGGGGAGATGTCTGGTACGGGGCAGGTTGCTGGAAGTGGGGAGATGTCTGGTACGGGGCAGGTTGCTGGAAGTGGGGAGATGTCTGGTACTGGGGAGGTTGCTGGTGCTGGGGAGGTGGATGGTGCTGGGGAGGTGGATGGTATGTAATAGGAGGGGGAGGGTGGAAAGTGGCTGGAGGGGGTGTAGATGTAATAGGAGGGGGAGGATGGAAAGTGGCTGGAGGGGGTGTAGATGTAATAGGAGGGGGAGGATGGAAAGTGGCTGGAGGGGGTGCAGGTGGAGGAACTACTGTGGTGGGAGGAGGAGGTTGGGAGGTAACTTGCTGGAGAGCAGCGTGGCATGAATGCATTACATGCATCTGCTGGGCAGGAGAGAGCGTTTCCATGCGCTCCACAACAGACCTGAAAAAGGTGTGGTTTGGCGAAGATCTTGCTTCTGAATGCATGGTTTGCAGAAGTGTCTTCACCTCCAGAATGCTGGAGTTGATCTGCTGATAGCCTGCGGAGATTTGCTCTGACAAGACTTTTAGACAGTTCTGGAAAGATGCATTCAGATGCAAGAACTCTGGCGCATAAGTCTTTTCCTGACCCCTCTGCCGCTGCCGCCCAGTACCCGCAGGTGTACTAGAGGTGGCAGGGGCAGAAGGGTGGGGTAAAGGGAAAGCGATCTCCTCACCAGCAGCTTCATGTAATGTAGGCGGCCACGATGCTCCTGTGCTGGTGGATGGGACAGATGGGTCGAATGTGTGGGAAGGCTGGGAAGGTGCAGATGTACCGGGGCGGTCGAAGTGTCCCTCGGTGCCGGTCTCCTCAGGGATCGCCTCAGAAGGGTCCAATCGTGCAGGCTCCCGAGTGCTGCTCACCGTGCTGTGGAATAAAGAGAAAAAAAAACAATTAAAATACTGACATGGTATGGCCCTGGCTGAAAAAAAAAATTTACATCTAACATTTTTTTTCACATGTGGTGTGTAATATTTACCTTCTAGTGACCATTGTTTCCCGGAGGAACGACAGGGCTTCTGCGTACTTGTACTTGCTCCTGCGTCCTCCAGATCCACTCGGGGCCCGCATCTCTTTATTGAACTCCTTCTTGAAACGATCCCTCACAGACCGCCA
Source organism: Dendrobates tinctorius (assembly GCF_039654945.1). Taxonomy (NCBI): domain Eukaryota; kingdom Metazoa; phylum Chordata; class Amphibia; order Anura; family Dendrobatidae; genus Dendrobates; species Dendrobates tinctorius. The sequence goes on along the minus strand of NW_027361838.1, from coordinate 6,960,228 downwards.
CCGATTCACAATTCTGTTCCCTGAAACGAGAAAGGACAAAGTGGTTAGTATACAACATCAGTGTTTCCCAAACTCCAGTCCTCATGGTCCCCAGGGGTCATGTTTTCAGGATTTCCATAGTAAATAGAAATCCTGAACACATGATCCGTGGGGACCACGAGGACTGGAGTTCGGGAAACACTGGTTTACATCAAGCAACCGGTACTGTATATACTTACGCTCTTTAATCTGGGCCCGAACATCGAGGTCCTCCCAGCGGCCCACAAGGAGCGAACAGATTTCCTCCCAGAGTCGTCGGGTAACGATAAGGTCAGCGTGGCGGCGGTCAGCCATATTCCAGAGCGGCTCCCTTTCTCTGACGAGATCGATGAGGTGGTCCACATCGAGTCCTCCATCCTCACCGTCAGAGTCGGGAGCACGCTGTGAAGGCTGTTAAAGAAAAAGACAAAAATAACATAATTGGCCTCCACAAAAGAAATGAAATAAAAAGTGCAAAAAAGCAAAGCAAAAATATTTATACTTACACGCTGGTGACCGCCGCGTTGCTGTCGCCGACGACCCTGGGAGGCACTGCGAGGACCTCTTGGCCGAGCACCAGATTGGGAAGACTAGAGAAGAAAACAAAAAATGTTATGTCTTTGGATGTAGGCATTTGTTTGCTGTGTGTGGTCTGCAGAACATTGTTTTCTATGTGTTGTGTGTAGTGTGATGTTGTGTTTCTGCGTTTGATGCAAAAAACTTACCAATTGTGAGCCCACTCCAAGTGTCTGTCCACCCCTTCCTTCTTCTTCTGGGAGCTCCTCTTCATCTTGTGAATCCTGTTTTGAAATAAAAGGCAATGAATAGACATATATTACAGAGATGATGGATTTTGGAAATAAAAACTTACCGTCAAACGCTGAAGATGCGAGGGAGGGCTCCCAGAAGATGATGTGCTGTCTTCCTGGTGGCCACACTCCATGCCTGTGGGTGGTGTTCCACCTGCTGCCATTGCTGCTGCTGCTGCTGCATCTATTGGGCGGCTGTTGAATAAAGAGAAACAAAGGGCCAATGAATATCTTGATATTCAATAGCCCTAGTTTGGAGGAATGGGGGATTTGATAATTACCATCTCTCATCTGCTGCTGGCCTCCCCTCCTCAGCATGTTCCATTTGCTGCTCCATTTGGGGTGGTGGTGGTGCTGATGGTGCTGCAGTGGTCTCCTGCCTTCTCCTGCTGCGCTTGGTTGCTTTCTTGGGTGGCATGTTGGGTGTGGCTGTGGGTCCCACTGTCTTGCTTTTATATATGTCTTGTGGGCAGAGCTACTGAGCATGCTCAGACCCAAAAAACCGGATCCGGCCACCCGGATCCGGCGCAGTGCGGCGCTCATAGGCTTTCATTGTGTGAAAAAGCCGGACGCGCCGGATCCGGCGTGTCCGGCTTTTACGCCGGAGACAAAAAACGTTACAGTAGCCGTTTTTTCCAGACGCCGGATCACGACACATTGCCGGATCCGGCGAAAACCGGATGAAACGCATGGCCATCCGGCGCAAATGCAAGTCAATGGGGGGGAAACCGGATCCGGCATTGCATTTCGCCGGATCCGGTTTCTGTCAAAAGCGCCGGATCGCGCCTGACGGCGAAAACCTGATGTGTGAAAGAGGCCTTACCTGCAAAACGTGGACATTAGCAGTCGTTTGAAACTGCACTTATTGCGACAAAACCTTGTATCGGTGCTTTGCAAAGGCTTGTATGTGTCGGTTCACAAATAAATCCCGTGTCTTGTAAATTGAGCTGAGTACGTTGTGCTTGATCCATTACAGCAGTTTTGGCAGAGTTCTGGTGTAAATTGTTTTGATAAGTCGCAACTTAGAGTTGCGCAAAAATTTTGCTACTTTGTCATTTTCAAGCCAGTTTCTTCCAGCTCTGCCAAAATGGATGAACTGGTGGAGTTCCCTATGTCATAAATCTTACTCCAGTCAGGGACTGGAGTAAAATTTCTGGTGAGGCTCACATAGGTGCATTCTACTTGTCAGACGCCCTTGACTGATTAAGAGGAATGCACCTCTTAATGAATCTGGAGTATCTGACTCCAACACTCCCCCCCCTCTTCAAGACCGGTGAGAAAATCACCAGTATTGATGGATCAGGACCTTTTGTGCAATTCACCAGACCGCTTTAGGATATACCGGCTGCAGGTGACCATCTAAATGGATGAGATTTGGAAAGAAAACTCTGCAATGCTGCTACGGCTGTACACTGCGTATTCTCTACCTAGAGTATCCAATTATGAACATCCGTAAACCTAAACAAAAATAACTTTATTTTCCAGCTCAAATTACGTTTTACTGGAGGAGCAGTCGCTCTGGATTGAAGAAACTACCAAACTTGTTCACCAGGTTTGTGATGTCTATTATATTCTAGTTAGCTAGACTAAACTCTGAGACCATAGCTAATGGCCTGCACCTCCTTTATCACAGTTACTTGGTGAAATCCATCCTGCTGGAGACAAATTTTCTAAAATGGTGGAGGTAAGTTATAGCCAATACAATAGCCATGCAAGCTGGCAAGTCACATTGTGGAACTTGATGACTTCAATCTCATTTTTAGCACATACTCAACACAGAAGAAAACTGGAACTCTTGGAAGAATGAAGGATGCCCCAGTTTTGTGAAAGAAAGGTATGGCAATTTGTAATGTCATATCACAAGCAATTTTACATTATATTTTTTGGTAACGCAGTATCATAAAGTCTTTAACATTTAATTCAACAATTTTGTTTTATGTTTTTGTTCTCTTTTAAATCAGACCACAAGACAGTAAACCATTAAAAATGGCAAGGAAACGACCGGCCCCTGAGGACTTTCTAGGCAAAGGTTCAAGCAAAAAAATCCTAATGGGAAAGTAAGATTCTACATATTTCTGCTTCTTAAGATGTCTGTTTTTAGACAAATTACTTGGTATCCTTTTCAGTGACTTTTTGACTTATCTTTTCTCCTAATAATATTTTTTGAGCTAAAATGCTGTAGACAAAGTGAATGAGGTTTTAGCTTGCCATTATAACTAGAATCTTTCTTTTCAGCGAAGAGTTAACAAGGCTCTGGAATCTGTGTCCTGACAACATAGAAGCTTGCAAGTCAGAGACCAGGTAAGGTAGCACATAGACTGTCATCCACAGACCTGCTGATGTTACTTGAGAATTGTATGGAGGCTGTTGGCCAGATTGATCAATTGGGACCTATATGTATCTGAGTGTTTCCCCCAGAAAAAGACTTCCAAAGGTTTTGGAGTTTTTATGTCCATTTTAGCCAGCTCTGTCAAAGTGGTCAGAACAGGGCATGGATGACCACTCGTCTTATTCATGACGAGTTGTGGCATATCTTAATTCACAAATTTTTACAATGCTCCCGATTCATTATGAGGCACAAGCCTCTTAAAGGGAATTGGTCAGCAGGTTTTTGCTATGTGATCTGAAGACAGCATGAGTTAATGGTTAAAACTCATATTGCAACTATTTGTCATGTCGAGCTGTGTACCATTGTTTACTTACAATGAAGGTTTCTCCTTCGCCTCATTGGGGGACACAGGTACTGTGGGTGTATTCTACTGGCGCCTGGAGGCTGACACTAAGTGAAAAAAAGAGGTTAGCTCCTCCGCCGCCGTATACACCCTCGCCCCGATTGCGGGCGGAATCAGTTTTTGCCTAGTGTCCATTGGAGGCACACATCTGGTCTTTTTTTCCAGACTCTTGTCATTTTTTTTCCATGACGATAAGACAGGGGCAACGGATCCTATTGAAAGGGTCCGATTTCCCCAAACCAACAACGGGCGAGCACGTGCGAGTGTCGCCTCCACGTATCCTTTCCCGCTACGTGGGACATGATGCCGGACTGAGCCCTGACCACCGTAAGGTAGTGAAATCCTAGGCTGTACAGAGGCCAGCGAACAGTCCGTGCGGCCCCCACTGCATCACCAATGCCAGACAACGGTGATGGAAGGTGGCGGACGGTCCCTCTCCTCATCCCCTATAGGGAAGATGGAGTTAGGGTGCCTGCACCGTCCTTAAACTTTTTTTTCAGCCCACCTTCCCCCCCCAACCTGAGGATCAACATGGATGTCGAGGGGTGAGGTATGGAAGGAGGAGGGCTGGGAGGGCTCCTGTGGACCCCCGTGGTCTGCAATCCTGGTGCCGTTTTTGGGCATTCCCGGGCTCCCTGGGTGCGCCACATAGCGTGGCAGCCGGCGGCGCAGGCTTCCTCGGGCCAGGCCCGGTGTCTGGTGGTTCCGCCCCCAAGTCAGGACGCACACCGGAAATTTAGTCCCCGTCTTTTCCCGGAGCTAGGCCGCTGGCGGAAGTCCCGCCCCCTGTGATGCGGCCACTTCTGGTGGACCTGCCCCTCAGGGCCTCGGGCGCGCGGCAGAAATTTAGTCCCCAGCTTCTGCCAGGGACTAGGCCACGGACGGAAGTTCCGCCCCATGACACCCCGGGGCCACCTCTTCGTCCGGAGGCCCGCTCACACGCCGGAGCGCGCTGTTTTTTAAAGAATGAACAGCTGTTCGGCGGGCTGGACGTCTGACAGGTCCAGGACGGGGGACACACGACTGGGGCAAGTGCTACCCCTGGAGGAAGGCCACCCTCTGTGTGTTTTCCAAAGGCTAAGCAGTTTTTGGTCCTTGGTATATCACTTAGCAGCCATCATGTCCAGAAAAGCTAAGGCACACACCTTCTTATATGTTGCGTGCACCTCCTGTCAGTCCGCCTTCCCACGGGCGCAGACCAAGCAGATTTGCGAAGCCTGCAATTCCGAACGTGCCCAGGAGCCCTCCCCTGCGACCGACCCCAGTGTACCGAGCCCCCCGGAATGGGCTCTGTCTCTGTCGCAGTCCATGGCATCGCTTACGAGAGCAATCGAGTCCCTTCGGACTCCAGATAGGGGCAGGGATAGCGTCTCGCCTGTGTTGGAGGGGTCCTCCACCTCACAGGAGCCTCCGGCCTGCAGGGGCCGCTCTCATTCCAGGCAGACGCGGGGGAAACGAACCCACACAGCGTCTCCCGGTCCATCTGGTGCTTCGGCTTCCATAAGTTCGGCTTCTCGCTCACCTTCACCAAGGGTCATTAACGAGAACTCAGATTACGACTCGGATGAGCCGCTTGATTCGTGTACTCCAGAATACCAGGAAACAATTGACAGTCTCATTGAGGCCGTCAACCAGACCCTTGGGATCGAAGATGATTCAACCTTGGCCTCAGGTCACAAGGTCTCATTTAAGCGAGCAAAGCGGCCGCATAGAGTGTTTAGTTCTCACCCAGAGTTTGAAGACATAGTACAACAACACAGAGAGCGGCCCGACAAACGGTTCTCAGGGCAAAAGGCACTCGAGGCGAGGTATCCGTTCGCCCCTGATCTCTGTAAGAAATGGGCAGAGTCCCCAACGGTAGATCCACCTGTGTCACGCTTGGCCTCTAAGACCCAGTTATCCATATCTAGTGGGTCCTCTATCAAGGATCCCACTGACCGTCTCATAGAGAGCCTAGCTCGCTCAGTATTTTGAGGCATCAGGTTCAGCACTCCCCCTCATTTGCGGCAACCTGGGTAGCAAAGGCCATGATGGCTTGGTCAGAATCATTGAACAGAACCCTGCAGGGTATGAACCTACCAGCAGAGGTATCAGAGATCGCAAATCAGATCACTTTGGCTGGGGACTACCTAATTAATGCATCTTTGGATGCGGCTAACTGCGCGGCTCTCGCTGTGGCAAATACAATCTCCATTAGGAGGGCTTTATGGTTGAGGACATGGCAGGCAGACACAACTTCAAAGAAATGCCTGACTTCCATGCCCTGTCAGAGCGGTCGTCTGTTCGGGGTGAAGTTGGATCAGCTCATCTCTGATTCCACAGGTGGAAAGAGCAGTTTCCGCCCTCAACAAAGGGTTAAACAGTCGTTTCGCCACCAACCTCAGATGCGGTTTCGGTCCTTTCGCAACCCCAGGTGAGCTGCAGCGACCAATCCCGCCGATTCAGGTCGTCCCAGCCAGGACCGGGATCGAACAGGTCTCATATAGATCCAACCCGTTGGGGAGAATGCGTACCCACCAGCCCAGATGAAGAGGACCTAGGTCCTAGAGATCTGCAGCCAAATGACTCGGAGCAATCTCAAGGCGACTTCGGCAAGGTAGGCGGCCGCGGCCTGTTTTGGTTTCGCCACGCCTGGCTCTCCGTCTCATACGACACATGGGTAACAGAGCTGGTGTCCTCGGGGTACAAGATAGAATTCATCAAATACCCCCCAAGACGGTTTTTTCTTTCCCGTCCTCCAAAAGTTATCGCCCGAGCAAGGGCTTTACTCAAGGCCATAAAATTACTCCAGCACAACGGAGTCAGTGTTCCCGTACCGGAGAACGAAAAATATCAGGTGTTCTACTCCAACCTGTTCACGGTGCTCTCAAAGGATGGGGCCGTCAGGCCCATTCTGGACCTAAAGCTCCTGAACAAGTTTATCAGGATCAGACATTTCCGGATGGAGTCTCTCCATTTATTCATATCAGCCATGGAGAATACTTGGCCTCTATTGACATCTAAGACGCCTACTTACAAATCCCCATTTTTCCCCCCGCACCAAAGGTTCCTGCGCTTCGCCATCAACGGCCTACACTTTCAGTTCGCAGCACTGCCCTTCGGGTTGGCCACCGCTCCCAGGGTATTCACAAGAGTCATGGCAGTCGTCATGGCCACCCTGCACTCCCGGGGCATAGTTGTCTTTCCTTATTTAGACGACCTCTTGATCAAGGGCCCTTCTTTTCGGGCATGCGAGGAGAGTGTCAGCATCACGCTAGATACTCTTTCCCGCTTAGGATGGTTGGTCAATCTGAAAAAGTCATCCCCTGTGCCAGGTCAGAGGATCTCCTTCTTAGGATTGACTTTCGACACTTCCCAAGGGTTGGTAATTCTCCCTCGGGACAAGGCCTTAGCTCTCCGGCAGGGAGTCCGGAAGCTGCGCCAACCGGTCCCTCATACCATCCGCTTCTGCATGAGGATCCTAGGAAAGATGGTGGCAGCAATGCAGGCAATTCCGTTTGCCCAGCTCCATCTTCGCCCCTGCAGCACACCCTTTTATCAGGCTGGGACAAAAAACCTATTGTCTCTCGATCGCCGGTGCCGGTTGCCCACGCGGGTCACGCAGACACTCGGGTGGTGGACAGACAGTGCCTCACTTCTCCAGGGCAAGCCTTTTCCCCGAGACCATTGGCTGGTGGTGACAACCAACGCCAGCCTCCTCGGCTGGGGAGCGTGTTTTCGCCACCACACGACCCAGGGACGGTGGTCGTCGCAGGAGGCACGCCTCCCAATCAACTTGTTGGAAATACGGGCAATCCGGCTAGCTCTGCGACAGTTTCATCCCCTTCTAGCAGGCTGGCCCGTTCGGATTCAGTCAGACAACGCCACGGCTGTGGCTTACATAAATCATCAGGGGGGCACCCGCAGCAGGGCAGCCATGCTCGAGTTAGGGCATGTGCTTCATTGGGCCGAGAGAAACCACTCGGCGATATCGGCAGTCCACATCCCGGGCGTGGAGAACTGGGCGGCAGACTTCCTCAGCGGGCAGGGTCTCGCATCCGGGGAATGGTCACTTCACCCCGAGATCTTCCAGCAGATTTGCCAATGATGGGGGACGCCGGATGAGGACCTAATGGCCTCCAGAGTGAACGCCAAGGTACCAGCGTTTGTCGCTCGATCCCGGCATCAGCAGGCAATTGCCGTGGATGCGCTGGTTCTGCCATGGAACCAGTTTTGCCTCCCATACCTATTCCCCCGTTGCCACTACTTCCGAGGGTCATCAAGAAGATCAAGGCGGAAGGGGATCCAGTGATTCTGCTGGCCCCAGATTGGCCCCGTCGGGCATGGTACGCAGACCTAGTACAGCTACTCGCCGACGTTCCTTGGCGCCTGCCAGAGCGCCCAGACCTACTGTCCCAGGGCCCAATCTACCACCCGAACTCGGGCCCTGTGTTTGACGGCTTGGCCGTTGAATCCTGGATTCTAACCCAGGCTGGGTTCGGCCGCAATGTGGTCGCTACAATGGTTAGCGCCCGGAAGCCAGCCTCAGCACGTATTTATCACCACACCTGGAAGGTTTTCTTCACATGGTGTCGGAACCATGGTTGTTCTCCACTGAGATTTTCTATTCCCAACATCTTAGCTTTTCTCCAGTCTGGCCTAGACTCAGGCTTGGCCCCAAGTTCCCTCAGGAGACAAATATCGGCCTTATCCGTTCTGTTCCAGCGCAGGATTGCTACCAATCTGCAGGTGAAGACTTTCATTTAGGGAGTCTCCCACTTAGTACCACCTTATAGGGTGCCCCTGGACCCTTGGGACCTTAACCTGGTCCTAAGTGTTCTACAGGAGGCTCCATTTGAACCATTACAGGAGGTCTCTTTAACCTACGTTTCTTGGAAGGTAGTATTTCTTGTGGCAATAACGTCAATCAGGCGGGTCTCAGAGCTGGCAGCTCTATCCTGCCGAGCTCCGTTTCTGGTCTTCCACAAAGATAAGGTGGTTCTCAGACCAGCCCCTCCTTTTCTGCTGAAGGTTGTTTCTTCGTTTCACATTAATGAGGATATTGTCTTGCCCTCTTTTTGTCCAGCACCGGTACACCGTGTGGAAAAGACTCTTCATACGTTAGACCTGGTGAGAGCTCTCAAGAGGTACGTGTCGTGGACGGCACCCATTCGTCAGACGGACACGCTGTTCGTGCTTCCCGTGGGACGCAGGAAGGGACTCGCTGCCTCAAAATCGACCCTAGCCAAATGGATTCGTTTGACTATTCAGGAGTCTTACCGCATCAGAGGCACACCAGTTCCAGCACGGATCAGAGCACACTCTACTTGGGCAGTGGGCGCCTCTTGGGCGCTTCGGCACCAGGCATCGGCGGAACAGGTTTGCAAGGCTGCAACCTGGTCCAGCTTGCACACATTCGCAAAGCACTACAATATCCATACTCAGGCTTCAGTGGATGTGAGCCTGGGTAGAAGGATTCTCCAAGCAGCGGTGGCCCACCTTTACACAGGAGGTGCATGTAGCTTGGATCGGTGTGTCAACATCCCACCCAGGGACTGCTTTAGGACGTCCCACAGTACCTGTGTCCCCCAATGAGGTGAAGGAGAAAAACATGGATTTTTGTGATAAACTCACCGTAAAATCCTTTTCTCGAGATGCTCATTGGGGGACACAGCACCCACCCTGATAGCCAAGTTTGCTTCTGTTTTGTTTAATTAATATACCTTTTTGAATGATATTTGGGTGGTGTTTTTTCTAGACATGTTGTTACCTGCATTAAGGTTGATGTTGTCTGATTTTTGTTTGATCTCCTACTGCTTTTGCACCAAACTGATTCCGCCCGCAATCGGGGCGAGGGTGTATACGGCGGAGGAAGAGCTATCCTCTTTTTTTCACTTAGTGTCAGCCTCCAGGCGGCAGTAGCATACACCCACAGTACCTGTGTCCCCCCAATGAGCGTCTCGGAGAAAAGGATTTTACAGTGAGTTTATCACAAAAATCTATGTTTTATAACCTGGTGATGATCTTTGCGTAGACTACGACAGCTTCAGCAATTTGTGCTACCTAGTCCAACTCCGTCTCCTCTGATAAGCAGCTCACTGTCTATAGCCGAGTCCCCGGAGAAATTTCAACTCTTGGGGGGGGGCGCTATCCACTTATTCCTCAGCACCGTTAAAAAGCAGCGCTGAGGAATAAGTACCCTTAAAGGGAATCTGTCACCCTATTTTAGCCCTATCAGCTGCCGGTACCGCCATCAGGGGCTTATCTACAGCATTCTGTAATACTGTAGATAAGCCCCCAATGTAACCTGAATGATAAGAAAAACGAGTTAGATTATACTCGCCCTGGCGTCCGGTCCGCTGGGTGTTGCGGTCCGGCGCCTCCCATCTTCATACGATGCCGTCTTCCTTCTTCTGCCGCGGCTCCTGCGCAGGCGCACTTTATCTGCCCTGTTGAGGGCAGAGTAAGAAACTGCAGTGCACAGGCGCCGGACCTCTCTGACCTTTCCCGGCGCCTGTGCACTGCAGTACTTTACTCTGCCCTCAACAGGGCAGATACAGTGCACCTGCGCAGGAGCCGCGGCAGAAGTAAGAAGGTGGACAGCATCGTATGAAGATGGGAGGCGCCGGACCAGACCGCAACACCCACCTCACCACCCCCCACCCCCCCGGTGAGTATAATCTAACTTGTTTTTCTTATCTTTCAGGTTACATCGGGGGCTTATCTACAGCATTACAGAATGCTGTAGATAAGCCCCTGATGGCTGTGTTGGCAGCTGATAGGGCTAAAATGGGGTGACAGATTCCCTTTAACTGCCACCGTTAGAAGGCGTATCAGCGGTCGTTAAGGGGTTAAGCTGGTGCTAACACAACTTCTAAATGTTCTGTTCTCTTTTATGATGTAGGGAGTATATGCCATCTCTGGAACAGTTCTTTGAAGAGGCAATGGAACAAGCCGATCCAGAAAACATGGTGGAAGATGAATACAAGTATGTTTATGTAATGTACATATCGCCCAACTCATGGCCATAGTCTCTGTAAGGATCCCTCACTCCATTAACCAGAATAAAGAGCCTCTGAAAAGAGCAGCTGCTATAGTGGTCTTCAAGATATTCTATAGTGTCCCATTCAATAATGTGTATAGTGTCCCTGCATCATAGACCGGGACACGACATATGTAATATGTCACATTAATGGAAGAGGTGAATAGCATTAGGAAGTAATGGAGATGTGAGGTGGAGAAAATCTTTCTATACACTAACAAAATAGTGACATTACAGTTAAGTCTGTTTTTTTTTTTTTTCACCTAACTTGTAATATTAGGAAGAATTAGTTCTGGCTGCACCTCTATTACCATGGTCTGAATATGTATATTTTCTTATACACAGAGTAGTAAACAACTCTAATTATGGCTGGAGAGCCCTAAGATTATTGGCCCGGAGAAGCCCACACTTTTTCCAACCTACTAACCAACAATTTAAGAGTTTGCCTGAATATTTAGAGAACATGGTGATCAAGATAGCAAAAGAATTGCCGGTAAGTACATAACAGGTGAGATTAATGAAGATACTTAAGATATTTCTTAATTATGGCATTTAAAAAATGTTGAACTTCTTGACACCACAAAAGTAGCACAAATGGGTTGATAATAAACTCCTTAATGGTCACTTATGCATGTCAACAGCTGACAAATTCTAACACTAATATTCTTAGCCCCCTTCAGAGGAAATAAAAACGGGAGAAGATGAGGATGATGAAGATAATGAATCCTTATTGAAGGAAAACAATGAAAGTAAGTATTTGTAGACCTGGCTATGTATTTAATATTCACTCCAGGAATGTCCAAGCAATCGGCAATGTAATAAGATAATGGAGAGCTTGCGCTGGTCTCTAAGGCTAGTTTCACATTCGGGAGAGCTGCGGAGGGCTGCGTAGTTCCTCCGTGAAGCTCCGCCCACTGCCGCACCTCCTCCGGTCAACTTCGCCTACGTCTGCATGCGGCCTGTCTTTAACATTGGGTACGCAGGCCGTGCGGATGTATGCGGATGCGTCCGCATGCGTTGTTTTGATGATGCGGCGACCGCAACAAATTGCAACACGTTGCGTTTGACCTGGGTCGCCGCATCGTCAAAACGATGTATGTGGACGCATCCGCATACATCCGCACGGCCCTGCGTACCCAATGTTAAAGATGGGTACGCAGGCCTCATGCAGACGTAGGCGGAGCTGACCGGAGGAGGTGCGGCAGTGGGCGGAGCTTCTCGGAGGAACTACGCAGCCCTCCGCAGCTCTGCCGAACGCTAGTGTGAAATTAGCCTAAGAGCCGCAGTTCTCAAGCCATTGCCAGGCACCAAAATGATTAAATGGCTCTAGACATTTTGGTTAATCTGCACAGAACCTATAATAGAGATATTTATCAGGAAGTGTCCCTTACATGCCTGGTGCCTTGATATGGGCAAATTTATCTGTTTTTTTCTAGTGATAAATGTGTAGCTCTGTTCAGATATTTCAGAAGGTTTTCTTTCCTCTCGTGACATTTTGTATATTGAGTGACAAAATGGCAGTTTTTTTTTTCTTCATTGGGGGACACAGGTAATCATGGGTGTATGCTGCTGTCGCTAGGAGACTGACACTAGGCAAAATTGTAAAAACTTAAAGTGCCTGCTTTTTGTATTAAATTGTCACTTTAACCCTGATCATTTCAATTTTTGTGTTTTTCTTAAATCAGACTTATGGTTGTGGAGATATTGTGATTATTGTTTACAGGCGCTAAAATAAAATGTTGCCGACTCTACCAACAATGAGGTTCACACAACTTTCTATGCTTGTCTCCTTAGACAGCTCTGTGACATTGCATGATTATTCCACTCGGTCACAGTGCTGTGTGAGGGGCATGTCACATCACTGACAATCACTGGGGCAGGAGGGGGGAGCACAGGATCGCTACACGAGTATGTTTGATCCCTTTCATAACGAGCGTTGGCAGCGTGTCACTTGTCAAGCACACATCGCCTGCTAGCCCTAGACTGTGTGCCAGTAACAGTTGATTGGTGTACTCGTACAAGGAGGAGAGTTGGATTAGTGACTGGTGGTCATACACATGTAGCAGACGGACGGTCACACTGACAGTCCCTGGGTTTGCAGGGGATGTTTGCTTGCAAGTTAGATAAACCCTGCCCCACCTCATGGGCTACCGGAGGTCTGCAGATTTCAATATGGGCAGTTTAGGCATGCTTATGTTACGCAGAGTAGGACAATGAATATGGAGATTCACAAGGATATATTGATTATGTCTGTACAGAGGGGGGAACAAAAGGGGTAGTGTCGAGCATTTATAAAGATCTAATGCATACTTTTTTAAATAATTACCCTATTAGAGCACAGGGAAAATGGGAGGAGGAGTTGGGTAGGATAGAGCAAGATAAATGGGAAGTGATTATGGAATATATACCCCAATTATCGCTGAGTGAACCGGGCAGACTCTTGCAGATATATGTACTCCATAGAGTTTATAGGACTCCTGAACGACTGTATAGAGCGGGTCTGAGACAGACTTCTGAGTGTCCTCGGTGCTGAATGGAGGGGGGCTGGAATTCTCCATATGTTATGGCAGTGTCCAAATCTGAACCTATATTGGACGGCGGTGCTTAATGCCATAGGAGGCGCGTATGGTTGTAGGATTGAGAGGGACCCTGTGGTGTGTGTATACTGGGATATGTGGAGGAGCTCCAGGTGCATAATAAATAAAAAGTGGATATAGCTAGATTATTACACTCACTGGCCACTTTATTAGGTACACCTGTCCAACTGTGTGTTAAGACTTAATTTCTAATCAGCCAATCACATGGCGGCAACTCAGTGCATTTAGGCATGTAGACATGGTCAAGACAATCTCCTGCAGTTCAAACCGAGCATCAGTATGGGGAAGAAAGGTGATTTGAGTGCCTTTGAACGTGGCATGATTGTTGGTGCCAGAAGGGCTGGTCTGAGTATTTCAGAAACTGCTGATCTACTGGGATTTTCACACACAACCATCTCTAGGGTTTACAGAGAATGGTCCGAAAAAGAAAAAAACTCCAGTGAGCGGCAGTTCTGTGGTCGGAAATGCCTTGTTGATGCCAGAGGTCAGAGGAGAATGGGCATACTGGTTCGAGCTGATAGAAAGGCAACAGTGACTCAAATTGCCACCCGTTACAACCAAGGTAGGCAGAAGAGCATCTCTGAATGCACAGTGCGTCGAACTTTGAGGCAGATGGGCTACAGCAGCAGAAGACCACACTGGGTACCACTCCTCTCAGCTAAGAACAGGCATCTGATGGCTACTTTCAGCAGGATAATGCGCCATGTCATAAAGCTCGAATCATCTCAGATTGGTTTCTTGAACATGACAATGAGTTCACTGTACTCAAATGGCCTCCTCAGTCACCAGATCTCAATCCAATAGAGCATCTTTGGGATGTGGTGGAACGGGAGATTCGCATCAGGGATGTGCAGCCGACAAATCTGCGCCAACTGTGTGATGCCATCATGTCAATATGGTCCAAAATCTCTGAGGAATGCTTCCAGCACCTTGTTGAATCTCTGCCACGAAGAATTGAGGCAGTTCTGAAGGCAAAAGGGGGTCCAACCCGTTACTAGCATGGTGTACCTAATAAAGTGGCCAGTGAGTGTATATATTGCACGAAAACTGATCGCCAGATACTGGATAAATGAAGATTCGCCGACATTGAGGGAATTTTTCAGACAGTCTGACTATATTGTGAATATGGAAAAAGATATTTACGTTAAGAGGAAAAACATAAGAACATTTGAGACACTGTGGACACCTTGGGTGGAGAGAAGATGACCCTGAACTTAGGTTACACCATGCATTATTTGCTGCTCTTGTATGTAATGGGGAGAGGGGAAGGGAGGGAGGGAATTTCTGAAACTAATGACCATTGTTAATGTTTTCATTGCGATTTTTGTTCTATTGTTTTGTACCTGAATTTGGTTAAATAAAAATTTATCTGATTTAAAAAAAAAAAAAAACCCTGCCCAACCTCATTGTGAATGGGACTAGGCATACTCGTATACTCAATGCAGCTCCTCTCCTGCTTGACTCTGAAGGTGTCGGTGATGCAACGCTTCCCTCGGCGCAGTGTGATCTTCTGGACATAAGTTGTCTGTTCTCACCAGACCGTACTGTGACTGAGTTGAATAATTATGCAGCGTCACAGGGCAGTCTAAAGAGACGCCTACAGAAAAGTTCAACTGTCCCAATGCAGAGATTGCAAAATTTGCTTTTAGAGCCCTCTACATAAAAAGCACAATATTTCTGCTACTCTAGGTTGGATTTAATAAAAACTTAATGTTAATGAGGAATTGGATAATTTAATGAATACAAAAACCAAGCACTTTTGAGTTCATGACAGGTCCTCTTAAACTAATTCTCTGGTATAGATAGTCGCTTGTAGAAATCCAAGCAGTTTTTAACAGTATTGCCAAGATAATGTCTTGCATTTCAGATATTTTATATTAACATTTATAGTAAACTTATCATGAATCCTTTTATTGCTGTTCCAGGTCCAGAAGTCCAGCTGCAGAAGGCAGTCACTGGCGAGCTCATCGAGTCACTTGCTAATAAGCTCAGACATCAGTGGAAGGTGTTGGCACCTCACTTAGAAATGAAAGAGTCAGATATTTGGGACATTGAATCTGACAGTGAGGATGTGAAGATGAGGGCCAGGCTGCTGCTGGTGGCTTGGCAGGATCGGGAGGGAGCCCATGCCACAGTTGAGAATCTGATAGCTGCTTTGAATCAAGCTCAGCTGACTGACCTGGCAGAAAACTTGAGCAATGACCCTGAGAACGTAACATAGATCCGCTGGTTATCGGTTACATACATCATTCCTTTTAGCTTAGCACTGTCTCATATCACACTGATATTGAGAGCAATGCTTTTTTATGTAGTGTTTGGGATTTTGTAGCAGGACTTTTCTTTCTTTTTAAATGAAACTGCCCTTCCTGGAGGACTCATAATAAAAGATTTGTCTCTGGGCTGTTGAATTATTTGCTTAGGTACAGTTTAGTTTTCTGTATTTACAAAACACTTCAGGAAACTGAAGGCAAGGCTCGCCAATTGGTAGCAAGGGCCTCTGACTATGAAGTAAAGAAAAAGCTGTGCGATCAAGATGTAAAGCTATGCATCCTTGCTGTCTATAGGTTTCATACATTCTCCCTGTTCCATCAATGTCATTGTCCTGAGAGATTTCATCTGTTGAACCCCTCACATATTGGTTGAATTTTGTAAGATTTATTACATGGTGTATGGAGCCATCTTTTTTGGTAACAACGAAAAGATTTGAATAAAATCTGTGACAGTGTTCTGACCGAGGCATGGCACTACCACCCCTTAATTGGACAGGGTCTGGATTGGAAGTATTATGGAGGGGAAATAAAAAAAAAAATTGGTGACATGGAAGAGAATTCAATTTTTGTATCTTGTTGAAACTTCTTTGCATATCCATGCCGCTTTCACATGAGAGAGCCCTATTTTATTTAACTGCAGATGAACTGGTCAGTTTTGGCCCTCGCTTCATGCAGTGGTGAGTGTTGCAGTCTGTTGACAGTGATGCTATGATGTGGATGGTCTAAAGGATCCTGGGCTCCCTGTTTCTTATAAGTACACAAGCTGGAGAAGGCGTAAACAAAGGACATGGGTTCTGGATCTCCTCTAAAAACCAAATGAATGTTCTTGTTCCAGTGAAAGTAAGTATGCCTTTTGTGATAATTACATTCAGTCATTTACCAAAACGGGGTGGGCCATCAGCCTTTTTTTCGAGCCATCAGGTGCAGCAGATGGCTGTTAAGAGAAACCCTAGGAGTGGATGATGAGCATGGAAACCTCAAGTGTGACCTTGCACATATGTACAGGTCTGCTAAAGCCTCAAGTAAAGTAACAGACAGACAGAATGCCATCCTGTAGTGGTTTGACCCAAGTAGCCTTACTAACCCACTAGCAAACAGCCTTGGTGCTGAATTTACAGATTTGAGATGTTGATTAATTTGTCACATCTTCCATCAATCTCACAGATTCAAGAAGGACACTGTAGCTGTCATGGATAATATTTCACCAGTTGTGTGTCTACAACCAGCAAAGAAAAACCCTGTTTTTAGGGCAACTGCTGGCAAAGGGTACATGACCTCTAAATGTCTTGTTTTAATGAAACACCTGTCCAGATTATTCATGTCACTTGTTTTTTTTTTTTTATACCGCCGTTAATTTGAACCCAGGACTCTGGTGCTGCAAGGCCACAGTGCTTTTACAATCATTTGATGGGAAGAATGGACAGCCTGCAATGCCCATAGGGGAATCAAGGAAGTTTGATGAACATGATCCAGAAGTTCTCCCGGCCTTAGGCTGGGTTCACACGTGGCGTTTTTTTTTTCGCGTTTCTGCCGCGAAAAATAAGCATCCCATGCATTCCTTTGGGATTCCGCAATGCTGTGCTAATGCTGCAGTTTTTACCGCGGTGGAATTGCTTCGCAGTAAAAAACGCAGCATGCTCATCCCGCACCCATAGGAATGCATTGTTCTGCTTACTTTCCGCATGTGGCTGTGCACACCATGCGAAAAGTAAGCAGAACATTTGCGGATGGTACTCACGGTCCGGAGGAGAGGCGACTGTCCTCCGTGCTTTGGGTACCATATCCCTGTAAAAAATAGAATTTAAAATAAAAAATATTGTTATTCTCACCTTCCGACGTCCCGCGCAGTCTTCCCGCCTCTCTCCACACTCCCGGTCCCAGTAAGCCTTTGCGAGCGATGACGTCCATTCTCGCGGGATCGCGAAGTCTCCCGGTCATTTGCGTGACGTCATCGCGAATGACCACGAGACGTCATCGCGGTAATTGTCGCAAAGGATGGGACCGGGAGCGTGGAGAGAGGCGGGAAGGCTGCGTGGGACGTCGGAAGGTGAGAATAACAATATTTTTTTTTTTTTTTATTATTTTTACATTCTATCTTTTACTATTGAGGCCGCATAGGCGGCCTCAATAGTAAAAAGTTGGTGACACTCGTCAAACACTGAGGAGTGTGACCAACCTGTCAGTTCTCCAAGCGATGTTCCAGATCGCTTGGAAAACGCTAGCAATTCTGCAAGCTAATTACGCTTGCAAAATGCTAGTTTTTCCGCGGGAATTTAAAATGCGATTTTCCCGCGGAATGGAATTCCAGAATTCTTGCGGTAATTTCCGCGAGAGTTCCGCTACGTGTGAACCCAGCCTTACAAGCTCAAGCAGGAGATGTTTGACAACAGCCCAGAACAGCAGGTGACTGAGCCTACAAGATGTATTCATCGCTGTAACACGCTGCAGCTCTTATATCTTCAAATAACATTGAGATGGGTCTACTGCAGGATGAATTTTCCTATATGCTGCAAGGTCTGCAAAAAGTTTCTGAATGTACTACTGCAGTGGAGAGAAGAATCAGTTACCTAAAGGATGATAAAATGCACCAAATAGAACAAGGCTCACACAGACATGCTCAACAAATATCAGCTTTATAGGCCAAAGTGGATGATTTGGAGAATGGGGTCAAGAGAAACAACATAAGGGTGATGGGCATTCCTGAGAAAACTGAAGGAAATAACCCCACAGAGCATTTTGAAAAGTGAATTTGTTCACGGTTTGGTGTAGAATCTTTGGCGAGCACAATTCCTAGATGTAAAATGTCACGTAATTTGAAAATTTCCTAATCTATAGTTGTGATAGTGTTTGCCCCATTCCTGATTTCCTATTCTTTTGCATGTTTGTCACACTTTAATATTTAAATGTTTTTTGATCTGAAACATTTGACAAAGATAACAAGTAAACACTAAATACAGTTTTTAAAATGAAGGTCTTTATTAAGGGAAAAAGAAATCAAAACCTACAGGGCCCTGTGTGAAAAAGTGATTGCACACCCACTCCCTCTTAAAATAAATTATCGATTGTTTAGCACATCTTTGGGAAGCAGAGTTCAAATACGCTAGCCATACGCAGGCCTGATTCCTGCCACACCTGTTCTCAATCAAGAAATCGCTTAAAGGGAATCTGTCACCTACTTTTGGCGTGCTATTTAGATGAGGTCTGTCCGGTCCGATGGGCGGTGTTTTGGATCTTGGCTGCCGTCCGCAGTTTTTTCATGAATAGGAGTAGGTGTCCGCCATCTTTCGCGCGTGCGCTAAGCATTCTTGGCTCGTGCACGTGCAGCATGCTTTGCCCAACTGCGGGCAAAGCCGAAAAGCCTTACTGCGCATGCGCCGGTTAACTAGGCCCCGGAACACAGCAAAATACTTTCGGGGCTTAGTTAAGAGAATTCTGGTGGTAGATCAGACCTTGAGAAAGCAGATCCGATCTGTCTGGGAGTGTCCACTAGAAGATTGACGATCTCCATGAACCAAGACCTTCTGGGCCAATCTGGTGCAATCACAATGACTAGCACTCCCGCCATCTTGATCTTAAGAGGAAGGGGAGGGAACAGATAGGGAAGCACGAACTGTGACCAAGGAATGGACAGAGCATCGGCACCCACCGCGAAAGCATCATGGGACTTGGAGATGAACCTTCCTGTGCAGGCGGGACGCCATGAGGTCCACATCCAGAGTCCCCCATCGAAGACCAATCTGATGGAAGACCTCCTGATGTAGGGACCACTCTCCTGCCACGAGACCCTTGCGGCTGAGAAAATCAGCGGCCCAGTAGTCCACGCCAGGAATATGGACTGCGGATATTGCCGGAACAGTCACCTCTGCCCAAAGCAGGATCTTGGATACCTCGGCCATCACCAAGGAACTCAGAGTCCCTCCCTGGTGGTTGAAATATGCCACTGCCGTGGCGGCGTCCCTCTGAACCCAGATTGGCAGACCCCTGAGAAGCATCTCCCAGTGAAGGGGGGACAGAAGGATGGCCCTTATCTCAAAGACGTTGATCGTCAGTGAAGGTTCCTGCGCCGACCAACGTCCCTGGACAGTCAGATGGCAAAATACCGCACCCCAGCCGAGAAGCCTGGCATCCGTCATTCCCACATGCCAGTGGACGGGCAGGAAGGACCGGCCCTGGAAAATGAAGGGGGATGTCAACCACCAATTGAGGAACCGTTTGACTCGGAAGGAGAGCCGAAACAGACGATCCAGTGAGAGAACAGACCTGTTCCACTGTGAGGATGGCCTGTTGAAGTTGTCTTGAATGAAATTGGGCAAAAGGAATCGCCTCTGATGCTGCCACCATCCTCCCTAGGACCTACATGGCTAAACGAAAGGACGGAAGCCAAGGGCCTTGCAGAAAACGAACTCCCCGCTGAAGGATTGTTTTTTTTCTCTTTGGGGAGAAAAACCCTTGTCTGACGGGTGTCGAACAGCATGTTTAGAAAAATGAGGCGCTGAGTCGGAACAAGGCAGGACTTCTTCCTGTTGACAAGTCACTCGAAACGGGAGAGGGTGTCGATAACGATGGCCAGGCTTTCTTGGGCCTGAGAAAAGGATGGAGCTTTGATGAGTATGTCGTCGAGGATCGGGATGAGCACTAGACCTCTGATCCTCAAAATAGCCATCAATGCTGCAATGATTTGTGTGAAAACCCTGGGAGCAGTTGCGAGGCCAAATGGCAGGGCAACAAACTGGAAATGGTCCTGATGCACCGCAAAAATTAGAAATCTCTGATGCCTTGGGAAAATAGGGACATGAAGATAGGCGTCTTGAATGTCTATGGAACACAGGAATTCCTGTGCCTCCATGGAAGTGACTACTGCCCAAAGGAACTCCATCCTGAAATGTCGCAGGCAGACCCTTTTGTTAAGCAACTTGAGATCCAGGATTGGTCGAACCGTGCCGTCTTTCTTCAGAATCACAAACAGGTTTGAGTAGAAACCTGTGAATTGTTCTCAGTCTGGGACAGATTACCCCTGAACTGAGAAGAGAGGCAATGGATGGAAAGAATCCTGTGACCAGAGAAGGATCTCTTGGAGGGCGGGATTCGAAGAATCGATCTCGGGGCCGCAAAACAAATTCTATTTTGTATCCTGAGGATACAACCTCCCTGACCCAAGCGTCCTCCACCGCGTCGAACCAAACATCTCTGAAGAAAAGGAGACAACTGCCCAGCTTGGGAGATATGCCGGAGTCTCAGAAAGACTCATGCCGAGGAAGACCTGCCAGGTCTAGGGCTGGAGGATCTACGTTGGATGTGGTGGGAATGCCAGGAAGGGGTGGGCTTAAAGGAAACCTTCTTCCTATCCTGGCGAGCCTGCGGCCTCTGTTGGTGGGAAAATGTCTCTGTTGCTGCGAAACGACGAAAGGGATGAGAAAACAGAAACTGCTGCTTTGGAGGAGGCCGGTGAGGTTTGGCCTGGGGAAGAAGGGAACTTGTGCCCCTGTGGCATCCTTAATAATTTGGTCCAACATGGAGCCAAAAAAGACGTGATCTGTGAAAAGGCAGGCTTAGTAAGGGACTTCTTTGATGAAAAGTCTGCCTGCCAGGCCTTAAGCCAGATAGTCCGTCGGATAGCCATGACATTGCTGGTCGCCTGAGCTGCGCAAGATGCGGCATCCAGGGAGACGGAGACCAAATACTTCCCTGCAAGAGAAATCTGGTCTGCGAGATCCGCCAACTGCTCTGGTTGAGCTCCAGCCAGAATGCCTAAATGGAGTTGTTTGGCCCATTTGGCTACAGACTTTGAAACCCAAGTGGAAGCAAAGGCCAGACAAAAGGCAGAAGCGGCTGCTTCGAATGCAGACTTTGCAAAGGATTCTATAATCCTGTCATTAGAATCCTTAAGAGAAGCTCCACTAGTAAGCGGGAGGACCATGTTGGTAGACAGTCTAGAAACTGGTGGGTCCACGGTTGGAGCTGTCCAGTTGGCGGTGAGCTCAGGAGAAAAGGGATATAGGACGCTGAGGCGCTTCCCTCTCTGAAAGCGTCTGGTCGGAATCTCCCTTTCCCTGGCAAGTTGCTACGCGAATTCTGTCTGAGGAGCAAAGACCTTGGAAGATGGCTTGGACCGTCTGAATGAAACCGCCTGATCTGTGGGCTCTGGATGTGTCCTTGATGCTAAAGGTCTGGTTGATGGCAACAATGAGGCTCTGGACCAGATACCTTATGTTGGAGGTTTGGTGCGAATCCAGATCCGAATCATCCTGAGATGTTGCGTCCGAAAACTCCTTGCCTGACTCGAGAGAGAAGGCTCGAGAAGAGGCAGACTGCCGAGAAGGACCGGGGCGAGATGGAGCAGGAAGAGGGCCTAAAACAGCGCTCCTGTCTGGATCTCTTGCGGCCTATGTTGGAAGGCCCAGATGGTGGTTCCTGTGACCCGCTAGCCACTATGGACATTGGAAGGGATAACCTATCAAGTACGGACACCAGCGTCTGTGTCACCCTGGTGAGATCTGCCACGGATTGTGACAGAGAGGAAGCCCACCCTGGGATAGGGGCCTCGCTGTCACCTGGGGCAGAAGGGGGATCCTGTGTGGTGGGCACGGAGGTGCTGCTGCAGTCCTGACAGAGGGAAGATGACTGACCTGATGGAAGCTTGCACTTACACGAAGAGCACACAAAATGTCTGACGAGCAGTGGAAGAAGAGGAGGTGTGAGGGCGAGAACACTCTCCTTTAGTATTAGGCATGATGAAAGCAGACCCAATAACAGGTGCCAGGTTAGGGGACAGAAAGATGCAGAGGAGAGTGTCAGTCTGCAGCACAGAGCTACTCACAGTAAAGTGCAGTATCCTGAAGTCTGCTCCCAGGCTGTAGAGGCTACTGTGTGAAGATAAGTGACGGAGGAGCAGGTCCTGCTGGAAGAAGTCGCCACCCGGGACCACCAGCCAGAAAATGGTGACCGCACGTAGGATGCAGCCTGTAAATGCGCACTCTGTGAGAGGTCCCGCTCTGAGGCTGGAAAAGGGGCGGGGCTTACTACCGGTCGGGGGGAACAAGATGGAGGCGATGGCAGACAAACTGGTGAGGATGGGAGTAGTGGGCGGAGCTACCTGTCGGGCGCAGGAAGAGGAAGGGATTGACGGGCGGGAGAAAAACCCACCTGAGGAGCAGGAAGGGGTGGGGCCAAGTGCTGTTACTAGGCCCGAGTGAAGCCGGGACCTAGATTTACAGCCGGTAGGGCCAGCGGAGCATGGGGGAGCAGTTCGGAGGGCCCAAAAATGCCGCTGAAGGATGTCTGGGACCCCAAAAACCTGGGAAATAAAGGAGAAGGACCCCTAAAGCCCAACGCTGCAGCTAGGCCCGGGAGAAACCGGGACCTAGATAATAGCTGGTGACCGACCAGAGCATGGAGAGCAGAGGGCCATTAAAAAAAAACGAAAAAAAAAAAAAAAAAAAAGCAGAGGTATGTCAGAATTAAAGGGAAAAAAAACCCTAATGCTCGGTTAAAATAAGGATTTTTTTTTTCTTGATCTTTTCATCTTATTTTCTCTTTACCGGCACCTGGGGAGAAAGGGAAAAATACCTCCCCATCCAGGAAAAATCAGACGTACGAACTCCTGCGTTGTGGGACGTCCGCGTCTCCTCCAACCGAGGGGCTCTGGTGGGAGAGTGGGTGGGGGACGGAGGCAGAACCGATGATCGGCTCACCTGAACACACTTCTGTGTTAGTGGTTAGGGTCCTGCCGACTAGACGTATGAGGATAGTGGGTGGCAGTACACACCGTTCTCATAGCCTCTTTGCGGGAGTACAGTTGTGACTTTTCACACTGTATCCATCCGGGTACCTGAAAGAAACGACGCACACTGAGGTAGATATGGGTCTAATGAAAGACCATTGTCCACCTCCTACTGACACTAAGCTAAACTGATTATCCTAGTGCCAGTCGTTGGGGTGTACACTACAGAGGAGGAGCTTTTTTTGTGCATAGTGTCCGCAGCATAAACCCATGGTTCCTGTGTCTCCCAATGATCGGATAGAGAAAGAAAACTGACTGCCAAAAGTTTTGTATATACTATTTATTGATCACAACAGAGTAATTTATTGCTTGCAATGCCATAACTTAGTATTTTGTTGCCTGACCTCTTGACTTAATTACTGCACCACACCGAAGGGGCATTAAAGCCTCTAGGGTATTCAAGACATCCTGAGGGATCTTGCTCCATTCCATTGGCAAATCTGAAAACAATCTTTATTTCAATGGGCCCCAACTCGTCACCCTAACTCATCCAAAAGGTGCTCTATAGGGTTGAAACATGGATTTTTGTGAGTACTCACCGTAAAATCCTTTTCTCCGAGACGCTCATTGGGGGACACAGGTACTGTGGGTGTATGCTACTGCCGTCTGGAGGCTGACACTAAGTATACAAAAAAAAGTTAGCTCCTCCTCTGCCGCATACACCCTCGCCCCGATTGCGGGCGGAAACCAGTTTAGTGCAACAGCAGTAGGAGAACACAAAACAAATTAGCCTTAACGCAGAATACATATGTCTGAAAAAGGACCACCCTACCTTTTTTTAAAAAAAGGAATTATACTAATTAAATAAAGAGCCAACTGGCTATCAGGGTGGGTGCTGTGTCCCCCAATAAGCGTCTCGGAGAAAAGGATTTTACGGTGAGTACTCACAAAATCCATGTTTCTCCTTCGTCTCATTGGGGGACACAGGTACTGTGGGACGTCCTAAAGCAGTCCCTGGGTGGGAAGTTGACTCACCAATCCAAGCCGCATGCCCTCCTGTTTAAAGGTGCGCCACTGCCGCTTGAAGAATTTTTCTACCCAGGCTCGCATCTGACGAAGCCTGAGTATGCACATTGTAATGCTTAGAAAAAGTATGCAGGCTGGACCAGGTTGCCGCCTTGCACACCTGCTCTGCCAAAGCCTGGTGCCGAAGCGCCCACTGCCCGAGTAGAGTGCGCCCCTATCCCTGTTGGAATCGGTGTGCCTCTAATACGGTAAGCCTCTTGAATAGTTGTGAAGGGTTAATACTAAAATCAGAGCTGAAGTTTCGTTTTGCCATTCTCTGAAGGTTTCGTTTCTTCATTTTTGTTGCTGTAAGATACATTTTGGTAATTGGCAAGGGCTGTCGTGAAACCAGACTGTTCCCATCTGTACAAGATAAGGGAGGCGGGGGTGTAAAACTCTGAAGAATATGCCACTATACTACTTTCTATGACGAACATATATGTAGTTTCTGGTTTTCTTGCAATATTATTGGCTTACAATGTGAAATGATGCTATTGGTACTTGAGAACCTTGCATAATTAAGCAAAATGTTATAAAAGAAGTGACTAAAATAAAGGGGCTTAGTGATCTGCCTCGATCCTCCCGTACAGAGACCCCAGTCTCCGTGTGGTCATTTGAGTTGCTAGCAACACTGGAATAATTTGGAAATCACTGGCTCAACCGTGAAGGGTTAATTAGCCCTCCCTAAATAGCTACCTCGACAGTGGTGCCCAACGTGGGGCCCCCCGAACAGGGATGCCTCTGCCCCCGGAGGACAACACAAAGGACCCTCGGAGCGGACACAGGTGCTGGAAAATAGGGACTGATCACCCCCCACGGCGAGTTAGCAGTTATACTGTTCAGACTGACCGTTTGTGTGGTTTTCCTGTGCTTGTTGCTGCAAAGAGGATCTGAGGTTTGTCCCCTGGTGGGGTGATTCATGGGTGGAATCATATAGAGGTGTAGCCCCGTTGGGGGCCCAGTGCTCGAACCGTACCTCATAAGGGACGGACACCCCGGATTGACCAGTGATTGTGGCTCTCTTTATAGTCAAAATATCCTGAACTCCTGAATTCACTGTTAGTAATCAGGTGTGGTCATGTGATCGAAGACTGAGTAGGATACGTAACTCAGGTATATATAGAGATATATATATATATAACCAGAGGTGTCCGGAGGGATAGTCTGAGACGCCCTCCTCCTTTCACTGAGTACCGCGAATTTTGGGCAATCCCAGAGGGGGATTATTGACCCGGTGGAACAGAGACTGAAATGGCTGCCAGATCTGTGCACAATTTAAGTCAGGATGTTTGGCTCTAAAGGAGAGAATTATGTTTCTGTGGAAGAAAAAGAAAAGTTTGGAATTGTGTGAAGGATCAGATACTGTTAGTCTTATGATTCAAAGACGAGGAAAGAAATGTGTCAGGAATGCAGGAAAAATATTTCCAATTCTGGGATTTCCTAAGGGCGGGAGGTTGCAGCCTACGCTATGGGATGAAGGAGTTAAAAAGAATAAAGGAAGGTTGACTGATGATGGATTACTTGAAGGCGCTGAGGAATTCCGTGGCTTGGCACATGAATTGTATAATGAAGGTTATGTGGACATTGAACAGCAAGTGAATTCTGATTGTTTCTGTTACTGCTATGTTGAAGGAAAATTGTCTATTATTATGGCAAAGACGGGATGTATTGTGGTTCAAGAAAGTGACTGTGGTGTGAGAAAGTGATTGATTAAAGAAGGAACTAAGATCCAGACAATGTGTCAGGCAGTGAATAGTTAAAAGTGATGATTTGAAAGAAGAGGTCTCCCTGCTAGATGACAATTGTACAAGGAGACCGAGAGTCGCAGCCCCCACCTCTGCTGACGGTACCTATTATCACCCGCAGCCAGCCTCAATCCCTGTTCACCCAATCCAGAGGAAAAAAAAAGTTTTCAGAAGACTTTAACCCACTCTGTTCAAGAGAGATAATAAAAAAAAAGCAAGCTAGCAGCTGCTTCAGTACCCCCTCCCATCTTAGCCCACACCATATCCCCCTTCGCCCCACCACAGCTGCGAGCACACAGCCAGTCTCTTATCAGTATCATTGGAGCACACAGCAATCTCTGGCCCCCCTCAGACTTCAGCTAGTGGGAACCCTGCTCCTCAGCCCCTCCCTGCTAATTCTCGTTACTGCTCAGTTTGTAATCTCTCTCACATGTTCAGTAAATTTATTAGCGGCAGATTTATTATCACAGTTCCGCTCCAGAATACAATTCCAAGATGATGGTCAGATGGCTCTTACGTTATATAGTCCCTATGTAGATGAAGACAGTGAGGAAATCTGTATTTTGCATGCCCTTCCTACAGTTATGATGGCCCTGATAGGCTCAGATCCACCCCCAATATTGCTTGAGGATCAATGACTCACCCCATACCTCTCAGAGATACTATCTAAACTCTGGTCAAAAGGGCCAAATGAATCATAGAATCATAGAATCGTAGAGTTGGAAGGGACCTCCTGGGCCATCTGGTCCAACCCCCTGCTCAAAGCAGGATTCGCTAAATCATCCCAGTCAGATGTCTGTCCAGCCTCTGTTTGAAGACTTCCATTGAAGGAGAACTCACCACTTCTCGTGGCAGCCTGTTCCACTCATTGATCACTCTAACTGTCAAAAAGTTTTTTCTAATATCTAATCTGTGTCTCCTCCCATTCAGTTTCATCCCATTGCTTCTAGTCTTTCCTTGTGCAAATGAGAATAAAGTTGATCCTTCTACAATGTGACAGCCCTTTAGATATTTGTAGACAGCAATTAAGTCTCCTCTCAGTCTTCTCTTTTGCAAACTAAACATTCCCAAATCCTGCAACCTTTCCTCATAAGACAGGGTTTGCAGACCGGTCACCATTCTGGTCGCTCTTTTCTGAACTTGCTCCAGTTTGTTGATGTCTTTTTTAAAATGTGGTGCCCAAAACTGGACACAATATTCCAGATGAGGTCTGACCAAAGAGGAGTAGAGGGAAATAATGACTTCACGTGATCTAGACTGTATGCTTCTGTTAATACATCCTAGAACTGCATTTGCCTTTTTTGCTGCTGCATCACACTGTTGACTCATATTCAGTCTGTGATCTATTAGTATACCCAAGTCTTTTTCACATGTGCTGTCACTTAGCCCTATTCCTCCCATTCTATATATGCTTTTTTCATTTTTATTGCCCAGATGTAGTACTTTGCATTTCTCCCTGTTAAAAACCATTCTGTTAGTTACTGCCCACTTCTCTAGTTTATTTAAATCTTTTTGAATCCTCTCTCTCTCTTCTCTAGTATTAGCTATCCCTCCTAGCTTTGTGTCATCAGCAAATTTAATCAGTTTACCCTCAATTCCTTCATCTAAATCGTTGATAAAGATGTTGAACAATACAGGGCCCAGGACAGAGCCCTGTGGTACCCCACTTGAGACATTCTTCCAACTGGATGTGCAGCCATTTACGACCACTCTTTGGGTCCGATCACTAAGCCAGTTATGAATCCACCTAACAGTTGCCTTGTCCATTCCATACTTAGTCATTTTTTCAATAAGGATTGTATGAGAGACTTTGTCAAATGCTTTGCTGAAGTCAAGATATACTATATCTACAGCATTTCCTTGATCCACCCAATCAGTGATACCGTCATAGAAGGAAATTAAGTTAGTCTGACATGACTTATTAGTTACAAACCCATGCTGACTCTGTTTGATCACTTCATTCTTATCCAGGTATTGACTTACATGTTGTTTAATAATTTGTTCAAAGATCTTTCCTGGTATAGAAGTCAGACTCACCGGCCTATAGTTGCCTGGGTCCACCTTCTTCCCCTTTTTGAAGATAGGAACAACATTTGCTCTTCTCCAGTCTTCTGGCACTTCTCCTGTTCTCCAAGAGTTTTCAAAGATTATGGAGAGTGGTTCAGAAATTTCTTCTGCTATCTCCTTCAGTACTCTGGGGTGTAATTCATCTGGACCTGGAGACTTGAATTCATTTAGGTTAGCTAAGTGTTTCCTCACTATCTTTCTGTTTATAGATATCCTGGATTCTTCTATTCCCTTAATAGGACAGTGAATAACAGTTGGTGTTACATTTCCTTTCTGAGAGAAAACAGATGCAAAATAGGAATTTAAAAGTTCAGCCTTCTCAACATCCTGTCTTACCATTTCATCATTTTCATCCTGTAAAAATCCTATAGCATCTTTGACTTTTCTTTTACTTTTGACATATCCCCAAAATCCTTTATTATTGCTTTTGACATCTCTTGCAAGCCTCAATTCATTTTCAGCTTTAGCTAATCTGATTTGTGCCCTGCAGATTCTGCAGACAGCATTATATTCTTCTTTAGATATGCCTCCCTCTTTCCATTTTATAAACATTTTTTTCTTCCTTTTTAGCATGTGCTTAAGTTCTGTGTTCACCCATCCTGGTTTCCTTAAATGCTTCCTATTCTTCCCTCTTTTCGGAATTGTTAACAACTGTGCTTTGAGAATTTCATTTTTCAAGATTTCCCATCCTTCCTGGACATTTTTGTCTTTAAGGATATCCAGCCATTGGATCCCTCCAATTATCTTTCTGAATCCCTTAAAATCTGCCTTTCTGAAATCTAACCTTGACGTCTGAGTCTTCACAGGTCTTCCGCCTCTAGTTATCCAAAATTCTAAAATAGCATGGTCGCTACCTCCTAGGGTTCCAGCCACTTTTACCTCCTCAACCATTTCCTCCCTGTTTATAAGGATTAGATCCAAGGTAGCAGTTCCCCTTGTTTTCTCCCCTACCTTTTGGAAGATAAAGTTGTCAGCAAGAGAGGATAAGAATTTCCTTGACCTGTTAGTTTTGCCTGAGAGAGATTCCCAACAAATGTCTGGATAGTTGAAATCTCCCATGACAACTATGTCATATTTTTTGGAGAACTTGGCCATTTGATGCATAAAGAGTTCATCCATATCTTCAGCTTGCACAGGCGGCCTGTAGTAAATGCCTACAATGGTGTCCTTTCCATTGTTCTGTCCTTGTATTCTTACCCAAACAGTTTCCACAGAACTCCCAGTCTCTGAAGCTTCAATCTCTGTGCAGATATACGCGTTTCTAACATACAATGCAACACCTCCTCCTCGTTTATCAAGTCTGTTTCTTGCAAATAAGTTGTATCCTTCTAGTCTTGTATTCCAATCATGTGTATCGTCCCACCAAGTTTCAGTGATTCCAATGACATCATATTTCTTTTCCTGTGTTAGTAGTTCCAATTCTCCTTGTTTGTTGCCCATGCTTTGTGCATTAGTATAGAAACATTTTAGTTTGTGATTGGTTTCTCTTTCTCCAATATTTTTATTAATTAGATTCTTTCGTCTTTGTTCTTCCTTTCCACTTCTATTAGCAGAGTTCTCAATAGCATTTGTCAGGTGTATGGCTTTTTCTGGTCTTTTGCTTCCCTTCCCATGTTGTTCTAGTTTAAAGCTCTCCTTACAAGTGTAGCAAGGCGACTTCCAAATACATGCTTTCCAGTCTTCGTAAGGTGCACCCCATCTCTAGCAAGTAGTCCATCGTATAAGTAGTTCACTCCGTGATCCAGAAATCCAAATCGTTGCTGACGGCACCATCGACGTAGCCAGTTGTTCACCTGCAGAATCTTATTCCACCTCCTTGTTCCATGGCCATCCACTGGGAGGATGGAAGAGAAGACCACCTGCGCTCCCAGTTCTTTCACTTTCTTGCCTAAGTCTTCAAAGTCTCTGCAGATGGTTTCCAGGTCGTTTCTTGTGGTGTCATTTGTCCCCACATGTAGTAGCAGGAATGGGTAGTCATCTGTAGGTCTGAAGAGTCCTGATATCCTGTCAGACACATCTTTAATTTTTGCACCTGGAAGACAGCACATTTCTCTTGAAGTTATATCCGGTCTGCAGATAGCGGCCTCTGTTCCTCTCAGCAGGGAATCCCCCATGACCACCACTCTCCGTTTCTTCTTCACAACATTTTTCTTTCTCCATCCAGGAGGACTCTGAGGGCGTACAAGGTTGCTGTTTGTTGGCAAAGTCTTATCCTGATGTATTTCTTCATCGTTTTCCTGCGTGAGAGCCTGGTACTGGTTTCTGAGCAGTATGGGTGCTGACTGCCTCCTGATCCTCCTGCTTCTCTGGGTCACATGTCTCCATTCCTCTGTTTCTTCAGGTGCACTTCGAATTTCTTCTCTTTCTGTAACATGAAGAGATAATTCTGCTCTGTCCAAGAACTCTTCACCTTCCTTAATGATCTTCAACGTAGCCAACCTCTCTTCGAGATTTTGCAACTTTTCCTCCAACAGGGACACAAGCTTGCATTTGTGGCATGTGAAATTTGGCTTTTCCACTTGTAAGTCTGTGAACATGTAGCAAGAAATGCAGCTCACCAAATGGCTCCTGGCCTCTTCCATCTTGAGATTTCTTAAAAACGATGAAAGATGAGCCAAAATTTTCCGATTTCCTCTTTTCAGCTGCAACGGCCAAAACCCAGTGATCGTAGAGCTCGCGGAGACTCTTCACTTATCCCAGAAGGCACTGGGAATATGCAAATGATCTCCTCAAGACTCTTCCCCTGGTTTTCCGATTTCCTCTTTTCAGCTGCAACGGCCAAAACCCAGTGATCGTAGAGCTCGCGGAGACTCTTCACTTATCCCAGAAGGCACTGGGAATATGCAAATGATCTCCTCAAGACTCTTCCCCAGGTTTTCCGATTTCCTCTTTTCAGCTGCAACGGCCAAAACCCAGTGATCGTAGAGCTCGCGGAGACTCTTCACTTATCCCAGAAGGCACTGGGAATATGCAAATGATCTCCTCAAGACTCTTCCCCTGGTTTTCCGATTTCCTCTTTTCAGCTGCAACGGCCAAAACCCAGTGATCGTAGAGCTCGCGGAGACTCTTCACTTATCCCAGAAGGCACTGGGAATATGCAAATGATCTCCTCAAGACTCTTCCCCAGGTTTTCCGATTTCCTCTTTTCAGCTGCAACGGCCAAAACCCAGTGATCGTAGAGCTCGCGGAGACTCTTCACTTATCCCAGAAGGCACTGGGAATATGCAAATGATCTCCTCAAGACTCTTCCCCTGGTTTTCCGATTTCCTCTTTTCAGCTGCAACGGCCAAAACCCAGTGATCGTAGAGCTCGCGGAGACTCTTCACTTATCCCAGAAGGCACTGGGAATATGCAAATGATCTCCTCAAGACTCTTCCCCTGGTTTTCCGATTTCCTCTTTTCAGCTGCAACGGCCAAAACCCAGTGATCGTAGAGCTCGCGGAGACTCTTCACTTATCCCAGAAGGCACTGGGAATATGCAAATGATCTCCTCAAGACTCTTCCCCTGGTTTTCCGATTTCCTCTTTTCAGCTGCAACGGCCAAAACCCAGTGATCGTAGAGCTCGCGGAGACTCTTCACTTATCCCAGAAGGCACTGGGAATATGCAAATGATCTCCTCAAGACTCTTCCCCTGGTTTTCCGATTTCCTCTTTTCAGCTGCAACGGCCAAAACCCAGTGATCGTAGAGCTCGCGGAGACTCTTCACTTATCCCAGAAGGCACTGGGAATATGCAAATGATCTCCTCAAGACTCTTCCCCTGGTTTTCCGATTTCCTCTTTTCAGCTGCAACGGCCAAAACCCAGTGATCGTAGAGCTCGCGGAGACTCTTCACTTATCCCAGAAGGCACTGGGAATATGCAAATGATCTCCTCAAGACTCTTCCCCAGGTTTTCCGATTTCCTCTTTTCAGCTGCAACGGCCAAAACCCAGTGATCGTAGAGCTCGCGGAGACTCTTCACTTATCCCAGAAGGCACTGGGAATATGCAAATGATCTCCTCAAGACTCTTCCCCAGGTTTTCCGATTTCCTCTTTTCAGCTGCAACGGCCAAAACCCAGTGATCGTAGAGCTCGCGGAGACTCTTCACTTATCCCAGAAGGCACTGGGAATATGCAAATGATCTCCTCAAGACTCTTCCCCTGGTTTTCCGATTTCCTCTTTTCAGCTGCAACGGCCAAAACCCAGTGATCGTAGAGCTCGCGGAGACTCTTCACTTATCCCAGAAGGCACTGGGAATATGCAAATGATCTCCTCAAGACTCTTCCCCTGGTTTTCCGATTTCCTCTTTTCAGCTGCAACGGCCAAAACCCAGTGATCGTAGAGCTCGCGGAGACTCTTCACTTATCCCAGAAGGCACTGGGAATATGCAAATGATCTCCTCAAGACTCTTCCCCTGGTTTTCCGATTTCCTCTTTTCAGCTGCAACGGCCAAAACCCAGTGATCGTAGAGCTCGCGGAGACTCTTCACTTATCCCAGAAGGCACTGGGAATATGCAAATGATCTCCTCAAGACTCTTCCCCTGGTTTTCCGATTTCCTCTTTTCAGCTGCAACGGCCAAAACCCAGTGATCGTAGAGCTCGCGGAGACTCTTCACTTATCCCAGAAGGCACTGGGAATATGCAAATGATCTCCTCAAGACTCTTCCCCTGGTTTTCCGATTTCCTCTTTTCAGCTGCAACGGCCAAAACCCAGTGATCGTAGAGCTCGCGGAGACTCTTCACTTATCCCAGAAGGCACTGGGAATATGCAAATGATCTCCTCAAGACTCTTCCCCTGGTTTTCCGATTTCCTCTTTTCAGCTGCAACGGCCAAAACCCAGTGATCGTAGAGCTCGCGGAGACTCTTCACTTATCCCAGAAGGCACTGGGAATATGCAAATGATCTCCTCAAGACTCTTCCCCTGGTTTTCCGATTTCCTCTTTTCAGCTGCAACGGCCAAAACCCAGTGATCGTAGAGCTCGCGGAGACTCTTCACTTATCCCAGAAGGCACTGGGAATATGCAAATGATCTCCTCAAGACTCTTCCCCTGGTTTTCCGATTTCCTCTTTTCAGTTGCAACGGCCAAAACCCAGTGATCGTAGAGCTCGCGGAGACTCTTCACTTATCCCAGAAGGCACTGGGAATATGCAAATGATCTCCTCAAGACTCTTCCCCAGGTTTTCCGATTTCCTCTTTTCAGCTGCAACGGCCAAAACCCAGTGATCGTAGAGCTCGCGGAGACTCTTCACTTATCCCAGAAGGCACTGGGAATATGCAAATGATCTCCTCAAGACTCTTCCCCTGGTTTTCCGATTTCCTCTTTTCAGCTGCAACGGCCAAAACCCAGTGATCGTAGAGCTCGCGGAGACTCTTCACTTATCCCAGAAGGCACTGGGAATATGCAAATGATCTCCTCAAGACTCTTCCCCTGGTTTTCCGATTTCCTCTTTTCAGCTGCAACGGCCAAAACCCAGTGATCGTAGAGCTCGCGGAGACTCTTCACTTATCCCAGAAGGCACTGGGAATATGCAAATGATCTCCTCAAGACTCTTCCCCTGGTTTTCCGATTTCCTCTTTTCAGCTGCAACGGCCAAAACCCAGTGATCGTAGAGCTCGCGGAGACTCTTCACTTATCCCAGAAGGCACTGGGAATATGCAAATGATCTCCTCAAGACTCTTCCCCTGGTTTTCCGATTTCCTCTTTTCAGCTGCAACGGCCAAAACCCAGTGATCGTAGAGCTCGCGGAGACTCTTCACTTATCCCAGAAGGCACTGGGAATATGCAAATGATCTCCTCAAGACTCTTCCCCTGGTTTTCCGATTTCCTCTTTTCAGCTGCAACGGCCAAAACCCAGTGATCGTAGAGCTCGCGGAGACTCTTCACTTATCCCAGAAGGCACTGGGAATATGCAAATGATCTCCTCAAGACTCTTCCCCAGGTTTTCCGATTTCCTCTTTTCAGCTGCAACGGCCAAAACCCAGTGATCGTAGAGCTCGCGGAGACTCTTCACTTATCCCAGAAGGCACTGGGAATATGCAAATGATCTCCTCAAGACTCTTCCCCTGGTTTTCCGATTTCCTCTTTTCAGCTGCAACGGCCAAAACCCAGTGATCGTAGAGCTCGCGGAGACTCTTCACTTATCCCAGAAGGCACTGGGAATATGCAAATGATCTCCTCAAGACTCTTCCCCTGGTTTTCCGATTTCCTCTTTTCAGCTGCAACGGCCAAAACCCAGTGATCGTAGAGCTCGCGGAGACTCTTCACTTATCCCAGAAGGCACTGGGAATATGCAAATGATCTCCTCAAGACTCTTCCCCTGGTTTTCCGATTTCCTCTTTTCAGCTGCAACGGCCAAAACCCAGTGATCGTAGAGCTCGCGGAGACTCTTCACTTATCCCAGAAGGCACTGGGAATATGCAAATGATCTCCTCAAGACTCTTCCCCTGGTTTTGATATAGGGAAAATGCCTGTAGAACCAGTAAAAGTGTTTCTCAAACCTGGTGCCTAATCTCATACTCTTTTGTCGCAAATACCCCAGGATTCTGCTTCGTTTACAGTTATTGATCTTACCAATGCCTTCTTTAGCATTCCGTTACACCCAGACTGTCAGTTTCTATTTGCATTCACTTATCAGGACAACAGTTAACATGGACAGTTATGCCACAAGGGGCCCAAAACAGTCCCAACCAGTTTGCAAAAAAAATATGAGCAGGTGTCTTTTGCCATTTCTGCCACTGTTAGCCTCCTTAAGCATCTGGCAGCACTGAACTGTCGGGTTTCGGCCTCGGGACTTCAGTTCTGCCTTGGTCAAGTGATGTTCTTGGGTCACTGTCTCCTTCAGGGTGCCAGACACCTCACAGAAGAAAGAAAAATAGCTGTCAGCTCCCTTCCTTTCCCAAAAGATGAACCTGAACTCCTGCGTTTTCTTGGACTATGCACTTATTTTTGTCAGTGGATACCGGATGCATCACGCATAATGTAACCCCTTTACAACGCCTTGAAAGATGGCATAATGAACTATAAGGAAAGATGACAGTGATGAGGATTACCTCCAACATGATTGTTCCCAACTTCTGACTGAAGAAACAGCTACTCCACCAAATGTCAGTGAGAATCCACTCCCAAATCCCAATCTGGTGTTATATACGGATGGTTCAAGATATGCTGATGAGTTTGGTAGATTCCACACGGGATATGCTGATACCACAGAGGACACTGTAGTGCACGCAGCTGCACTCCCACCCTCACAGTCAGCACAAGAAGCAGAACTCCAGGCTGTCTACTGCATGTACTTTGGCCAAGAACAGACGGGCTAATATATACATGGACTCACGGTATGCATTTGGTATTGCTCACGATTTTGGGGCTCTATGGGCCAATCGAGGGTTTATTACTGCTGCCGGAACCCCAGTGAAAAATGCTGAAGCTGTTAAAACCCTCATGGACTCGATCAAATTACCTACTCAGGTGGCCATTATCAAAGTTGAGGCGCACGGTCCTAGGAACAGCCCACAGACTGTTGGCAATGTATTTGCAGATATGCAAGCAAAAGCCACCGCTCTCTTACCCGTTGAACCAACTATACCAACTATGGTGACCACACGCTCTCAGTGTAAACAAACAGTTACAAGAAGCACAGACCCTACAAGAACCTGATGATCTACAACAGACTGAAGTTTTCTGTCGGACCCTGCAAGACCGCTTAATGACGATGCAGAGAATGTCTCCAAAGGAAGAGGTGAAGCAATGGAAGACTGATGGGACACGTATGGATAATGGTCTCTGGAAAAAGGACCAACTCGTGTGTCTCCCTAAGCGGATGTACCCTGCTATTGCCATATGGGCACATGGACCTATATAACAAAGAAAGAATCAGGCCCTCGCACTGGTGCAAAAATTCTACTGGGCCCCAGGTTCTCCAGTTGGCCGGAAGCATTCCCTGTTACCAACATGACTGCAAAGACAACAGCGAAGAAACTGGTGATGGACGTTATATGCAGATATGGGGTTCCAGAAGTTGTTGAAAGTGACCAAGGTCCGGCCTTTTCTTCTCATGTGTACCAAGAAGTTCTGACAATGCTTGGATCCACTGTAGCCCTCCATACTCCGTACCACCCACAATCCAGTGGGAAAGTTGAGAGGTTGAACGGCACACTGAAGGGACAATTGACCAAAATGATGCAGGAGACTACGGCGCCATAGCCAGAGCTCCTACCCTTTGTGTTATACCACATTCGTACTACCCCTATTGCAAAACCTGGCCTGTCCCCATACGAGATATTGTTTGGTACTAGGCCCCCAGTTGCAAATTTCCAGCCTCAGCAGTTATCAGAAGAAACTGACCGTGCTGTTCAATATGTTATTCAGCTTAGTAAAAATATTGCCTATGTTCTAGTTTTCTTTTCCAGATTCAGCAGAAACCGATACCTGTTATAACCTGAAGCCTGGTGATTTGGTAGTCGTGAAAAGGCATGTCAGGAAGCATGGACTAGAACCCCTGTATGACGGTCCCTATCAAGTTCTCATCACCCCTATATCAGAGAAACTAGAAGGAAGACTGACTTGGATTCACGCATCGCACTGCAAGCTGGTTAAACAAGCCAATAGCAAATGAAGGGACATGATGTTTTGGTTTTTCGCATTTTCCATATTATTATTGGTAGAAGTTAAAAGTTAAAGTTAGAAGATATTCAAAGATCAATACGATAAAGACAATGATTGTAATAGGGACAGTTGGTGGTCAGACACTTTTTCAATCCAGCCAATTGATTTAAGGGAATAGGGGGCTGGATAGCTGGGATCTTACAGAGCTTGTTACACATTGCTGCCTGTATCCTTGTTGTATATGTGATACTAAAACTTGTTCTTTGGTGTATTTCTGTATGTATTAGGAAAGTCTGCACTAAGACAGCTAATGATGATACCAAAGGCATCGTTGCCCCTGCTCTTCTCTGCACCGATCTCAAAAGGCTATCTGATGAAGATGTTGAAGCCAAGCACATGCCTACCTGCAAAAGATCACCATCATCAAAAATTGTTTTTCATGAACTGCAGTATACAGGGGGGATGGGTGCGCCACGACAGCCATGACTGATAACACGGCATCAGCCATGTGAAGACCAGTACCCCTCAAGCTGTTAGCTTGGGATAGCACCTCTGATGCTGCATATGTGTTAAAAAAATATTTATCTAGGGGGAATGTGAAGGGTTAATACTAAAATCAGAGCTGAAGTTTCGTTTTGTCCATTCTCTGAAGGTTTCGTTTCTTCATTTTTGTTGCTGTAAGATACATTTTTGTAATTGGCAAGGGCTGTCATGAAACCAGACTGTTCCCATCTGTACAAGACAAGGGAGGCAGGGGTGTAAAACTCTGAAGAATATGCCACTATACTACTTTCTATGACGGACATATATGTAGTTTCCGGTTTTCTTGCAATGTTATTGGCTTACAAAGTGAAATGATGCTATTGGTACTTGAGAACCTTGCATAATTAAGCAAAATGTTAAAAAAGAAGTGACTAAAATAAAGGGGCTTAGTGATCTGCCTCGATCCTCCCGTAGAGACCCCAGTCTCCGTGTGGTCATTTGAGTTGCTAGCAACACTGGAATAATTTGGAAATCACTGGCTCAACCGTGAAGGGTTAATTTAGCCCTCCCTAAATAGCTACCTCGACATAGTTAGATGAATCCATCTGGCTATGGTCGACCTTGAGGCTGCGAGCCCCTTCCTGCGCCCTTCGGGGATCACAAACAGCGAGTGTCTGGCGAAAAGGTGCTGTCCTCGACACGTACCTCCTGAGCGCTCTCACTAGGTACAACGTGTGGAGCGCCCTTTCCACCCTATGTACTGGTGCTGGACAAAATGAAGGCAGAACAATGTCCTCACTAATGTGGAAAGAGGACATGACCTTCGGCGGAAAGGGCGGAGCTGGTTTAAAGTCTACCTTATCCTTGTAAAATAATCAGAAACGGTGCTTTACAAGATCGGGCTGCCAACTCCGAAACCCGCCTAATGGAAGTTATGGCTACCAAGAATACGACCTTTCTGGAAAGATATGATAATGCAACTTCTTGTAACAGCTCAAAAGGAGCTTCCTGCAGGACACCCAGGACCAGGTTCAGATCCCAGGAGTCTATGGGCGCTCTATAGGGGGGCACCAAATGGGAGACCCCTTGGATGAACATCTTGACCTGCATATTAGTAGTGATCCTGCGCTGGAAGAGGACAGACAAGGCCGATATCTGTCTCCTAAGGGAGCTCGGGGCCAATCCTGCGTCTAGGCCTGACTAAAGAAAAGCCAGGATGTTGGGAACCGAAAAAGACAGTGGAGCAACCCCGTGCTCTCGACACCAACGAAAGAAAACCCTCCAAGTGTGATGGTAAATTCTCGTCGAGGAAGGCTTCCAGGCGCTAACCATTGTAGCAACCACTTCACGCCCAAACCCCGCCTGGGTCAGAATCCAAGATTCAACGGCCATGCCGTCAAACACAGGGCCCCTGAGTTCGGGTGGCAGATCGGCCCCTGAGACAGTAAGTCTGGCCGCTCTGGCAGACACCTAGGAACGTCTGCGAGGAGCTGCACCAGATCCGCGGCGGGGCCAGACTGGGGCCAGCAGAATTGCCAGAACCCCCTCTACCTTGATTTTTCTGATGACCCTCGGAAGCAGTGGCAGCGGGGGAAACAGGTATGGGAGCAGAAACTGGCTCCACGGTAGGACCAACGCATCCACTGCGATTGCTCGCGGGTCCTGAGACCGAGCGACAAATGGCTACTTTGGCGTTCTCCCTGGAGGCCATCAGATCCACGTCCGGAGTCCCCCAGTGTTGGCAAATCTGCTGGAAGACCTCGGGGTGCAGGGACCATTCCCCGGCCGCAACACCCTGCCGGCTTAGGAAATCTGCTGCCCAATTTTCCACGCCTGGTATGTGGACCGCTGAGATTACCGAGTGGTTCCCCTCGGCCCAGCGTAGTACATGCTCTATCTCGCACATGGATGCCCTGCTGCGCGTGCCTCCCTGATGATTCACGTACGCCACCGCCGTGGCGTTGTCCGATTGAATCCGGACCGGACGCCCTGCTAGAAAGTGCTGGAAATGCTGAAGCTCAAATATCCAACAAGTTGATCGGGAGGCGCCTCTCCTGATGCAACCATTGCCCCTGAGCCGTGTGATGGCGGAAAACCGCTCCCCAACCGAGAAGACTCGCATCGGTTGTGATCACCAACCACTGATCTGGGGGAAAGGGTTTCCCCTGAAGAGAGGAGTCGCGTGTCCACCACTGAAGTGACCGTCTGACTCAAGAGGACAACCTGCACTGATGATCGAGCGTGAATGGACTGTCAAGAGAGCGTGCTGCAGGGGACGAAGATGAAATTGGGCAAATGGAATTGCTTCCATTGTCGCCACCATCCTCCCTAGAACCCTCATCCCGAATCGAATGGTGTGAGGGCCTGGTCGTTGAAGATTCCGAACTCCCTGATGGAGCGCTCAAGCCTTGTCCCGAGGGAGAATTACCAACCCTCGAGAGGTGTCGAAAATCATCCCTAGGAATGAGATCCTCTGAGCTGGGACAAGGGATTACTTTTTCCCATTGACCAGCCATCCTAGGCGAGACAGGGTATCCAGCGTGATGCTGACGTTTTCCTTGCATGCCTGAAAGGATGGACCCTTCACTAAGAGGTCGTCTAAGTACGGTAAAACCACTATGCCACGAGAATGTAGAATGGCCATGACGACCGCCATTACCTTCGTGAACACTCTGGGAGAGGTGGCCAATCCGAACGGCAGAGCCACAAATTGGAAATGCCGACCATTGATTGCAAAACGTAGGAATCTTTGATGCGGGGGAAAAATAGGGACGTGCAGGTAAGCATCCTGGACATCGATCGAGGCCAAGCATTCTCCCTGCTCGATGGACGATACGACTGAACGGAGAGATTCCATTCGAAAGTGCCTGATTCTGATGAACCTGTTCAGAAGCTTTAAGTCCAGAACCGGCCTTACTGTCCCGTCCTTCTTGGGCACCGCGAACAGGCTGGAATAAAAACCTTGCGTCTTTTCGCACTCTAGTACAGGAACATCGACCCCGTTGCGCTGCAGCACCCTGATGGCCCCTAGCAACGCCACTGCCCGGGATTCTGCTTTGGGCAGCCGGGAAAGAAAAAATCATCTTGGAGGATCTCTGACAAATTCTATTTTGTACCCTGACGACA
The DNA here is from genome assembly GCF_039654945.1 of Dendrobates tinctorius. Taxonomy (NCBI): domain Eukaryota; kingdom Metazoa; phylum Chordata; class Amphibia; order Anura; family Dendrobatidae; genus Dendrobates; species Dendrobates tinctorius. The sequence continues at coordinate 6,919,988 of NW_027361838.1, read as the reverse complement.
CCAGTTCCGCCACCCATGCGTCACGTGCCACCGTGACCCAGACGTGGCAGAACCTGAGTAGGCGTCCGCCCACTCTGCCGTCTTCGGGTACCGGATGCCCCAAGTCATTTCGCTGAGGGCCTCTGGGATCTGGCTCCCCTTCACCTGGGCGGGCGGGCGGCCTCGCATCCTGCCCAGCGGGTTGGCTCTATACGTGACCTGACGCTCCTTGTCCTGGTAGTAGCGAGCTGGGGCAGAAGAACTGGCCGCTGCCATCCACCCGGGGCTGCGAAATGCCCAAAAGCGCGCCTGAGGCTGAAGAAATGGCAGCTTAATCTTCTGTTGTGGGAGAAAGCTGCTCTTTCCCCCCGTTGCATCTGAGAAGCGCTTGTCTAATTTTCCCCAAATAGGTGGCTACCCTGATAAGGTAGGGAAGTCAAGGATTTCTTGGAGATCGAATCAGCCCGCCATAGCCTTAACAACAAGGCTCTCCTAATGGCGATTGCATTGGCCACTGCGAATGCTGCGCAATTCGCCACATCCAAGGACGCATTGATTAAATAGTCACCTGCCATCGCGATCTGACCTGCTATCTCAGACACTTCCGTCGGCAGGTCTCTATCCTGTAAGACCTTATTTGAAGAATCTGACCATGACATCATGGCCTTGGCTACCCATGTTGCTGCAAATGAAGGAGAGAGTGCTGATCCTGATGCCTCATACACTGAGCGGGCTAAACTTTCTATGAGCCGATCCGTGGGGTCTTTAATAGAAGAACCACTAGGCACCGACAACAAAGATCTCGAGGCCAGGCGTGACACTGGGGGATTCACAACTGGAGATTCCTCCCATCCCTTACAGAGCTCTGGTGAAAACGGATCTCGTTTCCAGCGTTTTCTGGCCCGAAAAACGCTTATCTGGATGTTCCCTGTGTCGCTGGACTATGTCCTCAAACTCAGGATGAGTGCTAAATACTCTATGCGGTCTCCTGGCCTTCTTAAAGGATACTTTATGACCTGCTGTTAGAGACGTCCTCCTCAATACCCAAAGTTTGATTGACCGCTTCAATGAGACTGTCTACCATCTCCCGACACCTCGGGGTATCCAGGTCCAAGGATTCCTCCAAGTCATCACCTGAACTCTGCTCGCTCCCGGAAAATGGTGATGGTGAGCGAGACGCCGCACTCACGGATGCTGAAGCACCGGAGGGGCCTGGAGACGGTGTGGGTTCTCTTCCTATGCGTCTGCCTAGAGAGTGCAGCCCCTGCAGGCCGGAGGCTCTTGTGAAGTGGATGAACCCTCCCCAACAGGCGAGCAGTCGTCTCTACCCCTATCCGGGGCCTGAAGGGTCTCAATCGCCTTCGTAAGCGAAACCATGGAACGCGAAAGTGATAACGCCCATTCCGGGGGATCCAGACCCCTGGGCTCCATCGCAGGGGAGGGCTCCTGGGCGCGTTCGGAGTCACAGGCTTCACATAATTTAATAGTCTGCGCTCGTGGGAACCTAACCCCACAGGAAACGCATGCAGCATAAAGGAACGTGTGCGTTTTTCCTTTCCCAGACATAATGCTGCTTAGGCCCACTCTTATAACAGTTCGAGGGGAAGGTAACCCTTAAATGCACGTAGCGTAGCTCCGGGACGGGGTCGCACTTACCCTGCTCCTGTGTGCCCCCGCGCTCCCGGGGCTGCCTCCGATGCGCTCCTTCACCTCTGGGTAGGCTGCGAGTGTCTCTTCTGATCGTGGCCTACCCTGCTCTGAAGCCGGGGCCTCAATTTTATCCAGCGCCCGCCCTAGTCATGGGGGGCGGCGCCGGATATGACGTCGCGCTGGGGGGGCGGGACCCTCCACCCACGGCCTAGGCCGAAGCCGCAGGCTAAATTAGACCGTCCGCCCACCCGAGCGCAGGCACCCCCACTAGCCCGGCGATCCGGGTCCCCCACGCTGCTCTCCTCCATCCGCTGGCAGCGCAGTACCCGGAGGGGGGTGGGGAGACGAGGAAGAGAGGACGGAGAGAGGGGAGGGAGACGGGGGGAGGGTGGGGAATGGTGCTGCAGATCGTAGCCTGGCCCACTATGCCCGAGGAGCTGCATGGCCGCTGCAATCGCAGCTGCCCTGATCATTATTGGACTCTACAGGGGGGTCCATCCTATAAAAACGCTGCCCAGAGCCCTCCCCAGCTCCATACCTGCATCATGGCCTACTGCCGTCTGGCTGCTTGTCTACCCATCACTCGGTAGCGGCACCTGGGGTTTTTGATTTTAGGACGGTGCAGGCACCCTAGCTCCGTCTGCCCTGCAGGGGCGAGGAGAGGGACCGTCCGCCGCCATGCAGCACTGCCGTCTTGCGTTGGTGGAGCAGTGGGGGCCGCACAGACTAGTCTTGTGCCTCTGTGCAAGCCCATGGTTTCAATACCTAGGGGTGGGACAGGGCTAAGTCTGGCATAATGTCCCACATCGCTGGAAAGGATACGTGGAGGGATACTCGCACGTGCTTGCCCGTTGATGGTTTGGGGAAATCGGATCTTTCAATAGGAATGCGTTGCCCCTGTCTCATTTCCATAAAATAAAAAATAAAAATAGAGGTCTGGGGAAAAGTCCCAGATATGTCCCTCGGTGCGGGAAAGGATACGCGGAGGCGATACTCAACGCGTGCTCACCCGTTGATGGTTTGGGGAGATCTGACCCTTTCAATAGGATCCGTCGCCCCTGTCTCCTCTTCATAGCAAGAAAACCAAAAAAAAAAAAATAGTCTGGAGAGATCCAGACTGCGTGTGCCTCCATAGGACACCAAGCAAAAAACTGGTTTCCGCCCGCAATCGGGGCGAGGGTGTATGCGGCGGCGGAGGAGCTAACTTTTTTTTGTATACTTAGTGTCAGCCTCCAGACGGCAGTAGCATACACCCACAGTACCTGTGTCCCCCAATGAGACGAAGGAGAAATCAGGTGATTGGCTTGGCCATTGCAACAGGCAAACATTTTTCTTTGATAACCAATTTTTGACTAAATTGGATGTGTGCTTACAATCATTGTCTTGGTGGAATTTCCAGCCCCTGCCTACTTTGGTTTTACCATATAGCAGCATTACATTATCTGGTATAGCCTTGCACATGGTAGCATTCATATTTCCATTAATTCTTTGCAGAGCCAATGGCAGATGCAGAAAATAAACCCCAAACCATGATATTGCCACCACCAGGTTTCACTGTAGGGTTTGGTGCCTTACATCATTTTCCAGTTAGGCAGTAGATATAGTGATTGCCATCACTACTAGATTGAACTAGAATTCATCTGACACCACCACCTTAGACCAACTTCTTTCCATTGCCTGTGTTCTTTGGCAAACTCAAGTCACAGCTTCTGGTTCTTTGCATGAAAGTCTTCTTGACTGGAACCCGTGATTTCAACCCTTCTACTCTTGGCCGTTGCGCCACCATTTGGCAACTCACTTTGACCCCATATTCTTCATTCATTTTGTGCCAAATCTGTACAGAACTTTTATGGATATGAGATACTGACTTTCTTACTGTGATCAACTTTGGAGAATGTTTTCCATGGTCATACACTTCTAGGTTTGTAAGCTGTTCTATAACCTTTTTCTTTACTATAAGTGACACTTGACTCAGCAGTTGAACTCCATAGCTACCTCTTTTTGGCTTATAAGCTTTCTGACATATGGTGATAAATGTGGCTGTATCTTTGCATTTTTTTAACTGGAAAAACTCACAAAACAAAAATTTTTTAGACAAAATGCATGACAAAATATGCAAAACATTCGGGCTAGCAAATGTTGATAAAACAATGTCAAACACATTTTTCATCCCTGTAGCTGACAAACATTTGCTTCCTGTTTACTAAAATTACCAGGAAAATGGCATCACAACGACCAGACAGAAGTAATCACACTTTAAAATAAAAAAAAAAAGCCAAACTTTTGGTCGCCGCTATATGCTACATCAACTATACAGAACATCTCAATTCCAATTTCACATAGGACTCCGGTCAAATCCTATTTGTACTAGATGTAAAATAAAATCAGCAAATTTACTGCACATGATGTGGTCTTTCCTAATCTAGAACCTTTCTGGAAAGGGGTGTTATGAATTGGATAAACCCTTTTTATAAATTTACATCATCCCTACTCCATTTGTGAGTATTCTGGGGTATCATGATGACTTGACTACTGATGAATACAGTAAGACAGTTGTGTCTCCTATGTTATTCATGGCTAGGAAATTAATAGCTCAATATTGGATAATGGATCAGGTCCCTACAATGCCGGAGGTTATAGATTAACAAATTGATTTTCTGAATTTGAAATGGGGCATTTATTTAAAAAGGAATGTTATTACAAAATTTGGAAAGCTTTGGACCCCATGGATTGATGGATCGGGGTTGGCATCAAGACAGTTACACAGATAGCAGCTAGGTCTTAGGTCTTTTTTGAAAGCTAGGCCTTTGTTGTACACCAATTCCAGATGCATTATATTTCTTGACTGCACTTTTCCAGCATACAAGTACTCATCTGTATTTAATCTTTGTCCTAACAAGTTAACGGTAACCAACCAAGTATGGTATGCTCTCTTTTATTGAACTTTGGCTCATCTTTTGCACTTTGATATGACCACTAATTGTTTTGGGATCAGTTTTTTTTTTGTCTGTAAACATCCATAAATTTTAAAATTTTCAATAAAAAAAAATATTTGATTGAATTGAAATAAAAGTAATGGCATATAATAAAAAAGATAAAAGTTATACTACCCTGGCAGAAACTGTGCCAAAACTTTAACTCTGTGCAATTCACTATTCAAGTTGCACACTTAATTCTGCCTCCTCAGGGCTGGCATATGTCACATCAAGAGGTTTCTTTTCATAAACTCTTTAAAGCCCATACTAAATTGGCACATGCCATTTGAGAGGCTTTCTTAGCACAAGTTGTGCCAGAATTGACTTACTGTATTTCTCATGCCCCTTTATGTCTGATTCGTAATTAATTTTGAGAAGGAGAAATAACCTAGAGACAGAAATTGATCACAATTTTATTCTGAAGTCACCAAGATGCCAACATTGGTCTGGACCAGATAGTCAGATGAAGCTGGAGACATGATTGTGGCCAGGTCTTAAGGTATGGGAAGCAGCACTGTTACAATGAGGAAACACATATCCTCCCTCCTTCCTGGCAGAACTGTCAGATAAGGCGACGGCAAGTACTGTGGTATAAACCATGCAATAGTAATGATGAATGATGTAGGTGTGTAATAAATATTGTCTGTTCATTAATGCGTACAAATATTGTTTTAGCACCACCAGGCAGTGGCTGGACATTTAGTCATTTTAGAATTCCAATTTTAAAATTACGTTAAGACAATAGGAAAAAGGTAGCTTGAGGTTTTTACAGCTTTCCGATGAGGATCATCACAGTTTGTGCACCAAAGTGAATTGAACTATACAATTCACATCTTCCGCTAAGATTATTTAAAAAAAAAAAAAAAAATCTGGGTCATGTGATTCTAAGTCGAAGAACATTTATTTCACACCTAAAGAAAAAAAAAAAAATGACTAAAATGACAAATGCCATTATTGTTCGGCCTCTTCTTCAGTAGCTTCGATTCTCCTGGGTCCATATAGAAGAACGTATGCTATATGCCAGTCTCCTCCTCCTGACAACCTTAGTATGTCTTCTGGAGATACAATGCTCACTTTATCGTCATCAAACTTTATCCATTCATCTAAAAAGGGGGAAGAAAAGCATGAGAGAGCATGGCTGGGACAGCTCTGGCAACATACAATGGCATTACAGATGGCATCTACCACGTCTTGACTTACATTAGTAGATCATATAAGGAAAAATCCTTAGGTGAGAAAATCATGCATCAAATGTGACCTAACTCTTGTACAATATTTCCTATCATAGGGCAGAGACCATAGGGTTAGATGACAACTTAAATCCATAGGTCAGCAATGAAGGACACATTTTAAGGCGTTTTCCCACAAACAAAGTATATTTTACTCACTACATATTATAAAAATAAAGTTCCACAACTGGATGTGTTAAAATAAATGTTCCTGTGCGGAGATAATCTTATAAATGTGCCTTTGATGTGTACTGTGTCCCCCAAATTGCCCTGTAACTTAGGATAAAATACTACCTCCAGTTACAGGGGAAACGAGCTATAAAAATATAATGTTAAAATAACCCTTAAAAGACTTAAGACCTTATTGGGGGCACAGAGTGCAAAATAAATGAAAAAAAAATAAAAAATAAATAACAGATTAAATAAATGACACCAAATAAAAAAGGAGACATTGCCAGATTGAATCGCTGTTTGTAGATCCAGTCCCTTGGAAAGAAAATGTCCGATACATAAAAAATTATTTCTAAGACAAAACAAAAGGTGCACAATTTAAAATGTTTTTAGCCGACCTTTGTAGCTGTAGGAAAAAAAAAAAAGTGAAAAATACACATCTATATTTTCTATACATTTTGTCCCAATGAGAGAAAAAAAGACCAGCAACAAAAAAAAAAAAAATATGGCCCATGTATTGCTAAAAAAAAAATATATATTTGAATGAGAATATTTTCTTTAAAAAGGGCTATTAGAAGCTCAGGTACAATAAAACTCAAAAATGTGACTGGTCAAAAAGGGGGCAAAAAAATGGCCTGATCATAAACTGGTTAAACAACTAGCTGTGTAAAGAGGAAACACAGCAGGGAAACTCAGCTTGAATCCTTATGAAAAAAATCAGCAATTAAATATATAAAAAAAAAAAAAGTGTCTGTCAAAACTGAAATGTATTTACCGTGTTTCCTCCTGACCCACGAGACGTAGTGTCCTGAAGAACTTGATCTTCCCTGATGAGTAAGAACTGCCTGCAGCTCATAATAACCACAATTGTTGGAACCAGTATCTGGAAAATAGACCGTCACAAATGGACTGAGTGTAAAGAGGAAAAAATGAAACTTTTTGTTCGATAAAAATGTCACTTTCCCTATTTAGTAGACTTCTCCGTGAATTCACTGCTCAAATCTGTTTGGATGAAAACCACTCTTTCAGGATCAGGTTACAACAAATGGAACAGATAAATGGAGTTCGCGTTTCTGTTTCTAATATATGCAGAAGAGTCCCACTGATGTATACGGGATCCATCAGCTTTAGAATGGAAGAAAAAGATCTACATCCACAAACAGAAAAATAATACACCCCAATTATATGTATATGTACAGATTTAATGTATCTGGGCTTATTAGCACTGCAGGCGTGTATTTTATCTGGTTGGGTGCTTGTTGGAGAAATAGGGCTATATAAAGAACAATAAGGGGGCGACAACCTCCACTGACGGTAGGGGTTAAGAATAGGGGCATATGTTAGGGTTTTTAGACGATTTCCTACTTCCCCTTTCTTTACCCCTTCCACTTGAAATGGTAATTGCATTTGAATGGAGTATACCTGTAGGACCGTTCTACTCTGAGTTACCTGAAGGTGTTGATCTTCCAAATTGCATATACATATAAAGATGTGATATAGTGGAAAGATTTGGGTTTGCACTATAGTGATTTAAAACTTTTTTTGGTGGGTGTAATGTGGCAAATAGGGCTATATAGGACCAATAGGGTCAGTCTACACGGAGTCGGGGCGCCATGTCGACTATTAGGGAGCCAACCTCCACTGACAGGTAAGAGAATAGGGCTCCATACAGCAGGGGTAGGGAATCTTTTTTCTGCCAAGGGCCATTTGGATATTTATACCATCCTTCGGGGGCCGTACAAACTCCGCCCACAAAGTAACTACTGACTCAGGCACTGGTGTCAGGACGTAATCTTTCATTGTATGATCTTCAGTGTTCAGTAGTGAACACTGTGTGTGTGTGCTAACAGAGCAAGAAGAAAGTAATGAGCTGGTTGCAATCAAAATACAACTTCCTGCCCAAGAATGCGGTCCCTGAGAATCTGCTCAGGGGCCTAATAAAAGGTCATCGAGGGCTGTAAATGGCCCTGGGGCCGGAGGTTTCCCACCCCTGCCATACAGGGTCATTAGAATACATTATTGCGGATTTTAATAAGTATTGAAAGAATATATATATATATATATATATATATATATATATATATATATATATATATATATCTTGAGAAAGGATATTACATCCGAAACGTTGCCATGCCATTGGGCAATAGAGTCAATTTTTTTGTGCCATTTTTATTTTATTAATCTTATGATAAGAAGCCTTTGGACTGTTGGCTGGAGAAGCGTGCACATTATTGAGGTTATTTGATGGTGCTGTTCCAATTTTTTCTATATATACACTATCACAATGTCTGGTTGGTTAGCCAACACCTGCTTATCTGTCTGGATCTTGAAGTCCCAACAGGATTTACCACACAAGACAAGACATTATATTATACATGAGAACTGGAGAAGATGTGGAAGGTGAAGGCAACAGTGATTCCAGTGGTGATAGAAGCACTTGGAGCAGTGACCCCTAAGTTGGAAGAATGGCTACAACAGATTCCAGGAGCAACAGCTGAGCTCTCGGTCCAGAAAAGCGCAATACTGGGAACAACCAAGATCCTGCGCAGAACCCTCAAACTTCCAGGCCTCTGGTAGAGGACCCGAGAATGAGAAAGGACAACAAAGACCACCCCCATTGAGGGATGAGAAGGAAGATCTAATATATAAATAAATATATGGTTAACTTATTAAGGGCCACAATCTATTTTGGTTTACTTATTTTACTCTAATGAAACAAGTCAGGTTTATTTTGACCACAGATAGTATACAGTTTCAGATCTATAGTGCGCTTAGCATAGGCTGATTGTATCATTGTACAGCCGAAACATCAGATGCTATGGACTCGATTAATTCAGATTAGCATTTTATATACTAGTCTTAAAAGGGAGCGCTGCCATAAGATGTGTCAAATACATTATGAGGCATGACAGTCTTTAAAGTATTTGGCACATGCTTCAGCTACCATGTGCCATGAACAAATATAAACCAGAACAGTGACAAACAAGTTACACAGAAAACAAAAAAAAAAAAAAAAAAATCTATAAATACTATGGACTTACCATCTGGAAAGGAAAATGGTTCATACTTAACTTCTTTTTGATTAACCTGGCTTACCTAATATTAAATCAAAGAGAAAAAAGAAACAGCATTAGTGCTACATACTAACGTGTACTCACATAATTGTCACAATACTGTATGCCTGAAGGCAGGGGTCCCCAACCTGCGGGGTCGTGATGTGTGGATGCCAGCTGTCTACCCGTTTATAACATTAGCACCAGGTCTAACAAACCGCTATGAGGAGCAGATGGTGACTTGTGAGCGACCCCGCACAGAAGAGCAGATCTGGATGGGCATATGCTCATGGGGAAGAGGATGGGGGAAAATATGGTAAGCTGCCAGGTAGAGAAGTGCTTCTAGCTGGATGCTGTAGTGTAGTGGGAGTGCTTGATGCGAGGATATCGAATGAGGATAAGGTGGGAAATCTTGGATGTACATATACTGCCTCTGTATAGGAAGCTTTGGCTTTCATTTTACTGGTAATGGGGGGAGCTTAGTTTTACTACTGTGAGGGGGGTGAATGGGTCTCTCAAGGTAAGAAAGGTTGGTGACCGCTTCCCTAAGGTGTAGCCAGACTAGTCTAGGAGGCACAAGTGTAACAATATCAACAGAAAATTAGCCAATAATTTAAAAGGTGTAATCTGGCTCAGTTCACTTCTTCATCAGTAGTGGAGACATCTACAGGTATCTGCTGGCTCTCGAGCAGGATCTGGAAGGTATCTGCTGGCTCTCGAGCAGGATCTGGAAGGTATCTGCTGGCTCTCGAGCAGGATCTGGAAGGTATCTGCTGGCTCTCGAGCAGGATCTGGAAGGTATCTGCTGGCTCTCGAGCAGGATCTGGAAGGTATCTGCTGGCTCTCGAGCAGGATCTGGAAGGTATCTGCTGGCTCTCGAGCAGGATCTGGAAGGTATCTGCTGGCTCTCGAGCAGGATCTGGAAGGTATCTGCTGGCTCTCGAGCAGGATCTGGAAGGTATCTGCTGGCTCTCGAGCAGGATCTGGAAGGTATCTGCTGGCTCTCGAGCAGGATCTGGAAGGTATCTGCTGGCTCTCGAGCAGGATCTGGAAGGTATCTGCTGGCTCTCGAGCAGGATCTGGAAGGTATCTGCTGGCTCTCGAGCAGGATCTGCAGGTATTATGCTTCTGTCCTATTAATCATAATAGGCTAATGGTGCAATACATGCCCAGTTTCTCAGGAAACCACAGGAAGCCAAGTAGTCATTTTTGTCTACTAGTTTTTATGGGGTATTCTGTGAAGACAATTTCTTGTGACCCTTGAATAGACTTCAATAGATAGATCTAGTTAGGTCTGTAAGGATCTAAGAAACTAATATAATATATAAACTTGTAGCATTTAGTCCATGCAGCTGTCTTCATCCATTGCAAAATCAGTGTACTTTACCGTGATGGTATAATCCACCAACATAGTAACATAGTTTTGAAGGCTGAAGGAAGACCTTATGTCCATCTAGTTCAGCCTATTTTTAGTGCAGCTGTTCTGCATTGTTGATCCTGGGGAAGGCAAAAAACCCACAGAGTAGAAGCCAATTTTCTCCATAGGGAAAAAAATTCCTTCCCCTAAGCTGGGTCAACCGTCTACCTATAATATTATGTTATTCGTAACCTTCTATACTGTTACTCACAAGAAAAGCATCCATTCCTTTCTTAAATTCATTCAGTGAGTTGGCCATCACCACTTCCTCAGGAAGAGAATTCCAGAGCCTCACGTTCTTACCGTGAAGAACCCTCTTCTATGCTGGTGCAGAAATTGTCTTTCCTCCAAACGAAGAGAATGCCCCCTTGTTCTTGTCACAGTCCTTGGTACAAACAGTTCATTGGAGAGATCTCTGTATTGCCCTCTGATATACTTGTACATATATATTAGGTCTCCCCTAAGTCTTCTCTTTTCTAGAGTAAATAGACCTAATTTTGATAACCTTTCTGGGTATTGTAGTGAATCAACTCCATTTATCATTTTAGTAGCCAGCCTTTGAACACTTTCAAGTTCAGTAATGTCTTTCTTGAGCACCGGCGTCCAAAATTGCACACAATACTCCCAAGTGTGGTCTGACGAGTGATTTGTACAGAGGGAGAATTATGTCCCCATTTCATGTCCCCAGACCTCTTCTAATGCATCCCATGACCCCATTTGCTTTGGTGGCAGCTGCCTGATTCTGACACAACGTTCACTAGAATTTAGTTGTGAATTTTTGGACAACATTGTGCACTGGAAATCTACAACTAACCTGCTGGTCTGCCAGCCCAAGTCCACTGAAAAGTGTACAATACAAGTCAAAATTATTTACTTCCAGGTGCTGCAACATGAGTTTGTCAGTCTCATCTAAACATCTGCCCATTCATTTGTGTAAATCTCCTGCACTCATTGGAATTATTGGATTATCTACTTACTTTAGATGTCTGTCCTGAAACTTTCTTATCCTCCATATCCTTGAACTTAGATCGATAAGGGACCATCTTTTCCTGTAGATCTGGTGTGCATAACTCAAATACATCCAACATGAGAGGAAATTTGACATCCTATGTAGAATTAAAAAAAAAAAAAAAGGCGATTGCCAGGTAGGTTGTGAAAAGTTTAGCGACAACGTGGTGATTTGTATGCAGGTCCCAATTAAATGAGCCTCAATTGGAAGGCATAGCTTTTCAATCAAGTGCTATGAAAAAGTGTTTGCCCCCTTCCTGGTTTCCTATTCTTTTGCATGCTTGCCTCCCTAAACCTACCGTAATAACTGGTTGGGCTACCCTTAGCAGCGACAACTGTAATCAAGCGTTTGTGATAACTGGCAATGAGTCTTTTACTATCCCTCTTATCTTTGAAAATTGTTGTAATTCAGCCACATTGCAAAAGAATAAGAAATCGGGAAGGAGTCAAACACTTTCACACATCTGTAGACACTAAGTGATCATTACAGCCTTTGTGACACATTATTAAACGTCACAAATCACAGAAATACAAACGTACCTTAAGAATTTTGGCATTTACAGACTCTTTTCCTTTATAAAAGAACCGCATCATCTGGATTGTCAGGTAAGCAGGTAAACGGCTTATTCTTGTCTGTGAAAAGACCACAAAAAGTGAAAATTAAAGGGGTTTTCCCATGAGGATGATTAAAAAAAAAAAAAAAAAGCCTACGCTTTAGCCATATGCACTTCAAAGCATTCTATGTGTTTTCCTAGCACATATCTGAGCTTTTACAGGATGTCAGTCAGACTTCCAGTCAGCTTCAGTGAATGTATTTGCCTGTGGGCGTGTCAGCAGCCAAGCATCACATGACTTGCTCCAGGCTATTCCAACTTAATTTCCCAGAGTTCCCTGCTTCTGTGCGCGCTCCCGAGTGCAATAACGATGTCAGAGACCCTCTGGTTACAGACTGGCTGCATAGAAGCGGAGTACGGCAACTAGCTGGAGCTTCTGTTGTCATGTGATTGCTGTATGGGTGCTGCCGATTAGCTGGGAAGCACGAGACTAATGGAGAGACTGACAGGCAGTGTGTCTGAAGACCTCTTCATTCAGGGAGGCAAGTGTTCTCTGGGCTGATGCTCACAGATGAAAAATGTCAGCGTGCATAAGCCAACCCTGCTCGTTCATGTGAAAAGCCGGCGGCCATGACTGTATGCTGTAGTCAGGAGGATTCCATGTGCGATTGTTACTGGGAGGCCCAGTTATGGTTGGACCGACTTGACAGACTGCATAGATAAAGGCCTGTAGCACTATACACATCTGAAGACTGCTAACAAACATAAAATAAATTATATCACACACACATCTATATATACACACATATATATATATATATATCTCTATCTATCTATTATATATCTATCTATCTATCTATCTATATATATATATATATATATATATATACACACACACACACGTTCGTATATGAAAGGGCACTGTATTCCTGGGAAAAAACCCTTTAACTTACACAATAGAATCTAAAATATAACAGATTCTTAGAAAATGTACCAAAATAATCAAGGCTGTCAAAGAGGGGTCTCAGATGTTAAAATGCAGCTCTACTGTGCTTGTTGAAAACCAATTAAGTGAATTTCTTAAAAATAACCTGTAGCGTTCTGGATTCAGTCACGGGGATGGCGTCGGCATGGGTTCAGTCACCGCTCTGTGTATAGAGAGCAGCAGCTGTAACTGTGCGCCCGGCACTGACAGCTGATCGATCCCATTGCCGAGCTGCTGTCAGTCAGTCAGTGTCGGGGGTATAGTTACAGCTGCTGGTCTCTACACAGAGCAGTGACTGGACGCAGAGCAGTGACTGGACGCCGAACACTGCCGGGGGAAATAAAGTACATTTCCTTACAGCTGTGGGGGTCCAAGTGCCAGCACAGGTTCAGAATGATATTAACCTGTAGATTAACCCAATATCTATAGGTTAATAGCTTTTTTTATGTGACAGGCTTCCTTTAAGCCTCCTCAGTTTAAGAAAATTAAAGTGGATATGTCACCGGGATTCTCAATATAAAATATTATTATTAATAATAATCTTTATTTCTATAGCGCCAACATATTCCGCAGCGCTTTACAGTTTAACAGTTTCAAAACACAAGTCACAAGTAACAACGTTAACAATACAATAAAGCAAAATAAGACGACCCTGCTCGTGAGAGCTTACAATGTACAATGAGGTGGGGGAGATCCAAAATACAGGTGTGTATTTACAATGGTGTATTTACAGTGATGGTCCAGCCATCTTGAGGGAGTGAGGGATGGATGGATGGAGATAGTGAATGGGCTACACATGCACACTTACACATAGAATGACTTTGATTAGTGAACGAGATAGGCCGCTCTGAACAAATGTGTTTTGAGGGAGCGCCTGAAACTATGCAAATTGTGGATAGTCCTGATTTCTTGGGGTAGAGCATTCCAGAGGATAGGAGCAGCATGGGAGAAGTCTTGGAGTCGGAGGTACAGATTAGTGCAGAGGTTAGTCGAAAGTTGTTTGCACAGCGCAGCGGTCAGTTAGGCCGATGGACAGAAATGAGGGAGGAGATGTAGGGGGGTGCTGAACTGTGGAGAGCTTTGTGGGTGAGAACAAGTACTTTGAATTGGATCCTATAATGAATGGGCAGCCAATGTAAGGACTGGCGAAGAGCGAACGTGTCCGAGTACCGATTTGTCAGATAGATGACCCTGGCTGCTGCATTAAGTATGGACTGGAGAGGGGATAGTCGAGTGACGGGGAGGCCAATTAATAGAGCACTGCAGTAATCCAGGCGGGAGTGGATCAATGCTATAGTGAGGGTTTTTGTTGTTTCCATGGTGAGAAAAGGACAGATTCTAGAGATGTTCTTTAGGTGTAAGCGGCAAGAGCGGGCAAGAGATTGTATATGGAATGTGAAGGAGAGATTGGTGTCAAACATAACACCCAGACAGCGCGTCTGCTGCCGGGGTGTTATTATGGTGCCACCCACGGAGAGGGAAATGTCAGATTTAGGGAGATTAGTAGACGGCGGGAGCAGAAGTAGTTCAGTTTTGGAGAGGTTGAATTTCAGATAGAGAGTGGACATGATGTTGGAGACTGCGGACAGACAGTCACTGGCGTTCTGTAGTACAGCGGGGGTAAGGTCGGGGGAAGACGTATATAGTTGTGGGTCATCAGCATAAAGATGGTACTGAAAGCCAAATCTGCTGATTGGGGCCGTGTAGAGAGAAAAGAAGGGGCCAAGGGCTGAGCCCTGAGGTAATCCGACAGCAAGAGGAAGAGGAGACGACGTGGAGCCAGAGAACAAAGCACTGAAGGAGCGGTCAGAGAGACAGGAAGAGAACCAGGAGAGAGCAGTGTCCTTAATGCCTAGTGACTGGAGCCTAGAGAGTGGGAGATGGTCGTCAACAGTATCGAAAGCTGCAGATAGGTCAAGAAGAATGAGCAGCAAGTGGCCACCGTTACGTTTTGCTGTCGGAAGATCACTGGTCACTTTGATGACCGCAGTTTCAGTTGAATGTAGGGGGCGGAAGCCGGACTGTGAAGGGTCTAGAAGGGAGTGAGTGGAGAGGTAACGGATAAGGCGGGAGTAAACTAGGCGCTCCAAAAGTTTAGAGATGAAGGGGAGATTAGAGAATGGTCTGTAGTTGTTTGTGCAGGATGGGTCGAGAGCAGGCTTCTTTAGTAATGGAGTAACAATGGCGTGTTTGAAGGAGGATGGGAAAATGCCCGAGGAGAGGGAGAGATTAAAGATTGTAGTTAGGTGGGTTGTGATGACTGGAGAGAGAGACTGGAGGAGATGTGAGGGAATGGGGTCGGTAGTGCATGTAGTCGGACGAGAAGAGAGGAGTCTGGAGACTTCTTCTGTGAGGGGATTAAATGTGGAAAGTGAGCCAGGGGAGATGCAGGAAGGAATGGGAGTCACAGCACTTGGTGGTTGGGAGCAGATGTCCTGACGGATATTATCTATTTTTTCTGTAAAATGGGAGGCCAGGTCATTAGCACAAATGTCTGTGATAGGGGCTTGTGCTTTTGGCCTGAGGAGGGAGTGAAAAGTGTCAAAAAGTTTCTTGGGGTTGTTGGCTAGTGAGAAGATCAGGGTGGTGAAGTAGGTCTGTTTGGCGAGGTGAAGGGCAGCGTTCTAGGTTCTTAACATAAATTTGAAGTGGATAAAGTCTTCTGGTGTGCGGGTTTTTCTCCCTAGGCGTTCAGCACTCCTAGAGAAGTTGAATTTGTGATGTGAGCCAGGGCTATTTTACTCTGTGCTTGGAGGTTCTGAGGGTGAGGGGAGCTACTTGGTCAAGGGTGCCTCTAAGAGTGTCATTGTAGTGATGAACAGCCAGGTTAGGACAGGAAAAAGAGGAGATTGGGGACAGTGATGAGTGTAGGGAATCTGAAAGTGTCTGAGGGTTAATGGCTTGTAGATTTCTGAATGTGTAGTAGGTAGGAGTGAGCTGGGGTGGGCAAGGATTTGTGAGCGTGAAGGAGAGAATGTTGTGGTCAGAGAGTGGAAGCGGCGAGTTATTTAGGTGGGAGATTGAACAGAGCCGGACGAAGACCAGATCAAGGGTGTTACCGTCCCGGTGTGTATCAGAGCTTGAAAGCTGCGAGAGGCCGCGAGAGGCCTCGAGAGGTGGTTAGTGATAGAAGCTGGGATGCAGATGTGGAAGTAGGGCTGTTAAGGGGGATGTTGAAGTCTCCCAGGATAAGGGTTGGAATTTCTGAGGACATGAAGTGCAGCAGCCAGGCTGAAAAGTGGTCAAGGAAGTGGGTGGGTGAGCCTGGGGGCTGGTATATGACCGCTACTCTGAGGGAGAGGGGACGGAAGAGCCTGATGGTGTGGACCTCAAAAGAAGGGAATGAGAGTGATGGAACTGGGGGGGATGACCTGGAGAGTGCACTGTGGGGACAGGAGTATGCCGACTCCACCACCATGTCTGTTTGTGGGTCTCGGGGAATGAGAGAATTGTAAGCCACCATAGGAAATGGCAGCAGGAGAGACATTGTCAAAATCCTGAATCCAGGTTTCAGTGAGGGCCAACAGATTAAGAAAGTTGTTCAGAAAGTAGTTGTGTAGGAAAGGAAGCTTGTTACAAACAGACCGTGGATTCCAGAGGGCACTATTAAAAGATGTATTCTTTATTAAAGAGATCTCTGACCTGATGAGGCAGGGGTACTTTATTTCGAAAATGCACGTCGGATCGTTGGTTGGATCGCTGGGACATTGAAGCGTGTAACGGGACCCTTACACAAGTAAACCCATCCAGATCTATGGGGCTGCACACGTCAGTGTGTCCATGTGCAATACATGCAGACAAGTCAGTTTTATCCCGGCAGCAGGGTCCGCAATATGTCCCGCACACGTGCACACTGACGAAACCTGTGTGTATCATCCATGTGTCAAGTACTAGCAGCTGAGAAAAACTCAGCTAGCACTGTTCCAAGGAGCCGGATGCTGACTACAAATTGCATCAGCCTCACTTGGTCTCCCTGTGATCAGCGAGGCCAGGAAATGCTGATGACCGCTGTAATCAGAGCATTAAAAAAAAAAAAAAAATAATAAAAAAAAAAAAATGGTGTGGGATCCTCCATTTTTATTAACCAACTGAGAGAAAGCAGACAGCTGGGGAATGATGCAATTATTCTGGGAATATTCATAAAGGCTCCCAGCCTATTAGGCTGTGTGCACACGCAGCAGTTTTTGCTGCGGTGTACAGTACAATGATTCTCTATGGGAATCAAACACCGCAATGCAGACGGTGCGGAATTTTCCGCGCGGATTATCTGCGGTTTTCAATCCGCAGAAAGAATTGACATGTCAATTCTTTCTGCGGATTCCCCTGCGGTTTGCCATCTCCTCCATTGAGGAGATGAAAAACCGCAGGGCAAAACCGCAGAGCAATCCGCAGGTCTTTTAACCTGCGGTTTCACCTGCGGATTTTACAAAATCCGCACCTAATCCGCAGCGTGTGCACACAGCCTTAACATCAGCTCACAGCTGTCTGCGTAGCCTTTACTAGCTATTAAATAGGGGGACCAGAAAAAAAATTGACGTGGAATTCCCCTATTTTTAATAACCAGCAAAGGCTAAACAGATTGCCTTGGAAGAGGTCATGGATATTGGCCCCCTTGCAGACTAATAACCCCAGCTGCCCCATAAATGGGGCATCCATTAGATGACAGCCCGAAGCTGTCCAATTAGCCTGTTTACGCAGACAGCTATGAGCTGATATTAATAGGCTGGGAATCTTTATGGATAGTGACCTTTTCCCATAATAACACCATCCCTCAGCTGGTTAATAAAAATAAGGGGGACTCCGCGCCATTTATTTAATGGTTAGATATATTCATCTAGCTATATCTTTACACATCTAACAACTAAAAATCTGTCATTTGTATTATTCTATTCCATTATGTATAAAAACGATGGTGCACACAGACATACGTATGCCATACGGATGGCGTCATACTGTCACAAGGATGGCTCCAGTTCTGATTTTTCCACTACTGGAAATATTAGGACATGTGAAGGGGGTCCAAGTCCATCACAAAAATGTCATGTATATGCATGTGTTATTTGTACATGGGTATCTTATGCATCCTTGTGTGGATGTTTGTACCATGTATATGCGTGCATATTATGTAAATGTGTATATCATTTATTATCAAGTGCATATTACATTGTGTTTAAGGAGAACATGCATGGCAAAGTGTAGGCTTTAACACAGGCGAGTCCTGACAGATGGGAAAGTCCAAACACAAATTCTGCATAAGTACTAAATACTGTTCGCCCATGACGTAAATCACATGCTGCAAAAAATCATGATTCCTTTGTATCCTAAATGCAGAGTTATGCAGCTTTCAGAAAAAAAATAAATAAAAAAACCAACCTTGGGTTGGAAGTTGTGAACAGATTTGCAACGAAAAAAGGGGAATAATATACCGTAATAAAATATATTTAATATAACATATAAGTCATAGAGAGCAAATAAGACAGGCTATAGAAAAAGTAAAGTTCATGGAGAACAAATATGGTAATTGCTTTTCATGCAGATACAAGAAAGCAGGTGCAGACAGCAGCACCCAGGACATAGACCTCACATCCAGCATGTATTACAGAGAGGGACACTCCCACAAGAGAATAATCTAAAACCTGGATCAGTTTTTCTTATGAAAGGGGTCTATAGCCTTTTATTCGTTTCTGCAAGCTACTGCTTTTTTGGGACTTTCCTTCAATTTCATTTTTACAAAATGATTTATAATAAACAATTTCTATACTTACAGTTTTGTTATACGAAGCATCTCTTTGTAATGACGGTGACAGTTTGGTGATTACGTCTTGAAGGCGCTGAAAAGAATTAAAGAGACTGAAAAAAAATACTATTTACAGGGGTTGCCCCCTACCTTTCAATCATTTCAAACCTGGGCCAAATTGGTCTTCTAGGAGACCGTTTCTTACAACTCAGATAGAACGGGACCGTGAACGCTGTAATCAGTCTGGCCAGTGATTGGCTGCAGCACTCACCTGATGTCCACCCTCCTTCCCTCAATCTGGAAAGGAAGCCAGGAAATCAACAGTGTAGGTGCAGTAAGGGGTTTTTTTTTTTTGCAGACCACCATGTGTCCATTCTGAAACCAGAATGGTCCTAAAAATCATGCAGAGTTTAATAGAAATATTATATGGATCATCATAAAGCTTATTTTGCTGACCATATGCTCATTTGGTAAATTAAAAAAATAAATTTATAATGTGCAGATAGGCTATGAATATTAGCTTGTCCTAAGTAATTGCCTTTGTGCAATCACCGATATAGCGTAGAACACAAGGAGCTGCTCACCTGTTTGAGGCCTGTGATGAGATATTTCACTTCTTGGTTGATGTAGCAGTTGAGCTGGAGATGATTTTCATAGCTTTTGGTTACTTCTTCCTCCTCCGATTCAGTACATTTCATGCTTAGGGCATCATTAAGGAAACACAAGGCTGGCGAGAATCATGTCCACGACGACTCAGTAGTTCAAAACCCACATGTATGATATGGATAAAGAGCACTCGATATAACGGTCGGGTGTATAAGGCAACCTTCAATGATCTTCATATACAGACTACTCATATCGCAGTGTTCATTGGACAGGCCTGTGTCCTACTGGGAGAACATCTAATTTTCAAATGAATACAGCAGTCATCAGCGCAACTATTTGGATGTAGATTGTGAAATTTGATGAGAAAGTGGAATATTGGTCGTTTCCTAAACTGATGCTTAACAAGAACGCTTTACATTATAGCTGGTCTTAAAGGCCTGTCTCGTAGCCAGCTTATGAGAATTGGGAGAATTTCATCTAGTAAAGCGCAATAGGATAGTGAAATAGAGAAGATACAGAAAGGTTATGGTAGTGGGCCCTTCACCAGATCATAAAAAGTAGAAGAGACATTTTTTCTCCTTACCTTTCAATTGTTACCCAATGAAAAAAATGTATAAAATTGCAGCTTAAGATTTTTTATTTTTCACATGCGTTATGAAAAACAGGATTTTTTGGGTTGCTTACCGTAAAATCTGTTTCTCTGAGCCTTCATTGGGGGACACAGAGACCATGGGTGTATGCTGCTGCCACTAGGAGGCTGACACTATGCACAAAAAAAGGTTAGCTCCTCCTCCGCAGTGTACACCCCACCGACCGGCAGGAAGTTCCTCAGTTAGTGAGAAAGCAGTAGGAGAAGTAACAGAATAGATTGAAAGCAGAACAAACAACTCAACTGTAACAAACCGACAAACATAAGAACAGGAGTTGTAGAACATGGGAGGGTGCTGTGTCCCCCAATGAAGGCTCCGAGAAACAGATTTTACGGTAAGCAACCCAAAAAATCCTGTTTTCTCGTTCGCCTTATTGGGGGACACAGACCATGGGACGTCCCAAAGCAGTCCCTGGGGTGGGAAACAAACTTCCATCAGGCCAGTGGACTCGCCACCGCAGCCTGCAGAATCCTTCTACATAGGCTGGCGTCCGCCGAAGCGTAGGTGTGGACCCTGTAGAATTTCACAAAGGTGTGAACCGATGACCACGTTGCAGCATTGCAAAGCTGCAGCGCGGAAGCTCTGTGGCGCACCGCCCAGGAGGCACCCACCGCCCGGGTAGAGTGCGCTCTGATCCCTGGAGGGGCCACTCGATGCTTGACCCGGTATGCCTCCAAAATTGCCGATCTGATCCAGCGCGCAATAGTGGCCTTTGAGGCTGGGTGATGAACAGAGAGTCTGACTTCCGCAAGGAAGTCGTCCGGGCTAGATAGACTCTCAATGCCCTGACTAGGTCCAGCTTGTCCAAAGACCGCTCCCGAGGGTGAGCTGGGCTCGGGCAGAAGGATGGCAGAACAATGTCCTCATTGAGGTGAAACGAAGATACCACCTTCGGAAGAAAAGAGGGCGGAGGCCGCAGAACTACCTTGTCCTGATGAAGGACCAAAAAAGGAGAGCGGCAAGAAAGTACCGCTAATTCCGACACGCGCCGGATGGAGGTAATGGCCACCAGAAAGGCCACTTTCCAAGAAAGGAGGGAAAGGGAAACGTCCCTGAGAGGTTCAAAAGGAGGACCCTGCAGAACCTGAAGAACCAAATTAAGATCCCAAGGATCCACGGGAGCTCGGTACGGAGGAACCGTGTGAGCCACACCCTGGAGGAAGGTTTTGACCTGGGGCCGGGAGGCCAGCGTTTTCTGAAATAAAATGTACAGTGCCGAAACTTGACCCTTCAAGGAACTGAGAGCAAGCCCCGCATCCAGCCCTGCCTGAAGAAACGCCAGAATAGAAGGGAGCGAAAAAACCAAGGGCGCGATGTCATTGGCCTCACACCAGGAGAAATAGGCTTTCCAAGTACGGTAATAGATCTTCGAAGAAGAAGGCTTTCTGGCGCGGATCATGGTATGAATTACCCGATCAGAGAATCCTGCCTGTCTCAAAACCTCGGTCTCAACAGCCACGCCGTTAAATTGAACGACCGAGAATTGGGGTGGCAAATCGGGCTTTGAGACAGCAGATCTGCCCGTCGGGAAGCTTCCAGGGGGCGTCCGCGAGGTTGACAATGTCTGCGAATCAAGACCTTCTGGGCCAATTCGGGGCGATGAGGATGACTGGAATCCCCTCTGCTTTGATTTTCTTCAACAACTTGGGAAGAAGAGGCAGAGGAGGGAACAGGTAGGGGAGCACGAACTGATCAAGGGACGGCCAGAGCGTCGGCGCCCACTGCCAGAGGGTCCCGAGACCTGGACACGAATTGTGGTACTTTCCTGTTGAGGCGAGATGCCATGAGGTCTACATCCGGGGTTCCCCACCGACGGCAGAGCAGATGAAACACCTCCGGATGTAGGGACCATTACCCTGCCGCGAGACCCTCGCGGCTGAGGAAATCGGCGGCCCAGTTGTCCACGCCGGGAATGTGAACCGCGGAAATCGTTGGAACAAAGGTCTCTGCCCATTGAAGAATTCTGGACACTTCCGCCAGGGCTGAGACACTCCGTGTCCCCCCTTGGCGGTTGATATACGCCACCGCTGTGGCATTGTCTGTCTGAATCCTGACAGGCAGGCCCTTGAGGCGCCTTTCCCAGTGGACGAGAGCTAGATGGATCGCCCGTATCTCTAGGACATTGATCTGCAGAGCTGATTCCTGAGTCGACCATCGACCCTGAACAGTGTGATTGCGGAACACTGCACCCCAGCCGATGAGGCTGGCGTCCGTAGTGACAATCTGCCAGTGAACGGGAAAAGACCGCCACAAGAGAATGAGGGGAGACGTCAACCACCAGTTGAGAGACCGCCTGATCCGGCAGGAAAGGCGAACCGGACGAACCAGAGACAGAGCCGACCTGTTCCACCTGGACAAAATGGCCTGCTGGAGTGGCCTGGCGTGAAATTGGGCAAAGGGAACTGCCTCTATCGCCGCCACCATCTTCCCCAGGACCCTCATGGCTGACCTGAGGGATGGAAATCGTGTGATCTGTAATGATCGCACGCCCTGCTGCAGGGAAAGAATCTTGTCTTGTGGGAGAAATACCCTTGACCGACGAGTGTCGAACAGAAGGCCCAGAAACACAAGGCGTTGAGTAGGGACCAGACAGGACTTTTCCCGGTTGACGATCCACCCAAAACTGGACAGGGTGTCTAGAACGATCGCCACACTTAGGCGGGCCTGTTGAAAGGAGGGGGCCTTGATCAGGATATCGTCGAGGTACGGAAAAAGAACGAGACCTCTGATCCTCAACAAGGCCATCAACGCCGCCATAATCTTCGTGAAGACTCTGGGAGCGGTGGCGAGCCCGAAAGGAAGCGCGACGAACTGGTAATGTTCGTGAAGAATCGCAAACCGCAGGAACTTCTGATGTCCGGGAAATATGGGCACATGTAGATAGGCATCTTGGATGTCTATGGAACCCATGAATTCCTGCTCCTCCATGGAAGCAATTACCGAGCGAACTGACTCCATCCGGAAGTGGCGAAGGCGAACTCTCTTGTTGAGTAACTTGAGATCCAAGATGGGTCGAACTGTCCCGTCCTTTTTCGGCACCACAAACAGGTTTGAATAAAACCCTGTGAAGCGTTCCGATTCGGGAACGGGCACAATCACCCCGGAACTGAGAAGAGAGGCGATGGCCGAACCGAACCCCGGGACCAAGACCGGATCCCTCGGCGGACGGGATTGTAAGAAACGATCCCGTGGAAGAGAAATGAACTCTATTTTGTATCCTGTTGATACAACCTCTCTGACCCAAGCGTCCTCTACTGAGGCGAGCCAGACGTCGCTGAAGAAGAGAAGTCGACCTCCCAATTGGAAGGGACCCACGGGAGACCGATGGTAGTCATGCGGACGTAGACCGTCCAGATCTAGATCTGGACGGTCTTCCCTGGGAAGAGTGGGACCGCCAGGACGGAGTGGGCCTGAAGGAAACCTTCTTTCTTTCCTGACGTGCCTGTGGCCTTTGCTGGTTGGAAGGGTTTTCCGCCGTATTGAAACGGCGGAAAGTCCGACAGGGACGAAACTGACGCCTTGGAGGTGGTCTGCGAGGCTTGGAGGGGAGAAGAGAACTCGTACCTCCGGTAGCGTCCTTAATAATCTGATCCAATTGTGATCCGAAGAGACGCACTCCCTGAAAAGGCAGATTGGTTAGAGACTTTTTAGAGGACAAGTCCGCCTGCCAGGCCTTGAGCCAAATTGTACGTCGGATTGCCACGATGTTACTTGACGCCTGAACTGCGCAAGATGCGGCATCCAAGGAGGCAGAAAGCAGATAATCCCCCGCATGGGAAATCTGATTGGCGAGATCGGCCAAATGCTCTGGTCGTGCCTTATCCAGAATGCCCTGCCGAAGGTCATCTGCCCAAGTGGATATGGCCTTTGCTGCCCAAGAAGAAACAAAGACTGGACATACCGCTGCTGATGCCGCTTCGAAGGCAGATTTTGCTAGAGATTCTATGATCCTATCATTAGAATCTTTTAGCGACGCCACACCTGACAGCGGAAGGACCGTATTATTAGAAAGTCTGGACACGGGAGGGTCCACCGAGGGAGAAGCGGCCCAGTTGTCCGTGAGCTCTTTAGCAAACGGGTACAGCACGCCGAGACGCTTTCCTCTTTGAAAGCGTCTGGTCGGATCTTCTCTCTCCTTTGTAAAAATCTTTCCAAACTCAGAATGGAAGGGAAACACCCTGGATGGTGTTTCCGCCCGTCTGGACGAAACCTCCTGATCTGAGGATTTCGCAGGGGCGTCAGCGATGTCAAAGGTATGGTGAATCGCGGCAATGAGGTTTTGCACAGTAACCTTCATGTTCGCATCCTGGTCCGAATCCAGCTCTAAGACCCCTTCCGATTCCGAAAGCGCTTCGCCTGACTCGGTGGAGGAGGCCCGAGAGGGAGACTGCTGGGGACTATGGGGTGAGGTAGGACGAGGGGAGGACTCCGCCTGGAGGTCCTGCCTGGGCCTCTTGCGACTGCCGCTGGCTGGGTCAGATGGGACGTCCCGAGACGTGCTGGGTCCCGCCGAAGCTCTCAAGGGCAACTTGTCCAGAACGGCTACTAGGGACTGAGACACGTAGATGAGGTCTGCCACTGACTGTGATTAAGAGGAGGCCCAACCCGGCATGGGGGGCTCACTCGCCCCTGGGGCTATGGATGGCTCCTGAGCGGCGTCAGGCTGGACGCAGAGCGGGTACGATCAGACTTAGCGTTGGACATAGTGAAAAGAGAGGCAGTGCCGGCCGGTTGGGGGACAGAAGGCAGAGAAGGGTGTCAGTCTGCAGGTGCAGAGCTACTCACGGTCCGGTGTCCCCAAGGGCGACGCTCTCTGATCTGGCTGCAGGATGAGGCCAGGCCAATCCGGCTGAAAAAAAGGCCCAGCAACCGAAATCCGGCAGGGAATGAGGTCCGGCTGGCAGGCTGAAAAGATGGCGACCACCAGGGAAAGGGCGCGCTGCCAGAGGAAGAAGGGCGGAGCTCGCCGCAGAGATCCCCTTAGCACCGCCCGCTGTCCAATAGCAGGCTGGTGTGAGGCAAGGGGGCTGGGAAGGCCTAGGACGGGCGGGAGAGAAGCCCGCTTAGAAGAAAGGGGCAGGGGGCGTGGCCGCGACGCAGCGGTAGGCCCGAGATGAAGCCAGG
This sequence comes from Dendrobates tinctorius, assembly GCF_039654945.1. NCBI lineage: Eukaryota > Metazoa > Chordata > Amphibia > Anura > Dendrobatidae > Dendrobates > Dendrobates tinctorius. The sequence goes on along the minus strand of NW_027361838.1, from coordinate 6,894,847 downwards.
GCCTAAATTAATAGCGCCGGCCGCCTGTCAGCAGGGGGTCGGCGCGGAAGATGCGCCGCAACACCGGGCCGCAACCCCGGGCCGCGTCCCTGCTTCCCACAGCCCGACCCCTGTATACCCCTGCCGGGATGAAGAAACGGGGGGGGGGCGCAGAACAAGGCCCGAAAGAAAAGGGGCCTTCATGGATGCGGCGACCGTGGGGAGAAGCGGGCGCGCAGGCCCTACCGTGGTCCCCTGGCGACCGCCTTAGGATGAAAACGCCGGGGGACCGCTAGACCGCATACTCACCCAGGCCGGGGGCCACAATAAAGGTACCTGAGAATCCCACGCTGTCTGTCGTCTTTATGGAATCCACGCCTCGTCCAACCGTCAGGCTCTGGTAGGCGAGATGGTTGGAGGCGGGGGGCAAGGACCGTCCGTATAGCTGGCACGCACCTGTGCGAGGCTCCTGGTCCTGCCGCGGAGACCTATGAGGATACGGGGTGGCAGTACACGCCGTACTCATAGTCTCTTTGTGGGAGTACGGATGTGACTGTTCACTCCGTATCCCTCCGAAACCTGTAAAGGAACGACGCACGACGAGGTAGATAGGGGTCTAATAAAAGACCCGTGTCCACCTCCTACTGACACCAAGCTAAACTGAGGAACTTCCTGCCGGTCGGTGGGGTGTACACTGCGGAGGAGGAGCTAACCTTTTTTTGTGCATAGTGTCAGCAGCATACACCCATGGTCTCTGTGTCCCCCAATAAGGCGAACGAGAAATTTGCATATTCTTATTAAAATGGACGAGGTTAAAATTTGTTTGAATGAACATAAATCTACTAATTGATCTTCTAAACCGCAGGATGTGAGCAGCGGTCAGGGGATGGCATCCAAACATAAAACAAATATTTAGGCACATCGGTTGCCAGACAGACACTCTATTAATGCATTACATTGGCAAGTGTTAGAGGAGGTTGCCATTATTCGGGACATTACAGCTAGTAAAGAACTGCTGCAGCAGGAGGTTTATTGGATGGGCTGACTTGCAAAGTTACAATCGAAACGATTAACCGAGAGGTATTACGTTATTGCTTAGTTTATGGCTGGAACTTTTATTCATAGGCATGAAGCTCTGATGTAGTTTTGTGAATGAATTATGAATTAGATCGTATTTGGGTTAATATGTGCCTATAAAACAGTCCAGCTGAGCCATGGGTATGAAACATGAATAAGAGGGCTATTCTTCCCGAAACGTCACATCCTGTGACACCATGTTGACTCGGGATGTCAGCTGGTGACTAATGTTACCCATTTTGGTTTCTTCAATAAAGAATCAGGACGGCGTCAGACGACTGCAATGTGCGAGTAGTCTGTATATACAGCTTAATGAAGATTACCTTGTGTACCCTACAGTTCTCAAGGAGGAATAATGGCCATAATGTATGTAAAGTAGCCTGAGACACAGACCAAGAACGAAGGGCAGCTAGATAAAATCAGTAACGAGATATGATGTACCACAAGGAAAACAAACATGATCCATTTACTACATGGCAAAAGCATAATATAAAGCCGCTGTGGAGACGCTATGAATATTGTATAGTTAAAAAGGGTCAATTCCCCCGATGTGTGCCCTTCTGTTCCAACTGTATGTTTTCAGTGTCTTATTTCCTTTAATTTTTGCTATAAAAAGGGTACGTCACTTCTGACTCAATACCAAAAAACTGGTCAATAAAACTCTTCTTTGGTGCAGCAGCAGCAGCAGCAGTGCCAGCGGACTCCGTCTATAGAAACAACATAAAGAGCTAGTTAACCTACCATTTTGCCAAGACAGAGTAAATGGACATAGAAATATGCGCTACTTTATAGAATATTTTTCCTGATTTTGCTTTAATTAACCCCTTACTGACATCGGACGTACTAATACGCCGATGTCAGTATTCCCCGCTTTGATGTGGGCTCCGGCAGTGAGCCCACCTCAAAGCCAGGACACGTCAGCTGTTTTGAACAGCTGACATGTGGCCGCAATAGAGGTGGGCAAAATCGTGATCCACCCGCGCCTATTAACTAGTTAAATACCACTGTCAACCTGACAGCGGCATTTAACATCCGCTTCCGACCATAAGTGCGCACACCGGTGACCTGAGTCATGTGATCGTGGGTTACCAGTGTGTCAGCATGACAACCAGAGGTCTCCTTGAGGATTACTATGAGCGCCACCCAGTGGTCGTCGTTCATAGCAATTCTAATTCTGCTACATAGAGGCGATCTGACCATCGCCTCTATGTAGCAGAGCCGATCGGGCTATGGCAGCTTCTTGCCTCCCATGGAGACTATTGAAGCCTGCCAAAAGTTAAAGAAAAATAGTTTTAAAAATAAAAAATAAAGTTCAAATCACCCCCCTTTCACCCCATTCAATATAAAACAAACAAAAAAACAAAACATACACATACCGCCGTGTTCAGAATTGCCCGCTCTATCAAAACAAAAAAAAAAAAAAAAAAAAAGGATTACGGTAACCTGATCGTTTAGTGACCCTAGCAAAAGAGCCAAAACAAAAAACAAGTGCGGGATTGCACTCACTAGTCCCGCAAAAAATAAACCCTCACATGGCCATGTTGACGGAAAAATAAAAAAAGTTATAGCTCTGGGAAGAAAAGGAACGAAAAACCAAAAAAACCTCCGGTCATGAAGGGGTTAAAAAGGTGCAAGATAAAGAGCACTGTTGCCTTGCAGCGCTGGGGTTCTGGGTTCAAATACCACCAGGGACAACATCTGCAAGGAGTCTAAGATCTCCACGTGTTTGCGTAGGTTTCATCTGTGTTCTCCAGTTTCCTCCCAGACTCCAAAGTCATGTGGATAGGGAATGTAGGTGAGCCCAAATGGTAACAGTACTGATTATGTCTGCAAAGCGCTGTGGTACATGGTGGCGCTAGAACAGCAAGTCAAAAACATAGAAGTGCTTCTCACAAAATTAGAATATCAAAAAGTTATGGTAATTTCAGTTCTTGAACACAAAAGGTAAAACTTATTAAATGGAGTCATTACAAAAGGAGTGATCTATTTCAAGTGTTTAATTCTGTTAATGTTGATGATTATGGCTTACAGCCAATGAAAACCCAAAAGTCATTATCTCAGTAAATTAGAATATTCTATAACATCAGCTTGAAAAATGATTTTAAAATCCAAAATGTTGCTCTACTGAAATGTATGTTCAGTAAATGCACTCAATACTTGGTCGGTGCACCTTCGGCATCAATTACTGCATCACTGCGGCGTGGCATGGAGATCAGCCTGCGGCATTGGTGAGGTGTTATGGAAGCCCAGGTTGCTTTGGTTAAGGTCAGGCGAGTTTGCTGCCAATCAAGCACAGTGATACTGTTGTTTTTAAACCAGGTATTGGTACTTTTGGCAGTGTGGTCAGGCGCCAAGTCCTGCTGGGGAATGATATTTCCATCTCCAATAAGCTTGTCGGCAGAGGGAAGCATGAAGTGATCTAAAATTTCCTGGTAGACGGCTGCACTGACTTTGGTCTTGATAAAACACAGTGGACCAACACCAGCAGATGACATGGCTCACCAAACCACCACTGATTGTGGATACTTCACACTAGACCTCAAGCAGCTTGGTTTGTGTGCCTCTCCACTCTTCCTCCAGACTCTGGGACCTTGATTTCCAAATGAAATGAGAAATTTACTTTCATCTGAAAACAACACCTTGAACCACTGAGCAACAGTCCAGTTCTTTCTCCTTGGCCCAGGTAAGACGCTTCCGGCGTTGTCCATTGGTCATGAGTGGCTTAACACAAGGAATGTGACATTTGTAGCCCATGTCCTGGATACGTCTGTGTGTGGTGGCTCTTGAAGCAATGAGTCGAGTAGCAGTCCACTCCTTGTGAATCTCCCCAAAATTTTTGAATGGCCTTTTCTTAATCCTTTCAAGGCAGCGGTTATCCCGGTTGCTTGTGCACCTTTTTCTACCACACTTTTTCCTTCCACTCAACTTTCCATTAATATGCTTGGATACAGCACTCTGAACAGCCAGCTTCTTTAGCAATGACCCTTTGTGGTTTACCCTCCTTGTGGAGTGTGTGTCCATGACTGCCTTCTGGACATCTGTCAAGTCAGCAGTCTTCCCCATGATTGTGGAGACTACTGAAACAGACTAAGGGACCTTATTAAATGCTTAGGAAGCTTTTGCAGGTGTTTTTTGTTAAATATTCTAATTTACTGAGATAATGACTTTTGGGTTTTCATCGACTGTAAGCCATAATCATCAACATGACCATAAATAAACACTTGAAAAAGATCACGGTTTGTAATGACTTTATATGGAGTTTCACTTTTTGTATTGAAGATCTGAAATAAATTAACCTTTTGATGACATTCTAGTTTATTGATAAGCAATTGTATGTAGAAATTTGAAGGTCATTAATCACCGCAAAAATACGGATACGTCACTATATTCTAGAACGTAAGTAATAATGTCACATGAGGCAATCCAAAAAAAGCCAAATTTGATCAAAAAATGTGTAAAAAAAAAAAAAAAAAAAAAAAAAAAAAAAGGTTTTCCCTCATTCCCTCATTGTCATCCGCATGCAATCCATTTTTATACCAAAGTTATTAAAAGTTTACAACACTTAAATGAAGTTTCAAAAGTTGAAGACCTGCAATGCATCATAAAAATGATTACCTTATTTTTCAGATTATAAGACGTTCTTTTTTCTCCCAAATTTGGGTGGAAAATGGGGGTGCGTCTTATAATTTGAATATACCTTACTGGCCGTGTTGGAGCAGGGTCCCAGCTGGAGGAGGCAAGAGTGGCGCGTTGCTGCAGACCGCAGGCTGGGAGAACGGGTTGTTCAGATTTGCGACACTGCAGGTGTTTGGTGGTCCGGGGGCTCCGCCTACATTTTTTGAAAGCCTGGGACCCCCCGCACTTCCATGGTTTACATAGTGGTGGACTCAGGGAACATGGCTCCCGGGGAAAGCGCATGCACAGATGGAGATCTGGGCACCAAGATATTGGGAGATGAGATCTCAGTGCCAAGATATCCATCTGCACATGCGCCGCCCCCGGCAGCCATTTTCCCCAGAATCTATCGCAAAGTAAATCATGTAAGTACGGGGGCTCCGGACTTACATAAAATGTCGGCGGAGTCCCCGCACCACCGAACACCTACAGTGTCGCACATCCGAACAACCCTTTCTCCCAGTCTGGGGTCTGCAGCATTGCCCCACTCCAGCCTCCGCCAGCAGCGACCCTGGGACCCCACTTCACCGCAGCCTCCTCCCTCAGAGAGCAATATGACACATGGACTGTAAGAAGCACCACCTTAAAAAAAAAAAAAAAAATTTCCTCCTAATTTTCTCCTCAAAATTTGGGGTGTGTCTTATAATCCGGTGCGTCTTATAAACCACAAAATACGATATGTAAGGTGGCTCCATATGATATAACATTTTCTTTTCTTTTGTGCACCAATAGGCTTGAATGGAGGAGTCTCATCCAACACACAGAAGAAACTAATCCATGATGCAAATTTTCTTCAAGCACAGCTTCAGTCCATGAAAAAGTAAAAAGGGGGGGGGGAATGAACTCATATGCACTGCACTGAATTACGTCGGCTTGAAGGTGGTCTATTTTTTTTTATCACGAACAGCACTCGGAATGAAAATACAGTAGCGTGAACTTGGACATTTTGGTATGCCTGATCACAGCACCACGGACATGAAATAGGGATTTTTGTGTACTCACCGTAAAATCCTTTTCTCCGAGCCATTCATTGGGGGACACAGACAGTGGGTGTTATGCTGCTGCCACTAGGAGGACACTAAGCATTCAGAAAGAAAAATGTTAACTCCTCCCCTGCAGTATACACCCCGCAGCTGGATGAGATATCTCCAGTTCAGTGAAAAAAGCAGTAGGAGCTTAAACAGTCAACAGTAACGTACTATGTCAAAACCTAAGAATGCTACAAATGAGCCAGTAGGCTAAACAGGGCGGGTGCTGTGTCCCCCAATGAATGGCTCGGAGGAAAGGATTTTACGGTGAGCACACAAAAATCCCTATTTCTCCTACGCCTTATTGTGGAACGTCCTAAAGCAGTCCCTGGGTGGGGAGCATACATCTGCTAATACCCCATGTACCTCTGAGTTAAGACTGAGGTACTGCCGATTGCAGGATGCGTCTGCCGAGAGCGGCATCTGCAGAGGCCTGAGAATGAATTTGGTAATGTTTTGAAAAGGTATGCAGACTGGACCAAGTCGCAGCCTTGCAGACCTGTTCTGCCGTAGCCTGGTGCCGAATGGCCCACGAGGCGCCCACTGACCGGGTAGAGTGCGCCTTAATCCCCGCAGGAATGGGCGCGTTGCTGACACGGTAGGATTCCTGAATCGCAGAGCGAATCCACCTGTCTAGCGTTGCTTTGGATGCGGCTAGGCCCTTCCTATGCCCCTGAGGAAGTATGAACAGGGGATCTGACATGCGGAAAGCAGCCGTCCGCGAGATGTACCGTCTCAGCACCCTAACCACATCCAGGGTGAGGAGGGCCTTCTCAATGCGATGGACTGGTGCCGGACAAAAAGGAAGGCAAAACAATTTCCTCGTTATGGAAAGAGGAAACGACCTTGGGCATGAAGGACGGGGACGTTCTGAGAACCACCTTGTCCTGATGAAAATTCAGGAACAGAGAACGGCAGGACAGAGCTGCCAAATCCGAAACTCGTCTGATTGACGTGATGGCTACTAGAAAGACCACTTTCCAAGAGAGGATGGTCAATGACACGTCCTGCAGCGGTTCAAAAGGATCCTCTTGTAAGGCCCCGAGAACCAGGTTAAGGTCCCATGGTTCTAATGGATTCCTATAAGGAGGCGCTACATGGGAGACTCCTTGAATAAACGTCCTGACCCGAGGTCTGGTGGCAATTCTTTGTTGGAAAAGCACTGACAAGGCCGAAATTTGGCCCTTGAGTGAGCTAAGCCTGATCTTAGTCCGGATTGAAGAAACTCCAATATTCTCGGAATGGAGAATACCAGAGGGGAACGACCATGATCCTTGCACCATGAAAAAAATATTTCCCAGGTGCAGTGATAGATACGTCTGGATACGGGCTTCCTAGCACTAATCATGGTGGAGATGACGTCGGGAGAGAATCCAGCCTGTGCTAAAAACCAGGATTCAACAGCCATGGCGTCAAAGACAGGGCCCTGGAGTTCTGGTGGTAAATCGGGCCCTGAGAAAGCAGATCCGAGCGATCTGGAAGTCGCCAGGGAACGTCGGCAACTAGCTGTACTAGTTCCGCATACCATGCTCGATGCGGCCATTCTGGTGCGACTAGGATCACAGGCACTCCCACTGCTCGGATCTTCTTCTTGACGACCCTCGGAAGCAAGGGAAGAGGGGGAAAGATGTATGGAAGCCGGAACCGGTGCCATGGCAGCACCAGGACGTCCGCTCCGATGGCGCATGGATCGCGCAATGAACCGAGACACATTGTTTAGCCTGGAGGCCATGAGGTCCACATCCGGAGTCCCCCAACGAAGACAGATCTGGTGAAAGACTTCTGGATGAAGAGACCACTCTGAGGCAATGCCTTGGCGACTGAGAAAATCTGCCACCCAATTTTCCACGCCGGGGATGTGAATTGCCGAGATGGAGGAATGGTTGGTCTCGGCCCAATGGAGGATGTGACTCACTTCGTGCATGGCCATCTTGCTACGAGTACCTCCCTGGCGGTTGATATACGCTACAGCCGTGGCTTTGTCTGATTGAATCCTGGTGGGGTGATCTGCGAGGAGATGGTGGAAACTCCGTAGAGCCATTCTGATCGCTCGAATCTCTAAGATGCTGATGGGGAGACGTGATTCTTGGGTTGGCCAACGACCCTGTGCCGTGTGGTGATGAAAGACCGCACCCCAGTCGAGAAGACTTGCGTCGGTGGTTACTATCAACCATCTTACTGGGAGAAAAGATCTTCCCTGATTCAGGGAGGACTTCAGAGTCCACCACTTGAGGGCTTGCCTGACCTGCAGGGACAGAAGGATCCGACAGTCCAGGGAGAACGGGTTCTTGTCCCAAGATGACAGCAACTGGTGTTGTAAGGGACGCAGAGGGAACTGTGCAAACAGAACTGCTTCCATGGCAGCTATCATTTTTCCAAGAACTCTCATGCTGAAACGAATGGAGTGAGGCTGGACGGGAAAGAGTTCACACTGCCTGTTGTAAAGCTTGCGTCTTTTCTGGAGGGAGAATGACCAACCCGCAGGAAGTGTCCAAGATCACTCCTAAAAAGGAGATTTGCTGAGCCGGTTTCGGGGAAGACTTTTCGAAGTTTATCTTCCACCCCAGGCGTGAAAGTGTATTTACTGTGATCTCCACAGATTCTTTGCAGGCTGAAAGGGACGGACCCTTGATGAGCAGGTCGTCCAGATACGGTAACACTACTACTACTCCCCGAGAGTGGAGAATGGCCATGACAGCCGCCATGACCTTGGTAGAGACCCTAGGGGCAGTGGCGAGTCCAAAGGGCAAGACCACGAAATGGAAGTGTTCCTTATGAATTGCAAAGCGCAGGAACTGCTGGTGAGACGGGCAGATCGGGATGTGAAGGTAAGCGTCCTTGATGTCGATGGATGCTAGGAACTCTTTCTCCATGGAAGCGACTACTGACTGGAGAGATTCCATTCGGAATTGCCGAACCGTGACAAATTGATTTAACAGTTTGAGATCCAGAATGGGACGCATCGAGCCGTCTTTCTTTGGAACCACAAAAAGGTATGAATAAAATCCTCTGAACCTTTGGTGATGAGGGACCGGAATGATGACGCCGTCCCTTAAGAGAGCTTGAACAGCCCGAAGGAAGGCTCTTGTCTTTCCTTTGGGCGGAGAGGAAAGGAAAAAACGAGTTGGAGGGGGAGAGGAAAACTATCTTGTATCCGGAGGACATTAGTTCCCTGACCCACTTGTCGTGGACGACCGCGAGCCAGGTGTGGCTGAAGGAAAGTAGACGGCCGCCTACTTTGTCGGTGTCCGCCGGATACCGCAACAAGTCATTGGGTAGATCTCTGAGACCTGGCTCCTTTGGAACCAGAAGCCCTAGGTCTAGATTTCCACAGACGGTTAGGTCTGTACGAGACCTGGGAGCCTCTGTCCCCGCGCGAAGATGGACCTGATCCGGAAGAGAAGGGAAAGGAGGACCAACCGGAGTTGTTGCGAAAGGAACGAAAGCGCGCCGGCTGTTGGTTGCGAAACGGCCAAGCAGCTTTTTGTTGAGGGAGAAATTTACTCTTCCACCCGGTAGCATCAGAAATGAGTTGATCTAGTTTCTCTCCAAAAAGGCGACCTGTCTGAAACGGGAGAGAAGTCAAGGATGTTTTGAATGCGGCATCCGCCCGCCAGTCGCGGAGCCATAGGGCTCTTCTAATGGAGACCGCATTAGCGGCAGTTTGAGCAGCGCAGTTGGCGGCGTCAAAAGAGGCGTCCACTACGAAGTCCGCTGCGTGAATTATCTGCCTGGCGACCGCGGTTGCTTCCGGAGGAAGATTGGTGTCCTGGAAGGAGGTAATCAAGACCTCCGCCCAAGCGGTCATTGCTTTTGTGACCCAAATTGCCACGAAAGATGGAAAAAGCGCTGCTCCTGAAGCTCAAAAAGCTGAACGGGCAAAGTAGTCAATCTGACGATCGGAGGGGTTTTGATCGAGGACCCCTCGGACACAGACAGAAGTGTCTTTGAAGCCAGGTGCGATACAGGCGGGTCCACCGGAGGGGACTGTAACCAATCTTTCATTAGATCTGGGTCAAAGGGGTATTTAGCCTGAATAGACTTGTGCCCTGTGAATAGCTTATGCGGACGATCTCTATGTTGCTGAACCACTTCCTTAAAATCCGGATGGCTGGTAAATAACCTACGCACGCGCTTGGATTTCTTAAGAGAAATAGGATGTGTTGGAGCGGGAACATTATCCTCATCCAACTTCAGGATTTTGTTAACTGATTCTGTAAGAGAATCAAGAGACTCTTGATCAGATGGAGGATTCTGAGGGGCTGACGTGTCAGAATCAAAATCAGAGTCGTGCTCGCTGAGAACTCCAGGAGACGCAGAGCGAGAGATAGGAGCCGCAGATGCAGAAGCGCTAACAGGGCTAGGGGAAGCGTCATGGGTCCGCTTTCTAGAGCCCCGACCATCCCTTGAACGAGAACGGCCCCTGCTGGCGGACGGTTCCCTTTCAACATCAGTTTTCCTCCGGGGGTAAGGACGCCTTCTGGTTTAAAGAGCCCTCCCAAAGAGAGAATATAGCCTGGGTCAGAGACTCTACCGATCTTGACAGGGACGCAGCCCACTCAGGGGTACTAAACGCAGGAGACCCGTCAGCAGCGGCAGCAGGGTGCGATTGGGCGCAGGCCGGATCGCAGTCAGTGCAGAACGGATTAGTCTGTGCACTAGGTAAGCCAGCCTTGCAAGAGGTACACACAGTAAAAAACGCAGTGTGCTTTTTAGCAACCCGCTTCGCTTCCTTAGATTGAGACATAGCGCTCCTGAAAGGGTTAACGGCAGAGTCTGCTGCAGGGAACGTGCCGGGAAGGGGTTAAGCTTTGATCTGGGATAGATGCAGCTTACCCGGTCTTATCTTGTGTCCCCCGGGAGGAATGGCGGTGGCCTTGCGGTGACACCCGTTATCCGGCTGCTCGCCTCACAGCTTGCTGAGGAAGAAGGATATGGCCCCCGAGATTAGGAGCGTGCGTCTCGTGCAGGCTGAGAGGTGCCAAAGCGAGGGGGTGGCGCCAATAGCGCGGGCGGCGCTATTCAAATTGCGGCCTAGTAGGCCTGAAAAGCCGGGGCCTGGATTTTTAGCCTACCCGAGGTGGGCGGGCCGGGGCGGCGCTAGTGGGCGGCGCCATTTAAATTGTGGCCTAGCAGGCCAGGAAGCCGGGGATTAAATTTTCGAGCTACCTGCGGTAGCGCCGGGGGGGTGGGAGCGACGGTGAGGGCAGCGATGGGCGCTGAGAAGGTGCACCGCCGCTGACTACATCAGCGCTACCCCCAGGGGACAGGACCAGACCCCATACCTCCACTCCAGTGTTCAGCGCTGTTCGGTCCTCTATGCAGGCTCTCATCCTCCAGGATGAAGCAGAGCTGGAGGAGTTCTTAAAGGGGCCACGCTCAATCGATCCTCCCTATGATAGGGGGATGGAGAGCTATGGGGCTGATTCAAGGCGTATGTCGGTATCCGGCTGCTCTGTCCTGCTCCGGATGGGAACTTCCATCATAGCCAAAGGTAGAGGAATCAGCCCCAAAAACATTGCAGGAAAGGTAAGTGATGGGTTATTCCAGGTGCTTGCCTGTTGTTGGTTCGGGGGAGAGCGGGCCGTAGAAAAGAACCGTTGCCCCCTTCACTCCGTTAATTAAAAATTAAAAATTTACAGAAAAATGTAAAATTAAAACAAAAACGGTGGGGTCTGAAACCAGACCCAATTACCTCCTACAGACACTAAGCAAGAACTGGAGATATCTCATCCAGCTGCGGGGTGTATACTGCAGGGGAGGAGTTAACTTTTTCCTTTCTAAATGCTTAGTGTCCTCCTAGTGGCAGCAGCATAACACCCACTGTCTGTGTCCCCCAATGAGGCGTAGGAGAAATTACTGATATTGAAAGGTAAGTTCACATCTCAGAAAGACAGAAGAGTCTGAGTACAAACTCATGACAACCTTTGACACACTCAATGCAGGAATGAATATGTCGCATGGAGTTATGTCTTTTTAAATCAATCAAGGAATTTGATCCTAAGACCTTGTGGGGGCTTCACAACACAGAACGAGACCCCAGTCAGAGGACAATAAAACTTTCACGCTCCTTATCTATGAACTGGTCCAATATTTATGGCCACAACTGTCTATCACTCCCCCATAATGATAGTTCTGCTTCACGTCACTTGTCTAATATATTGCGTTATTTCTGTGCAGTCTTGTGTATAGATATGTGATTCTTCAGATGTTGTATTAGTCGTTGCCTGATGAAGAGACCCGAGTAGTCTCGAAAGCTTGCAATTTCTTACCATCTTTTCAGTTAGCCATGAAAAGGTATCAACCACTGAGGACTCAATTCTGAATATTTTTCTTGGACTTGTAGACATTTATACACAGCACCATGTCTAGCAAGAAAGACCAGGGCAGGTTGTTAATACATAACAGCCTACAAAAAAAAACAAAAAAAAAAACAAAAAACCCATAGCGAGCTATATACATCTAGGGACGAGAACACCTTAGCTTCAAAATATACATTTTTGGATAGGAGTGCAAAGCTATTAAATTAGGAACAAAATGAAGGACCGATAGTGAGGGCAGTAATGAAAGCCACCTACTGAGCATTTACCTCCATTTCTGTGTCTCCTTCTATAGGTTCTAACTTCTGCTGAAGAACCCGCATAACTTCTACCCAGCATTCATTAGCATCCTGAAAAATAAAAACATAATATGCAGGTTCTACAACCAAGAGACCAGATGGGTAATATATGAAAAGGGTTTGCCTCATCACATGCAGCACCTTTCTCCTTTGAACCACCATGATCTTCTGCGGTCCAGAATACTTGGCGATCAGAAAACAGCTGACATTTCCAGAGATATCAGACACTACACATTCCCCATACAGTGGCCACTACATTCATCGGGAGTAATGAATTATTGCTCGGGTCTGCCAGGAGCCATGCGGAAACTGCTCATACACATTCAAGAAGTGTCAGCAAACTGCTCAATTGGCCATCAGCAATTCCCTGAGCTTGGTTATATACATGCATGTCAGGTTAGAGCAAGCATGAATGCAGTCTCAGTACCAAACACCACTTGTGCAGTGGCTAATATTGCAGAAGAACAAAATTAGATATTGAAATAAAAAAATGCCAGATCCTTCTTTCCCCTCAATGTTACCAAGGAAGAGTCGGGCAGTCCAATGTACATTAGACCGTCCACTCCTACCAAAACTGGCAGGTTAAAATGAAGTATAACTGTGCATGGTAACCTTTTCAGAGCCGCCCTGAACTCCGCGGCACAGAGGTGTGCAGATGGACTGCCTTCATAAAGCAACCCATCTAAGCATACAGAAGACCATATGAAAGAGGGAACATAACTAGAAAATGGCTCATTAGAATGCTATATTTTTGGGGACCAGGAAGCTACATTAAGGCTGGAGTAATGACGAAGACTTTGGCTGCAAAACTTGTTGCTTGATTAAAATTTGCAAGGCTGCATAGCAGTGCAATACAAGTGAATTTAGTCACATTGCAACCCCAAGGGTACTATGACCTATGACTGTAACAAGCAAGGCACAAAAAAATCCAACGTGTTTGGACTGGTTTTGACTTGCTTGACACGGTCACAGGATGTAGCAGCGACACCTATTGAACTTTGGTAGCAAGACAAAAGTCGCGGCCAAACTCGCCATGTACCCCAGCCTTAGCATTACAAAGGGCATCTTTGTTAAAGTTACCTGTTGTATATACTGTCCTTGTTCACCTTTTTCTGCAAATCGTGGAAAGGCCATATGCAAGAACTGGAGAAGGATAATTGGCGGAATATTGGAAGAGGTCTTATCCATGGACTCATATAAATCACGAAGGGCTAAAAACAGGAAAGATGGATGTGTCAGACATTTGATGTACGGAGTCATTAAAGAATAAACTATGGCACGGAGGATTTACACAGCTACAAGTTCTAGTTTAATGCAACTGCTCTCATCAAAAAGTTTAATCGATTCCTAACTTTGTGCAATCCAAGTTACACTTCTCTGTGTATATATGTATAATCTAAGGAGAAACAAGACACAAACCTGCAGTAATATACTGAGCGGAGGCCATTTCTCCAGAAGCTCTCAAGGCACCTGTATAGCTGAAATATAAGAACACAAGCATTACAGACCTTCGACAAACACCCTGTGGGGTAATACACTCGCATACAAGCCACGATATAAATAACCCGTATAATATTAACATTACTTTGTTTTATATAATTGTACGTTAGGACCCCGCGCACGGGCCACACTGCACGAGTTTAAGAAGACCGACCCAAGGATCCTTTTTCTAGATACCCATGTGTATCACCCACCATTAAGTGTCATACAGTATAGTTAAGGACCAGATTCATTAATGTGCTTACGTCAGGAATCTGGTGTCACACTCGGCAGCTCTGCAAAAACACATCTAAAAAGTGGTGCAACTTTTGATCAATGCCGCTAAAATGATCATTGCACGACATTGGAAAGAAGTTGAAACCCGTTCATGTAAAGAATGGTTAAAAGAAACGAATCAAATAGACATATATGAAAAACTTAGAATATCTAATTACAACAATTCAAAAATTATTGACTCCTGGAACCAGAGGCTAAATAATTCAGAAAAACCACCAGAAGAAAATTCATAACCCTTTACAATCTTTCATTTCCTAGTGTCTATACCTTCGTTGGAAGACTGCACTCTCAAACCTCTTATTCCGTATCATCATTTTAAGCAGTACATTCTGAAACCCTTAACCCCACCCTCCAACTTTCCCCAAGTGTTAACCCCCACCCCCTCTACCTCTCTTCTCTCCTTTAGTTAGTGAACATTGTTTATTTTCTGAATACATTTGGCCACGCAAACAGTAACTTGTTCTACATGACATGGAAAAGATGCTATGTATTCTTTGTTATGTTTTTCCTGTTTGTTAAAAATTTCTTAAATACAGAACACAAGAAAAAAAAATGGTGCAACTTACTCATGAAATGTCAGTCCCTAGCTGGTGTACATTTCTGGTGCAGAGCATCAGACAGAAAATGTTACTTAATGAAACAAGTAAGGCCTGTTTCACACTTCCGTTCTTGACCATCAGTCAAAATCCGCCGTTTTTGCAAAAAAAACCGGATCCGCTATTTTTTTTGGAGGATAATAAATAAATAATCTTTATTTTTATATAGCGCTAACATATTCCGCAGCGCTTCACAGTTTGCACACATTATCATCACTGTCCCCGATGAGGCTCACAATCTAAATTCCCTATCAGTATGTCTTTAAAGTGTGGGAGGAAACCGGAGTACCCGGAGGAAACCCACGCAAACACGGGGAGAACATACAAACTCCTTGCAGATGTTGTCCTTGGTGGGATTCGAACCCAGGACCCCAGTGCTGCAAGGCTGCAGCGCTAACCACTGAGCCACCGTGCTGCCCTGATCCGTTTTTTCCCCCATTGATTTGCATTAGCGGCAGATATTGACGGATGGCCATCCGTTGGATCAATTTTTTTGCGGATCCGTCTATTTTTTTTGCGTCCGCCGAGATGCCTGGACGGACCATGTAACTTTTTTTTGCTGAAGGATCTGCATTTTTATAGTGCGCATGCCCGGAGGAATGATGTCAGGCGGAAATTTAACCCTGAAATCATTTCTGGCGGACAGAAAAAAAATTCTCTCTCCTCTTACCGGGCAGCGGTTCCTTTAAAAATCTTCATTCGGCGGATCCGTCAAAAAAACGGATCCGGTGGCATCCGTTCACATCAGTTAGGAATGGATCCGCTTTCCGCCTTTTTGGCGGATTTTAACTGACACAAAAAACTGAAGTGTGAAACAAGCCTGAGTCTCTAAGAGCTTATTAGTACCCAAGAAGAAACCCTGTATTAAACATTTTCTGCATTACAGCATTTCTAAAAAGTTGCAAAATTTAAAATTTGATAACATGTGCTTTTGGTTTTAATCTGCAGCTCAAATAGCCAGAAACCCCAAAAGATTAATTTGACACAAGAAGCTATTTATAACCACAGGCCTGGAGGACGGCAGAGAAAAAACCTCAAGTATACCACAATCATACCGCTTAAGAGACTCCTTTAGTTCTGGCACCGAGCGAATACACTGAACTGTGGCATTCATGTAACACGTGTTTCCAAGGTTAGTTAACCCACAAGGCAACTCCATCTGTAAGACACAGAAGACACAAAGTTAAAGTAAGAGATTGCGTGCGTGCATGCAACTGCATGCGTGTGCAAGTGTGTGTGTGTGCGCATGCGTGTAAGCGTGCGTTCAAGTGTAAGCGTGTGTGTAAGTGTGTGTGTGTGCGCGTATGTGAGCGAGTGTGTGCACGCACAAGTGTAAGCACGTGTGCACAAGTGTACACATTTTATTTTATTGTTAAAAATCAGACTGTCATGATCCAGGTTGGATTATGACAGATAAAAGCCCTAGTAACCTTTTTTTTTCCTTAAGCTGTGTGCTTAACGTTAGTTTTGCCCCCGGTGGCCATTAGGGTCATTGCACTGTGGTGGTTTCAGTTCTAGTTTTGCCCCCGGTGGCCGTTAGGGTCATTGCACTCTGGTTACTTTAGAGCACGTGATTACGAAGCAGGTGTGATTGCTATGGCTCTTACCTATAAAAGTGTGTCAGGTGGCTGCAATCACTGTTGGTGATATTGGTCATTTCCAACCATCCTTGGTGGAGGAAGGAGCTAGAGAGAGTTCCTTGCAGCACAGTCGGAGTCCTGGTGTGGAAGGACCCTTGCAGCTCTGACAACGCTTGGTGACGTTGCAGCTATTCAGGAGGAAAGCTGCATCCTGGTGCTGGTCTCGGTTGCTGGGAGCAACAGAGCAAAGCTAAGTGGTGTTATCCCTGTTTGTACCTTTCCTTTTGTGTATTTCAGTGCAGTGGTGGGATTAGTTTCTGCACCGTCCATTTCACTAGAAAGGGCTAGGTGCAGGGCGAGCAAGGGGTTTTTAGGTATCCTGCTCGGCGACAGGTGCGGATCCTGTATAGGGACTGTTAGGAGTGTAGAGACACTGACTCAGGGGAGTGCAGGAGGTCTCCATGTCCCTGTTTCCTATCGCAGGGTCCTCCATTGTATCGGTTTCCCTGGTGTTACCTTTATTATTTAAATTCGCCCTGCTGGAGGCGGTGTATCCAGATACACGTGTAATTCTGAAATTCGCCCTACTGGAGGCGGTGTATCCAGGGTCACGTGTGTCAGAGAAATTCGCCCTGCTGGAGGCGGTGTGTCCCGTCACACGTGACCATCACATTATCACCAAACACAACATTTTTTTTCTCTGGTGAGCATGTCCATTCACACGTAACCATCACACAGCCCATGTAGAAAGTCGTAGTTACTCACCGGTTAACGGTATTTTTCGGAGTCCATGACAGCACCACCTGAGACAGGGGATCCGCCCTCCAGGAACAGGAAATCCTACAGATACATAAGGGCGGCACCTCTCCCACGCATCAGTTGGTTTACAGAGCACAAGAGGACCACAATGGTTAATAGCATAATTTATATACAATACTCTACACGACTTAATTACCCGTGTACATATAAGAGGAAGAAGTGCACACCCAAATTAAACTAAAGGGAGGGAATATACGGGTGCTGTCATGGACTCTGAAAAATACCGTTAACCGGTGAGTAACTACGACTTCATTCGGTCATCCATGACAGCACCACCTGAGAGAATTACAGAGAGTAATAATTACTTTAGGGAAGGACTACAGCCTGCAGAACCCTGAAACCAAAGGAGAGGTCTGAGGAAGCACCCAGGTCTAGTCTATAATGGTTGTAGGAGGTGCTCGGAGAGGACCAAGTAGCTGCCTTACATATCTGGTCGATCTAGACCTCTGATCTCTCTGCCCAAGAGGTTGCCATGGCCCTGGTGGAATGCGCCCTCAGCTTACCAGGGGCCGGTTTGCCTTTTGAGGTGTATGCTAAAGAAATGGCCTCCCTAATCCATCTCACTAGCGAACTTTTTGAAGCCCTAAGGCCCTTTCTAGTGCCCTGGTAGGAAATTAAGGCATTATCTTTTTTTCCAGGGGTCGGTAACTGTCAGGTACTCTAGGAGACATCTCCTAACGTCTAGTGTGTAATTTCCTTTCCTTATTGTTTGTGGGATTAGGGAGGAAGGATGGAAGAACTATCTCCTGAGTTCTATGGAAACTGGAGGCTATTTTAGGCAGGTGTGCTGGATCGGGTGTAAGAATTACCCTGTCATCCCTGAATTGTATGTAAGGAGGAAGTCTAGATAGCGCCTGGATGTCACTCACTCTACGGGCTGATGTCAACGTATCAGAAGAGCCACTTTAAGGGACAGGTTTCTCGTGGAAGCTGATGAAATAGGCTCAAACGGGGCTTCTGTCATGGCCGTAAGGACTAGGTTTAGATCCCATGGCATAAATATATTTCTCACTATCGGTCTGGACCTGCCTGTTGCTTTAATAAACCTATTGATTCAATGGTTACTGGCGATGTTGCAGTTGAACAGTGCCCCTAGAGCCAACACCTGTACCTTAAGGGTGCTGGTGGAGAGTCCCATGTCCAGACCTTTTGCAAGAACTCTAAGATCTGTGCTATGGGAGTGGACTGTCCAGCTACTACCCCTGAGCTCTGAAGGAATTTCTTCCAGATCCTCATGTAGATTTTGGTTGTAACCAGCTTTCTGCTTTTAAGCAGGGTGTTAATTAGGGCCGGGGAAAAACCTCTCTCTTTTAGAAGTGCCTGCTCAAAATCCACGCCGTCAGATGCAGGCCAGCTACCTGAGGATGGCAAACTGGGCCCTGGGACAGGAGGTCTGGGATGTTTGGTAGGACCCAAGGGTCAGATACCAACATGGTCCTGAGGCATGAGAACCATGCCCTCCTGGGCCAAAACGGGGCGATCACTATAATCCTCGCTTTGTCCTTCCTGACTTTCCTCATCACCAGGGGTAGTAAAGCCAGGGGAGGAAAGGCGTATGCTAGGCTGGTCCCATTTGATTAGAAGAGCATCTACTGCCAGAGGGTTCTCCCTGGGATTCAGAGAGCAGAACTGAGGCACCTTCCTGTTCTCTCAGGTGGCGAAGAGGTCCACCTCTGGCTGCCCCCATTTTTGTACTATCTGGTTGAAGATGGCCGCTTTTAAGGACCATTCCCCTTGCTTTAGAAGGTTGCGGCTTAAGAAGTCTGCTGAGGTGTTTTCCCTTCCTTTTATGTGAAGAGCTGTTAAAGATAGGAGATGTTGCTCTGCCCACTGGAACAGCCGTTCTGCTACCTCCATCAGGGGCCTGGACCGAGTGCCACCTTGGTGGTTGATGAAAGCCACGGTGACCTGATTGTCGGAGAATATTTGAACATGGCGACCCTGTAGATACACAAGAAGGTTTTTAATTGCCTGCTCTACGGCTGTTAGCTCTTTCAGGTTGGAGGATATTCCCAACTGATATTCCCGTAGGGCTTGCGTCTGAGGTGACTACTCGGGTTATGTTATTTTCACAGGGTACCCCTCTGGCTAGATTGTTCTCGTCTAGCCACCATTCAAGTGATCTCAAAGTATTTTGGGATAGAGTCAACTGGCCTTCTAGATCAGCCAGGATCTTTTGATGGTGTAAAACCTCGCCCTGTAGCCAACTTGTGTGGAACTGGGCCCACCGGACCGCGGGGATGCAGGATGAGAGAACACCCAGGAGGGATATTGCCTTCCTGAGAGACATGGAAGGGCTGTTGAAGGCGTTCAAGACCTGCTGACGTAGGCGAACTAATTTTTCGGGTCGAAGACGACATTCCCGATTCTGCGAATCTAGGATTAGGCCCAAGAACTGCTGAACTTTCATGGGCTGTAGACAGGACTTCTTAATGTTTAATAGCCACCCTAATCGTTCCAAAGCCGATTTTGCTTTTTCCAATTGATCCAGACAATGGACTGCTGTTTTGCCTACAAGGAAGTCATCCAGGTAGGGGATAACTAGGATGTCTGCCTCCCGTAGATAGGCCATAACTTCCGCTATAACCTTCGTGAACACCCGGGGGGCGACTGCTATACCAAAGGAAAGGGTGACATTGAAAATGCTGTAACGACCCCTCCAAATGAACTGCCACTCTAAGGAAACGCTGATGAGACGCACAGATGGGTATATGGCAATAAGTGTCTTAAATCCACCACCATAAAGCAATTTTCGTACAGCAACTTTATTGTGGAACTGATCGTTTCCATTTTGAAAGGCCGAATGACCAGGTATCTGTTGAGTGCTTTCAGATTAATTATGGTACTGTAGGAATTATCTGGTTTACAGACCAAAAATAGGGGGGGGGGGGGGTAGTAGAAGCCTTCGCCCTTCTCCGCCTCTGGCACCTTTATCAATACTCCCTTCTGACATAGGTCAACAACTTCGGTTTCTAGGGCAGTCTGTTACGCCAAGAAAGACCTGAGCGGGGTGACCCTAAAACTGTTCTGGGGGACACAGGCAAATTCGAGCTTTAGGCCTGAGCCTACCAACCCCAGGATCCAGTTACTGTTCGAGATCCGCGACCAGGCTTGGAAGAAGGCCGATAGTCTACCTCCCACCGGGGCCTCTAGTCACTGGGGGGGGGTTTCTTGGTCTCACGGGATGCTTCTTGGCGTCCCCCTCCAAACATAAATCCGGTACCTTGCCTCTTATCTTCCAATCTGCCCCGGTCCCTGGATGATCTCCTCTGAAAAAAATCTCTACCTAGCAAAGGGACGTCTATAGGAAGGGGTGGGCAGGGAAGGGAATTTCTTTTTATCGTCGCCAGCCTTCTCCAGGAGTTCATCTAGGACTGGTCCGAATAGATATTCCCCCTCACACGGAATGGAGCACAGCTGGGATCTGGCCTGGATATCCCCGGGCCAGCATTTTAGCCATATAGCCCGTCGGGCTGCATTTGATATCTGCTGAAGCGTCGGCTAAAAAGGCTGCCGCATCCTGGATGGTAGGTAGGGTTTTCAAGATAGAGGACAGAGCCTCGAGGGAATCTAACTGCGTTTCTAGCTGGTCCAGCCAGACCATCATAGATCTGGCCGTGCAGGTAGCTGCGGCCGCCGGTCTCAGGGTGCCAGCAGACATCTCCCATGTGCCTTTCAAGTAAGAGTCCGCCTTTTTATCCAGCTGATCCTTTAACGAGACCATGTCATCAAAGGGGATAGCGGATTTTTTGGACGCCATAGCCACTGCTGCATCCAATTTCGGGGCTTTATCCCATTTATTCACCACAAGGTCCTCAAAGGGATATCGCCGTTTAAAGGCTGGTGGTAGGGAGCCTTTTCTTTCTTGTTTCCTCCATTCCGTTAATCAAATTTTGGACCTTGTCGTTTAACGGGAACGACTTACGTTTCCTGGGGTCTAAACCCCCGAACATTAGGTCCTGTGTAGACCGTTCAGGTCTGGTGTCTGTTACCCCCATGGTAGCTCTGACTGCCTTGACTAGTTTGTCCACTTGTTCCAGACCTAGGCAGAAACGACTGGCGTCTCTGAAGAGGATGCAGACGCAGAGGTGAAGGGCTCTGAGGACTCTTCATTCCCTCTAGGGTCAGCTGAAGAGCCTGACCCTGAAAAATTCGCCCTCTTTCTCTTCCTAGACGACTCCCGCTGGGGTACGGATTTTAGGGCTTTAACCTCAGTCCTGATTATTTCCCTTAGACTTGTAGCGAAGTCAGGGGTTTCTTCTGCCACCTACAGGAGGGGGGACAGAGTAAGGAAGTGTGCCTGTAATTTCTTGGGACTACGCCCCCCCCCTTTTTTTTTTTTTTTTTACCGTCTGCTGGGGCATGGGAGCTTCTTGCTCGCCCATCCTGCATCTGTGCTGAAGCCGCGCGTCAGTGCCTCTGTGCCCTTTTTCCCCCCCGGTAATCCAGGTTCACAGGTGACGTGGCCAGGGGCTGATTTTTGCCCTCAATCCCCCATTTTCCCCGACGTCCCTCCCTCTGCGTGCCGCGCCCCCCCACCGCGCCTACCGCTCTACCGGCGACGCACGGGGAGGGAGAAAACCGGCAACTTCCGGTCCAGCGCTGCTGGCCCTGCCCCCCACCGTGTCACTTCCGGTCCGGGCGCGCGCGAGGACGCGTAGGCCGCCAGCGTCACCGGCCCCGCTGCGTCACTTCCGGTACGGCAGGCCAACGGTCCCGCCCTCCGCCACGTCACTTCCGGTCCGGACACTTGGCGAGGACGCGCAGACCATCAGCGCTGACGGCCCCGCGCCGCATCCTCCCCGGTACAGGCGCGCGAGGACGCGCAGGCCACCAGCGCTATGGCAGCGCCCGACACACAGCGCCCCCCGGACGCCACCGAGGCGCAGCCGCACGCCCCCGACCATGATCCAGGCTGAGAGGGACCACACCGGCCAGAACGAGGACTGGGATCAGGGAAGGAGAGGCCATACTTACCTGCCAGCGCCGGCCCAGGAGACGGGTATCCGCCGGACCCCGCTCCCACCTGCCCCGCACACTGACGTGGAACCCTGCACGGGCCACCGTGGCGCTTCCAGGGGACTCCGCACTGCCCGAGGTAGGAGACCCCCCTGCTACCCGAGTCGGACAGCCGGCCTGGGGATTCCTCATCCATGATGGCGTGATCTGTAGGGAATCCTGTCCTCCAGGAACAGGAAACCAACTGATGCGTGGGAGAGGTGCCGCCCTCATGTATCTGTAGGATTTCCTGTTCCTGGAGGGCGGATCCCCTCTCAGGTGGTGCTGTCATGGACGACCAAATAAATTTATCTGTTTAAGGCTAGTCTATATTTACGGTAAATTATAAAATAAGCCATACAGCTATGCTGATCAGATTGAGAACGAATAGAGCCCAGCAAATCTAATGAACCCATTTTTTTTTTTTTTTATCTGTAATGGTTGCTCTGAACAGTGCCACAGTCTATACACCTGAGGGTCATTATAGAAAGTATAAAGAATCTCCCCTAAGGCCCCATTCACAGAAATGTTTTAGTTATTTTTTCTTGTTTAACCATTATAATGTATGAGGCTGTGCACATCTTTTTCTATTGTGGACAGAAAAAAAAAAAAAGGGATTTTTGTGTACTTGTGGCACCCCTGAGGCTCAGTCGCCACAGAGGTACTGCACCTTCTCCTAAGGTGTAGTGCCCCACCAACTAGGTAAGTTGGGAACTCCTTTCCACACTCCAACACCTGCACCCACACACAGAATAGTTCAGCAATGGACCAGATTGCGACTCCAGGCTTAAGAGGATAGCAGAGCACCTTTCGTGGGTCTGTGCTTCGTAACACGAGATGTGCTGGGAGGTGGGTGGAGTTAGGTATAAAAGAGTGGGAAGGTTTAGAATTGGAGTTCAGTTCAGTCTGGAGTTCAGTCTGAGAGCAGGCTGACAGGAGGTCAGCCTGAGGGGAGCTCAAGGCGGAGGAAGGCAGTCAGTCAGGAGAGGCTGAGGACTGGTCTTGGTGGAACGAGCTCCCCAGAAGAGAGATAGAAGAGAGAGTGCTACAGCTGCCTCAGTGATCTGAGCCAGCTGGCACGGGAAAGGAACAGAAGGAGAAAGACGTAGAACTGAAACCTAAGCTTCCATAAGAGAGAGAAGGAATAGCACAGAACGAAGGAGTAGGAGAACAGAGAGGAGCTGTGGGTTGGAAGAGGAACCCTGCCTATAGGTTCTCAGCGCAAGGCCGGGGCCCGGTCCCCGAGGTTGTATGGACACTTATGATTCTGCAGCAGACACCGGTGGAGTAGTTGGTTGTAAATGCATTACTCCCATCCAAGACTTGGGACACAACAGCAACACGGATAGAGAGCCGGGAATCAGAAGGTCCCTGATCAGGCTACAGCTGTCTGTCATACAAGTAGAGTTGTTAGGAACATCTGACAGGAGGAACTTAAGAGTAACCACGGTACTGGAGCTCTTCACACTAATAGGCGCAATAGCGGAGTCGTTCAGAACAGGTACATGTTGGCGGAGTGTTGGAGAGGAGAAGCCCGACTTGCCCGGGAGGCTGATTGAGTCTCTGCCCCGGAGGACACGGCACGGAGGCAGGCACCAGTGTGTACCACGAACAGTGAGTAAAGCTTTGGAACTACAAGCCCTGGTGTCTTCCAGTCATTGTGCGCCAACACCGTCAGCACCGCTACATCTGGGTATCATCCTTTACACTACCTGCACCTTACACACTGCCCTGGGGTTACAGCTTCATCTGTGGGGAGCTATACCATCTATGCTGCAACACACCATCAGCCCCAGAGGACCTGCACGCAGCGTTGGCTTAACAGCTTGCTTGCCAAACACCACAGGTGGCGTCACGAACTATTCCATAAACTATATTACAAACCACCATTGATATTGGGCGCCCAGGGCCACGGACCGGGTCACAGCTGCCGTGATACTTTACCCCTGACGCCGGCCCAGTACCGAGTACCCCACAGCCCTGGGACGGAGGACGACCCATACTCCCCGTAAAATCCTTTTCTCCGAGACATTCATTGGGGGACACAGGACCTTTGGGTGTTATGCTGCTGCCACTAGACTAGGAGGCCGACACTCAGTGGATACAAAAAGATTAGCTCCTCCTCTGCAGTATACACCCACACACTGGCCCCAGCCAAATCAGTTCCGTGACAAAGCAGTAGGAAAAGCAAGAACATACTGTGAGTATAAAAAACGTCAAACCAAAGAACACACTCAACCCATCAGGCCACAAGGTACATAGGACGTCCTAAAGCAGTCCCTGGGTGGGGAACCGACACAACAGACCAAAACCCACGTACCAACTGTCTACAGATGCGATACTGCCACCTGCCAGATCCGTCTACCCAGGCCTGCATCTGCGGAAGTCTGAGTGTGAATGTTGTAGTGCTTCGAGAAAGTGTGCAGACTGTACCAAGTCACAGCCTTGCAACCCTGTTCCACCAACACATGGTGTTGAATGGCCCAAGAGACACTCACCGACCGAGTGGGATAGGTTTGTGTTATGATGGGTCACCGAGGAGGAAAACAAGACCAAGCTAAGTCACAGAAAACCAGAGAGGTTGGTAACTACACGGATTGCAGACCCCTGATCCTAACCACACAACTAACAGCAGCCGTGGAGCATACCTACGATGATTCTAGATGCCTCGTCATAGCCGGAGGACTAAATAAGCCTAAAGCAAGAAAAGGGGAAATCTAAAACTGCCCCAGAGCAGACCCCAAAGGAATAGACAGCCCCCACACATGTATTGACGGTGAAACAAGATGAAAACACGAACACAGGTAGGAAAATAGGCTGAGCAAATGGTGGGGCCCACACTAACTAGAAAGGACGGGAAAGGAAAGTACTGTCTGCAATCACGCCAAAAAACCCTGCAAAAATGTCCAACACTTCTGATAGTAAAAAAACCCTGAAGTCACTAGACTTCTCCCACTATATCAGCACTCTGGCATATTCTGAGAACAGAGCAAAAAGCAAACTGGCAAATACAGTGACATAAGAGTGGAAATTCAGCACAGCCCCAGCCGGAGCTGGCTGGCCACACAAAAAACTGAATAGACCAAACCAAATATGAACATTAGCAAAGACAACTTAGCTTGAGAAGGCAGGAACTGAGCTGGAAACTAAGACCTCAGGAGACAGGAAAAAAATCACCAGCATGGGAATAGGGAGTCGGCTGTCTTAAATCCAGTCTGAGACTCCAGATGTCCAATCCTCTTCCTCATTATCAGGTGGCAGTTCTCTGTTAATTGGATCAGCTTCATTACCCCCTGCCACCACCAGAGGAAGCCCGGAAAGAGAACTCAACTCCTCTGTTAGCACAACCAGCTCCTTCACCAGAAGCCAGAGGCAGACCAGAAAATGAGTTCACAACAGGTTTTCCTCTGACACTAAGCCTGTTGAGTGTATCCACCTAGCTACTGTGGACTTTGAAGCGGCGAGTCCCTTCCTGTGACCCTCAGGAAGAACAAATAAGTCGTCCGTGAGGTGTATCTTCTGAGGGCCCTCACCAGGTCCAGAGTATGAAGAGACCTCCCTCTCAAAACAGTGAATTGGAGTCGGGCAAAACAAGGGCAGGACAATGTCCTCATTAAGGTGAAAAGAAGAGACTACAAATAAGTTAGAGTAGAACCCATCGAAACTCTTTATGGGACCGGAAAAATGACCCCATTTTGGGGTAGCGAATCGATGGCTTGGTAGAAAAGCCGGGCCTGCTCTCCTGCTTAGGGAGGGCGAGAGGGGAATAACTCTTGTATCCCGAAAACACCAGGTCTCTGACCCATTCATTGTGGACGACAGAGAGCCAGATATGATGAAACAGGAGTAGGCGACTGCCTACTTCGCTGGTGTCGACCCGATAATGCCGTGAGTCATTGGGCCGAGAATCTATGGGATCTTGATCCCTTAGACCCAGATTGCTTGGGACAGCTCTTCGATGACTGGTTGGTCTTATATGAGACCTGGGGACCCCTGTCCCCCTGAGGTGAGCATCCTGATGCGGAAGAAGTGGTCGAATTGGCGCGAAAGGGCCGGAAACGCATCTGTTGCTGACGACGAGAAGGTCGCCTAATCTGCTGATGGAGGAATTTACTTTTTCGTTCTGTAGCGTCCGAGATAAGCTGATCCAGCTTCTCTCCACATAAACGACTGCTCTGGTAGGGCAGAGACGTTAGGGAGTTCTTGGACGCAGTCTGCTCACCATTCGCCGAGCCACAGTCCCCCCTGATGGTGATGGCGTTTGAGGCAGCAGTTAGCTGAGTCCAAAGAAGTGTGCAACAAATATTCCCCAGGCAATGAGATCTGATTAGCTAGGTCTGGTGCCTCCGGGGGAAGGGCACTCCTGAAAAGTTCCGGTCAGGGTATCTGCCCAAAAGACCATAGCTTTAGCTACACACGCCGCAGCCAAAGGAAGGAGAGAGTGCTGAGCCCGAGGCTTCGAAAACCGAACAGGCAAGGTTCTCTGACGGTCCTTGGGATCTTTAATCAAGGATCTGTGGGGTAAGGACAGGAGGGTTTTGGTGGCCAGGTGGGAGACCGATGGGTCAACTGGAGGTGATTCAGCCCATTCCTTCCGCAGATCCACAGAAAAAGTATATCTAGCCTCAATAGGCTTATGACCAGTGAAGCGTTTGTCCGGTTGCTCGCTATGCCGTCGAACTATGTCCTGGAACTGGGGATGGTTGGAGAAAACCCTATGAGGACGTTTAGTCCTCTTGAAGGACACCGCTTGCTCTGGGACTGAATTAGACTCCTCGTCAACCTTTAAAGTCCAAGCCCCGACCAGTAGAGGGATCTTGGAGAGACTATCGCTTGGGCTAGTGATGCCATGGACTGCAACAGTGACAAAGTCCACCCAGGGGGACTAGGTACACTGCATTCGGTAGCTGCGGAGGGGTCTTGAACGCATTCAGGATCACAGGCTTTGCAGCGTGGCGTACTCTGTCCCCATGGCAGTGAAGTCTGACAGGTGGTGCATGATGTGAAAAACACTGTCTTGTTAGGCCTCTTGGATGTCTTAGAGAGTGACATAATGTACCCCAGTCTGCCCCTGCTCCTGCTGATATGCTCCAATAGGGAGGACCGTGGCTGTAAGTCTCCAGTGACTACTGTAAAGGAGGGCCAATGAGTATCTGCTGCAGCTGAGTCTTACCCAGGTCCTGTGGCCCAGTGACACGGTCCTCCGGATGCGCTGTGCCCCTCTGAAGATGAACGGGCTGCCTGCACATGTAGAGAGCCGGCCGATAGCTAAAGATGGCTGCCGGCATGTGACATGCAGGGAGAAGTCTCGCGGTGTGTGAGAAGTGCCAAATAATGGGTGGAGCCACAGCATCACAAAATGGGCGGAACCTCTGGATTACTGCGGGCAATAGGCCCAAGCCGGGGACTAAATTTCCGGCAACTGCTGGAACGCAGCTGGGGGGACCATGAGAAAAAGCACCGCATGCGGGAGACCTCCGCTGGGGATACTGACCCGGACGCACACCCAGCCCATCTTACCAGTGGTGTGCGTCCCGGCGGAAGCCGCTGCATGAGGTATGAAGCGAAGGGCCCGGGCAGATGCTTGAGGAGTTTTCCGCTCCCAGGTCAGCTGTTCTAGTTTGGACGGTGCAGGGACCCTCCACCTGCAGGGAGAGGGACCGTCAGCCTTTCTTCCATCGCCGCTGTATAACAGGGGCGATGCAGTGGGAGCTGCACGGCGCCATAAGTTCCTAACTCCTCGAGGATAGGTCAGGGCTGTGGGTCCAGCACACAAAAAAGCGGGATAAGCCTGGATGCAGAGGGGGGTACATGGAGGCGACACTCCATGTTCCCATCTGTTGCCAGAGTGGGGAAAGCGGTGCCTTGAAGGGACCCGTCGACACCCCCCAAAAAAACCTCAAGCCTACCAATGACAAACGATGCAGGAGGGGGTACGTGGAGGCAACAGTCCACGTTCCCGCCTGTTGTAGGTTTGGGGAGAGCGGCGCCCTTAATGTATCCGTCGCCACTTGTAATCCTTGAAAAACTAAGAATAAAGAGAAAAATAAAAAAAATCTATAGATGTGCTCTGTTTTTCACATCACACGTGCCTCCTACTGACACTAAGTTTGAACTGGTTTGGCTGGAGCCAGTGTGTGGGTGTATACTGCAGAGGAGGAGCTAATCTTTTTGTGTTTACTTAGTGTCAGCCTCATGGTGGCAGCAGAATAACACCTATGGTCCTGTGTCCACCAAAGAGGGGAAGGAGAAAAAAGGATCAAGTCAGAGCGGTTAGCTGTTGATCAGATTTTTCGATCAAATTTGTCCATTAAAATGAATGTAAGGAAAAAAATATTATCTATATATATGTTCCAGAAAATGAGGTATCTCTCCCAGAAAATTAGTAACTATGGTTTTGTTAGAAACGTTTATTTCCTGTGTGTATTGGAAGAACACAAAAAAAAAAAACAAAAAAAAAAAAAAAAAACAAACAACAACACCACAGAAAAAGGCAAATGGGACATAATTTCACACAAAGCCCCAGAAATGGGCAGGAAAAGATGGATTTTTGGTTCTTACCGTAAAATCTCTTTCTTGGAGCCTTCATTGGGGGACACAGAATACTATGGGTGTATGCTGCTGCTGCTAGGAGGCTGACACTATGCAAAAACAAGAAAATTAGCTCCTCCCCGGCAGTATACACCCACCGACAGGCACCAAGCACCTCAGTTGGTGAAAAAGCAGTAGGAGAAGCAACGAGAAAAACTCGAACCATATGTACCAACCCAACAAGGGACTATAAGACCCAACACGGTACAACTTAAACAGGGAGGGTGCTGTGTCCCCCAATGAAGGCTCCAAGAAAGAGATTTTACGGTAAGAACCAAAAATCCATCTTTCTTTATCGCCTTATTGGGGGACACAGAATACCATGGGACGTCCCAAAGCAGTCCCAAGGGTGGGAACAGCAAAAAGGGACGAAAGTAACCGAAAGGCTCAGGTCGGCCGGTGAGCCACCGCCGCCTGCAGAACCTTCCTACCAACCACAGCATCAGACGAAGCCTGGGTATGATCCCTGTAGAACCTCGTGAAGGTGTGCAAAGATGACCAGGTTGCAGCCTTGCAAATTTGCATGGCCGAGGCCTGGTGACGAGCAGCCCACGAAGCTGCCACAGCCCGGGTGGAATGAGCTCTTACTCCCGGAGGGGGCCGCTTTTCCTGAAGACGATACGCTTCCAGAATGGTAGAACGAATCCAGCGAGCGATCGTGGATTTGGAAGCCGGAAGGCCCTTCTGGCGACCTTCAGAGATGACCAGCAAGGAATCGGACAGACGAAAGGAAGAGGTCCTGGCAAGATAGACACGCAGGGCTCTAACTACGTCCAGTTTGTGGAGAGACTTCTCAAGAGGATGAGATGGAGCCGGACAAAAGGAAGGAAGGACGATATCCTCATTGATATGGAAAGCGGAAACCACCTTTGGAAGAAAAGGAGGAACGGGCCTGAGAACGGCTTTGTCCTGATGGAGAATGAGGTAAGGGGAACGACATGACAATGCCGCCAATTCAGAAACTCTTCTGATGGATGAAATGGCGATCAAAAAGGTGACCTTCCAAGAGAGAAGGGACAAAGGAATGTCCTGGAGAGGCTCGAACGGCGCCTTCTGGAGCGCGCTAAGGACGAGGTTGAGATCCCACGGGTCTATTGGCGAATGATGAGGAGGAGCCACGTGGGAAACCCCTTGTAGAAAGGTCTTGACCTGTGGTAGAGAAGCTAGCTCTCTTTGGAAGAGGATAGAGAGAGCGGAAACCTGGCCCTTGAGCGTACTGAGGGACAGACCCGCGTCTAACCCAGCCTGAAGAAACCCCAGGATAGACGGGATAGAAAAAGACATTGGGAAGACTCTGTTATCGCACCAACGGAAAAAAGCCTTCCAGTACCTATAGTAAATGCGGGAAGAGGCTGGTTTCCTGGCTCTGATCATAGTTTGAATAACCTGACTGGACAGACCTGATTCCTTCAGAATTGCGGTCTCAACGGCCATGCCGTCAAACTCAGAGACTGAGAACTCTCGTGGTAAAGGGGGCCTTGCGAGAGAAGATCTGGACGGTCCGGAAGCCTCCAGGGAACGTCCGCGAGCATGTTGACCAGTTCCGCGTACCAAGGCCGTCTTGGCCAATCTGGAGCGACTAGAATCACTGGTACGCCTTCCGATTTTATCTTTTTGACCACCCGAGGGATCAATGCCAGAGGCGGGAACAGATACGGAAGTTGAAACTGGGACCACGGAGTCACCAGTGCGTCGCATGCGACGGCTAGAGGGTCCCTGGACCTGGCTACGAACTGCGGCACCTTGTGGTTCATCCGAGATGCCATGAGATCGACATCCGGGGTGCCCCAACGGTCGCATATCTGAGAGAAAACCGCGGGGTGCAGGGACCATTCGCCGGACGCTAGGCCCTGGCGACTCAGAAAGTCGGCTGCCCAATTTTCCACCCCTGGAATATGGACGGCGGAGATTGTCGGAACGTAACGTTCTGCCCAGCGTAATATCTTGGCCACTTCTGACATTACTTGTTTGCTGCGCGTGCCCCCCTGAAGGTTTATGTACGCCACGGCCGTGGCGTTGTCCGACTGAATACGGACCGGCTTGCCGGAGAGGAGGGGCTGCCAATGAAGAAGGGCCAGGAAAATAGCCCTGATCTCCAAAAGATTGATTGGGAGGAGAGACTCCTGTGGCTTCCAGCGGCCTTGGGCCGCTTTCTGATGGAACACGGCTCCCCATCCTAGAAGGCTCGCATCTGTGGTGATGATTTGCCACTGAGGCGGAAGGAAGGACCTCCCTTGGAGAACTGACGCTGGCCGTAGCCACCAAGTGAGAGACTGCCTCACTCTGAGAGGAAGCCGAATAGGACGGTCCAAGGACATCGTGGTCTTGTCCCAGGCTGAAAGCAGAGACAGCTGGAGGGGGCGAAGATGAAACTGCGCAAAGGGCACTGCTTCCATGGAGGCCACCATCTTCCCCAGGACCTTCATGCAGAACCGAATGGGAATGGGAGCAGGCCTCTTGAGAGTTCTGATGCCCTTGGACAGAGTTGTAAATTTTTCCTTTGGAAGAAAAACACGGGCTAGCTCCGTGTCGAATTCCATACCCAGAAAGGTCAGACGCTGGGTGGGGATCAGAATGGACTTCTCCTTGTTGACCAGCCAACCTAGGCGCCTGAGAGTGTCCAGGGTTATCTGAAGGCTCCGGAGACAGTCCTGGCGAGACGAACCCTTGATCAAAAGATCGTCCAGATAAGGGATGATGAGGATACCTCTGGAGCGAAGGATGGCCATGACGGTCACCATCACCTTCGTGAAAACCCGGGGCGCTGAAGCCAGGCCGAAAGGAAGAGCTGTGAACTGAAAGTGGTCTCCCTGAAACGCAAATCGAAGATACTTCTGATGTTGCACACAAATTGGAATGTGCAGATAGGCATCCCGAATGTCCACCGAGCAGAGAAATTCCCCGGGCTCCATGGAAGCAATCACCGACCGAAGAGACTCCATCCTGAAATGAAGAATCTTCACGTGGCGATTGAGCAATTTGAGGTCCAGAATAGGACGAAGAGAGCCGTCTGTCTTCGGGACTACAAAGAGATTGGAGTAGAACCCGGAAAACCGTTCGTCTGAGGGAATGGGAACAATGACTCCGGCGGAAAGAAGGGAGGAAATGGCCTGCAGAAAACCCGGAATCTGGGCCCGCTGTCGCGGAGGCCGAGACCGGAAAAACCGTCTGTTCGGGAGTGAAGCAAATTCGATTTTGTAACCGGATGAGACGAGTTCTCTGACCCAAGCGTCGTCGACAACGGACAGCCAAGCATCCGCGAAAAAGGAAAGTCTGCCTCCCACCCTGGAAGAAATTCCAGGTGGGGGTGACCCGTCACTTAGACGAAAATCTGCCGGAATTGGCTCCTGCAGATCTGGAATATTGACCTCTAGATCTCCAGCGAGGAGCGGGTTTGTAGGAAGGTTTCCTCTGATCCCGCTCCCTGGTGGCAGGCGGCCGATCCTGTTGAGTGGCTCTCTCCGTGGCAGAGAAGGGACGAAAGGGCCTGAACGGTCGAAACCCCCTTCTGTTGAAAGGACGTTTTGGTCGAGACTGGGGAAGCGAAGTACTTTTACCTCCAGTGGCATCGGAAATTATCTGATCCAGCTTTGCTCCAAAGAGCCTAGAGCCATGGAATGGCAGATTGGTAAGCGACTTTTTCGAAGTAGTGTCCGCATTCCATGACTTTAGCCAAAGGACTCGGCGTACAGCTACTATGTTGCTGTTAGCCCTTGCTACGCAGCCGGCCGCGTCCAAGGAGGCGGCCAAAAGGTATTTTCCCGCCTGGTTAATCTGATCTGCAAGATCTGCCAACTCGTCTTGAGGAGCTGACGCTAAGATGCCTCTGCGAAGAATTTTTGCCCAAGCGGAAATGACCTTCGCCACCCAGGCGGATGCGAAAATAGGGCAGAGAGAGGCACCAGATGCCTCAAAGATAGACTTAGCCAGAGATTCAATCTGCCTGTCAGTAGGATCTTTGAGCGATGCCCCGTCTGGCAGAGAGAGCACCGTTTTTGAGGCTATCCGGGAAACTGGAGGATCTACCTCGGGAGCCTTGGACCACTTTGAGAGCAGTTCTGCGTCAAAGGGGTACAGAACGTCCAAGTACTTGCGGCCTGAGAAATGTTGCTCAGGGCGCTCCCAGTGTTTGGATAAGGTAGTGTCGAAATCGTTGTGATTGGGAAAGGATCGAGACGGAGGTCTGGCTCGTCTAAGGAGAACAGAGCTTTCCTGAGTTGGAGCCTCATCCTGTTTAAGTTTTAGTGTTTGGAAGATAGCTGCAATAAGACTATCGACCATGTCCCGCGTTTTAGAAACGCTGTTCCCCTCTGAGCTAGCTTCCGAATGAGAATCCTCGCCTGACTGAAGGTTGTCATCCGAGGAAGGAGAAGGAGGCCTGGGAGCGGAAGGGCCCTGCGAGCTCGAAGACGAAGTGGACAGAGCCCGCTTCCTAGAAGTCCTTCCCTGTCTGTCTCTCTGAAGGTCGCGGTCAGGTGCGGACGACTCACCCCGAGAGGTGGTCGGGGCAGAGGTGGCTGAGGATAGCTGAGGTAATCGTTCTAAGACCTGGACCAGCGACTGTGATACAATGTCACAGTCTGTTTCTGACTTGACAAAAGTAACGGCCTACTCCGGGGGGAGAGAGGAGGGAAGAGCGCCCTCCGCCCGGGACTCTGCGTTCCTGAGATGCTGACATATTTGAAGGACTGCAGGGGGGGCAGAATGGGGACGACTGGCCCGATGCCCACTTCTTTTTACAGCGCGCACAGGCGTAATAGGTAGCGGTGGGCCTGAAGCAGAGATCCCCTGAAGGGTTGGGCATAACTGCACTGATTGGCTGCAGATATTAGGGAATAACTGCCGAGGAGAGCTAATCCCTGCCCCAGAGCCGAGCCTACCGAGATTCTGTGCGAGCAGCAGAAGAAAACGCCGAAGTGTCCCCAAGCAGCGCAGGAAGGAGTGGTTCAGGCATCAGGAAACGCTGTTCCCCTCTGTGCTGGGAGATGGGGGCGGAGCTTAGTGGCCGCGCCGTGATTGGTTAATAGCGACTGGGGAGGGCATGGCAGAAGAGGGGGCTGGCATCCAAGAGAGAAAGAAGCCCTGTGATGGGCTAGAAAGGGCGCGCTGAAAAGAGCGCGCTCAGGAAGGGAGGAGGGAGAGCAGAGGAATTCCCCGCGCTGAGGGGAAAGTGAAAGTGAAAGTGCCTCCCACCCTGATGGCGCCGCAGCCCCATGCCCGACATACCGCGCTAAGGATGATATGACCAGGTCCTGACGCTGCGGTGAGTGAGGGGATCCCCGTAGACTCCCTGGCTAGAGCAGGGAAAGTGGAGGAAGGCAAGCGGCTGAGCGCACGACAGGCAGAAAAGGGCGGGAGATTCAAACTTGTGGAACTGCAAAACCAGGTCCCTTCTTCTCCCATGTCACTGGAGCTTATGCGGGGCCGGAGGGAACGTACAGGCACTTACCTGACGTCCCAGAAGAGGATGACCACAGGGACCCACGGGGAAACGGCAGGCCGCTGGGAGGGGAAGGAGTCCTCTGTACCCGCATCCTGCAGAAGACGGCTTGAAACACCTGCGATCGCCGTCTTCCTCTCAGCCCTGTCCCGAGAAAGGGGTGAGGAGGGGGATTCGGCAAGGACCAGCCACCTGTCCGTAACCCTTGTCACCAGAAGGTGATAGGGAAAAGTCCTGCCTGCGGTACTGAGAGTTGCGATGTGGGTGACACCACACTGCTCGCTCAGCCGCATGATATGGGAAATCAGAGTGATAACTATACCCTGTTTCCCGATGGAAAAGAACCTAAAAGAGAAAAGAGGGAAAAATTAAAAAGTTCAAACTAAACCTGAAAGGAAAATTGGATTAAAACTGCGGATCTGGGGAGATCCCGGTCCGCCTCCTACAGACACTAAGCACAAACTGAGGTGCTTGGTGCCTGTCGGTGGGTGTATACTGCCGGGGAGGAGCTAATTTTCTTGTTTTTGCATAGTGTCAGCCTCCTAGCAGCAGCAGCATACACCCATGGTATTCTGTGTCCCCCAATAAGGCGATAAAGAAAAATTGTTGTCACCCTCAACTTAATATTTGGTTGCATACCCTTTGGAATAAATAACTGCAATCAATCGCTTTCTATAACCCTCAACAATCTTCTTATACCTCAACTGTAATTTTGAGCAACTCTTCTTTTGCAAACTGCTCCAGGACTCTCATATTTGAAGGATGCCTTCTCCCAACAGCAATTTTAACATCCCTCCACAAGTATTCAATGGGATATAGATCTGGACTCATTGCTGGCCATTTCAGAGCTCACCAGCGCTTTGTTTCCATCGATTTCTGGGTTCTTCAAGCATTTGTGGGATCATTGTCCTGCTGGAAGACACATGACCTAGGACACAAACCCAGCTTTCTGACACTTGGCAGTACATCGTGACCCAAAATCCTTTGGTAATATTCAAATTTCATGATGTCTTAGGCCTCTTTCACACTTCAGTTTTTTGACGTCAGTCAAAATCTGCCACTTTTAGAAAAAAACGGATCCGCCCATTTTTGGGCAGATCCGTTTTTTCCCCCCATTGATTTGCATTAGTGGCGGATTTTGACTGATGGTCGTCCATTGGGTCCGTTTTTTGACAGATCCATGAGAATTTTAGTGGCTCCCGGGCGGACCAGACGGACACTGCAACGTTATTTTTGTTTGACGGTCCGCTATTTTTAACTGCGCATGCCCGAAAGGTGAAAACCGGGAGCAGTTTTAACCATGTAATGCCATTCCGGGAGCCGCTAAAATGCTACCTCACCGGAACCGCGGTCACTTTAAATCACGTCGCTTTCCATCTTCCACGGATCCGTACTCCAACGTGGTCCGCTGCCATCCGTCCATCACTTAACGGAGACGGATCAGTTGCTGTTACCCTTTGGCGGATTTCAGCTGACCACCGCCGACGGAGGTATGAAACAGGCCTTACACACAGTCAAGGCATCCAGTGACAGTGGTAGCAAAACAAACCCAAAACATCTTTGAACCACCACCATATTTGACTCTCTGTACTGTGTACCTTTTTTGTAGGCCTCATTCAATTTTTGGTAAACAGCAGAATGATGTGCTTTACCAATAAGCTCTATGTTGGTCTATCTTTCCACAATACGCTTTCCCACAAGGATTTTAGTAAACTGTAGTCTAGCTTTTTAAGTGTGTGTCAGCAGTGGAGACCTCCTGGGTCTCTTGCCTTAACATGTCATTTCATTTAAATGTCGATGGGATAGTTTGAGCTGACACTGATGCACCCTAAGGCTATGTGCACACACTGCGGATTGGTCTGCGGATTTTTATCTGCAGAACCGCAGGTAAAATACCTGCGGTTTGCCACCTGGACAATGGAATAGGTGGCAAACCGCAGCAGAATCCGCAGAAATAATTGACATGTCAATTGTTTCTGCGGATTCAAAACCGCAGCTTTTCCTCAGTTAAAAATCCGCAGTGTGTGCACAGCAGAATGTTAATCCCATAGGTTAACATGTTACTGTACACTGTCTGCAGAACTGCTGCAGTTCTGCTGCGGGCAAAACCGTAGCAAAAACCGCAGTGTATGCACATAGCCTAAGCCTGCAGGACAATTTGAATTTCTTTGGAACTTGATTGGGGTTGCTTATCCATAATCTGGACTAGCTACCTTCCATCAATTTTTCTCTGCCATCCACATTAAAGGAGATTAGCTATAGTGCCATAAGTTGCAATTTTCTTGATTTTGTTGCACACTGAATAAAGGAACATCAATATCTCGAGATGGATTTGTAACCTTGAGATTGTTGATATTTTTCAACAATTTTGTTTCTCAAGTCCTCAGACAGTTCTTTCTGTTCTCCATGTTTAGTATGTAACACAGACAGTGCAAAGACTGAGTCAACTTCTTCCCTTTTATATGTTGTTTCAGGTGCGATTTTCATATTGTCCATACCTTTTACTTGCCACAGGTGAGTTTTAACGAGCGTCGCATGCTTGAAACAAAGTTAATTTACCCACAATTTTGGAAAGGTGCCAACAATTTTGTCTTAACCAGTTTTGGGGTTTTGTGTGAAATGATGATCAATTTGCCGTTTTTTGGCATTGTTCCAAAATACACAAAAGGAAATACAAGGATCCTGATGAAAAAGTGAAAAGAACATGTACATTGAACCAATCACAGTGGGCATATTTATTGGGTATTTGTCCCGTAAATTGTGTTATGCAGAGGCAGAATTTTATTACACGTACTGTGGCACCTTCAATCAAATGATTGGTGGGGTTCTGGGAGAGGGAACACCAAAATCTGATATCGACGGCCAACATCAATCACCTAACACCTACAGTCATGTTCATTGTTGTTGGCACCCATGAATTTTAAGTACATAATGTGAAATATCTCCTGGAAAAAAATGAAACTTGGTTTGAGTCGAAGATCATGGCTTCGCTAGAAAGACAAAAACACAAAAGACACGTCCAAAAGTACAGCGGAACGCTTGAAAAATAAAAAATGAACTGTTTTAAAATGGCCAGCAATGAGTCCTGACCTCAATTCTATTGAAAATCTTTTGCGCAAGCTGAAATCTGCCATTGGGAAAAAGAACCCCGCAAATATTCAAGAGCTTGAAAAAACTGCAAGGAAGAGCGGGAGAAAATACCAGCTAAGGCTGCTTTCACACATACGGTGGTTTTGTTCCGGCGGCGTGCGGTGGAAAGCCGGACCGCCGGATCAGGCCTGCAGTGGTGACACCGGATACAGATGCGGCGCCTGATCCGGCTTGGAAAGCATTTAAAGGAGCCACACCGGGGACGAGAGGCGGCGGTATGCGGGGGGGGGGAAGAGATACGCGCGTGCGCCGAGCACTTGTGGGTTAAACCTCACAGTGTCCGCGCATGTGCTGTAGAAAAAGCCGTTCCGGCGCTGCAAAAAAACGTTGCAGGTAACGTTTTTTTGCTGACGCCGGACAGCGCAGGTTTGCCGTTTCCGGCTTAAAACGGAGGCGCCGCATGTCCTTCCGACACGATGCGGCGATCATTAAATTCTATGTGCCAAAACCGGATCCAATTCCGGATCCGGTTTTCACACTTTTCGCCACATCGTGCCGGATTCAAAAAGCCGGATGTGTGAAAGCAGCCTAAGAAACGCAAGAAGCTTATTAATGACTACAAGAAATGTTTGGAGGCCGTTATCAGTGTCAAAGGCTGGGCAACCAAGTATTAATTAGGGGGGCCTTTATTGCGGCACATGCTGTTTCTTCTATGAAATTGCAACATGTTAGTTGGGAAACAATGTTTTATTATTGTATTACTTTTGACCACTAATTAAATAATCCTAAGGATATAGCTTTGGTATATTTACAATTATTTCAATTAAACCAGATACTTGAAATTCATACACAATTTGACCTCATTGGGATAAAGGTCACAGAAAATATATAAATCTGAAAGCTGCAAAGAATAAAATGCTGTAAGAGTACACTTACTGCAGAGGCCAACTGCTCCTCCGTCATGTCTTCTACAAATACAGGCCTCTCTGCGGGCTCTTCAGGAAGAGCTTCAGCAGAGCCCATCATTAGCAAGCTCATTCCCTGGAAAAGAACAACACGAAAGGAAAATTAAACACATTAAATGGCTCGAGCCGCCCTACATGTAATCCCACAGACTCTGGTGTTGAGATCAAGGCTCTGTGGGTGACGTATCATCACTTCCAAGACTCCTTGCTCTCCTTTACGCTGAAGATCGATTAGGGTCAGTGTCCTGCTGCAGCACAAATTTGGAGCCAATTATACACCTTCCTGATGGTACTGCATGATGCTCAAGTATCTGCCTGGGACACCATTAGTCCTGATAAACTCCCCAACGTCATTTGCTGAAACAAACTGCCTTCTGTTGCAGCCAAATTTTTGCTCATCGGTCCAGAGCACCTGCTACCATTTTTCGGCACCCCAATTCCTATGTTTTTGTGCATGGCAAAGTTGCTTGGCCTTGTTTCCATGATGAAGGTATGTTTTTTTTTCTTTTTGTAGCAATTCATACATAAATACCTCTTCTGGACAGATGTCTGATTAGTGCATGGATGAGGCTGGGTCTCCCTGGTTGCTTCCGGTTCTGTGTAGATGGCACTGCTGAACATCTAATTTTGAAGGGAAGCATAATGGTGGGTCTTTTATCTGCTGCACTCAGTTTCCTTGACCGACCACTGTGTGTACAGGCCTCCACATTGCCAATATCTTGGTGCTTCTTCAAAAGAAGCTTTGACAGCACATCATGAAACCCCCATCTGCTTTGAAATCTTTGCCTGGGAGAGTCCTTACTGATGCAGTATAACTACCTTGAGTTTTGTTGCTATACTCCGTCTTGCTATGGTGTACGACCTGTAACATGAAGCAGTCTACTACAACCTGACTTTATTTTTTTTTTTTTTACAGCAGAGTTTGGTTATTCCTCACGGAGCTTTAAGCCTCCTACACTGCTGTTACTCATACACCTGACTGTAATCCTACAAAATGTCCGACTTTGTGCAAGTATACCTAAAATTTATGCGGTTTTGAAGGCATATGTAATCACACTAAAGATTTGATTTGTATTTGTTTTGTTCATTCACTTTGTATTTTGTTAAGTAATAAAAAAAAAACAAATACATTAGCAATAATGTAAGAAAAGGGTTTAATTTATTTGCTGCCACGAATACCAATAGATATTCCAGAAAAAGAATCAGGATCCAGGATTAAAAAAAAAACAAAACGTTATTTATCGTCGACATGTTTCAAAATATAACGTCTTCATGACAAACCACAAGTATTTATTATTAGAAATAAACTAATATTTACGGTATATTTTTTCAATTCTTACAATGAAGCATTTTTTCCACACCTGCCTAAAATTTGGCGCAGTACTGTAGATAATCTATAGTGATACGAAAAACAAATACACATTATAAAGAAAAAGTACATTCATATGACTCATTCACTTTAACCCCTTAACGAAGAGGTATTTTTGCTCTTGCATTTTCATTTTTTCTCCCCTTCTTCCCAGAGCCATAAGTTTTTAATTTTTCCGTCAATATGGCAGTGTGTGGGCTTACTCTTTGCGGGACAAGTTGTACTTTTGAACGACACCATTGGTTTTTCCCATGTCGTGTACTATGGAACGGGAAAAAAAATTCCAAGTGTGGTGAAATTGCAAAAAAAAAGTGCAATCCCACAGTTTTTTTTGGTCTTTTTTTTCACCATTGTTAACCAAATGGTAAAAGTGACCTGTCACTATGATTCTCCAGGTCATTACAAGTTCATAGACACCAAACATGTCTAGGTTCTTTTTTATGAAAGTAGTGGAAAAGAATTCCAAACTTTGTTATAAAAAAAAAAAAAAAAAATTGAGCCATTTTCCGAGACCCGTAGTGTCTTCATATTTAATGATCTCGGGTTGGGTGAAAGCTTATTTTTTGCGTGCCAAGGTGACGTTTTTAATGATACCATTTGGGTGCAGATATGATCTTTTGATAAAAAAAACGTAATTCTGGTGTTTTGACTTTCTTACTACGCCATTTAGCAATCAGCTTAATCCTTATTTTTATTGATAGATTGGGCGATTCTGAACATGGCGATACCAAACATGTGTGTGTTTGATTTTTTTATTGTTTTATTTTGAATGGGGCGAAAGGGGGGGGGGGGTGACTTGAACTTTTATATTTTTTAAAACTTTTTTTTACTTTTGTTATGCTTTAATGGTCTTTATAGGAGACTAGAAAGCCGCCACAACCCGATCGACTCTGCTACATGCAGGTGATGATCAGTTCACCTCCATGTAGCAGAATTGCTGACTTGCTATGAGCACCGACCACTGGGTGTCGCTCATAGCAGTCCGTCAGTGACCACCACAGAGGTCTCCAGGAGACCTCTTGTTGTCATGTCAACCCATCGGTGACCCGGGTGTCACACATGGGCAGATTTCCGGCCCAATGGCCGAAAGCTTGAGTTAAAGGCTCCTGTCAGAGTTTGACAGCGGCATTTAACTGGTTAATAG
This sequence comes from Dendrobates tinctorius, assembly GCF_039654945.1. NCBI lineage: Eukaryota > Metazoa > Chordata > Amphibia > Anura > Dendrobatidae > Dendrobates > Dendrobates tinctorius. The sequence goes on along the minus strand of NW_027361838.1, from coordinate 6,854,101 downwards.
CTGCGGGTGGATCGCAATTCCACCTGCGGCTATTCCAATCACGTCAGCTGTTCAAAATAGCTGAAATGTCCAGGGAAAGATGTGGGCTCACCGCCCGAGCCCACATCAAAGGGAGGGAGTCCGACATCAGCATAAATGTACGCCCGATGTCGGAAAGGGGTTAAAAAGCACTGGAATATGTAAGTGGAGAAGAAGATGGGCACAACTGGTGAGGTTGGTCATCTCTAAAGCTGGACAATGGCAGATGAGGTGCAGTATAGTATACCGTCATGGCACCTGTCTTGTCAGGAGTGAGAACATTCACTTTACTAAAGGAGGATGTTGCTGTATTTTCAGCAGCTTCTAGCCATCATACACAAACTTCGGCCCATTGCATGCAAACTGATTTCATCAGAACGTGAAGAAGAAACGACTTACAGTTTTTATCTTGAGATTGCCCCAATCATCATCCTAAAGAAAAGAAAAAAATACATGGATTAACAGTATAATGTCAGCTCCTGGCTGTACACCAAAAGGACATCATATATTAGAGGTACTCTGCAGGAAGAGCAAGGAGCAGGAGCAGTGGGGACAACGGCTAATGAACTGTGTGTTTTGGCTTCCAGATATACAATATGTACTTGCTGGTGAATGAAAATTCCTTTTAAAAGGCTAAAATCCTGCAGTACATGATGAAGAGATCTATCCCAATGAAGGTAAGCAGAGACATGAAAGCAGACGTCCAGTAAGTACATACAAAAGCTGAACAACATGATTTACGAAGCTTTATTTCATTAAAGTCTTACTCCAGGACTTTCTGTTGATGTTTTAATGAGCAGAATAAAATGGCACTGTGTCTTTTAGGCCACGTTCACACGTTCAGTATTTGGTCAGTATTTGTAAGCCAAAACCAGGAGTGGAAAATTCAGAGGAAAAGTGTAATGAAAACCCGTCACCACCTCTGGATTTATCACCATCTCCTGGTTTTAGCTTACAAATACTGAGGTCAAATACTGACCAAATCTGACTGTGTGAACGTGGCCTTGATATGAAATGGGTTTCCTGTGCTTCAGTGCACAGCGCAGAGCTGCCATAGATATGGATGCACGTGATGTTCCTGCACATTGCCATTCAGGTGAACGCACCCAAGCTCGGGATAACCTAAAAACGGGCAGATCAGAGCAGCAGAGTATAACCAGAGCACCTTGTAAAGCCGATACCTTTAACGTTCCTCCTTTCACCATGACTTTCTGCCTGTCCGGCTGCACCCCTGTCAGTGCAAACAGCTGGGCCTTGAAAACCATCGGAGGCTCGTCGGTGTTCAGCTCCACATTGTCAAACTTTTCCTTCCCCCACTTCACATTAACTGGTGGCAGAAAATAGAACAATTTAAGGTAAAGCTCCGATAGATAGGGGGAGCAGAGACCACCTGAAAAATATAACCTGGCATCTGACTGGGGACCAAAGGTAACAGCTCTCGTTTTCCCTGCGCTTTTGATAATCTGCCCGAATGTGCTTTACACCCAGTATACAGAAATGTACATGGAGGAGAACACAATGCGACTTCCATTGTCTGATTACAAGGCTGGATGAGGTCACAGCACACAGAAGGATGTAAGGAGGATTACTGCTCCCTCCGCAGCACCACCTCACGGGTACGACAAACCTCATTTACTACCAGGTACAGTCTAATGTATCATGCTACATAACCCGGTACCTCCAGTCACGGGATCATACATACATCAGTGCCAATCTCACAGGGAAATATAGCATTTGTTTCACATTAGTTGCTTTATGATACAGTATAGACATCGGATAAAGACGACAGCCCCTCTCCTGACAGGACTTGTATCCCCATTATATGCCAGGAAAGGAGCGTTTCTTAGAATTCTGCAATGTGCCCCGTTACAGCTCCCATACACATTAGGCTAACGCCGCTCTAGATGGGCTAAAAGGGATTCTGTCAGATCCCTCATGCCCTCCAACCCAGCACCATTCACCCATGTATGATTAAACCCCTTCCCCAGCCAGCCCTATACAACATAATTCAGTTAAATAACCGCTTTCAAAAAGAATTTATAATGTCCCCGTTTCCTATACTGATGAGGGCTTTGACTAGTTGATGGGGCGTTAGTTTCCCAGATTAGTCAGCCCTCTTTCCATATTAGGACGCCCCTTTGGGTGTGATAACATAATTTGCAGGAGCCGGTGTCATCGGCAGCTCATGGAAATCTCAAGCATGCGCACCGCTCGTTTCGGCAGCATCAACGCATCCAGGGGTACGCTTCCCAGCTTCAGAGACACACTACGCTGAAGCCATCTTCTAAACTTATGGACATGCGCAGCACGTCTCTGAAGCTGGGGAACGTATCGCCGGCTTCAGAGACGCTGCCGGAATTAGTGGCGAGCGTGCGCTAAATTTCCATGAGCTATGACTGACCCCAGCTCGTGCAAATAATGTTATCACACCCACAGGGGTGTCATATAATGGAAAGAGTGCTGACTAGTATGAGGGCATTAGTTCCCATCGACTAGTCAAAGCCTCATTAGTATAGGAAATCGTGACATTATAAAGGCTTTTTTAAAGCATTTAATGACTAACGTTACACAGGGCTGGTTAGGGAGGGGGTTTAATCATACATAGGGGAATGCTGCTGGGTTGGAGGGCATGGGGGACCTGTCAGATCCCCTTTAAAAAGAAAAAAGGGAAAGGAAAGGGTTTGCCTGTGCCGCCATCAATAATGAGGAGAAGACCAGATTTCAAAGAGATGCAGTTTAATAGTCAACGTGTTTCAACGTACACAACTTCATCAGGATAAACCACAGTGATCTACAAGGGGTTGGCGGCAAGTCTGTGTATGGGGGGCTCCTGACTCTCCCCCAACACAGGATGCATGGGAAGATTAAAGGGGTTGTCCGATCTAAAATGATAGAATCTGATATTAGATTAGTGACTGCAGACTAACGACACAACTGTAGATCCTGTTTCCGCCATTACATCCTTATCACAATAAGACATAATGAAAGGCACTGGGGCTGGTCCATGAGCAGCGGATGCCAGCTTTAACCCCTTAGATACCATGGCAACAAAGATGCCAGTTTGTGAACAGACAAAAATGTACATGTCTGACATGCGATGTTAAAAAAAAAAGAAGAAAAAATAAAAAGTAACTACACTGTAATGAGGATCTGTCGCCTGCCTCCTCACTTACAGGATATAAAGTATGTCATCATCATGAACACCGAGATGCATGGAGGATGGTGCTTATGTCGGCAAACAGAACAGAAAACTGGAGCGCAGGGGATGGCATATACAATACTGGACCAATCCCGAGTACCCAGAGGAATCCAGACAAACGCCATGCAGATGTAAGATATTGGACTGATAATGAGTCGGGGTTCTGCTGTACACAGGACACAACCCACACCAGGTTTTTTTTCACCAGTTTTCTGGCATAAAACACTTAAATGTAGAAAAACAAAAATGGTTATTTTGGGGGATTTTTAATACACAAATTTGTCCTGGCCAACCCATCTACTCATGAGCGTTTTACCACATATACATGACAGTCACTGGCCGGAGTAACACCTCTGACGGGGGCACACTCCAGCTGTAGGTGCAGCTAATGATTCAGTAAGTGGCGTTCTCTTCCGGTGTACTAGGGCCGTCATCATTAAAACCAGCATGAAAACAATGCCAGTCGGCACCATGATTATCAGTCACTTTTTGTAACTTGCTGGGCACCTTTAACGCCTTCCTTACATCCACTTGTTGAAAAAGAGCATGTATGAAGAGCGCACATTCAAGGGAAAGTGTCTGTTTGGGGGCGCCTCGCCATCCCCCCTCCCATGACACAACTGTAGGGTGCAGATGGGTGGCAAAAAAAAAAAAAATTTCATTTCGATACAACCTCAAAAATCCAATTACCAAAATTATTAAGCCTATAAAAAGGTGTCACTAAGAAAAATCAAAGAGTAAGACACCAGAATTACTATTCTACAGTGTCACCACCTTCCTCCCCAAAAAGGGTCATAAAAGGCAGTCAAAATGGAAGAATACACCTCAAAATGACACAAAGATTGCTCAGAAAACAACACACAGGCCCGAAGACGGAGACGGACAGGTGGAGTCCTCCCCGGTGACGGCACTGACCCGCTGCAGCTTTACCAATGACCACAGCAAAAACAAAACACCAGGGTGGAATCAGGTTCTCTTCACCAGATCACCGTGCTCGGACTTGGAATCCCCCGTCATTATAGACGGTAAAATGAAGAGTGACAATAATGAGAGCAGCCTGAGGAAGGAAGAGGCGAGCAGAATCCCAGCACACGGGCGGCCTCTGCATGGCGCTGGACGGTCAGACACCCCGGACAGCTGCTCTCCTGCTGGAAGGCTGGGCGAGAGAGGAACCAGAGCCCTCGTCTCCTCCATGCTCCAGGCCGAGTCACCGGCACACAGAACTACTGCACCCAGCAGTCCCCGCGCACAGCGCCCTGTACCTGCATAGACGGGCATGGTGGCGATCGGGGCGCAGTCCGCTCTCCTGGCTGTCTCTGTCTCCCAGTCTCATTCAAACAGGGCCCCGCACAGCAGTGACGCTGCGAAATCACACGCTGCACCGACTGAGCAGCCAATCCCGAACTACAACCCGGTCATGTCGCCAATCAGGCACCAGTCCGGCGACTCTACAGCCAATCACAGGGCACAGTTTTGACAGCTTGACCAATGGCAGCGAGCCTTCCTTTAAAATAACCCGGAAGCCATAGCAGCATTGCTTCCTCCAAGTTCCTCGGAAGTGGCAGGAGATGGACACAGCTGAGCGAGAAGTTGTGCGCGTACAGAGCGGTCCTCCCCGGGTCGGCCGTTCTGGGAGGGCGCTAGGCTGTAACACGCTGGAGTTCATAGGAGGCTAAAACCAGAGCCTGTTTAGTGGCTGTAGTAAACGTTGTAAGTTGTGATAAGTAACTCTGCTCACAGCGCCCACTACCGGTGGAGGACTGCAGGTGCAAGTGTTTAGCCACAGGTGCAGACCTTGTTCTTTACAGCAGCAGCAGCGCTATAAGAACTAATCCCTGGACAACCATGGGATATTCCAATCCAAACCTCCCAACTGTGCACAATAAAAGAGAGGGGAGCAGGCTGCAGAACGCGCCATTGTAAGTATTAGGTGCTAAGCGTTACCTAGTCCTTTATATATAGTAACATAGTTTTGAAGGCTGAAGGAAGACCTTATGTCCATCTAGTTCAGCCTATTTTTAGTGCAGCTGTTCTGCATTGTTGATCCTGGGGAAGGCAAAAAACCCACAGAGTAGAAGCCAATTTTCTCCATAGTTAAAAAAGTTCCTTCCCCTAAGCTGGGGCAACCATCTACCTATAATATTCTGTTATTCGTAACCTTCTATACTGTTACTCACAAGAAAAGCATCCATTCCTTTCTTAAATTCATTCAGTGAGTTGGCCATCACCACTTCCTCAGGAAGAGAATTCCAGAGCCTCACTGCTCTTACCGTGAAGAACCCTCTTCTATGCTGGTGCAGAAATTGTCTTTCCTCCAAACGAAGAGAATGCCCCCTTGTTCTTGTCACAGTCCTTGGTAAAAAACAGTTCATTGGAGAGATCTCTGTATTGCCCTCTGATATACTTGTACATATACATTAGGTCTCCCCTAAGTCTTCTCTTTTCTAGAGTAAATAGACCTAATTTTGATAACCTTTCTGAGTATTGTAGTGAACAACTCCATTTATCATTTTAGTAGCCCGCCTTTGAACCCTTTCAAGTTCAGTAATGTCTTGAGCACCGGTGTCCAAAATTGCCCACAATACTCCAAGTGTGGTCTGACGAGTGATTTGTACAGAGGGAGAATTATGTTTTCATCTCGTGTCCCCAGACCTCTTCTAATGCATCCCATGACCCTATTTGCTTTGGTGGCAGCTGCCTGACACTGGGCACTCCAATTTAGCTTCTTATTGACTAAGATGCCCAAGTCTTTTTCCATGTCTGATTTCCCCAGCAGTTTCCCATTTAGTAAGTAATTGTAGCATCTGTTTCTCCTTTCCATGTGCATAACCTTACACTTATCTGTGTTAAGCCTTATTTGCCATTTTTCAGCCCAATTCTCCAATTTACTCATCTGTCTGTAGTTGCAAACTGTTCTCCTTTGTGTTAACTACCTTACATAGTTTTGTATCATCTGCAAATACTGATATTTTACTGTGTAAGCCATCCACTAGATCATTAATAAATATATTAAATAGTAGGGGGCTCAATACAGAACCCTGTGGTACCCCACTAGTAACCCTGGCCCAATCTGAGTATGCCCCATTAATAACCACTCTTTGTTTTCTATCACTAAGCCAGCTACCTACCCATCTACACACATTTTCCCCTAGCCCAAGCTTTTTCATCTTACTTACCAATCTTTTATGTGGGACAGTGTCAAATGCTTTAGAGAAGTCGAGATAAATGACATCCAATGATTCTCCTTGGTCCATTTGAGAGCTTACATCCTCATAGAATCTGATCAGGTTAGTTTGAAAGGAGCGATCCTTCATAAATCTACACAAAAATCTCATGAGGCCCATTAGTGTTCCCACACAGTATGGCAGCCCTGTTATGGCAAGTGTGAATGCACATACGCAGCTATAGATATGTCTATAAACACCTGTATCCTGCTCCTCTTCCCTTTTCTCCGCTGCCACTCTCATGACCTGAGACTGAAGGGTGGAGGAAGGACCTCTCTGCTCCACCATCATTGAGCTGTATATGTGTCCTGAGAACACCTCTGCAACTACAGCTGGATCATACCCTGGGCCTCATTAACAGCTCCTCAGATTCAGGACAGTACCGATGAATCCCGGACAGATGGAAGTTATGATTGTTTCTATGTTATTAAAGTATAGGCGGGTAGACATTGTTAAAATAAGCCAGTTTTATCTTGAATTTTCTCTCTGCTTCTGTTCTTTTATGTGATCATCTCAGTTTTATCTCATGTTGCCAATGGGGCTGGACACCACTGCTGTGTTTTGGTGGTGGCCAAACGTGTAGTTGCTTCATTGCAATTTATACAGAGACTAAGGCCTCATACCCATTGGCGATTGTTAATCGGATTGCACTCTGACCCATGTTAGTCAATGGGTGACATCTCACTTGCAATTTTTTTCTCAGCCAAAATCGGTCTGAGAAAAAAATCGCAGCATGCTGCGATCTGCAGCGATTTTCAACAATAGAAGTCAATGGGTGCGATTAAAAAAACGGACCATCCGTTTTCCATCTGTTTTTAACAGATACATCACCATTCTGTGGTATAGAACACTGTAAATGGTCCGGTAAATGACTGTAGAAAAAGAGTAGCATGGAAAAAAAAAACGGATGGGAAAAAAAAAAAATCGCATAGAAATAGCATGCCACTGGCATAACACTCCACCCTTTTTTTTCAGTCCAGAAATCGGACCGTTTTTTTAATCCCCAATGGGTATGAGGCCTAAAAGGGATGTCGAGAGCACACAGGGGCTCTGGTTTGTTATCCAAGCCACCTTCTTCCAGCCCCATTAATATTTTAAAAGTGCCACATGCCTAGAACAGCTTTGAAGACACAACTCCAAAAAATTTGATAACATTATTCAGACATGGCATTTTCAGCAAGTAAAAGCCACATTAAAAACTGTGAATACAGCCTAGCACAAAAGAGACATTAGAGGGAGCATGGATTACCTGGGACAGAGGGGGAAATGCTTCAGAGGAGCATTTGTAAGGGGATGTATTGGACATATAGGACCCTGAAGACCATGTGGACCATGCCAGGACAAGCTCCAAAAGGAAAAAAACAAAAAAGTAGGTCCATGCCTGCTTCTGTCCAAAACAAGTGGCTAGGAGCAGCTCACAAGACCACAGCTGAAACAGGGAATCAAAGGGAAGCAGGATCCTCGCTCTTCACTGAAACTTTTGGCTTCCTCCATTGTTATAGATTCTGAAAAAAAGCACCAAGATATATCCCTGGGATCCGCTGAGTACACTTATATACCGAATGAAGCGGGGGACTTACTGAGTGATCAGTGTAAGGAGGACTCAACTGTGGTTAGCTGCAGATCAAAAGTGCATCTTCATTCATTGGCAACATAGATGGGATTTATTTAGGGGATATTGAAAAGAGAAACCCTTCTATCGATCTTCCTATTAAACATTATGGAGCTCTCCCAAGTCACAAGACAATGAATGGAACGCAGATCCCATGGCACAATTCTGCCTAGAGCCATGTCCAAGGTATCTCTGCTACTAGCACGTACGCTACTGCTAATAAAAAGAAAGTTCCTTCTCCTACTTCTGATAATTTAATAAAGGTGACAACACAAACTAAGAACAATATACCTCCTAGGAACATACAGGACTTTGTAGCACAAAATATAACCAAGTTAAGATATTAAAACCTATTCCCTGTGTAAGAGGGTGAGCAGTAATCAGGAAGACGTTCGGGTCAAGAAAGAGTTAAATGTTATAAGAGTATTTTAATCATGTCTGTTTTATATATAGAAATCTGCATTTTATCCTTATGACTGGTGTGTGTCTCGATTTTCCTGGAGGTTTAACCTCAAGGCCGTCCCCATGGAGTGGGGGAGCACTGACAGATCACAGGGATACAGTTTAGCAGCATTCAAGGTAAGCTATAGTTAAAAGCTTGTGAGTAGCAGACATATTGGAAGGCGTTAGATGAGATAAAAAGGGGAAGCACTTCTAGGGAGGTAGTCTCAGACAGTGTGAGTAGTGAAAGGTCCAAGGATGCATAAGTTGCGCAGAGTCCTATCAGTATTAAGTCACCGAACAGTATGAGAACCCGTCTGAAGTTTCACGCAGATCCCGGTTCGGTCTAGGGCCCGGAAGAGACAATGAATTACCTGGCTCTTCCCTGAATGGAAGAGGCCGGTCGTGTGAGAGGGAAAGATGGTGGGTCTCCAAGAAGCTGTAATGCCAGATTGGAAGTCCCTAGTGCCTACAGAAGCTGTTGTTGAGGTGGGGGCAGGTCGGGGTGAACGTACACAAGAATTGATAGTGTACTGGGCCATGGGAACACCAACCAGAGGAGACTCTTGTCTCATTCTGTATGCTGCAGCTGTATGTATCCATATTGCACAATGAAACTGAACCTGTTGAACTGGGCTATATGTCTCCTGTTAGAAGTGCAGCTGTTTCCGGTCCTAAAGATGGGGAGGTATCAAGGGCTTCCGAATGACAAGTGAGTACAGAGCTAATCCCACAGTACAACACAGTTATGTCAGGTTTTTGTTTAGCAGAGGGGTTTCGGGGTGAAGAGAAGTCAAAACCGGCATTGGCCCCCCACCTTCAAGTGGTGCTGCAAGCAGGGTCAGACCCTTGCAACCAGGGCTGTGGAGTCGGAGTCGTGGAGTCGGTGCTCATTTTGGTGGAGTCGGAGTCGGTGTAAAATGGACCGACTCCGACTCCTAAAATATATAATAAATTGGGTACAGTAATTCAATGCAGGATGTGCTGAATATTTTTTCATAGGAGTTTGGGAAAGTTATGAAATGTCCTATAAATGGCTGTTATATTCCTGATCTAAGGCTACATTCACACACAGCGTTTTTCCTGTGTTTTTTGAGGATACGTTTTTCAGCTGCAAAAGCTGATCATCTTTTTAAAAAACTGCATCACCTGAAAGGTTTTTGAGCTCATAGATAATGTTTTCAATAGCAAAAGCAGATTAGAAATCTGCTCTATCTATTCATTTATCCATATCTGTCTATCCATATCGTATCTGTACCAAAAAGAATGAAAACCGGGTAGTACACCAATATATATTCTGTTCTATCTAAATATCTTGATTATTGGATCATAAAAATGATTAAATGTCTGAGGTTCACATTGTACTACAATAAATTTTTCACTTAAATATAAGCAATATGTGTGGGAGTCGGAGTCGTGGAGTCGGAGTTGGAGTCGGTGTAAGGGAAATTGAGGAGTCGGAGTCACAGGTTTGGCTTACCGACTCCACAGCCCTGCTTGCAACAGAAGAAAACGGAGAACTTATTACCTTAGGCCTCTTTCACACTTCAGTTTTTTACAATCAGTCACAATCCGCCAGGTTTTGAAAAAAAACGGATCCTCAATTTTCTTTTGAGGATCCGTTTTTTTCCCCATTGACTTTCATTAATGGCGGATTGTGACGGATTGCTGTCCGTTGTATCCGTTTTTTTTGAAGATCCGCCAAAAGCTTCTGTCCATCACCATCCTCAAAGATTTCAAAACGGAGCTTGCAACGTTTTTTTCCTCTGGCGGATCCTCCAGACACTCATTTAACCCGAAATTCTTTCTGGGTGCTGGACAAAATAAAATTCTCTCTCTCTCTCTCGCGTTTCCTTTAAACTTCCTCATTTTCAGGATCCATCTGAAAACGGATCCTATGCCATTCGTTCACATCAGTTGAGAACAGAACCGCTTGTCTGACTTTTTGGCGGATTTCAACTGATGCAAAAAACTGAAGTGTGAAAGAGGCCTAAAGAAGATGGTGGACAACTACACAAATTCCAAGATGGTAGCATGAGTCCTAGGATGACAACGGCTGGTGGTCCAAAGCAGGGAGGTCCGGCCCATCATGTTGTCTGAAAGGGCGAAGACGAAGTGCCCAACCCACCAGAGTGATATCCTCAAGGAGGTGTGTAGTATCCAAGGTCCAACCCAGAAAAGGTCAGGCAGCACTGAAGGAGGCATGATCCAGTAAGATGCAGCTACCAGACGAGAAGAGGCGACGCGTCGAGGCGGAGTGACCACAGAAGTGGTGGTCGCGTCATTAGTGCAACCTCAGGAAGGACGGAGCCAGTCGAGCAGTAATCATGCCGGAAGTGACTGGCAGTCACCATTTTGCTTATAGCTCATGGACACAGTCACGTATGATCCTCCAGTAATGAGCCGTGTATGCAACAAAGCATAACAGAAGCAATGGAAGCCTGGTCAAATGAAGAGGTGCTTTACCTCATTACCTCTGGGCCTGCAGCAGGAGAAGAGCAGTCCGGCAGAGGAACCGCCGAACAAGCGACAGCACTTGTACAGTGGCAGATGATTTAGTTATCAGCTGCAGTTGGACCTATACCAGCACGAGGTCCGACTGCTTTACTGGAGCCATATGGCTGCAGAGGACCAGATGCCAGCTTTGAAGAATGCTCCCAACACCAGGTCAGTCAGATCCTGCTAGGCCAATTGCACTACTTCTGGAAGAAAGTGAGGGCCCCATGGGGGAAGAGGTAGAAGTGAGGGAAGGCCCGCAAACTGCCACGCACCCTCAAAACGGGCTCTGCCTGAAAAATTTAACTGGAGCCAAGGGAGGTGGGACCTGGCAACCCTTGTGTGCCGTCTGCTAAAAATATCGTATGGCTGCAGGAGATGAACGATATTGTGGAAGAAAGAATGAGGACACTCTGGCCAGGGAGTGGTTTGCAGGCTCGAAGAGCTTTGTTTGAGAAACAATGCACCAAGGGCCGGGTGGTGGACTTTAATTTTCTTAAAGGCTACGGGTCAATTAAAGAACAGTGGACCGGTACTAAGTGTACGTAAACCGGGCCATGGTTAAACGAGACACTCTTCTGTACCACCTACACAGCCTGTATGTAGGTGAAAAAAAAATTGTACTACAAACTGTCATATTGTAAAGGCTGGTACACATACAGTGGGGGTCACTCGCCCTGTGTCCACAACACGCCACGCCACTTTCGAGCTGAGAAGGAAAAGAGACATCCTGGCGAAAAAGTGCCCCAAGTGGCCGGTTCCGGTAACAGCATCTGCTTGATGTGAAACGCCTCAGTCCAGCCCAAAGAGACATGAACACTGTTTTACAGGGTCAGAATCATCCACAATCACCAAAAGAGCAAGGAGAAGAACAGTGAGGTTTGGACTGTTAGCTTAATTTTTGAAGTACAATATGGTCGGGAACGACCTTCATTGGCTGTGGGGCATGTAAGAGGGTGAGCAGTGCTCAGGAAGACAGTCAAAAAAGAGTTAAATGTTATAAGAGAATTTGGTCCTGTTAACCTTTGAGATGCACTATTGCCAGTGTCTGAGTTTTTTAAAAGTGCATAATAAATGCAAAGTTTTACACTCAAGATTTCAGGCTCCTTCCTCTCTGGATCACTTTCCTTTATTTCCAATCATCTTTACTGAAGGTACAGAACTGTGGATGAAAGCCATATGCACCAAAAAATAGGGATTTTTGTGTACTCACCGTAAAATCCTTTTCTCTGAGACGCTCATTGGGGGACACAGACCATGGGTGTTATGCTGCTGTCACTAGGAGGCTGACACTAAGTTGACACACAAGAGTTAGCTCCTTCTACGCAGTATACACTCTCTTGCTGGCTCCAAGTGAACCAGTTCTGTGCAAAAGCAGTAGGAGATAATTAACATCATATCAGAGTACGGTCATTCACATAGTATTAGCGAGCATCACATCGAGTCAGAGACAAGCAGAAGTTGTAAGACCAACAGGGTGGGTGCTGTGTCCCCCAATGAGCGTCTCGGAGAAAAGGATTTTACGGTGAGTACACAAAAAAAAACATTTATCCTTCGCCTAATTGGGGGACACAGACCATGGGACGTCCCAAAGCAGTCCATGGGTGGGAAACAATATAACAGAATCTTATGTACTGATTGTGTAAAAGATGTACTACTACTAGAGTACATCTGCAAAGACCCGTGCTCGCAGAGTCAGAGTGTGACTATTGCTTTGAAGATGCATATAGGCTGAACTAAATCACCGCCTTGCAGCCCTGCGAACATGTTCTGTCTGATGACTCCGAGGGCAGTGTTGTGAACTCATTTTCTGGTCTACCAGTTGTGAGTTCTCCTTCCGGGCTCCCTCTAGTGGTAACAGGAGGTAGTGAGGTTGATTTAATTAGTAGAGATCTGCCACCTGATGATGAGGATAACGATTGGATCTCTGGAATTTAAGACAGCCGACGCCCTATTCTGGTGCTGGTGATTCCTTCTGGCTTTTCAGGTCTTGGTTTTCAGCTCTGTTCCAGACATCTCAAGCTAAGTGTTTCTGGTAATGTTCACACTTGATCTTGTTGGTCTATTCAGTTTTTTGTGTGGTCAGCCAGCCCCGGCTGGGGCTGTGCTGAATTTACACTCTTATTTATCTGTATTTGCCAATTTGCTTTTTGTCCCTTATTAGATTGGCCTCTTTTTGCTCTGTCTCAAAATATTTCAGAGTGCTGATATAGTGGGAGAAGTCTAGTGACTTCAGGGTTAATTTTGTTATCAGAAGTGTTGGACATTATTTTTGTAGGGTTTTTTGGGCAGATTGCAGACAGTGTCTTTCCTTTCCTGTCCTTTCTAGTTAGTTTGGGCCCCATCGTTTGCTCAGCCTATTTTCCTGCCTGTGTTTGTGTTTTCATCTTGTTTCACCGTCAATACATGTGTGGGGGCTGTCTATTCCTTTGGGGTCTGCTCTGGGGCAGTTAGTTTAACCCCTTTTCTTGCTTTGGGCTTATTTAGTCCTCCGGCTGTGACAAGGCGTCTAGATTCATCGTAGGAACGCTCCACGGCTGCTGCTAGTTGTGTGGTTAGGATCAGGGGTCTGCAATCTGCATAGTTACCAACCTCTCTGGTTTTCTGTGACTTAGCTTGTTTAGTTTTCCTCCTCTGTGACCCATTCATAACAGGGCAGACATCAACTACGTAGAATATGCCCCATTCCCTGCTGGGATGGGCACGCTTTTGATGTGGTATAACTTAGGAATAGCTGAGCAAAATTCCCTGGTTATTGTGGCCCTGAAGTGGCCTTCAAAAGACAGTTGACCTCAGGACATACATTCTGAGAGCCCTTAGTGCATGCAGAGCAGGTCTCTTAGTCCATGCTCTGATATGCCTTTAGCCCTACTGGGATGGACACGCTTCTGGCGTGAATTACTCCTGAGTAGCCAAGTGGATTTCCTTAGCTATTGTTGCTCTGAAGTGGCCTACAGGAGAGAGCATAGACATACGTTTTGAGAGTCCTCAGTGCATGCGGGGCGTGCATAGGTTTATGCACCCGATGTACGATGTATGTGTTGAGTCCCAAGGAGGGAAAGAAAAATTCATCGTCAAAATAGGAAGATGAAACGATGGTCTGGGGACCATCATGTTCTGGCGGAAAGGCAGATAGAAACAACCAAAAAAGAGCTCACCAGCGTAGAGCTGTCAGCTCCGACAAGAAGGGCGACCTTCTAAGACAGCGCCCCCAAGTAGGCGCCTGTGACAACTCGAAAGTCTGTTAAAGCGCACCCAGGCCCGATTTAACATCCCGGTCTTCTATCGGCCTCCTGTTGGGGGGTACCCTTGCGAAGACCTATAAACTAGAGTCCTAGCTTACATCTTAGGAGCAATTTTTCACTGGAATAGAGACATGTAGAGTCAAACTCTGTGCATTGAAGGAGCTGAGCACCAAAAACTAAATTCCAAGACAGTGTGGGGATAACGTAAAATGAGAAAAAAGGACGGAAAAGACACAAAGAAGACGTCCGCAGTCACTGCACCGTGCACAAGAAAAAAGTTCAGGTGCGGTGATGGGTGCGATCTAAGGCTTCGGAGCGCCATCATGGTGCAAGAGACACCGGAGAAGAGCAAAGATAGAGCTCAGGTTACCAGAGATGAACCAGATTAACACCAGACCCTCGTGTTCTGGTGACGATTTGGAGAACAGTAAAGCATATCTGACAGACGCTTGAAGATGGCGGCGACGACCAGTTGAAAACTTTGTCCATCACGTCCGCGAGGTAAGCGAATGCAACTGGGATTACTGGATAAAAAAACTCCCTTCACCTTTGTCTTTCTGATGACTGACAGAAGTGAAGGTAGACAGAAACTAAAGGCACGGAATAACCGAGAGATCCGTCTGCCCATCGGATGATGGGGGGGCTACATCGCGCAACGCTGTCCTGCTGCGGGTACCCGTCTAAAACGTCTTACGCCGTGACTTAGGCGTAATACTATTGAATTCGGATGGGGAGACCCGGAAGGAGATAATGGAACTGGTCGAAATACTAGAACATCAACCTGGAGACTTGACTCCCGGGCTGACCTGCGTCTCTGAAGAAGAAGATGGCGAGAGGCTGTTGCCCCGCCAGGGAGGCTGGCGTCAGCAATCAACCACTAGTCATTGGCTAGGGAGAAAGATTTTCCTTGTTTTGAGAGAAGGATCTCAATGACCTCTCCTGAGGGGCTATCAGACCCGTGGTGACAGGCAGCACCGGCGGACGAAAGGAAAGGGTTTCTAGCCCAAACTGCTTAAATGGCCTATAGAAACGGACCAATGACACGATTTGACAGGGTGGGTCTATGAATCGGAAAGAAGACTTTGTCCTGGCGCCTAAACTTTGGAGGACGTAAAGGAAAACACCCTATCAAAGGACGAGGGGGCAAACACAATTTTGTATCTTGAAGACACCCGGTCTCATGCCCTCTCGATGCGAACAGCTGAAGAGCAACCTGAGGACCCCAACATATGTGGCTGTCTTCATTGGAGGTACCAGAGGATAACACTAAGAATCACTGAGTGGGAAATGTCAGAGACCTAGGTCCCACAGATCCGAAACTTCTATAGGAGGATCCTTACATTCCTGCTTGGGCCTATAGTAAGGAAAACATGATTAAAGAAGAGAAAAAAGTACTACCGTAAAAATGCACACCACAGAAAAATATGAAAAATATAAATCACAACAATTTTATTGGCACACAATACAATTAAAACACACTTAAAACCATAGAACTGTATCCACAGAGAAAAATTGATACAATAATAACCCCCATGCATGAGAGTAGATAATAAATGACCCTCAATTAACCCCTCTCCTAGTGGCTCATGAGGCTAAAGCAATACATATAAATATAACCTATCCAATAGGACCTGAAAAGCTCGATAGAATAATAATCCCAAAGGGAGAGCAAAGAAAAATATATATATGAACCGTCTAACCAGTCCAATAACCGATGGACAATATGAACCCAGAAGGAAAGCTCAAACACCTTAAAAAAAAAAAAGCCCCAATGTCAGCATACTACCAGAAGAGAGTCAGGGACCCATTGTTCCCAAGGGTCAGAAATCTATCTGGACCGCAGACATAACCCCACGCGTATCGCCCCCTCAAGTGAGGCTCCATCAGGGGAAGTGCAATTAGTAAATAAAACGTCAGGGACCCTTTTGGGCGTAGTCTGCTTTCCCATTGTCTGAACCATAATGCCCTACTGATGATGATGACATGGCTGATAGTACAGCGTAGCTAGCCATATGCAAAGAGGGAAGAACTTTGTTCCGAGGTCTACAGGACAGAGACACAGATACTCCATCTGACGTCCGAGAGCTTTCAATAGATAATCCATCTGGCCAGGATAAAAGGATTCTAGATGCCAGTCGAAGTGCTGGCGGGCTACGACAGGAGGTTCAGCTCAAGAAGGAGGCCTCACTTCTAGAGGCCTTTTACTGTGAGTCATGTGACCCATCATTTTCTGAGCCATTGACTATAACATGAATCTCTGGATGAATGATAAACGCTCTTCCAGGGCATAATGTCCACTGTAGGATGGTGAGAGATCCCGTACAGGACCGGAATCCCTGTCAACCATCACTCTCTGGTTGACTTCCTTAGGAAACAATTCGGTATTTTCCGGAACTCTGATCCAGAGGAGCATCTGATTTATACCCAACATAAGCAGCAAACCTGTGGAGTGAGAGACTAAACTCACTGGAGCAAAAACACTTGAAAGATCGGGTAACGTACTACGAAACTGATATCTAGAAGCATGTACGTTTCTCAATTGCTTGCGGCCCCTGCTAGCCGACAGCTCCTGTATAGGAAAGAATCCATCTTTGCCAGTCTTGCGAACGCTAGGATCCGCAGAGGCGTCATAGATGTGTTAACTCTCCTTAGCCAGAGAAGCCATGGACTGCGACAGTGATGAAGCCCACTTATGGGGGCTAGGTATGCTGGGCTCAGTGGTGGATGAATCACAGGGCTCATGTGAGACTTGAACCGAGGGCTTTAACTCAAGTATTCTTTTCCATAAACCAGTAGCTTAACCACTCAGCCAACAGCTGTACTGGCTAGTGGAACGCTGCATGCCATCCCTGTGCAGTGTATCATACCAAACGGATCAAGTGGTCATCACCACCCACACAGCTTAGCAACCAATATAAAGCCCTCATGCTGGAGAACGAAAATGGCACAGCTCAGGATGATACCGTATCTACAAGAGAAGACACACTATCAACAAAAGTTACTCTGTCAAAAAAAAGCAGAAACAAATGACACTCAAAAACACTCACGAGCAACAAGAAGTGCGTCTGGAAAGAAAAGAAGAGTGGTAGTTATGGGCGACTCACTACTAAGAGGCACGGAGGCAACTATCTGCAGGCCGGACATAACCGCACGAGAAGTATGCTGCCTCACAGGAGCAAAAATCAAGGATGTGGCCAACAGGATACCAACTATCCTCAAATTCAAGGACGACTACCCTTTCCTACTAATACATGTAGGCACAAACGACACGGCAAGAAATGACCTACCAACTATCTGCGAAGACTTTGAAATTCTGGGGAAGAAAATAAAGGAACGGAACGTACAGGTTGTTTTCTCATCAATCCTCCCAGTTGATGGTCATGGCATCAGAAGATGGAATAGGATACTAGAGGTGAACAACTGGCTACGACGGTGGTGCAGGCAGCACGGATTTGGATTCTTGGACCATGGCGTGAATTACCTCACAAAACCTGGGAAACACACATTCGCCAGAAAACTTGCCACACTCATCAGGAGGGCTTTAAACTAGAAGAAGAGGGGATGGAAGGAAAAACAGCAGACATGCAGCAGAAGGACAAACTAATCAAGGATACTAGATGTGGTAAAGAGGACCCAAGACAGGGTACTCAGAAGGAAGCTAAGAAAAAGGAAGCAAAACTTCTTTCCTGCATGCTGACCAACGCAAGAAGCCTGACCAATAAGATTGAAGATCTGGAGTTGGTAATGTATGAGCAAAAATACGACATAGTAGGAATAACTGAGACATGGTTAGACGACAGCTACAGTCATGGCCAAAAGTATTGACACCCCTGCAATTCTGTCAGATAATATTCAGTTTCTTCCTGAAAGTGATTGCAAACACAAATTCTTTGGTATTATTATCTTCATTTAATTTGTCTAAAATGAAAAAACACAAAAGAGAATGAAGCAAAAAGCAAAACATTGATCATTTCACACAAAACTCCAAAAATGGGCCGGACAAAAGTATTGGCACCCTCAGCCTAATACTTGGTTGTACAACCTTTAGCCAAAATAACTGCGACCAACCGCTTCCGGTAACCATCAATGAGTTTCTTACAATGCTCTGCTGGAATTTTAGACCATTCTTCTTTGGCAAACTACTCCAGGTCCCTGATATTTGAAGGGTGCCTTCTCCAAACTGCCATTTTTAGATCTCTCCACAGGTGTTCTATGGGATTCAGGTCTGGACTCATTGCTGGCCACCTTAGAAGTCTCCAGTGCTTTCTCTCAAACCATTTTCTAGTGCTTTTTGAAGTGTGTTTTGGGTTATTGTCCTGCTGGAAGACCCATGACCTCTGAGGTAGACCCAGCTTTCTCACACTGGGCCCTAAATTATGCTGCAAAATTTGCTGGTAGTCTTCTGACTTCATAATGCCATGCACACGGTCAAGCAGTCCAGTGCCAGAGGCAGCAAAGCAACCCCAAAACATCAGGGAACCTCCGCCATGTTTGACTGTAGGGACGTGTACTTTTCTTTGAATGCCTCTTTTTTCTCCTGTAAACTCTATGTTGATGCTTATGCCCTAAAAGCTCTACTTTTGTCTCATCTGACCAGAGAACATTCTTCCAAAATGTTTTAGGCTTTTTCAGGTAAGTTTTGGCAAACTCCAGCCTGGCTTTTTTATGTCTCGGGGTAAGAAGTGGGGTCTTCCTGGGTCTCCTATCATACAGTCCCTTTTCATTCAGATGCCGATGGATAGTACGGGTTGACACCGTTGTACCCTCAGACTGTAGTGCAGCTTGAACTTGTTTGGATGTTAGTGGAGGTTCTTTATCCAACATCCGCACAATCTTGCGTTGAAATCTCTTGTCAATTTTTCTTTTCCGTCCACATCTAGGGAGGTTAGCCACAATGCCATGGGCTTTAAACTTCTTGATGACACTGTGCACGGTAGACACAGGAACATTCAGGTCTTTGGAGTTGGACTTGTAGCCTTGAGATTGCTCATGCTTCCTCACAATTTGATTTCTCAAGTCCTCAGACAGTTCTTTGGTCTTCTTTCTTTTCTCCATGCTCAATGTGGTACACACAAGGACACAGGACAGAGGTTGAGTCAACTTTAATCCATGTCAACTGGCTGCAAGTGTGATTTAGTTATTGCCAACACCTGTTAGGTGCCACAGGTAAGTTACAGGTGCTGTTAATTACACAAATTAGAGAAGCATCACATGATTTTTCAAACAGTGCCAATACTTTTGTCCACCCTCTTTTTTATGTTTGGTGTGGAATTATATCCAATTTGGCTTTAGGACAATTCTTTTTGTGTTTTTTCATTTAAGACAAATTAAATGAAGATAATAATACCAAAGAATTTGTGTTTGCAATCATTTTCAGGAAGATACTGAGTATTATCTAACAGAATTGCAGGGGAGTCAATACTTTTGGCCATGACTGTATGACTGGGCGGCCAACTTGCAAGGATATGATTTGTTTAGGAGGGATCGTAAAAAAAAGGAAAGGGGGTGGAGTCTGTCTATATATAAAGTCCACTTTAAAGCCCACACTAAGAGAAGATATACAAGAGGGAAATGAAGAGGTGGAGTCTCTATGGGTGGAGATACAAGGAGGGAAAAGTAATAAAATCCTCATAGGGGTTTGTTATAAGCCACCAAATATAACAGAAATCACTGAAAATGTATTATTGAAACAAATAGACAAAGCAGCAAATAACAATGAGGTGATTATTATGGGGGACTTCAACTACCCCGACAGACTGGGAAACTGAAACCTGCGTATCTCAGAAAGGAAACCAATTTCTGTCAGTGACCAAGGATAATTATCTGTCACAACTTGTGCAGGGCCCAACTAGAGGGACAGCCCTTCTGGACTTAATTTTAAGCAACAGGCCAGATAGAATAACAGAAGTACGAGTCGATGGGCACCTAGGGAACAGTGACCACAATATAATACAATTCCACTTGTCCTTCAGTAAGGTGCCCTGGAAGGGGGAAACAAAAACGCTGAATTTCAGGAAAGCAAAGTTTGATCAGCTTAGAGAGGACCTTTGCTGAATTGATTGGGACAATGTCCTCAAAAATAGGAGCACAGAAAATAAATGGGAAATATTTAAATCAGTTTTACACACCCACTGCGATCTAGCCATACCGTACAGAAATAAAAGGGCTAGGAACAGGAGAACACCAATGTGGCTAAATAAGGATGTAAAAAGGGCAATAAATAACAAGAACAAGGCATTTAAGAAGCTAAAACAAGAAGGCAATGAAGAAATATTAAGTTATAGAGAAAAAAAGGGATACCATTATGGAATATCTCAATGTTAATAAATGTTTCAACATGGATTTATGAAGGATCGCTCCTGTCAAACTAACCTGATCAGCTTCTATGAGGATGTAAGCTCTCAAATGGACCAAGTAGAATCATTGGATGTCATTTATCTCGACTTCTCTAAAGCATTTGACACTGTCCCACATAAAAGATTGGTAAGTAAGATGAGAAAGCTTGGGCAAGGGGAAAATGTGTGTAGATGGGTAGGTAGCTGGCTTAGTGATAGAAAACAGAGAGTGGTTATTAATGGGGCATACTCAGATTGGGCCAGGGTTACTAGTGGGGTATCACAGGGTTCTGTATTGGGCCCCCTATTGTTTAATATATTTATTAATGATCTAGTGGATGGCTTACACAGTAAAATATCAGTATTTGCAGATGATACAAAACTATGTAAAGGTAGTTAAAACAAAGGAGGACAGTTTGCAACTACAGACAGATTTGAGTAAATTGGAGAATTGGGCTGAAAAATGGCAAATGAGGTTTAACACATAAGTGTAAGGTTATGCACATGGGAAGGAGAAACAGATGCTACAATTACTTACTAAATGGGAAACTGCTGGGGAAATCGGACATGGAAAAAGACTGGCATCTTAGTCAATAAGAAGCTAAATTGGAGTGCCCAGTGTCAGGCAGCTGCCACCAAAGCAAATAGGGTCATGGGATGCATTAGAAGAGGTCTGGGGACACGAGATGAAAACATAATTCTCCCTTTGTACAAATCACTCGTCAGACCACACTTGGAGTATTGTGTGCAATTTTGGACGCCGGTGCTCAAGAAAGACATTACTGAACTTGAAAGTGTTCAAAGGCGGGCTACTAAAATGATAAATGGAGTTGGTTCACTACAATACCCAGAAAGGTTATCAAAATTAGGTCTATTTACTCTAGAAAAGAGAAGACTTAGGGGAGACCTAATGTATATGTACAAGTATCTCAGAGGGCAATACAGAGATCTCTCCAATGAACTGTTTGTACCAAGGACTGTGACAAGATCTTACAAGGGGGCATTCTCTTCGTTTGGAGGAAAGACCATTTCTGCCCCAGCATAGAAGAGGGTTCTTCACGGTAAGAGCAGTGAGGCTCTGGAATTCTCTTCCTGAGGAAGTGGTGATGGCCAGCTCACTGAATGAATTTAAGAAAGGAATGGATGCTTTTCTTGTGAGTAACATAGAAGGTTACGAATAACATAATATTATAGGTAGATGGTTGACCCAGCTTAGGGGAAGGAATTTTTTTGCCTATGGAGAAAATTGGCTTCTACTCTGTGGGTTTTTTGCCTTCCCCAGGATCAACAATGCAGAACAGCTGCACTAAAAATAGGCAGAACTAGATGGACATAAGGTCTTCCTTCAGCCTTCAAAACTATGTTACTATGTATGTATTTTTAGTGTATGTGCTGCCGAGGCAAGCACTCTATCCCTGAGGCCACTATCCATTCTGAATGCTTTAGGGATAGGCATCTATGGGTCAGTAGTGGCGGAGGATCGTATGTAGCAGAGCCCATGTAGGAGAGGACTAATATATATTTATATAGATAGGGCGCGGTCCAGGTCTTATCCCAGTGCAGAAGCTCCATGAAAGGGGTTCTCCGCTGAGTTAGTTCAGTAGCGGCGGAGCGCCCTAGACTGCGTTGGTGATTGTGCGGAATTAATAATTCTGCGCCTAATGATAACACAGACTAGCTGGTCGTATTAGCCTGTGATCTGGTGCGGCTCCACTCTGACTGGTCAGCGGAACAGGAAAAATGAAAGCAGAACAGCATCCAAGCCAGGTGAAGAATTAGTTTAATCAGCCATTAATACAACGTTTCGACCATATCATGGTCTTAAAAAGACCACGATATGGTTGAAACGTTGTATTAATGGCTGAAGAATAGACCACGATATGGTTGAAACGTTGTATTAATGGCTGATTACACTAATTCTTCACCTGGATTGGATGCTGTTCCGCTTTCATTTTTCCTGTAAGTTATGGTCCCTATTGGGTCCTGGGACTCTTGGAATGTGCATCCTAATGAATATTCTGTGTGCTGTTGGCTGAAATTGCTGTCTCTATTGTGGTCAGCGGAACAGTCACTGGATAAGGCAAGGACAGCCATCCTTGCCATGGTAAAAGGCAGAGATACTGCAGAGAAAGAAACTCCTTTACCTAGGTCCTCTGCGCTGCACTGGATCGCCTGTTGCAGTTTTATGGAGACGGCCGCAGCCAGGACGGCGGCAGCGGCTGGAGATGGTCGCGGCCAGCAGTGAGGACGGAAGCAGTGGCGGCTGGAGACAGCCGTGGCCAGCAGTAAGGACGGTGGCAGGTTGAGAGGCGGGGGGAACTTGAGAGGCAGGCGCACAGTAGTGAAGCATTGCAAAGTGGGCTGGGTGCCTAACCCCCTGGGGCCCGGTTTCTTGGCCAGGAGCTGCATCCGTAGTCCCCCGACAAGTCCAGAGGTGACCAGAGTCTCCAGAAATCTGGCCGCCAAGAGCTTGATGAGCACTTCTCGTTCCAAGCGAGACGCGCCGGATATGGGCTGTAGACTGACAACGCATGAGGGTGGATCCTGTGAGGATGCGGCCTATAGCAGAAAATGGCCGCCGAGCTTGATGAGCGCTTCTCGTTCCAAACGAGAGGCGCTTACATGGATGGAGCCGCAGGGGAGACGACAAAGGGGGCGGAGCTTTCTGGGATGCGGTCGACGCAAGGTTGAAAGCCAGGAGCTAAATTTTTGGCTTAGGCTGGCGCGCATCCGGAGGTTTGAGGAGAAAAATGCCGCGTAGCCTTAACAATCCTCTCCGGACCCCGCTGTTAGCGCGATGCCGCTATTACCGGATCCAGGGTACCGGGTCCTATGGGATTCCAGAGCCCGGAGCTGTGGGTTTCGGACTCATTACACAGTCGCCAGTTGCAGCAGTATCGAGACTTCTCTGCTGAGGTGAGCTGCGGCATTGCTTGGACGGTGCAGGGCACTCTCTATCCATGATCCCTTTGACAGGGAGGTAGAGAGGAACCGTCCGCCTTCTTGCATCATCCGCTTTAACAGTGGTGATGCAGTGGGGGCTGCTCGGACGCCATAGAGGAGCCTCTGTGGATCTTATGGGTTCAATCCTTTAGGATGGGGACAGGGCTGGTTGTGCGGCATTGGCCTGGCTGCGGCAGAGGATACATGAAGGTGACACTCCATGTGCTCGTCCATATTTCGGTGCGGGGAGATCGGTGCCCTTTGAGGGACCCGTCGCCCATAAGGCAGCTCAGGCATGGCATTCCATGTTGCAGGAGAGGATACGTGGAGGAACTCTCGCACGTGCTCGCCTGTTGTTGGTTTTGGGGCAATCGGAGCCTTGAAAGGTTCCATTGCCCATGTCATCCGTGTGAAAAAATGTAAAATAATAAATGGTCTGAAGACCAGAGTGCCTCCTACGGACAATAAGCAAGAACTGGTTCACTTGGAGCCAGCAGGAGGGTGTATACTGCGGAGGAGGAGCTAACTCTTTTTTGTCTCAACTTAGTGTCATCAGCATAATACCCATGGTCTGTGTCCCCCAATGAGGAGGAGAAATGTAGATTTACCAAAGGATTCACTGCGACGATTGTTTATAGCAAACCCAGCTAATGGTTAAAAAAGATGACCAATCCTCCTGATTATTTGATTTCCTATTCTTTTGCATGTTTGTCACACTTAAGTGTTTCAGATCACCAAACCAATTTAAATATTAGACAAACCTCCCCCGGCCCTGTAGGTTTGAAAAACTCATTGCCAGTTACCGCAAACTCTTGATTACAATTTTTGCTGCTAAGGGTGGCCCAACCAGTTATTAGGTTTAAGGGGCAATCACTTTTTCACACAGAGCCCAGTAGGTTTGGATTTCTTTTTCTCTTAATAATGACCTTCATTTAAAAACAGTGTTTTGTGTTTACTTGTGTTACCTTTGTCTAATATTTAAATTTGTTTGGTGATCTGAAACATTTAAGTGTGACAAACATGCAAAAGAATAGGAAATCAGGAAGGAGGGCAAACACTTTTTCACAAAACTGTATGTGTGCTCTGCCCCCTTAAGAGCAGGGAAGCGCGCTCACACACTAAGCACACCACTGGTACTCAGAACGATGAAGGAAGCAGGTGGCACACCAGGGACCACACTGCACGAATTCAGACGTTGGGCAGCAGAGATCTCTTGGAGTGATGCCGCCCTTCGGGGGCTGTTCCGTAGAGGCCTGTGTGAACGTCTGAAGGATGCCCTGGCACTCCATCCTCCACCTGACTCCCTGGAGGATGCCATGACCCAAGCAGTTCGCATGGATCGCAGACTGCGGGCAAGAGGGGTTATGCAACTTGAAACACCATTATTCTCCAGTGGAAGTGAGACCCGGACTCTTCCTGTGGCTATGGAGGTGAGCGCTGTCACCTGTGATGAGAAGGAAAGAAGACGCCACCGGGAGAAGCAGTTGTGCTTCTATTGTGGGGAATCTGGACATTGGAAGAAGGACTGCCCCTCCTGTCTGTCATCCTCCAAGATGGCGGGAAACAACTAGGTCTGGGTAGTAGTCGAGGAGGCTACCCAGACCTTCAGGTACAATTTTCCTCACGTACAAAAATTGTGCTGCAGGTGGAACTGGAACTTGGTAATGCTCCGGTTCAGACTACTGCTTTTGTTGACTGGGGTTCTGCTGTGAACCTGATTGATACCCGAATTATGACTCTTGATAGGGACAGTCAGGCTTCAGGATCCTGTTAAACTTGTGGCAATTGACTCATCCCCTGTTACCCAGGATGGTATCTGTTTCAGGTCTGAACTTTTTTCTCTAAAAGTGGGTCCCACTCATGTGAAAAAATTAAGCTGTCTTGTGTTAGATAACTTGCCTGCAGGACTGGTACTGGGGATACCTTGGCTCCAATGCCATAATCCCACCATTGATTGGGTAACAGGGGAGATCACTCAATGGGGATGCAAGGATAAATGTTGTAACCTGGAACATCTTAACTCTGTTAAATCCTTATCTGTGTCTTCTGTCGGTCTGGAAGGTATTCCGGAGTACCTGAAGGATTTTGAAGACGTTTTTTCCGAAAGTGAGGCTGAGGCGCTGCCACCACATATGATTGTGCCATTGAGTTAGTACCCGGAGCCAAGTTACCTAAGGCTCGATTGTTCAATTTGTCCGGGCCTGAGCGCCAAGCCATGAAGGAGTACATAGCTGAGAGTCTCCGCAAAGGGCATATCAGGGCTTCTGTGTCACCCTTGGCAGCAGAATTCTTCTTTGTGAAGAAGAAAGATAGTGGTTTGCGGCCGTGCCTCGACTTTCGGGAACTTAAGATAACGGTTAGGAACTCTTACCCGCTTCCCCTCATCCCAGACTTATGTAACCAGTTAGCTGGGGCCCAATGGTTCTCCAATTTAGATCTCCGGGGGGGCCTACAATCTGATTAGGGTTCTGGAAGGGGACGAATGGAAAACTGCGTTCCTCACATCAGAAGGACTCTTTGAAAACCTGGTAATGCCGTTTGGGTTAACTAATGCACCCGCTATTTTCCAGAATTTCATCAATGTTGTGTTTTCTAACCTGATAGGCCGTTTTGTTATCATTTATTTGGATGACATTTTGGTGTATTCCCCGGACAGTCAGTCTCACTTGCAACATCTACAGACAGTTCTCCAGAGACTCAGGGAGAACCAATTGTTTGTGAAATTGGAAAAATGTTTGTTTTTCTTACAGGAACTGTCTTTTTTGGGGCTGATTGTGTCCTGCGAGGGGTTTTGTATGGATCCTAAGAAGGTGCTGGCGATCGCTGACTGGGTTCAGCCTCGAGATCTCAAGGGGCTCCAGTGCTTCTTAGGATTTGCGAACTACTTCCAGAGATTCATTAAAGGTTTCTCACAAGTGGTTAAACCACTCACAGATCTTACCCGGAAGGGGGATGATGTAAAAAATTGGTCTGTACTCGCTAAGGAGTCCTCAGCTATTAAGAAATGTTTCATGTCCGCCCCGGTGTTGGTCCAACCAGACCCATACAAACCATTCATTGTGGAGGTGGATGCTTCTGAAGTGAGGGTGAGGGCTGTGCTGTCCCAGGGTCCGACCACCCTTACTAATCTCAAACCCTGTGCCTTCTTCTCCAAGAAGTTCTCTTCAGCCGTGAGAAACTATGATGTAGGCAATAGAGAACTTCTTGCGGTCAAGCTGGCATTCGAGGAATGGAGGCACTTTTTGGAAGGGGCGGCTCACCCTATCACTGTTATCGCAGATCACAAAAATTTGGCATACCTTGAATCTGCTAAGAGGCTTACTCCTACACAAGCCCGTTGGTCACTTTTTTTTTCACGATTTCAATTCTCTATTACTTTTCGACCGGGGTCCAAAAATGTTAAAGCGGATGCCCTGTCCAGAAGTTTTGACCCAGTGTCTCCCCCCGAGCCGCCGTCCTCCTCCATTCTTCCCCCAGGGGTGGTAGTGGCAGGGGTCTCATCAAAGTTGGAACAAGAAATTTTAAGGGCTCAGGCCCTAGCTCCGGCAACCAGGCCAGGGGATAAATTGTTTGTTCCAGATTTATTGCGGCCTAGACTTCTGCAGGAGTTTCATGAGTCTAGGCTGAGTGCTCATCCTGGTATCACAGCCACTAGAGAGGCAGTAGCCAGAGGTTTTTGGTGGCCGTCACTGAGGTCCGATGTCAAGAAATTTATTTCTGCTTGTGGTGTGTGTGCTCATTCCAAAAGCTCGCATAACCGGCCGGCTGGGGAACTCGTACCTTTACCGGTTCCTGATAGGCCATGGACTCATCTCTCCATGGACTTTATTACTGGCCTTCCACCTTCCAGGGGCAATACCGTGATCTGGGTGGTGGTGGATAGGTTTTCGAAACAGGCCCATTTCATTCCCTTGGCATCATTACCCTCAGCAGAAACATTGTCAAGGTTGTTTGTGCAGCATGTGGTCCGATTGCATGGGGTACCCCTGAATGTTGTGTCTGACAGAGGTGTGCAGTTTGTGGCCAAATTTTGGAGGGCATTCTGTATGAAATTGGGCATCTCACTCTCCTTCTCGTCGGCATATCACCCGGAGAGTAATGGCCATGGCCAGACGGAACGCACCAATCAATCCCTGGAACAAATTCTCAGGTGTCTGACCTCCGCCAGACAGGAGGATTGGTGTGATGCGTTACCGTTGGCGGAATTCGCTTTTAACAACCGGGTGAGTCAGTCCACCAACATGTCCCCATTCCTAATTATGGGTTTAATCCTCACTTTGGGGAGTTTTCACGGGTGGATTCCGGTTGTCCAGGGGCAGAGGGGTCCGTTCAACGGTTAAAAAACCTCTGGGCTGAGGTCCAGCGTAATATCTCTCGGGCCCAGGGGAGGTACAAATATTTTGCTGATAAAAAGAGAGCCCCGGGAGACATGTTTAAGGTGGGAGAGAAGGTTTGGCTTTCCACACGTAACATCAACGTAAAGGTACCATCAGCTAAATTGGAACCAAAGTTCATTGGTCCGTACGAGATTATGGAGAGAGTCAACCCAGTGGCGTATAGGATGCGTCTGCCCGCCTCTTTAAAAATATCCAATGTGTTCCATAAATCTCTGTTGAAACCCGTAGGGTCTGTCAAGGAGGACTCAGAGTCTGTTGTTCCTCCAGTGATGGTGGAGGGTCAATTGGAGTATGAGGTCGGACATATTGTGGACTCTCGGCGGGTGCGCCTCTCCTTGCCTTACCTGGTCCACTGGAAGGGATATGGACCAGAGGATCGCTCATGGGTCCCTGCTCACTCTGTACATGCAGATCGCCTGGTTCGGGCTTTCCATGCCTATTACCCGGGGAAGCCTGGGGGTCCAGAGGCCCCCCGTTGAAAGGGGGGTACTGTCATGGTCCCAGTGCAAGTTTTGACCTGCACGTCAGGGGTTAATGTCTGGAGCCCAGTGCAGGCTTTGACCTGCACGCCTGGGGTTAATTATTGTGGCCTCTCTTTGGTTCAGGGAGAGCTTCTTATACCCCTGAGAAACTCCCATCCCCGTCAGTTATACTTTTGCCTTTGGCCGAGTGTGTTGACCCCTGTGTGTCTGTTTGTTGTCTTGTAGCTTGCTTATATGGTTCTGACCGGTTCTGTTCCCCATTGTGAGTTTGCATGTTGATTCTGTACTGCGCTACCCTCTCTGTGTATGACTCATTGCCTGTGACCTGACTACTCTCTGCTCTCCCCTCTTGTACTTTGCAGCTATCTCTGTGTATGACTCATTGGCTACGTCCTGACTATCCTTCCTGTCTAATCCTCTGGTTTTGTCGTGCTAGCTCATGCTTTGACCCCTGTTTTCGTCCCTGTCTATGTCCCTTGGTAACTTTGTCCCGTAGTTACCCTGCTAGGAGTTTTCCTGCAGCTCCTAGCTCTCTGAGGTTTAAGCCATGCCTCCAGCAGTCACGTGATTCAGGTCCTGCTGTTCTGAAGTACGCACCTTCTCTGCTGCTGCCCACTCCACAGGTATATCTGAGCACTGTTTGTTTTACTCAGGACACGCGCACTGGCTCAGTGAGCAAGTTCAGTGCGGTGTTCCTGACACATGCAAGGGCACTGGTAAATAGCCTTCTTCAAGACCGTGAGAACACTCTGCATGGAAATTGGAGACCGACGCCTCTCTATGGACTCCCACAATTTCACTTCAGGACCACAATGTCCCTTCTCCACTAGAAGAAAAGCGACACCTCCCACCATCTTCACGACTAGGATGCTTCTCTTCATCAAGCTATCCTAAGCATAAGAAAGTGGGGGTAGTACCAGGAACTGGGTGTTGGGAAATCTCTCTCCATTCGAGATCAGCAACGACTCAGGAGGATTCAAAGACCAACTGCAGTTCTTCTGACTGGTTGGTGGACTGCAAAGGCTTGAAAGATGCCATTGTCTTGACGTTCTCTTCACCAGACCACCTAGAAACTGAAGATACCTCCTCTGAGTCTATCATCAACCTGGTCTCCAAGACGACACGTCCACGAGGCGGGGAGGTTCCTTGGGCATATTATTGGAACAATCGTTGGGACTGTGTGGAGACTTTACCTCTGCTTCCCTTCCTTTGGAAACGTCCGCATACAGGCGACTAGCAGTCCTGGCAGAAAATATGGCGACACTGCTGACTGACCTGGATGTATGGGGTCCAGATTCCTCTTGTGACTTGACTGACCCCAATGAAGCCCCACACAGGGTCTCCAGATTAGAATGGGCACTTGAGTTCTCAGCTCTTGAAGACCTATGGGAAAACCAGACAGTACATGGAAGTCGATCTCTGTATACACTGCTCCAATCTGGAGTGCTAGCTGCTTGGAAATGACTTGACTTCTTTTAGTAGGGCTTGTCCTTCACCTGATAACACGCTCACCAGATTCTGGAGCTGTCAGATGGGAATCTGACACCGATTCTTCACAGCTTGCAGAAAGAACTTTCCCGCCAAACCAAAGCCTCCACTTGCCACGGATACAGTCACAGTCATCGGTGGAGAGGGAATACTCCCGCCAAGGACAGCCTCTCCTACTCACTCATGGATTTGGAGTTTTTAGACTTCTCAGGACAAAGGCAGTGAGGATGTTCCACACAACCGCAGTGATACCACAATCCTTTCTCACGACTGAGTTCTGGATTTTTCAAACACGATCGACCTTCATGGATTATGCACGGGACACTGCCTCAACAGGCTGGGGAACAGGTGGTCTTTTGAAGGATAGAACCAGACATGTCGATTTCATCAAACGTCCCCTGTCTAGTATGCTAGTGGAAGCTGGGAAGTGAAGATGTTGCAGAAGATTCTGGAATTCGATCATCGAAGATCTTTCTAAAGGCAACAAGGAAGGCCTGCAGGTTTAAGGTGATAGGAACCCTTTTTTTCCCATAGGAGGTTGCTCCATGCTAGGGCATCTCCTGCTACGTAAGACATTAGGATCCCACCTTGACCCGATCGGAAGAAAACATATGGCCCAAAACTTCAAACTGCTGCATGCACTGCTCAAGAACCCACAGCACTGCTTTGGATACTCATAGCACCATGGTGGAACCCCTCCTGTCTGATCCGCTTCAGAGGCATAAGTTTCAGGTTGAATAAATACAGCCGTAGATACTGTAACTTGGGCTGGCGCAACTGACGTCAGAGCTTCCAATCGGGCATCTAATGTCTACAGATGGGAAATTTTTTCGTGGCTTCTCAATAGTAGCTCAGCGGCCGACACAGATCTGAACGTAGGGAGGACTGGGGGATTAGCAGAGCCCATTGGCAAGTAAACTGTTGCGTACATAGTTTCGTGGACCAACTCTGCCATGGGGCCAGACTTACTTAGGAGGGGCATAGTTGAGCGGCTACCTAGTGTTCACTGAAGCTCCAGATGGTGAAGTCAAGTTTGAGCTGCAGTTAGCCTCCAGTTACCACTCCTAGGCAGTCCCCGGTACTGCAGCTGCTGACCCCATGGGTCACATATGCAGACACGTAAAGGATTAGGACTCCATTCAGACTAATAGGTTCTGGATCTTCTGCAGAATGGTTATTGACACAGAGACTAAAGGCCCTTTTACATTTAACGATGCACCAGCGATCCGACCCGGTCAGGATCGCTGGTGCATCGCTAAATGATCGCTAGTGAGCTTTCATACAGAAAGATCTCACAGCGATGCAGCAGCGACTCAGCGCACAATACTCACCTTTCACACACAGCGATCCTGATGTCCTCCCGTCCGCGTCCACGCGTCGCTCGTCGTCATAGCAGGAAGTCTCAGCAGGAAGCGCCCGACGAGAAATGGAGCCGGACATTCTCGCGCGATCAGCGATGGACAGCGGGGGAGCCGGTCGTTGGTAAGTATCACACATAGCGATATCGCTAGCAATATCGCTATAACGTCACAAAACCAGTGACGTTTTAGCGATATTGCTAGCGATATCGCTTAGTGTAAAACCCCCTTTAGACAGGACTGATTCAGAGACTGGTTGTAGCAGTCCAGATATACGGGGTGATCGGATGAGCACACTTTCAGACAGGCATGAGGTACTGATTAAGGGACGGGAAGTACATGGACCGGGGGAGGAGGTTCAGGCTTAGGCCGCATTATATCCAGGGTCTTTAGGTTCAGGATTAGCTGCACAAGGACCAGGGGACTTTGGGTTCAGAACTGGCCGCTCAAGGACCAGGGACTTTGGACTGGCCATATAAGGACCAGGGACTACAGGTTCAGTACACTGGCCACACCAGGACAAGGGGATCTCACAATCAATATACGGTACTACCACACGATTCATAATTGCTTGGCACCTCACTATTGAGGAGGGTGCCTTTTAAACAAGATGCCTCCCGCTATTAGTTGGGAGCCATCTTGCAGGTGAACTCTTATACTAAATGCCTCCCAGTCATAGGCTGGGAGAATTTAACTACAGTGAGGGAAAGTAGTATTTGATCCTTTGCTGATTTTGTAAGTTTGCCCACTGACAAAGACATGAACAGTCTATAATTTTAAGGGTGGGTTAATTTTAACTTTGAGAGATAGAATATCAAAAATAAAATCCAGAAAATCACATTGGAAAATGCAAATAAATTTATATAATTTATACAATGAGAAATAAGTATTTGATCCCCTACCAACCATTAAGAGTTCTGGCTCCTACAGACCAGTTAGACACTCCTAATCAATTCATTACTTCATTACCTGCATTAAAGACAGCTGTCTTACATTGTCACCTTTATAAAAGACTCCTGTCCACAGACTCAATTAGTCAGACTCTAACCTCTACAACATGGGCAAGATCAAAGAGCCTAATAAGGATGTCAGGGACAAGATCATAGACAGGCACAAAGCTAGAATGGGCTACAAAACCTTAACTAAGACGCTGTATGAGGAGACAGTTGTTGGTGCAACAGTAAGAAAATGGAAGAAATACAAAATGACTGTCAATTGACATCGATCTGGGGCACCATGCAAAATGTCACCTAGGTGTATCCTTGATCATGAGGAAGGTGAGAGATCAGCCTAAAACTACACGGGGGGAACTTGTTAATGATCTCAAGGCAGCTGGGACCACAGTCAACAAGAAAACCATTGCTAACACATTACGCTGTAAAGGTTTAAAATCCTGCAGTGCCCGCAAGGACCCCCTGCTCAAGAAGGCACATGTGCAGGCCCATCTGACGTCTGCTAATCATCAGCTGGATGATTCTGTGAGTGACTGGGAGAAGGTGTTGTGGTCAAATGAGACAAAAATTGAGCTCTTTGGCATTAACTCAACACGCCGTGTTTGGAGGAAGAGAAATGCTGCCTATGACCCAAAAACACCATCCCCATGTCAAGCATGGAGGTGAAAACATTATGTTTTGGGTTTTTTTCTCTGCTAAGGGCACAGGACTACTTAACAGCATCAATAGGAGAATGGCTGGAGCCATGTATCGTAAAATCCTCAGTGACAACCTCCTCTCCGCCAGGACATTAAAAATGGGTCGAGGCTGGGTCTTCCAGCAAGAAAATGACCCAAATATACAGCCAAGGTAACAAAGGAGTGGCTTAAAAAGAAGCACATTAAGGTCATGGAGTGGCCTAGCCAGTCTCCATACTTTAATCCCATAGAAAACTTATGGAGGGAGTTGAAGCTCTGAGTTGCCAAACGACAGCCTTAAAATCTTAATGATTTAGAGATGATCTGCCAAGAGGAGTGGACCAAAATTCCTCCTGACACGTGCACAAACCTCATGATCTACTACAAAAAAATCTGAGAGCTGTGCTTGCCAACACGGGTTTTGCCACCAAGTATAAAGCCTTGCTTGCCAGAGGAATCAAATACTTATTTCTCACTGCAAAAGGCAAATAAATTTATATAATTTATACCATGTGTGTTGTGAATTCACTTTCTGGCCTACCTCTAGTTACTAGTGAAGGTAGTGGAGCTGGTTATATTGACAGAGGGGTCACGAGTTCTCTTTCCGCGCTCCCTCTGGTGGTTACAGGAGGTAATGGAGCTGATCTAATTAACAGAGGCCTGCCACCTGATAATGAGAACGATTGGACATCTGGAGTTTTTGACTGGATTTAAGACAGCCAACTCACTATATCCCTGCTGGTGATTTTTCCTGCCTCCTGAGGTCTTAGTTTCCAGGTCAGTCCCTGCATGCTCAAGCTAAGTGTTCTTTTGCTATTGTTCACATTTGATTTGGTTTTGTCTATTCAGTGTTGTGTGGTCAGCCAGTCCCGACTGGGGCTGTGCTGAATTTCCATCCTTATGTTACTGCTTGTGCCAGTTTGGTTTTGGCCCTTATTAGATTGGCCTCTTTTTGCTCTGCTCTCAGAATATGCCAGAGTGCTGATATAGTGGGCGAAGTCGAGTGACTTCAGTATTTTTCTATCAGACGTGTTGGACATTTTTTTGCAGGGTTTTTTGCGTGATTGCAGACAGTGTCTTTCCTTTCCTGTCCTGTCTAGTTAGTGTGGGCCCCATCGTTTGCTCAGCCTATTTTCCTACCTGCGTTTGTGTTTTTATCTTGTCTCACCAACAATATATGTTTGGGGGCTGTCTATTCCTTTGGGGTCTGCTCTGGGGCAGTTTAGATTTTCCCTTTCTTGCTTTAGGCTTATTTAGTTCTCCGGCTGTGTCTAGGCATCTAGAATCATCGTAGGTACGCTCCACGGCTACTGCTAGTTGTGTGGATAGGATCAGGGGTCTGCAATCCGCTTAGTTACCAACCTCTCTGGTTTTCTGTGGCTTAGCTTGGTCTTGCTTTCCTCCTCAGTGACCCAATCATAACACATGTGATTTTCTGGATTTATTTTTTATATTCTCTCTCAATGTTAGAATTCACCTACCCTTAAAATTATAGACTGTTCATGTCTTTGTCAGTGGGCATACTTACAAAATCAGCTAGGGATTACATACTTATTTCACTTACTGTATGTGCGGCGCGTGCTGCCCCATTAAGAGCATGGAGGTAAGTGCGCACAGTAGGTGCACCGCCAGGACTCAGAACCTGGAAGGGAGCATTCCGGGGACCATGCCGCATGGCCGGATCGGTGAGTATACTGGCATCCCTTGCATGGAGAAGGAAGGGGAACTAGGGGCGCCGGCAAATAGGGTTACATACATCTCTTAATCAATTGCTTTTTCTGAATCCTGCTTGTTCCTCTGGAATTTCTTTGTCAAAGTAAAGCTGTAACGACCATTGTAGGATATTTAGTAGTATTTTGCTGGCGTGAGTTAGTTTCCATAGTCGATAGTATCTCCATTCTTCAGAATGTTATAAAGGAAGATTTGTGGATTGTGTCTGCGCTGCCAACCAATTCAAAGCCAGACGTAGTGAAGAAATTAATGGTTTATTCAACGCGTTTCAGAGTCTATATAACTCCTTCAGGAAATACATCAACGCTACGTTCACAAACGTCTAATCCTATCAAAATATAAAATAAATTAGTCCAATCGGTAAACAGCATAATGGGAAAAGAAATCAAAACAGAATTACGTGTTCTTGGCCACCACCACAATGCAATAAAATACAATACATCAGATCTACCCCAAAATGGTGTCAGTAAAACTATCAGCTTAGGGTACAAAAAATGATCCCTCACCCAGACCCATATCCCGAAAAATGAAAACATTACGTGCCTTAGAAAATGGTGACAAAAGCAGAAACTTCCAAATTTGTTTTCGCAACTTAAATAGAGAAAAAAAAATTGTCAAGAGTGGGAGAAGAGGGTTGCATTGACAATCCAAAGCAATGGGCAGCATTTTGAACACATTTTATAAATGGTCATAAACTTGTAAATGACTCATGAAAGAATAAAGTTACATTAAAACCAAGCACACCATTCTTTTTCTTGTGAAATTCCCAATAAAGTTTGATGTCACATGACCCTCTTTCCATTGGAAAAAATAAAGCTGGATCCAAAATGGCCGACTTCAAAATGGCCGCCATGGTCACCACCCATCTTGAAAAGTTTCCTCCCTCAAATATACTAATGTGCCACAAACAGGAAGTTGATATCAACCAACCATTCCCATTTTATTTAGTTGTAGCCATATATATGGCCTACCCTGTTGGTATCTACAGTCATACAAGTAGGGAAGGATTTGCATATTAAATGGTGGTTCAAGTAGAAAAGTGGCTCTCCAGAGCATGGGCTATCTGTAAATCCTCATTTGGAAAAGAACAACACTTGTCTGGTAATATGGTATGACAACCAAAGCAGTACAGGATTTTGAAACGTCAGACAGTAAAATAAGGATTTTTGTGTACTCACCGTAAAATCCTTTTCTCCGAGCCAATCATTGGGGGACACAGAGACAGTGGGTGTTATGCTGCTGGTCACTAGGAGGACACAAAGTAAACCAGAAAAAAAGTTAGCTCCTCCCCTGCAGTATACACCATCTCGCTGGCTGAGATTCCTCCAGTTCCGTGAAAAAAGCAGTAGGAGCATAAACAGTCATTAATAACCATTACTAAGTCAAAGCCTAAGAATGCTACAGTGAGCCAATAGGCTAAACAGGGTGGAAGCTGTCCCCCCCAATGACTGGCACGGAGAAAAGGATTTTACGGTGAGTACACAAAAATCCCTATTTCTCCTACGCCTCAGTGGGCGACACAGGGACAGTGGGACGTCCTAAAGCAGTCCCTGGGTGGGGAGCATACATCTGCTAATACCCCATGTACCACTGAGTCAACAGTGAGGTACTGCCAATTGAAGGCTGCATCCGCAGAGGCCTGAGAATGAATTAGGCAATGTTTGTAAAAGTATGCATAGGAGAAAACACTGTGTGCACTACTGTAATGGTGCCAAGTTAGGTTCCCCAACCATATATAGTAAAATGAAAACCTGGCACTCAACTTAATGCTTAGTGAGACAATTTATTGTAGTACCAAAAAACGTTTCGGTCAGTATAGACCTTCATCAGTTACCACAGTGTGAGAGAATAAACTAAAATAAATAAATTATATACAAAAATAACAGAAAATACAATCTGGTCGTAGTTATGTATACAGTATAGTACAAGAGATAACATCATATAACAGAGACCAAAAAATTCCTTGAATGCTCAGATTGAAGGAATAAAAAAAAAAAAAGGTAGGACATACCGTGCTAGTATGTTTGAATGCAGTTTAGAGGAGGGCGCTTTTTATGATTCTCATAGGTGAAGCCTTAACCCCTTCCTGACATCCGACGTACTATCCCGTCCACGGTACCCGGGCCCGTATGACCGTGGACGGGATAGTACGTCTACCGCGATCAGCGGCGCCCACGTGGTGAGCGCCGCTGATCGCGGCCAGGTGTCAGATGATTATCACAGCTGACACCCGGCACAATGTGTCAGGGGTGGTCACGGACTGCCCCCGACACGTTAACCCCTTGCACACCGCGATCAAACACGATCGCGGTGTACCGGGGGTTAAAGGGAAGCATCGGCAGGAAGGGGGCTCCCTCCGTGCTTCCCTGAGCCCCCCACGGCAGCGCAATGTGCAGCGCTGCTGCGGGGGGCTCCTTTCCTCCAGGCCCCCGAATCCAAGATGGCGACAGGGGCCTGAGGAAGCTGGCTTCCTCAGTGCCTGCAAAGTGCCTGCAAAGCGCAGGCATGAGGAAGCCTTCTGCAGTGCCTG
This sequence comes from Dendrobates tinctorius, assembly GCF_039654945.1. Taxonomy (NCBI): domain Eukaryota; kingdom Metazoa; phylum Chordata; class Amphibia; order Anura; family Dendrobatidae; genus Dendrobates; species Dendrobates tinctorius. Next base: position 6,816,972 of record NW_027361838.1, on the reverse strand, counting down.
TGTTAGATCGCTGATCTGTCACAGTGATCTGTGATGTGACAGATCAGCGATCTATCACAGGACAGTGATGTCCCACCTGGGACTATTTAATAAAGTAAAAAAAAAAAAAAAGTGTAAAAATAATTTTAAAAAAATCGCCAAATATATTAGAAAAAAAAAAAATATTCCCCCAATAAATCCATTTTTTGGAAATAATAAAAAAAAAAACAATAAAAGTACACATATTAGGTATCGCCGCGTCCGTAACGACCCGCCCTATAAAACTGTCCCATTAGTTAACCCCTTTAGCGAACCCCTTAAAAAATAAAAATAAAAAACGAAGCATAAAATAATTTATTATCATACCGCCAAACAAAAAGTGTAATAACGCGCGATCAAAAAGACGCATATAAATATCCATGGTACCGCTGAAAACATCATCTTGTCCCGCAAACAACGAGCCGCCACACAGCATCATCAGCGAAAAAATAAAAAAGTTATAGCTCGCTGAATAAAGCGATGCAAAAATAATTATTTTTTATATAAAATAGTTTTCATTGAATAAAACCGACAAAAACATAAAAAAACGACCTAAATGAGGTATCGCTGTAACCGTACTGACCCGAAGAATAAAACCGCTTTATCAATTTTACCGCACGCGGAACGGTGTAAACGCACACCCCCAAAAGAAATTCATGAAACGCTGGTTTTTGTTCATTCTGCGTCCCAAAAATCGGAATAAAAAGCGATCAAAAAATTCCACGTGCCCGAAAATGGTACCAATAAAAACGTCAACTCGTCCCGCAAAAAATAAGACCTCACATGACTCGGTGGGTCAAAATACGGAAAAATTATAGCTCTCAATATGTGGTGATGCAAAAACTATTTTTACAATAAAAAGCGTCTTTTAGCGTGCGACAGCCGCCAAACATAAAAACCGCCATAAATAGTAAATCAAACCCCCCGTTATCACCCCCTTAGTTAGGGAAAAATAATAAAATAAAAAAAATGTATTTATTTCCATTTTTCCGTTAGGGTTAGGGCTAGGGGTGTGTTGGGGTAGGGTTAGGGCTAGGGTTAGGGGCGTGTTGGGGTTCGGGTTGGAGTTAGAATTGGGGGTTTCCACTGTTTGGGCACATCAGGGGCTCTCCAAATGCAACATGGCGTCTGATCTCAATTCCAGCCAATTCTGAGTTGAAAAAGTCAAATGGTGCTCCTTCCCTTCCAAGCTCTGCTATGCGACCAAACAGTGTTTTACCCCCACATGTAGGGTATCAGCCTACTCAGGACAAATTGCAAAACAATTTTTGGGGTCCAATTTCTCCTGTTACCCTTAGGAAAATAAAAAATTGGGGGCAAAAATATCATTTTTGTGGAAAAAAAGTATTAAGTTACGTACCGGTAACGGTATTTTTCAGAGGCCCATGACAGCACCACGAGAGAGGGGATCCGCCCTATAGGAACAGGAAACCTACAGATACAAAAGGGCGGCACCTCTCCCACGCATCAGTTGGATTACAGAGCTTGAGAGGCTACCATGGTTAGTACACAACATATGATATATACAACCTATCTACCCTATTTAACAGAATTATTTCATACCATCTCCCACATAAGGTGATTCTATGAACAATCTTCTAAGGAGTGCACCCCTATATGTGAACAAGGGAGGGAACTAAGGGTGCTGTCATGGGCCTCCGAAAAATACCATTACCGGTACGTAACTTAATACTTTATTCGGACTCCCATGACAGCACCACGAGAGAATTACAGAGATGTAAACTAACTTAGGGAGGGACTACAGCCTGCAGCACCCTTAGCCCGAAGGTGAGGTCTGAGGAGGCACCCATGTCTAACCGATCGTGGTTAAAAAAGGTGGAAGGAGATGACCAGGTGGCCGCCTTACATATTTGATCAATTGATACTCCAGATCTCTCCGCCCAGGATGATGCCATGGCCCGAGTGGAATGTGCCCTCAGGTTCTGTGGAGCCGGACCGCCACCTGCTGTGTAGGCAAGAGAGATAGCCTCCCTAATCCACCTTGCTAATGTGCGTTTTGATACTCTGTATCCTTTCCTGGAACCTTGGAAGGATAGGAATAATGCGTTCTCCTTCTTCCAAGGATCCGTGGCTGCTAAATATGTCAGTAAGCATCTTCTAATATCTAACGCCTGGAGTTTCTGCTCTTTAGGGTTGGTTGGGTTAGGGAGGAATGAAGGCAGAACTATCTCCTGTGTCCTGTGGAATTGTGTTGCTACCTTGGGAAGGTATGCTGGATCTGGCCTTAGGATTACTCTATCCTGTAAGAACTCTGTGTAAGGAGGCAATCTGGAAAGTGCCTGTATATCGCTCACCCTACACGCGGATGCTATTGCTACCAGGAATGCTGTCTTAAGAGATATAATCTTTAGTGAGGCGGAATCTAAAGGTTCAAACGGACTTTCTGTCATGGCTGTAAGGACTAAGTTTAAGTCCCACGGTACGCATCTGTCTTTGTGTATAGGTCTCGATCTGGCCGCTGCTCTGATGAACCTTGCTACCCAATAATCTTTTGCAATATCAGCTGCAAACAGGGCCCCTAAGGCTGAAACTTGTACTTTTAGCGTACTTGTGGAGAGACCCAATTCGAACCCTTTCTGGAGAAATTCCAGAATATGTTTCGTGGGAATTCCATCTCTGATGTCAAAGTGAAAGGTGGACAGGAAGCGTTTCCAGGTCCTAGCATAGATATTAGTGGTGGTTAATTTTCTGCTTCTTAGGAGGGTGTCAATTAAGTTCTTGGAGAACCCTCTATTTTTTAATAGTGACCTTTCAAATACCACGCCGTCAAGTGAAGTCCCGCTACTTGTGGGTGGCTGACTGGCCCCTGGTAGAGGAGATCCGGAAGGTTCGGCAGTACCCAGGGATCGCCTACCGACATGGTCCTCAACCACGCGAACCAGGTCCTCCTGGGCCAAAAGGGGGCAATCAGTATGACTCTTGCCTGATCCTCTCTGATCTTCCTGACTACCAGAGGAAGAAGATTCAATGGTGGGAAGGCGTATGCCAGAGAAAAGTCCCATCTTATCAGTAGGGCATCCACCGCCAGGGGATTTTCCCTGGGGTTCAGAGAGCAGAACAATCTTTCTTTTCTGTTTTTTCTGGTGGCAAAGAGGTCTACCTCTGGCTGGCCCCATCTGCGGACAATCTGGCGGTAAATATCTTTGTTCAAAGCCCATTCTCCTTGTCTTAGAGCCTTGAGGCTTAAAAAGTCTGCTCTTACATTGTCCTTTCCGCTGATGTGGAGCGCGGTCAAAGATAGACAATTTCTCTCTGCTATCTGGAGGAGCCGTTCTGTTATCTGCATCAGAGCGCTGGAGCGGGTTCCACCTTGGTGGTTGACATATGCTACCGCTACCTGGTTGTCCGAGTGTATCCTCACATGATGGCCCTGCAGGTAGATAATGAGTTTCTTGACTGCCCGCTCTATCGCCAATAGTTCTCTCTGGTTGGATGAGATTTCAGAATTAGAATCCCACTGGCCCTGTACCACTATGTCCCCCATATGGGCTCCCCAACCAAAGGAACTTGCGTCTGTGGTTATAATACGGGTTATCCGTGTTATCCAGGGCACCCCTGACGCTAGGTTCTCGCTCTCAAGCCACCATCTCAGTGATGTCACAGTTGAGGGGCTTAGACACATCCGACCCTGTAAGGAGCCTCCAAGGGCCCTGCTATTAATCAAGACGTCGTTTTGAAGGGTTCTGGTATGGAACTGTGCCCACCTTACTGCTGGGATGCATGAAGTTAGAGAACCTAACAGGGACATGGCCTGTCTGAGGGTCATAGATGGATTATCCATTGCCCGAAGAACCTGCTCCTGTATCTTTTGTAATTTATCTAGTGGTAGCAGGCACCGCTGAGTGTCTGAATTTAGTATCAACCCTAAAAATTTCTGTATTTTTAAGGGCTGGAGTCGGGATTTCTCGTAGTTTAAAATCCATCCCAGGTTTTCTAACCTGGATCTAGCTTTTTCTATCTGGGATTTACAATGACCCACCGATTTTCCTACAATCAAGAAATCGTCTAAATATGGAATGATTAAGACGTCAACCTCTCGTAAGTGAGCCATAACTTCGGCCACTAACTTTGTAAAAACCCTGGGTGCTGCTGAGAGACCAAAGGGAAGGGCTCTATACTGAAAATGACGTACTGTGCCCTCTACTGAAACTGCCACCCTCAGGAACTGCTGGAAGTCTGTATGGATAGGTACATGATAGTACGCGTCTTTCAAATCTATGACTGCCATAAAACAACCTTTAAACAATATTTTTATTGTTGTATTAATGGACTCCATTTTGAATGTATGATTAATCAAAAACTCGTTAAGGGAACGAAGGTTTATAATCGTTCTGAATGTGTTATCAGGTTTCTGGATTAGAAACAGGGGAGAGTAAAACCCTCTTCCCCTTTCAGCCTCTGGAACCTCTACCAGGACATTTTTCTGACATAGGCTCAAGACTTCCGCTTCTAAAGCCGCTTGTTCGAGATGAGAAGATCTTAAGGGGGTCAGTTTAAAGGTGTCCCGCGGGATCTGGGTAAATTCCAACCTAAGCCCGGTGGATATTACCTTACGCGCCCAGTCACTATTCGTAATCTGTGACCATGCCGGGAAGAAGGATGACAGTCTACCCCCCACGGGAACCACTAGTCATTGATTTGGTTTCTTTTGATCTCTCGACGAGCGTGTAAACATATAGCCCGTACCTCGTCTCCTTCTGTCTTCCCATCTGGGTCGATCTCTAACAGGCGAAGAGTTGCGCCTTCTCCCCTGGCCAAATCTCCTTCTACCAAATGGGCGACGGTAGGACGCTGATGAAAGGTTTGGGAATCTTTTCTTGTCGTCCCCCGCCTTTTCAAGCAGCTCGTCTAGGACAGTTCCAAACAAATATTCGCCCTCACATGGAATCGCACAGAGCTTTGCTCTGGACTGGATGTCTCCCTGCCAGCACTTTAGCCACAGGGCTCTGCGAGCTGCGTTAGAGAGACCTGCTACTCTGGCGGCCATTCTCACTGCATCCGCTGAGGCATCTGCCAGGAAGGCTGCTCCCTCTTGGATGGTCGGTAGGGCCCCAAGAATTGTCTGTCTTGATGTACCCTGTTTTAGTTGTGACTCCAACTGGTCCAACCAGACCATCATGGACCTGGCCGTGCACGTTGAAGCCACTGCTGGTCTTAAGGACCCGGCCGCCATCTCCCAGGTGTTTTTCAGGAAAGTATCAGCTTTCCTGTCTAAGGGATCTTTAAGGGATCCCATGTCCTCAAAGGGGAGCGAGGATTTTTTTGATGCCTTCGCAATGGCAGCGTCTAATTTGGGGGCTCTGTCCCAAGAACTTACTGCCGGATCGTCGAAGGGGTATCTCCTTTTGAGGGCTGGTGGTAGCGACCCTCTTTTGTCCGTTTTTTTCCACTCTCTGTGGATCAAATCCTGTATCTTTTGATTTAACGGAAAGACTCTCCGCTTCCTCTGTTCCAGCCCACAGAACATGACATCCTGCATGGATAAATGGGGCTTAGGCTCCTCTACCTCCATTGTCCCTCTGACTGCTTTGACCAGCTTGTCTACCCGGTCAAGAGGCAGACAAAATCGCCCCGAGTCCTCTTCTCCTGAGGAGGACGAGGGAGATGAAGCCTGGGAGTCTCTGCTTTTTCTCCACTCTACCGAGGAATCAGACTCCGCCGGGACCTCGCCCCTTAGACTTTGCGGCTGAGACAAGGACTTTAGGGTTTCCCTCATTTCTACCCTGACAATGTCTCTCAAACTCGCCGCTACTGCGGGCGACTCTTCTGCCACCGTCTGCTGAATACAGGGGGGGCACAATCTTTTGAGGCACGCGTCCGGTAATGGGCATGCACAGAGTGCGCATTCCTTATGCTTATTTTTACTTGTAGCTTTTTTTCCCTAGAAAAAGAAAAACACAGAAGGGGGGTCCCGTCACTGAGTGAACTTTCACGAAGATCACTTACCAGTGCCACAATCAAGTACCGGAGAACGAGGGGGATTTCTTTCGGTCGATGCTCCTGTCTGCCTGGAGGAGCTCTTACGAGTGGACTGGTCACTTCGTCCCGCATTACTGTCACGGGACCCTTTCTTTTTCTGTTTGACCTGCCGAAGGTCATCCAGGGGCGGCAGTGATGTTTGCCGCTGCTGCCCTTGCTTCTGCCGCTGCTGCTCTTGATCGCTTTCCATTACCACTGCTGCTGCTGCACACTGCTGCATGTAGTAATGTGGCCAAGGCAAGGTACCCTGCCCGGGTCCCGCCTAAATACCCATCCTCCGGTCAGCAGTATCCATGCCGCGCCCCTCCCCCCCCCTTAACGGAGCTCCCTACCCCAGCTGGCGCCCGACCGCGCGCCATCGGTGTTTCAGATGGGCGCCGCCATCTTGGAATCGCCGCGCATGCGCAGTGGCGCGCTGACCCGGAAGCGCCTCCTCCGCCCGCCCCCTGACGTCACCGCTACCCCGGAAACGCCGGAAGCCCCGCGGGAAGCCCGGGAGCTCCGGAGCAGCTCCCGGTCGCAGCCCCCTGCACAGCGCTGCCAACATATCTGCGCCGCCGGAGCCGGGAATCCCCGGGGGGGTATACTTACCGGCAGCGGCTTAATTCCGGAGACGGACATCCTCCGGACGCCGCTCCCTGTCCACGCCACCGCCGTGACACCCATCCTGGGCCACCGTGGCGCCTTCCAGGAGATCCGAACCAGGCCGAGGTAGGAGACCCCCTCGCTACCGGTGTCGGCTGGCCGGCCTGGGATCCAATTCTTCTGTAGGATCCCGTCCCCTCAGGAACAGGAAACCAACTGATGCGTGGGAGAGGTGCTGCCCTTTTGTATCTGTAGGTTTCCTGTTCCTATAGGGCGGATCCCCTCTCTCGTGGTGCTGTCATGGGAGTCCGAATAAATGATTTTTTTATTTTCACGTCCGAGTGTTATAAACTTCTGTGAAGCACTTGGGGGTTCAAAGTGCTCACCACACATCTAGATAAGTTCCGTGGGGGGTCTAGTGTCCAAAATGGGGTCACTTGTGGGGAGTTTCAATAGTTTATGTACATCAGGGGCTCTCCAAACGCACATGACACCCGCAGACCATTCCATCAAAGTCTGCATTCCAAAACGTCACTTCTTCCCTTCCGAGCCCCGACGTGTACCATTACAGTAGTTTTCTCCCACATATGGGGTGTCAGCGTACTCAGGACAAATTGGACAACAACTTTTGGGGGTCCAATTTCTCCTGTTACCCTTGGGAAAATGAAAAAATTGGGGACTAATTGATCATGTTTGTGGAAAAAAATACGATTTTTTTATTTTCATGCCCGGGCATTATAAACTTCTGTGAAGCCCTTGGGGGTTCAAAGCGCTCACCACACATCTAGATAAGTTCCTTACGGGGTCTCGTTTCCAAAATGGGGTCACTTGTGGGGGTTTCCACTGTTTAGGTACATTAGGGGCTCTCCAAAGGCAACATGACACCCACAGACCATTCCATCAAAGTCTGCATTCCAAAACGTCACTACTTCCCTTCCGAGCCCTGACGTGTGTCCATACAGTAGTTTTATCCCACATATGGGGTGTCAGCGTACTCAGGACAAATTGGACAACAACTTTTGGGGTTCAATTTCTCCTGTTACCCTTGGGAAAATAAAAAAATTGGGGACTAATTGATCATGTTTGTGGAAAAAATACGATTTTTTTATTTTCATGCCCTGGCATTATAAACTTCTGTGAAGCCGTTGGGGGTTCAAAGTGCTCACCACACATCTAGATAAGTTCCTTGGGGGGTCTAGTTTACAAAATGGTGTCATTTGTGGGGGGTTTCCACTGTTTAGGTACATTAGGGGCTCTCCAAAGGCAACATGACACCCGCAGACCATTCCATCAAAGTCTGCATTCCAAAACGTCACTACTTCCCTTCCGAGCCCCGACGTGTGCCCATACAGTAGTTTTCTCCCACGTATGGGGTATCAGCATACTCAGGACAAATTGGACAACAACTTTTGTGGTCCAATTTCTCCTGGTACCCTTGGGAAAATAAAAAAATGGTGACTAAAAGATCATGTTTGTGAAAAAAATACGAATTTTTTATTTTCACGCCCGGGCGTTGTAAACTTCTGTGAAGCACTGGGGGGGTCAAAGTGCTCACCACACATCTAGATAAGTTCCTTAGGGGGTCTAGTTTCCAAAATGGTGTCATTTGTGGGGGGGTTCCACTGTTTTGGTACATCAGGAGTTTTCCAAACGCGACATGGTGTCCGATCTCAATTCCAGCCAAAAACGTCAAATGGCGCTGCTTCCCTTCCGAGCTCTGCCATGCGCCCAAATAGTGGTTTACCCCCACATGTGGGGTATCAGCGTACTCAGGACAAATTGCACAATAACTTTTAGGGTCCTGTTACCCTTGGGAAAATAAAAATTGGGGTGAAAAGAACATTTTTGTGGAAAAAATATGATTTTTTAATTGTACCGCTGTACGTTATAAACTTCTGTAAAGCCCTTGTGGGTTCAAAGTTCTTACCACATATCTAGATAAGTTCCTTGGGGGGTCTAGTTTCCAAAATGGGGTCACTTGTAGGGGGTTTCCACTGTTTAGGTACATCAGGGACTCTCCAAACGTGACATGGCGTCCAATCTGAATTCCAGCCAATTTTGCATTGAAAAAGTCAAACGGCGCTCCTTCCATTCTGAGCTCTGCCATGCGCCGAAACAGTCGTTCCCCCCCACATATCAGGTATCTGCGTACTCAGGACAAATTGCACAATAACTTTTGCAGTTCAATTTCTCCTGTTACCCTTGGTAAAATAAAAAAAATTGAACCTGAAGTATTTTTTTTATGAAAAAAAGTTAGATGTTCATTTTTTTTTTAAATATTCAAAAAAATTCCTGTGACGCACCTAAAGGGTTAATAAACTTCTTGAATGTGGTTTTGAGCACCTTAAGGGGTTCACTTTTTAGAATGGTGTCACTTTTGGGTATTTTCTATCATATAGACCCCTCAAAGTGGCTTCAAATGTGATGTGGTCCTAAAAATAAAATGGTGTTGTAAAAATGAGAAATCGCTGGTCAACTTTTAACCCTTATAACTTCCTAACAAAAAAAAATTTTGGTTCCAAAATTGTGCTGATGTAAAGTAAACATGTGGGAAATGTTAGTTATCAAGTTTTTTGTGTGCCGTATCTCTGTGATTTAAGGGCAAAAAAATTCAAAGTTGGAAAATTGCGAAATTTTCAAAATTTTCGCCAAATTTCCATTTTTCTCACAAATAAACGCAAGTTATTTGAATGAAATTTTACCACTAACATGAAGTACAATATGTCACGAGAAAACAATGTCAGAATCACCGGGATCCATGGAAGCGTTCCAGAGTTATGACCTCATAAAGGTACAGTGGTCAGAATTGTAAAAATTGGCCCGGTCATGAACGTGCAAACCACCCTTGGGGGTGAAGGGGTTAAAGAAAAGTGATTGGCGCTGTTAAGGTATATATGTGCAGATCATTAAGATAGTGTAGGCTAGTACATGAATGCTGCTGTAACGCAGAATGATCTGTAAGACAAGTGTCAGCGGTAAAATATGTTATGTATACAAACAGAGAATATCGCTATATGTGGCAAAGTAATTACCTTAACAGTGGGTGGTATAAGCGCAGCCTGGTCCTCCTGGACGCGGGTGAACACCGCTTGTCATTGGAGGTAACAGCGCGCTGGACTAAGTGGAGGGAGGGCGGGACTAAGGTCCTGACGAGCAGGAAGGTAGGACCAATGAGAGAGAGCTGGGTGGTGAGGAAGAAAAAAAAAAGAAAAAAAATGAGAAAAAAATGAATGAATATAACAACTAAGAATGGATCCAAAAATAGTGATGAAATTTTCCATGGAAAGCATATAGTATAGCATGAGTGCAGTCCAAAGAGCCATAAGTGCAGATCATATCAGCATAAGGGACTCTATAAAAAAAGAGACAAGAATTAGTCATATGTGGAAAAACAATCATAATCATCATTCTAGTTAGACAATGTTATATGGTTTTTATACAAAAGATAATAGATCATAATCTGGGTTTAAACCTTTGGGTTCAAGTGTCTCAAGAGTGTGTATCCAAAAAGCCTCACGGCGTTTTAGAGTGGTGATCCTATTGCCACCTCGTCTGGGTTGAGGGACTTGTTCAATGACCTGGAATTGTAACTGGGAGATGTTCTGGCCGAAGGTGGTGAAATGAGAGGGAATGGGAAGCAGGAGATTTTTGCACCGAATGGTGGATTTATGTTTTGAGAACCTATCTTGAATGGCTTAGGTAGTCTCGCCAACATATAGTCGTCCACACGGGCACTTTATAAGGTATATGACAAATGAGGTATCACACGTAAAGAATCCATTTATAGGGAAGCTTTTTCCTGTGAGGGGATGGTGGAATTTATTGCCTTTGAGTACATTGCTGCACTGCATGCAATGGAGAGAGGGAAAGGTGCCTGTCTTTGGTCTCTGTAGAAAACGTGTTCTGTGAATGGTAGTGCCTATGTCAGCTTTGACTAGACTGTCTCTGATATTTGGTGCTCTCCGAAAGCAGCGTAGGAAAGGATGCTGGAATTCTGGAATATCAGGGTGGGCGGCAGAGAGGAGATGCCAGTTTTTCTGATAGATTTGTGGATAATGTAGGAGAAAGGGTGAAAGGAATGGACAAACGGGATCCGGTTGATAGATCTATTCCGTGGAGAAGTTCTTTCAGACCTTGCTTCATTGCGTACTGCAGGAGGATAGCCCCTTTCTGCAAATCGTGTAGACATCTCATTAAGACGTTCTAAACGGAAAGAGTTGTCAGAGACAATTCTAGATACCCTATGAAACTGTGATCTTGGAATAGCATTCTTTGTCGAAGGAGGGTGTAAACTCTGATATAATGTAATAAACTATTACGGTCTGTGGACTTGACATATAGATCAGAAGACAATGTACCGCTGGTATCCTTAATGAACATGGTGTCCAGGAAGTTCATCCTGTGTAAATCCTGACATATTGTAAAAGAAATACCAGGCCAGGAGTTGAGTATGTCAAAGAAGGGGTGAAGGGACTCCAACGTGCCCCCCCATATGCAAGAGACATCGTCGATATAGCGTTTCCACAGAACTTTGGAATTAAATAGATCTTTTTTGTAGATGATGCTTTCTTCGAAATCTGCCATGTAACAATTTGCATACGGGGGTGCTACGTTAGAGCCCATTGCGGTGCCACGGATCTGTAAGTAAAAAGTGTCCTGAAATAAAAAATGTTTAGTGGTTAGAACAAGTGTTAAAAGTTCTATACAGAGGTTCACTTGGGCTGGGTCCATGTTGGAATTAGTGAGTAGGCGGTGGATTGAGTTGATGCCTTCAATATGTGGGATTGATGTACCTTATAGGTCCTTCACATCTAGTGAAACCAAAATAGCATCTGTAGGAATGGTACCCAGTTCCTTTAGGACATTTAGAAAAGCTGTATCCAGTATGAAAGATTTGGATTTGCTGACTAGTGGAGTCAGAATTTTTTCAAGAAAGATGGCAATAGGTGATAAGATAGAGTCGCTTGATGCCACAATCGTCTCCCGGGTGGGTGTTGTAGGTTTTTGTGAATTTTTGGTAATGTGAACCGCTCATGTGGCCGATCCCTATGTTTCTGGACGGCTGGTAAATAACGTGCGCACATGCTAGGTTTTCTTAAATGAGCTAGGGTGTGCTGGAGCGGGAATATTTTCCTCATCCAACCTCAGAATCCTGTTGACTGATTCTATAAGAGAATCAAGCGACTCTTGATCACTTGGGGGATTCTGAGGGGCTGACGTGTCAGATTCGAATTCAGATCTGTGCTTGCTGTGAACCTCAGGAGAGGACGAGCGAGAGACAGGAGTCGCTGATGCTGAGGCGCTGACTGTCCCTTGGACGAGTATGGCCCCTGCTGGAGGACGGTTCCCAGCCGACGCCAGAGCCCTCCTCGGGAGGTAAGGATGCTTTCTGCCTGGGTCAGAGACTCCACCGACCGTGACAGGGACGCTGCCCACTCAGGGCTACTAAACGCAAGAGGCCCGTCAGCAGCGGTGGCAAGGGACATTGGAGCGCAGGTCAGGGCGCAGTGCGGGTCGCAGTCCGTGCATAACGGATTAGTCTGCACTGGGTAAGGCAGACTTGCAAGTGGGTACACACGGTAAAAAACGCAGTGTGCTTTTTAACAGCCTGTTTAGCCTCCTTAGACTGAGGCATAGCGCTCCTGAAAGGGTTATTGGCAGTGGCTGCAGCTGCAGGGAATGTGCCTTGAAGGGGTTAAGCTTTAATCTGAGGGCAGATGCAGCTTACCCGTTCCTGTGCTGGTTCCCCCCGGGAGGAAACACTGGTGGCCTTGTGGTGTCACCCGGTATCCGGCTGTCCAGAACAGGCATAGCGCTCATGAAAGGGTTAACAGCAGGTGAAGACATGGCCCTCGAGAATAGAATTGCGCGTCTCGTAAGCAATGAGAGGTGCCAAGAGGAGGGGGCGGCGACATTAGCGCGGGGGGCGCTAATCAAATTGTGGCCTAGTAGGCCGGAAAAGCCAGGGACTAAATTTTTGACCTACCCACGGTAGGCGCCGGGGGCGGAGAGAGGGCGGCGCTATTCAAACTGCGGCGTGGCAGGCCGGAAAAGCCGGTGACTACATTTTTGGCCTACCCGAGCGCCGAGAGCGGGGGGGCCGTGATGGAGCGCCGATGCATCGCCGCTGACGTCAGCGCTTCTCCCGGGGGGCAGGACCTGACCCCATACCTCCACTCCTGTGCTCAGGCAGGTCGTCGCTGTCCAGGGTCTTCTTGTCTCATCCTCCGGGTGAGGTAGCAGAGATGGAGGAGGTCTTAAAGGGGTATGCTCAATCGATCCACCCTGTGGTAGGGGGATGGAGAGCTCTGGGGCTGATTCAGGGCATCCGAAAAAGCGCTGCTTAAGTCCTTCTCCATGCACTCCTGTGCTACGTCCTGTTGCGCTTGCCCTCGTATCCGTGGAGTACCGACCGTAAGGGAACCATTGTCAGAGGAATCAGACCCCATTCATCGCAGGAAAGTGTACGGGGAGGTATACTCTGCGTGCTTGCCTGTTGTTGGTTCGGGGAGAGCGGGCCGTAGAAAGGAACAGTCACCCCTTTCACTCCGTTAATTAAAAAATAAAAGTTTACAGAAAATCCAAAAATAAAATAAAACCGGTGGGGTCTGAAACCAGACCCAAGTGCCTCCTACAGACACTAAGCAAAGAACTGGAGGAATCTCAGCCAGCGTGAGGGTGTATACTGCATGGGAGGAGCCATCTTTTTCTGGTTTAGTGTCCTCCTAGTGGCCAGCAGTATAACACCCACTGTCTGTGTCCCCCAATGAGGCGTAGGAGAAATTACCTCTTGTGCCCCTATGAGGCCACACTAGTTGCATCAATGATATGCACTGCCCCTGGTTATGGAGCCATAACAGAACCAGAGCAGAATATTGATGTGATCAAAATATTTATAGATTTGTTTTGCAACTAGGTTGATACGCAAAATAATGAGGGAATGATCTTTGGTGGGAGGAATTATCCTGGTCTGAATTGTGACAAAGTATGAAGTTCACTGTTGTTCAGCAGCAGTCGTTTAGAAAGGTAGATCTGAAAACTCCTAGGTTTACAGAATGAAAGTCCCCCTAATGTTAATGACTAATGTAAACAAATGAAACACATTTGGTATGCAAGTACCCATGAAAAGGTGGCTTGCTCTAATGAAAATGCCAAGAATAAAAACCAGAAGGAAAGGAAGGTTCCAAAACATCCAAGACGGTTCTCAAGTGGAAGAGAAGCACAAATAACAGAAAAAACAGAGTGAAACACTCTTGACAGTTAGTCTGTATAAGAGGGGGTGAAGTACACGAAAACTCTGTACTGGGTCCTATAGAGAGCCTCCCTTACCAAGATAATGAAGATTTAGGAAAAACTGTGACCTTGTTAAGGTGTAATGCTTCCAAGATAGTAGGTACACCTACTGTAAATTAAAATCCCTTGGGGACCAAGTGGAGAACACCATGTGTGACTTTTGGAGGTGCCATCTTGGTATATAGATGCAAGTATTACTCTAAGGCCGGGGTCACACTTGCGAGAAACTTGAACGAGTCTCGCGTCTCAATACCCGGCACTACCGCCGGCACTCGGACCGGAACGCTCAGCTTCATAGAAACACATGCAGTAAACACACTCTGGTCCTGAGTGTCGGGTATTGAGACACGAGACTCGTGCGAGCTTCTCACAAGTGTGACAGCGGCACAATAGGCAGAAAACCACCATGGTTACTTACTGGTAGCCGGATTTTTCGGAACCCATGACAGCACACCTGAGGGATCCGCCCCGCCAGGACAGGAACCTACTGAGATATAAGGGGCGGCACCTCTCCCCCGCTTCAGTTGGTTACAGAGCATGAGAGGACTTCCCAGTTAGTTACATGTTAATCCAACACCACATCACACAAATGCACCCTACTAATCGTACACACCCATACGGTGAAAAAGGGGGGGGAATATACGGGTGCTGTCATGGGTTCCGGAAAAACCGGCTACCGGTAAGTAACCATGGTGGTTTTCCCTTCACACATGACAGCACACCTGAGAGATTTTTGGAGACTTCGAAACACCTTAGGGAGGGACCACCGCTTGTAGCACCCTTCTACCAAAGGTTAAGTCAGCAGATGAGGATAGATTTAATCTATAGTGCTTAAAGGTTTAAGGTGAGGCCCAGTTAGCGGCCTTACAGATTTGCTCAATCGATACCTCTGCCTTTTCAGCCCAGGAGGTCGCCACGGCTCTGGTGGAATGAGCCTTGATGCCGTCAGGAATCGGAACACCACTAGCTGAGTAGGCTACACTAATGGCCTCCCTGATCCATCTGGCAATAGTCCCTTTTGAAACCCCATAGCCTTTCCTGGCACCCTGAAAAGCTACGAATAGGGAATGGGACCTCCTCCACTGGCTAGTGACAGATATATATTCTAGCAGGGCTCTCTTAACGTCCAAATTATGGAATTTTTCCTCCCCTGAGTTCTTTGGATTTTCGCAAAAGGTTGGAAGGATAATCTCCTGACCTCGATGGAAATCTGATACTACCTTAGGTAGATAAGCGGGGTCTGTTCTTAATATCACCCTGTCCTGAAAAATTTGTGTATAGGGTGGATTCACTGAGAGAGCCTGCAAGTCGCTTCATCTACGGGCCGATGTAAGGGCCACTAAAATGATCGTTTTTAGGGTAAGATATTTTATGGGTAGTTGTTGTAAAGGCTCATATGGTTCTTTTGTAAGGGCCTCTAGTACCAGGTTTAAATCCCACAGGGCTATTCTAGATATTGGGATAGGCCTAGACCTATGGCAAGATTTGATAAATCTGGCTTCCCATCTATTTGCTGCCTAGTTGCAGTTATAGAGCGCACTTAGTGCAGATACCTGAACTTTAAGAGTGTTTACCGCTAACCCCAGTTGTAATACAGATTGTAAAAACTCCAAGATGGCACTAATCGGGAGTTCTTGTTCTAACGGCTTACCTTGGAATCGCAGGAATTTATTCCATGTTCTGCCGTAAATATTAGTCGTCACCGGTTTCCTACTCTTTAGCAAGGTGGCCACCAACTCGGGAGAGAACCCTCTATCCATTAGAAGCGACCTTTCAAATTCCACACGTCAGATGGAATCCCTTGACCTGAGCGTGGAATATTGGACCTTGAGCTAGTAGGTCAGGATTTCTGGCAGAACGCATGGATCGGAGAGGGACATCATTCGTAGCAGAGCGAACCAGGGCATTTTTGGCCAAAATGGGGCTATTAGGATCACCTAATTGTTGGCAAAGAGGTCTATCACTGGTTTCCCCCAAAGTGGTGTTATTTTTTTTTTTTTTTTTTTTAAACCGGACCGATTTAGAGCCCATTCTCCTTGCCTCAGAGTATTGCGGCTCAGGAAATCGGCTTCTATATTTTCTGCTCCCTTTATGTGCAAGGCTGTTAGGGAGTGTAGGTGTTGTTCCGCTCTGCAAAGAATGTCGCTCGCTGCCTTCATTAGGGAGTGTGATCTTGTACCCCCTGGTGGTTGATGTACGCCACCGTTACTTTGTTGTCCGACATGATCC
Source organism: Dendrobates tinctorius (assembly GCF_039654945.1). Lineage (NCBI taxonomy): Eukaryota > Metazoa > Chordata > Amphibia > Anura > Dendrobatidae > Dendrobates > Dendrobates tinctorius. The sequence continues at coordinate 6,800,847 of NW_027361838.1, read as the reverse complement.
GGACATTGCGACCCCTGAGTAGGGGAATGAAGTGGCTTAGGGCTTTGCTCACTGCCCACAGTTCTCTCAGGTTGGAAGATGCGCCCATCTCCTGAGGCCTCCAGGAACCCTGGGCCACATGACCCCTTAGGTGTGCCCCCCATCCCGAGGAGCTCCCGTCTGTCAGTATTACATTGGTCGTCTGTCTGTCCCATGGCATTCCTGAAGCCAAGTTTGTCCTGTCCAGCCACCAGTTGAGAGAGTTTCTGGCCTCTAAGGAAAGCTCCAGTCTTCATTCTAAACGCCCTCTCAGCGATCTTTGTACTGACAGTATCTCCCCCTGAAGCTGTCGGGTGTGAAATTGAGCCCACCTGACCGCTGGAATAGAGGACGTCAGGGTACCTAGTAGAGACATCGCGTTTCTCAACGTCATGTGAGGTTGGTCTCGGGCCGCCAAAGTCACCTTCTCTATTTTGGTATCCGGTAGCAGACAAGCTTGCTGTTCTGAATCCAGGATAAATCCCAGGAAGGTCTGTTAGGGACTGTAGTTTTGATTTTTTGAAATTTATCATCCACCCTAATTCCTGTAAGGTGTCGGTCACCCGGCTCAACTGTGCCGTACAGTGGTCCTCTGAGCTGCCTACTATTAGGAAATCGTCCAAGTAGGGTATTATGACTTTATAGTGAATTCGGAGGAAGGCTGTCACCTCCGCTATGACTTTGGTAAAAACGCTTGGGGCTATAGATATGCCAAATGGAAGAGCCCTGAATTGGAAATGCCTGAGCACGCCCTGGATATAGAGAGCCACTCAAGTATTTTTGGTAACCTGGGTGGACAGGGATGAGATACTATGCATCCTTTAAATCGACTAGGGCCATAAAAATCTTGATGTAGCAGTTTTATGGCTGTAGCCACCGACTCCATCTTTAAGGTCTGATTTTTTATTCACAGATTGAGGCCTCTGAGGTTTATGATTGTCCTGAACGATTGATCTGGTTTCTTTATCAGGAAAAGGGGGAATAGAACCCCATTCCCTCCTGTATGTTCGGGACTTCGGAGAGAACCTGCTTGTCTACTAGGCTCAGGATCTCTGATTCTAAGGCCAACTGCTCTTCGATCGCCCTCCTGATAGGGGTAATGACAAACGCTGCTTTTGGCTGGTGAACAAAGGAGATCTTCAGGCCTTCTCTTATAATGCATAGAATCCAGGTATTGGAAGAGATCTTTCCCCAGGCCTGAGAAAAGAGTGCCAATCTCCCGCCTACCAGAATGCTGGCGTCATTGTGGGGATTTTTTTTTGAAGTGGAGGTGCCTCCACCAAACATAAATCCGGACTCCTTTTTTCTTTTATCTTCCCATCTTCTTCTGTCGGCCGGAGGACGCCCCCTGTTGAATCTTACTCTCCAAAACGGCGGCCTTCTCTGATCTGTCGGGAATCTGGGAAAACCTTTCTTCCTGTCGCTTGCTTTCTCCAGGATATCATCTAAGTTTTTCCCGAATAAAAAACGACCATCGCAGGGGAGAGAGCACAGTTTAGCTTTAGACTGCAGGTCACCTGGACAGCCTTTAAGCCACAACGCGCGTCTGGCGGCATTTGATAACCCTGCCGCCCTAGCTGTCAACCTCATCGAGTCTGCCGAGGTGTCTGCCAAAAAAGCTGCTGCCCCATGCAGAAGATACATATCTGCCAATATTTTCTCTGTTGGGACTTTTAACGCTAGTCTCTCTTCTAACTGCTGCAGCCAAACCCTTAGGGAACGTGCCATGCAGGTGCCCGCTATTGCCGGCTTAAATCCTCCTCCTGTTGCTTCCCATGCGTGCCTTAAATAGGAATCTGCTTTTTTGTCTATCGGGTCCCTAAGAACCCCTGAGTCTTCCAAGGGCAGGGCCGATTTTTTGGAAGACCTGGACACCGCTGCGTCAATCTTTGGGACCTTGTCCCATATTTCTGCATCCTTGTGCTCAAAGGGGTATCGTCTCTTAGAGGAGGAGGGAAGAGCCCCTGATCTCTCGGGTTTTCTCCATTCTCTCTCAATGAGCGCTTGGACCTTTTCATTAACTGGAAAGGTCCGTTTTTTCCTCTCCTGTAGTCCCCCAAACATGACATCCTCCAGGGATTTAGCCGCTTTTTCTTCATGTAAGCCCATTGTTGCTCTAATGGCCTTAAGGAGAGCATCTGTGTCTTCTACCGGAAAACATGGCTTACCCCCCATGTCACTGTCTGAGGAATATGAGGAGGATGGATGTTCGGTCTGAGACAAGGCCGAAGAGGAGTTTGACGGAGAACTAGGGGGATTCTTTCTACCCTTTCTCCCTTTTTTCAACAATGTCTTAATTGAACCTTCCATCTCTGACCTAAGGGTCGATATAAGATTGGCTGCGAAACTAGGCGCTTCTGCCATGGTTCGCTGGATGCAACTGGCGCAGAGGTCTTTCTGCCAGTCTTTCGCTAGGGGGCTTTTACATATGGGACACTCCCTATTATTGTTCTTACTCCCCGCTTTCTTGGGCTTTTCCTACCTGGTTAAACATACAACAGGGAACCCCTATTAACAGATTGCTAGCATTCACGATCACTCACCACCCGTAATCAAGGGTACCGGACTCGGAGGCTGCGTCGGAGCACGTGATCTGTGCTCTCTGGATCTTGAGGAGTCCCCCGACCTGCGGCTGGGGCGACTACTGCTTGAACGGCTTCCATGCTTGCGGCCGGAGGGCTGTGAGGGAGGCAGAGACAGCGATCGCTCCTGTTCTGACTCCATGTCTGACCGCCCGCCATGCCGCTCTTTGTTTAAATAGCCCGCCTCCGTCCTGGTGGATGTCTCCTCCCCTCCCCCCCCTGCGACCGCTTCGGAAAAGTCGGCAGGTGTCGCACCTGGCGCCATGACACCGTCACCTAGCTGACGTCAGTCGGCGTGCCCATGATCCTCTGCGCCGCTGACGTCAGCGGCCGGAAGACGCCCGCGGCTCTCCCCTGCTAAGTGCTCTGGGGGAGCGAGACCGCGACCCCGCGCGGGGGGAGGGCGGCGCAGTGGAGCCTCCAGGAGCCGCCACCTACGCCCACACGAACCCGGGGTCACCGGGGACTGCGCATCCTGGACCCGAAGGCCGGCGCTACAGGTGAGCCCCTGTTCTTCCCGCGCCGGGACAGGCCTGGGACCTTTCGCCCATGATAGGCACCGCTGACAGTGGGACTCCCTTCCAGGACAGGAACCCAACTGAAGCGGGGGAGAGGTGCCGACCCTTATATCTCAGTAGGTTCCCGTCCTGGCGGGGCGGATCCCTCCCTCAGGTGTGCTGTCATGGGCGAAGGGAAAATACAGGTTTAGGCAGGTTTTATACAAATGTTCTCTTAAGGTACAGAATATAAGAACTCGAAGGGTGAGAGGTCTGAGCTTAGTACAGCAATCGTTTTCCGAGGACCATCTGCTGGTGATTTTCCTATCTGGCGTCAGCATCGCAACTCTAAGAAAAAGCATTGAGGGGGGACCCAACTAGGGTGGGGTGGATCGAACAACTCTATGGGGGGGGCAGGGGTCTCCCACTGAAGGAAACTAATAAGATACAGATGTTAGCCAATAGCCACTTTTGTAGCTTGCTGTACATGGATGATGAAGTGTAGGCAGGAGATGCTAAAAACGTGCCATGTCATGGAATAGGGTAGAAAGATCAGAAGGAGCACGCTCAAGAGCTGCTTCTATGCTATCAATGATTCCCACGTGCCATAATAAGGACAGCAGGGAAGCCGGTTTTAAACTCGCCTGATCCCAAAATACTCAATTTTCATTTTCTTGTACTGCATCCCCTGCTGATGCTATATATACACACTCTATCTATATATATTATATATATACACACACACTATGCTATATAGACTAAACCCAAGAAAAGACAAAATGAGCATAGACCCTACAAGTAAATAGCATTGGTACATGTAAATAACATAGGGTACGTAGTTAATGGTATTTTGATCAAAAAAGCATAAAAGCCATCCCGCCACATCACAGTGTACCCAATGAGATGGTCCTAACCTGTCTAGTATTAAAACCTCACCATGTGTCAGCTTGCTCATAGAGAACACAAGAGTTCTCGGACAAACGAGAGCTCCTGTGTTTGGGAGAGTTGCCAGTCGTACGATCAGCCAAAGTGCGACAGAAATCTCATATGTACCGCCAGTCTTAATCTGACCAACTACACTTTGAACGATCGTTACTACAATTGTTCTGTGTGCCAAATTATCACTTTAAATAGGCAATATATCACCAGTTTATACACGAAAATGAACAAATAATTTAAATCTTATTTGCATGCCCATTAATTTCCCGCTTTTTTTGATCCACTAAACTTTCTAGCGTAATAGTTTTCTGCTGGCATCAGAAAGGCTGAAAACATGTGGATGAGCAGAAACGGAGCAGCAGCATCCCGCGCAAGCATTAATGAAAAAAATCTGGAGTTCTATAAATAATTTTTATTTCTTTTCAAATGATCACACAGTCATTAGCATATTAATAACAGATATGTTTATTATTACATATCCATCAGTGCGAATTTCAATACCACTTGTAACATGCAAATTGCCTTCAAACAACTAGGGTTCCAGTGCTTTTTTTTTGTATTTTTATTTAAGAAATGAAACTGCAAAGCCATCATAAATTATTGAGGAGGTATTTCATAAAAAAGAACACATGTACAAATAAAAATAAACCATTATTGCCCATACCTCAATTTGTCTCTGCTATGTAGGCAGGAACATTTATATTAGAATCCCTAGATTATCAAGAGTTTATAAAAAACGTGAAACACTATTTAATGCTTTCAAGCTTGTACGCTCAGCATATTTTAATAAAATAAACCATAGCAGGTAGTTTAGCTCAGTGATTGTTCAGAAACCACATGATATGTCTCAAACTATGAAAAAAAGAAAACTAAACAGTAGAAAATATCCTCCATAAAATAACTTTTTTTTAACTAATTGTAAAAAAAAGGGGAACGTCAAAGTGACCGGAGACAACTCCTTGTACACCAGCCTGTAAAGTCTTCCACAGGACAGCTATGAGGAATGGTGACTTGACAGTCACAGTTCTATAACATAACTGGCCCACCGCTGGCTAAAATACTGATTTGCTCCAATATGGAGCTAATCAGATACTTAAAACCCTATAAATAATAGGTTCATCTAGTAGGAATGTAAAACGGACATCTAAAAATACTTTGCGTTAACTTTTTGTATCTAAACCCGTTAGCTAATGGCCTTTTATTCCCCTCCTTTAAATGCAGTGTGATAAGAGACTGATCAAACCCGTGAATTGGAAAGGGTATTTACTTTCAGGATACAAGTTTTGTGCCCATAAACTAAAAACAGAACATGGCAGTAAAATAAATGAAAGAAATAAGGCACTATATAACAGAACAAAAAAACACAACAATACCCAATAAAGTGTTCTAACAAATAATTTACAAATCCACACAGTGCATACATATTTTATATGTCCGTTAACTTAACGTTCTTTATCTTTAAAAACTGTAAGGCAAAAACCAATACAAAATAAACAAAATGATGTATTCAAAACACACAGAAAACTTGGATTGTACTGTTAGTTTCTAATGCCTCTATGTATTAAACACATTTCAATATGGCTTGGCAAAAAAAAAAATAAAAGAAATAAAATGCATAGTTAAAATTATATGTTGACCTCTCAGTGATGAATGGCTGTAAAATATATGCAAAGCACAAAACAGGCTCTGTCCCCCCCCCCCCCCCCCCCTCAAGTGCTTTTGCCGTAAGGCTACAATAGCCGAAAAGTGAAGGCACTGAAGTTCAAGTGGTCACTTTTTGCAAGAAGAATTTACAGTCTTCAGGAAGATGGAGATAACGTACAAGACCTTCTGTTCTCATTGAGACATTGTCCTCTGCTATCCATGCTTGGCGTACTTGCTCCAATCCTCATCTGTGCATGAGCTGTTTTCCATCACGATTGACAGGCTTCCATAGATATCCGGAAATCTTTACATTGATTTGAATATAAATATATATATGAAAATAAAAAATAGGCTAAGCTTTGTTTAACAACTTGCATTACATAGTAATAATCCGTCTATTCTATCTTTAGACGAGCCCACAAGAAAAGACCCTCAAACATGCTTTCTGTGCTTTAGCAATGGGAAGAGGAAGAAGAAGTCACCCTGAAAGCCTGTTACTCCGTTGCTGATGGATATAGCAGCTTCGTTGCACCAGTCTGTAATATGGAAGACCAGCTTCATGAATGCACAGTGACCAACCAAGATTAGCTGGAAGGGAAAAGACAAAAAATGAAATTATTTGGATTTTATTATGACCATTCTATCCATTTACGTTGATCTAATGCCCCCTGTATAACCTGTCACAGGGATTACAACGTAAAGAAGTTTCCCAAAACGCACCTCACATTGACGGGCATGGAGATATGAAAAGGTAGGAGGGAACCAGCAATGGACATGCGTAGCACCTCCTTCAAAAATGTCAACATCACATATAGCCTCACTATATCCTGCCAGATGATGTATGAAACGATGGGACATAACGTATTTTTCAGATTATAAGAGGTCCTTTTTTCCTCCTAAATTTGGGGGAAAAATGGGGATGCGTCTTATAATTCGAATATACCTTACCAGCTGCAGTGGAGCAGGGTCCCAGGGTTGCTGCTGGAGGAGATGAGTGGCATGTTGCTGCAGACAGCAAGGCTGGGATGAAAGAGTGTTTGGAGGTGCGACAGTGCGGGTGTTCGGTGGTGAGGGGGCTCAGATGGGAATCTCAGCACCAAGATCTCCATCTGAGCATGTGACGCCTCTGGCAGCCGTTTTCCCGGAGTACACCGCAAAGTAAACCATGAAAGTACGTACGGGGGCTCCGTGCTTTCACAAAACGTCGGCGGAACCCCCGCACCATAAAACACTGGCAGCATCGCACATCCGAACACCCTTTTCTCCCAGTCTGGGGTCACAGCATCGCCCCACTCCAGCCTCTGCCAGCAGCGACCCTGGGACCCCACTTCACCAAATCCACCACCCCCAGTAGGCAATAAAACGCATGGATTGTAAGAAGCACCACCATTTAAAAAAGGTATCTTTTCCTATTTTTCTCCTCAAAATTTGGGGTGCGACTTATAAATCGCAACATATGGTATACTTCCGAAGCATCACACTATCGTACTCACGCAGAAAATTATTCTCAGCACATGCACAGGATAAGGTCTTACAATGACCAGTCAGAAATTCTTACCTGGCTTTTCCTGAACCAGTTTTCATAGGTTTTCGGAAGGACTGGTTTGTTGACCTAGTAGACATACTCCTTGGGGAGATGCGGACAAAATTTGAAGGTGGTGATTTAGGTATTTTCTTCAGTAAATGAGATACCCATTTTTTTTGATCATCCTGAGTGCACGCCAGTAAAAGCATATCTCTTGCACTTGTCACATCATAACTCACTATGAAATTATGAAAAGGGGACAAATAAAGAGAATTTAAAAACAGATATATATGCTTAAGATCCATCCTTGGACAAAGCCAAGTGCGAAACGCGCGTTGGGGTCATTGCTGCTAACAGGTGTAGACATAGATTTCATATGGACACCTTTTGCATAACTAGGGTTTTTTTGTAGCATTTATATACAGTGGGGAAAAAAAGTATTTAGTCAGTCAGCAAAAGTGCAAGTTCCACCACTTAAAAAGATGAGAGGCGTCTGTAATTTACATCATAGGTAGACCTCAACTATGGGAGACAAACTGAGAAAAAAAAATCCAGAAAATCACATTGTCTGTTTTTTTTTCATTTTATTTGCATATTATGGTGGAAAATAAGTATTTGGTCAGAAACAAGCAATCAAGATTTCTGGCTCTCACAGACCTGTAACTTCTTCCTTAAGAGTCTCCTCTTTCCTCCACTCATTACCTGTAGTAATGGCACCTGTTTAAACTTGTTATCAGTATAAAAAGACACCTGTGCACACCCTCAAACAGTCTGACTCCAAACTCCACTATGGTGAAGACCAAAGAGCTGTCAAAGGACACCAGAAACAAAATTGTAGCCCTGCACCAGGCTGGGAAGACTGAATCTGCAATAGCCAACCAGCTTGGAGTGAAGAAATCAACTGTGGGAGCAATAATTAGAAAATGGAAGACATACAAGACCACTGATAATCTCCCTCGATCTGGTGCTCCATGCAAAATCCCACCCCGTGGGGTCAGAATGATCACAAGAACGGTGAGCAAAAATCCCAGAACCACGCGGGGGGACCTAGTGAATGAACTGCAGAGAGCTGGGACCAATGTAACAAGGCCTACCATAAGTAACACTACGCCACCATGGACTCAGATCCTGCAGTGCCAGACGTGTCCCACTGCTTAAGCCTGTACATGTCCGGGCCCGTCTGAAGTTTGCTAGAGAGCATTTGGATGATCCAGAGGAGTTTTGGGAGAATGTCCTATGGTCTGATGAAACCAAACTGGAACTGTTTGGTAGAAACACAACTTGTCGTGTTTGGAGGAAAAAGAATACTGAGTTGCATCCATCAAACACCATACCTACTGTAAAGCATGGTGGTGGAAACATCATGCTTTGGGGCTGTTTCTCTGCAAAGGGGCCAGGACGACTGATCCGGGTACATGAAAGAATGAATGGGGCCATGTATCGTGAGATTTTGAGTGCAAACCTCCTTCCATCAGCAAAGGCATTGAAGATGAAACGTGGCTGGGTCTTTCAACATGACAATGATCCAAAGCACACCGCCAGGGCAACGAAGGAGTGGCTTCGTAAGAAGCATTTCAAGGTCCTGGAGTGGCCTAGCCAGTCTCCAGATCTCAACCCTATAGAAAACCTTTGGAGGGAGTTGAAAGTCCGTGTTGCCAAGCGAAAAGCCAAAAACATCACTGCTCTAGAGGAGATCTGCATGGAGGAATGGGCCAACATACCAACAACAGTGTGTGGCAACCTTGTGAAGACTTACAGAAAACGTTTGACCTCTGTCATTGCCAACAAAGGATATATCACAAAGTATTGAGATTAAATTTTGTTTCTGACCAAATACTTATTTTCCACCATAATATGCAAATAAAATGAAAAAAAAAAAACAGACAATGTGATTTTCTGGATTTTTTTTCTCAGTTTGTCTCCCATAGTTGAGGTCTACCTATGATGTAAATTACAGACGCCTCTCATCTTTTTAAGTGATGGAACTTGCACTATTGCTGACTGACTAAATACTTTTTTTCCCCACTGTATGCTAATTGGACTTGTTTGCACTAACTTGGCAATGCTAGCATAGCAATTGAATAATATATCTTAGGAACTATGGATTTGCTCCTCTCAGACTTGTTTGTCTGAATTTGGTTCCCTTGTCTGTATCGACATTTTATTATTGTTATGCTGACATTGCTCTATTAATAGAGACTTCTCTTTAATTTTGATACTAGTCTTTTTACTTATGATTTGGTCACTTAGGCTAGATTTTTGAATATTTTTTGCTAAAGGGATTTTCTTTGCACTTTATACTAAGAATAATTTTTTTCTACTTCTTGTTATCACACTCAAGTGCATATATTTATGCAGGGAATGCACTATCTATGCCATAAGATTTTTTTTGCAGCAATTCTTTTGTATTGGTGTTACACGCTTTTAATTAGCATTGTTGCATTTATTAAATAAAAATGTGTTTTTTATGATAAAAATGTAAAATTTGAATTGTTGCACATACTAAATAAATATCCATTTTTTATGGTAATTGAGCTTCCATTGTTCCTTCGGTTTTGTTTAGATATATATGCTTGAAAGTAAAGCATTCAAAGGCGGATTATAATTATATGATCATAGGTCAGAGTTCCATTAGTAATTAATATGCCAAGGATGTTGGTATTAGTTAAGAGCTTCCTCAATGCCCTTTAAGAAGCAATGGCGAAACAAATATGGCACATATAAGAGGGACAATACAATCCTTATGCAGCTCAGGTAATGACTATACCCCATCTACCTTGTCTGTGAGTCTTTTGTGCCTGGTTTTGATGTCAAACAAGATCCATATATAGAGATTTATTACTAAGCTACCATTGTGGCACATATCTGCTTGCATCTTTTGTATGAGGCTCTATGTATGTAAGCGCTTATCTATATTTCTCTATGTTTCCTCATGTATTATACCATTTAATTTGATTATATAGATTATACTATTTCATTATATTATTTGATTTATATTATTGGCTGAACTATTTGTTAAGCCAACAGTTATCTAAGGTATGTAACTACCTTCAGTCATAACAAAAGAATTGCGTGATTGTATTCAACAACAAAATTCTTATATCCCCTAACATAATCTTTTGGGGACAGCTGGGAGGTCCGCCATACACATTAGTCATCTGATCCAATCAACTTTTATCTAATGCATAAGGAGGCATCATGACTTTCCCCCGGGATTGGGCAGTTGGAATGGAATCACCTGACCATTTTGCTCTGTGGGCAGATAAGCCATTGCCAGATGATTCTGGCAGTGGCTTACTCCACTCTACCCATAGATTACACAGGAATGCTCAGCCAAGCTGTAGAGTCTGGAGAGATAGTTGGATAATGATTATTTGGCAAACATTTATCTAATGCGTATGGCCAACTTTATGCTATATTTAAGCATTGCACAACACCTATTTTACTCTAAAAGCCACGTGTTCATGGCATATAGATGACATTACCGTACTTTTCGGACTATAAGACGCACTTTTTCCTCCAAAAATGTAGAGGATGTACCGACTCTGGCTATAGTGTGGGGGTCACAGATGCAGGAGCCGGCTGCTGCGGCTAACTCCTGTGCCCACTGCTAAAGAGAAATGAATATTCACTGCATTCCACGCCCATGGGTGTGGAGGGCAATGAATATTAATTTCTCTTTCATGGCATCCTGGCATGATTTGCCCCATCCCGGTTCTGGTATGCATGGCCCCACCCCCATCCTGTTATGCATAGCCCCATCAGAAAACATTAAAAAAAAACAAACATTACACTTACCTTCCCGGCGCTCCCTCGCAGTATCCTGCTCTGGATGCCAGCAGCTGCTTAATGCTTGTAAGCAGCGCATGATGTGCCTGCCATGCATTGCTTACAAGCATAAAGCAAATGCTGGCATTGGGACAGAACGCTGCGAGGAAGTGCTGGGAAGGCAAGTGTAATGGCTTGGGGGTTTTTTTCATGTTTTTTGATGGGGCCATGCATACTAGGACAAGATGGGGGCCAATCATACCAGGATAGGGCTAAGGGGGGAATGCATACCAGTCTAGGGATGAGAAAGCATGGTCACCAGGATAGGGATGAGGGGGCCATGCGTATCACAGGGTAGGGATGAGGGGGGCCATGCATACCAGGATAGGGGATATAAAGTACAGAATTGATCACATTTTTTGCTCCTATTTTTTTTCCTAATTTCCTCCTCTAAAACCTAGGTGTGTCTTATAGTCTGAAAAATATGGAACATAGCACCAGAAGATTAGAATTTGTCAGTTTAAGAGCAATATCTTTTAACATTCACTAACAGTACACAGATTGGGTGAGGAGTAAAAACAAATAAGGAAATGCCATAGAAGTAGAATTTGCTGCCAAATTAACAAAAGTAAAAGGACTAAATAATGTTAACCTATATAAGGGCTAATCTCAACCCAAAAGATGAATGGAAGTTACAAATAAAAGATGCTAGTGGCATGTGGTACTGACCTTTACAAGGAGTTATGAGCTCCTCCTTTCTATCCAGATGGTCCTTATGGCACTTAACATGGCACCTTCTGCATTCCAGTGCTGGCGGCGGTTTGAAGACATGCCATAATGGCTTAGAGCAAGCTTCACAATTGGCTGGGAAATGATACAGTGTAGGGATGAACTCGTGCCCTTTGTGGTTCAGGAAATTGGTCTTCTCTATTTGCTGCACTGGATCCAACTCCACATCTTTCCTGCATTCTCCTTCATTGGCATAAAGTATCTAACGGGATAAAACAAGCACAGTGGGAACGGATATTGACTAGAACTTTTGTGTCTACATGTTCAGAGGCCAATAGTTGTTTTATTTTTTAACCCCTAAAGGGCAAAACATTTTTAAATCTTTTTCCTTTACCATTCTGTCATCATTGCAGCAATATAGTTTGTAAAATTAATTTTAAGTTGTGAACGAACATGTGTTCGTTTTTTATTAACTTTATTGTGGGATGACAAGTCAAAAACGTGGATTTTTGTGATAACTCACAGTAAAATCCTTTTCTCCGAGACGCTCATTGGGGGACACAGATACTGTGGGTGTATGCTTCTGCCGCTAGGAGGCTGACACTAAGTGAAAAAAGAGGTTAGCTCCTCCTCCGCCATATACACCCTCGCCCCTATTGCGGGCGGAAATCAGTTTTGGTGCCAAAGCAGTAGGAGGACAACAAAATCAGCCTTAATACAGGTGCAACATGTCCAAAATACCACCCTTATATCAAATTAGTAAATGCACATAAATTTAAACAAAACAAGAGCCAACTGGCTAATAGGGTGGGTGCTGTGTCCCCCAATGAGCGTTTCGGAGAAAAGGATTTTACGGTGAGTTATCAAAAAAATCCATGTTTCTCCTTCGCCTCATTGGGGGACACAGATACTGTGGGACATACTAAAGCAGTCCCTGGGTGGGAGATTGACTCACCGATCCAATCTACATGCACCTCTTGTTTAAAGGTGCGCCACCGCTGCTTGGAGAATCCTTCTACCCAGGCTCGCATCCGCCGAGGCCTGAGCATGGATATTAGGATATTATAATGTTTGGCAAATGTGTGCAGGCTGGCCCAGGTTGCTGCCTTGCAAACCTGTTCCGTCGAAGCCTGGTGCCGAAGCGCCCAAGAGGCGCCCACTGCCCGACTAGAGTGCGCTCTGATCCCTGCTGGAATCAGCGTGCCTCTAATGCGGTAGGACTCCTGAATAGTCAAACTAATCCATCTGGCTATGGTCGATTTTGAGGCAGCAAGTCCCTTCCTGCGCCCTTCGGGGAGCACGAACAGTGTGTCCATCTGACGAATGGGTGCCGTCCTCGACACGTACCTCCGGAGGGCTCTTACCAGGTCTAACATGTGAAGAGCCTTTTCCACACGGTGCACCGGTGCTGGACAAAATGAAGGCAAGACAACCTCTTCATTAATGTGAAAAGAGGACACGACTTTCGGCAGAAAAGGAGGGGCTGGTCTGAGCACCACCTTATCCTTATGGAAAGTGAGGAACGGGGCTTGGCAGGATAGGGCTGCCAGTTCTGAAACCTGCCTGATAGGAGTGATGGCCACTAGGAACACCACTTTCCAGGAAAGGTACCTCAAGGAGATATCTTGAAGCGGTTCAAATGGAGCTTCCTGCAGAACACTTAGGACCAGGTTAAGGTCGCAAGCATCCATAGGCGCCTTATAGGGAGGTACCAAGTGGGAGACTCCCTGGATGAAAATTTTCACCTGCAGATTGGTAGCAATTCTGCGCTGGAACAGGACGGATAAGGCCGATATTTGTCTCCTGAGGGAACTTGGGGCCAAGCCCGAGTCTAGGCCCGACTGGAGAAAAGTCAAGATGTTGGGGATCGAGAATCTCAGCGGAGAAACTCTGCGGCCTCGACACCGAGCAAAGAACACCTTCCAGGTGTGGTGGTAAATTCGTGCTGAAGCAGGCTTCCGGGCACTAATCATTGTAGCGACCACCTTGCTCCCGAACCCTGCCTGGGTTAGAATCCAAGATTCAACGGCCATGCCATCAAACAGAGGGCCCCTGAGTTCGGGTGGCAAATCAACCCTTGAGAAAATAGATCTGGGCGCTCTGGCAGGCGCCAAGGAATGTCGGCGAGCAGCTGCATTAGATCTGCGTACCACGCTCGACGGGGCCAGTCTGGGGCCAGTCTGGGGCCAGCAGAATCGCCGGGACCCCTTCCGTCTTGATCTTCTTGATGACCCTCGGAAGTGGCAGCGGGGGAAATAGATATGAGAGGCGAAACTGGTTCCATGGCAGAACAAACGCGTCGACAGCGATTGCCTGCGGGTCCCTGGCCCGAGCAACATATGTGGGCACCTCGGCGGTCACTCTGGATGCCATCAGGTCCACATCCGGATTTCCCCACAGCTGACAAATCTGCCAGAAGACTTAGGGATGTAGAGACCACTCTCCAGACGCAAGGCCCTGCCGGCTGCGAAAGTCTGCCGCCCAATTTTCCACGCCCTGGATGTGGACAGCCGAAATCACCGAGTGGTTTGCTTTGGCCCACTGCAGAACGTGCCCCACCTCGTGCATGGTTGCTCTGCTGCGGGTGCCCCCTTGGTGATTTATGTAAGCAACCGCTGTGGCGTTGTCCGACTGAATCCTGACAGGCCTGCCTGCTAGAAAGTGATGAAAGTTTTGCAGAGCCAGCCGAATTGCTCGTATCTCCAATAAGTTGATCGGGAGGCGTGCCTCCTGTGGCGACCACCGTCCCTGGGTCGCGTTGTGGCGAGACACCGCTCCCCAGCCGAGGAGACTGGCGTCGGTTGTCATCACCAACCAATGGTCTGGGGGGGAAAGGTTTCACCTGGGTCAGAGAGGAACTGGTTAACCACCATCCGAGCGACTGCCTGACTTGAAAGGACAGTCGGCACTGTCGATCGAGCGTGAAGGGATTCTTGTCCCAGGCTGACAAAAGGGCGTGCTGCAGGGGGCGAAGATGGAACTGGGCGAACGATACCGCTTCCATTGCTGCCACCATTTTCCCTACACTCCTCATCCTGGATCGGATGGTATGAGGGACTGGTTGCCGAAGTGTCCGGACTCCCTGCCGGAGCGCTAGCACCTTTTCCTGAGGGAGAATTACCAACCCTCGGCGAGTGTCGAGAATCATTCCTAGGAAGGAGATCTTTTGAGCTGGCACAAGGGATGACTTCTTAGCATTGACCAACCACCCTAAGCGGACAAGAGTATCTAGCGTGATGTTGACATTTTCCTTGCATGCCCGCATTGAAGGGCCTTTGACCAAGAGGTCGTCCAGATAAGGCAAGATGACTATGCCTCGAGAATGCAGTATGGCCCTGACAACTGCCATAACCTTTGTGAACACTCTGGGAGCCGTGGCTAGCCCGAAGGGTAGTGCTACGAACTGAAAATGTAGATAGCTGATGGCGAAGCGTAGAAACCTCTGATGAAGAAAAATGGAAATATGCAGATATGCATCCTGGATATCTATTGAGGCCAAGTATTCTGCCTGCTCCATGGCCGATATGACGGACCGGAGAGACTCCATCCGGAAATGTCTGATCCTGATGAATTTGTTCAGAAGCTTCAGGTCCAAAACAGGCCTGACAGACCCGTCCTTTTTGGGAACCGCATAAAGGTTGGAATAGAACCTTTGTATTTTTTTCGTGTTCCGGCACTGGAACAATGACTCCGTTGTGCTGGAGCGATTTGATGGCTCCCAATAGCACCCTTGCCTGGGCATCCACTCTGGGAAGCCGGGAAAGAAAAAACCGTCTTGGCGGGTATCTGACAAATTCTATTTTGTAACCTGAGGCCACCAATTCCTTTACCCATGCGTCGTGAGCGACATTGGCCCAGACATGGAAAAACCAGAGTAGGCGGCCACCCACCTTGCTGGTGTCGTCTGGTAAAGGCCTCGTGTCATTTGGCCGACGATCTTTGGGATCTGGATCCCCTCGATCTGGGCTGCTGAGTACGCAATCTCCCCAATGGGTTGGCTCTACATGAGACCTGCCGCTCCCTATCCTAGTTGGGGCGGCCTGAGGTGGCGGAATTGGCCGCTGTAGTCCACCAGGTGATGCGAAAGGCCCGAAAACGTGCCTGAAACGGGTGACGAAAAAGCGGTTTGACCCTTTGTTGAGGAAGAAACCCCCTCTTTCCTCCTGTGGAGTCGGAGAGGAGTTGATCCAACTTCTCCCCAAATAGGCGGCCACACTCATAAGGCAGGGAAGTCAAGGACTTCTTAGAAGAAGAATCGGCTCGCCATGTCCTTAACCATAGGGCTCTTCTGATCGAAATTGCATTAGCGGCAGCAAGTGCCGAGCAATTGGCAGCATCCAGAGAAGATTGATTACATAGTCTCCAGCCATCGCCATCTGACCTGCGACCTCTGAAATCTCTGCAGGTAGATCCTGCTCCTGCGTGACCTTGTTTAATGTTTCTGACCATGCTATCATAGCCTTGGCTACCCAAGTTGCTGCGAACGAGGGAGCGAGTGCTGACCAGGACGCCTCATATACTGAGCGAGCTAAGCTCTCTATAAAGGCGATCCGTGGGATCCTTAATCGAGGAAACACTAGGGACGGCTAGCAGGGTCTTAGTGGCTAGGCGCGAAACCGGAAGATCCACCATCGGGGATTCCATCCATCTTTTACGGAGGTCCGGAGCAAACGGATACCTTGTTTCGAGTGCCTTTTGACCCGAGAAATGCCTGTCTAGACGTTCTCTGTGCCGTTGCACTATGTCCTCAAACTCCGGGTGAGAGGAAAAACTTCCGTGCGGGCGCATCACTCGCTTAAATGCCACTTTAAGCCCTGTAGCCGCTGCGGGATCATCCTTAATCCCCAGGGTCTGATTGATGGCTTCTATGAGGCTGTACACAGTCTCACGTGACCCTGGAGTGTCCAGGACAAGGGGCTCGTCTGAGTCGCAATCTGAGGTCTGCTCGCTATCAACCACTGGTGAAGGGAAGCAAGAAGCAGAGCTTACGGATGCCAAGGCACCGGATGGGCTGGACGACACCATGTGGATTCGTTTCCTCTGGGTCTGCCTGGAGTGAGAGCGGCCACTGCAGGCCGAAGGCTTTTGTGAGGTGGAGGTTCCCTCTAAGGCCGACGAGCCATTGTCCCTGCCCCTATCTGGGGCTTGAAGGGACTCTCTTGCTCTCGTAAGCGACGCCATGGACTGTGACAGTGATCGGGCCCACTCCAGGGGATTTGACACATTGGTCACAGTCGCAGGGGAGGGCTCCAGGGTGCGTTCGGATTCGCAGGCTTCGCATAATCGCTTGCTCTGCGCCCGCGGAAACGCAGCCCGACAAGAGATGCATGCAGCGTAAATGAACGTGTGCATCTTTGCCTTTTTGGACATGCTGTATCTGTCCGCTGCTGGGGATGTGGCGAGGAGGTAGCACCTCGTTTTCCCTGTAGCGTGGCCTCCCGGGCAGCACTTACCCCAGTCCTGCGCCCCCCCGTCCTGGCTGCTTCCTTCAAATCACGCGCCACAAGCTGTGGCAAGGAGCCAGCATGTAAAACCGCTCTAGGGGCGGTTCTTCCGTTCTGCGGCCTAGCCGCACTCCGAAGTCGGGGCCTAAATTGCAGGGGCGGGACTTCCGGCCGCGGCCTAGCTCCGGCCTCGATTTTTCCCCCTACGCGACCGGGGGAGGGGGGTCGCGGTACACAAACAGATCCAGCCACTTGGCCGATGGCCTCCGCCGGCTGGGGGCTCCAGCCCTGAGATCTTCGCAGGAGCCCTCCCAGACCCTCTCCTCACCGATGATCCTCTTCAGCCTGAGCGCATGTATGTGAGGGGGCCTTGATAAAATAGGACGGTGCAGGCACCCTAGCTCCATCTAACCCCTTCAGGGGGTGAGGAGAGGGACCGTCCGCCACCTTGCAGCACCGCAGTCTAAGCATTGGTGGAGCAGTGGGGGCCGCACGGACTAGTCTTGTGCCTCTGTACAGCCAATGGTTTCAATACCTAGGGGTGGTCAGAGCCAAGTCCGCCATTGTGTCCCACGACGCGGGAGAGGATACGTGGAGGGACACTCGCACATGCTCGTCCATTGTTAGTTTGGGGAAATCGGACCCTTTCAATAGGATCCGTTGCCCCTGTCACATCTTGATGGAAAAAGACGAAAAAAGTCTGGAGAAAAAAAAACAGACGTGTGCCTCCATGAACACTAAGCAAAAAACTGATTTTTTCACTTAGTGTCAGGCTCCTAGCGGCAGAAGCATACATCCACAGTATCTGTGTCCCTCAATGAGGCGAAGGAGAAAATACCTTCCACTAGTCCACTGCATGTTTTTATCCCTAAATCTGTGTGTATTTGTTATATTTCATCATTTGAAAACATTGTGCCACACAGCCAAGGAATGTGCGATACCATGTAGGACTAAAAATAACCGGCAAAACGTCTTCCAAGAACCATAACTTTTTGATTCTTCTCATGACATTGCTGTACAAAGGCTTGTTGTTTAAACAATCCATTTTATCATGTGATGCACGGGGAAAAAAAATTCCAAGTGCACGAAAAACAACAAAACTCACAGTTCCGCCACTGTGTTTGCAGTGTTCAATTACAGTAAAACTGACCCACTAATATGATTCTTTAGGTTAGTGCGCATACTGCAAACATGCAGTTTTTTTCTTTTAAAAAAAATCAGAATTTCGTAGGGGAAGGAGGGGGAATGAAATCACCAGTGTTGTCATTTTCTAAGACCTATAACACTGCTTTTCGGTTGCCGGAGCAATGTGAGGGCTTATTTTTTGCATCCTGAGCCAATGCTATTATTGATACAATTA
The DNA here is from genome assembly GCF_039654945.1 of Dendrobates tinctorius. Classification (NCBI taxonomy): domain Eukaryota; kingdom Metazoa; phylum Chordata; class Amphibia; order Anura; family Dendrobatidae; genus Dendrobates; species Dendrobates tinctorius. Next base: position 6,782,341 of record NW_027361838.1, on the reverse strand, counting down.
CCCTGGGGTAAATACAATGTTTTGATTATGACTTTTTTTTGGTTTAGATTTTCTTTCTCATTTACCAATCACATTAATTTTATATTTTGATATATCAGATGTTTTCGAACGCAAAGATACAACATGTAATTGATATTCTTTTTTTCATTTCCTTATTTAGAACATTGAAAGAAAAAAAAAAAAAACAAGAAGGGGGTATGCGAGTCAGAACTTTTTTTTTTTACACTATCTTGTAGTCCCTTGTACCTGGAACTGTCAATCACTTGTACTGTATGGAGCAACACAATAATTCTCTATGCAGGAAAAATCAGTCTCCCAAGAACGCCAGCTGGATGTAAAGGCGTATAGTCATGACAGGTACAGGGGTCTTCAACAGACTCCCAGCTGTCATGGCAACTGACTGGCACATCATGTACTGTAAAACCGCTATCAGATTGATAGCATTTAACAAGTTAACAACCACAGGCTGAGCTCCGCTCCACTTGCAGCTGTTAAGAGGCAGATAATGGCTTAAAAATAGAGCCATCATCTGCTGGCAAAGATGAGGACACCACTTCTGAGCCTGCAACACAGACAGGGAAGCAGCGTATGCCATACCACAACATTATAAGTTGGTAGGGGTTAAATGCTTGGAACAGAGGTTTTTCCAGCATCTGCAGCAGGTGTGCAGCGGTTCGCATACTTAAAGTAGTAGTACACTACTTGGACAATAACTTCTCATACCCTTCGCTTGGCCCGCATAAAACAATAAAGCTTATATTCACCTCCCGTGCTGGCGCTGTTCCCGCGGTATCGGCAGTCAATCTCTCCGGGGTTCCTGAGCGATATTGTGACAGGTGACACTGGCGCCTTCTGCTGAATTGAGCATGAAGAGTAACTCATCCGAGATCAGTTGCAGCCCGGACTTCCTCTTCATGTTCGATTTCTCCGAAGGCGGAGACAGTGATGCAGGAGCCAACGTCACAATAGCAGCACCAGAGCCCCAAACTGCGAGTGCCGACAACGCGGGAATGGCGCCGGCACGGGAGGAGAGTATAGCCTTTATTATTTTATGGGTGCCAAACATTTGGATCAAGGAGGGGTTGTCCTAGTAGTGGAAAACTCCTTTAAACTATATAGGGCCCTTGATGTTCTATTACATTAGGGTGCAAAAACAAGATAATCTTTTTTGTAAATTCTCTCGAAGATCCGTCATATTACACAAATAGTTCTGTCCTGTGTGTTCTGTACAACATTGTGCTGAAATTAATGGGAACTAAAGTTAGAAACGTGTCAGACTAATACGGTAGTGTTGGGCGTACAGCCTCCTCCGCTACTGATCAGAGACTGCCTGGGAAGCTGCATGAAAAAAATAAAATTCTACTAATGCAAAATAGTAATTTTTGGTGATACATTTTCTAAGGTGCAAATCAAAGGAGGCATTATTACCTGGAATATCTTCGGAATCTCGTCAGTATTCGCTCGATAAACATCTCCTTGAGTAACAGGGCGGACGTGGAAAAGCTTACTAAAGAAATTAAAAAAAAACAAAAAAAAACTATCAATCTAATTTGTGTTTATTTCTTGTAAAAAGATATACTGTACACAGTGGGATGCAGTGACCCCTGTGACAGCTAGGGGGTGCTGTATGGGCATCCCAGGACATGCATGCAGGTGTTTCCTTTATTGTGATGGGGAAATGGTGAGCGGCAGGGTTGTGAATGGCCGATATGTATCACAAGGGTGGGTGCCTTGTGATGGAAGCTGGAACGTGTATTGATCAGCAGAGGTACTGCTGAGGGTTTGTAACTGTGTATCAGGGAAGCTTCCAGGTGACTTGGTGAGATGGGTGGGACCAGTCACCTACAAACCCACCCAGGTGCATGTGTCTGAACGCCCAATGTAAAGCCTGTATGTGTGTGGCTGTGTGTGGAATAGGACCTGTAGTGAGGTCATGACCATGTGATCCATACCTCACCTGTGGGTGTGGTTATGTACCATATAATGTGCCTGAAGTCTGGTCACATGGAGAGTGTGTAACTGAACGGTTCAGGGTGCAAGGTCCTGGAGGGTCAGTGATGGGAGATTCTGGGAGAAGAATCGGATCCCTGGAGTAAGTGCTGCGACCTTGGACCTGGTGAGGCGTGAGTGTTGGACGGTCTCAGGAGGGGACGGACGTCCTGAATAGCACCCGCTGAGGCCCTGGACCTGGTGTGGCCGGTGTGTTGGGAGACCTGGGGAGTAGGGTCGGATCCCTGAATAGCACCCGGTGAGGCCTGTGTGTTGGACGGTTCCAAAGTGGGGACGGATGTCCTGAATAGCACACAGACAGGCCACATGTGTTTGCAGAGTCAGTGACGGCATTGCATTGGGGAAGCTACTGTCCATCTGTGGATCTGGACTGTCAGGTGGCAGGGTGAGAAAGGCGTTGTCCGGGATGGTGATCCCAGTTCGGCAGCTTCCTCGAGAGAGAGAGAGTACTGACAGGAGTCAGCGTGCGGAGCAGGAGCTCCTAAGAGGTAACCCCTAGACAGGGGGAAACTACTGTTGGTGCTTGTGAGGTTCTATCAACGTTAATGAACTGTTTGGCGTGCGGTCGCCCACGGTCACTGGACAGAGAGGTCCAGCGTGTTTAGGGACTGCAAGGAAAAGCCTTAACCTGTAAATGTTTTGGACTATGTGTTAAGCCTGTGAAGTGTAACATGGCCTACAGCGGTTTATGATGCTTGAATAAACCAAAATGGACTGTTTATGTGGAAAAACCTGTGCCTGACCCTATTAATCTGCTGCCAAGTGAGTGTCCCCCAACACTAACAATAAGCGCTACCTTACATCAGACAACAGCTCAAACGCACAGAGAATATTATTGAAATTCTCCATGGATAAAAACAAATATTAAAAACATATAAGCAAAAAAAAACAAAAAACAATAAGTTAAACATTTAATAAAAATAGTTGAACAAAAAAACAAAAATAAGGCAAGTGACAGTACTTACTCTATGTCTAGTACCATGGATGGGGTGGACTGCTCCTTATTCTGCTCATCATTGTAGAATAGTATCTTCTTACTGCTAACCACAACATACTGCAAAGAGTCAAATATTACAATTAATTAAAAATATTCAGTTGAGCGTAAAACTTTCTTACACACCCGCAACCTGAAATTAGTGAATACAAAGTATAAGTATGGAGATTTGTACAATGGAGAGAAACCAGACATAAGAACTGTGTCAATCACACTTCCAGGTCTGACAGCTCCTTGTTATGGTGAAGCTAGATACATTCTGCTTTACTCAGCTATTCCTGGCAGTGTCAAAGAGAATGAATGGCGTGAATGGTGCACACACACAGCACCTCTGCTCCACTTAGACTAGAATAGTCTATAATGGTGCCAGCAGAGGGAACGTGTACTCAGACGCGCATCACTTTCAGACATGTACGCCTACTCTAAGTGTCCGCATCAAGTAGGTGTACGCACCCAAAAATGATGCGTATCAGAGCACGTTTGCACAGTTAGCACAATTATGGCCCCGCCAGTGCATACGCTCAAATCCAGTTTTGCGGGGGGTTCAGACATAAGCCCTGCCGAGCTGAACAAACTGGTTCTAAATCACGGTGTGAAAGCACTAACAGTAATTAATAAGGAGTGACAGTTATTTTTTAGCGACTTTTCAGAATAGGCTGTCACGTGGGTACATCAGGAATACCACTATTTCTGGCTATTATGTGTCCACTATTCTGCATGTTTCACCATTTTTCACTTCTACAGGCGCTCTTCTCTTATTTCAGTATTTGATCACTATTTGTAAGCCACAATCTGAGGAAAAGCATAATAGAAACACGTCACTTCTCTATGTAGCACTTATAGAATCATCAGTAGGATGGGAGATAATATTCAGTAGTACGAAGCAGTGTAGCTGTTCATCAAGCACTGGGATGAGATCAGCACTTAACGTAAAATGAAAGCACCCCGTGACAATCTCTCTGCCTCTCTCATTCTGCTTACTTCTTGTCTACCTCAAAACACACACATGAAAAGACAGCTGTACTAGAATACTTCAATGATCTGGCAATCCCACTTGCCTTGAGAAAGACGGATATAAGCTGTATTTCAGAGTGGATGGCGAGTTCTGATGGCGGGGGTAGGAGAAAGTGTCTCATAAGTGGAGTAGCAAGCATATATTCCCTATAAAATATATTATGAAGTTCCTTATATTCTCTTGTACTGTTGATTTACTTAAATGTTATATTGATATGGCCAGAAAAATATATATGGTGATATGATTACCAATTCCTCTCGAATATACATGGGCAAATATTTCAGCAAACTTCCAAACAGTCACGGTACAGGAACTGCACTTTGGAAAAAATGCAAGTGACCTTCGGAGTCCTAGCTAATAATTACAGTGGAGAGCCATTGCCAAAAAGTCTCTCACTCAGATATAGCAATATTAACTTGCGCGATCCTCGATTTTTGATGCATGAGCAAGCTTTGATTTTCAAGCCTATTAATTTTTTTTTGTATAAATTATGCAACAAGCGTCTGGATATGACAATGGGGGACGTACATGCAGGGTCCCCTGCTAAATGCTCTAATATGGACTTGTTGATACCTGTTTCTTCCAGCCATGCCTTTTAATATTTCCTCTATTTGGGATGGAAAGCCAGCCCTCAATTCTTGATTCGGATTCTTAAAAAAAAAAAAAAAAAAAAAAAAGAAAAGAAAAAGAAAAGATAACGTTTGCATTAAATCATTTGAACTGGTTAAGAATGAACTACAGCATAGTGTCATACATAGAAACATGCAGTATGAAAAATGCATGGCAGGAAAGAACGCAAAGAATGACTTAGCTGTCAACACTTCATGCCCACAAAACAAGAAAAATACTTGCAGTAACAAATGCAAGTTGAACATGAGGAGCGTTTATCAAGACAAACATTAAACTGGTAAAACAGTATAAAAAAAAAAAAAAAAAAACACGTCATCATAAAACAAAACGATTTAGGTCTTTAAAGGCGAGAAATCATATTTGGAAGGATAAAGTGCAACAAGCTAACTGAAAAAGTGGTGACCAATAACAGGCAGATGTGCGTTACCATTTACTCACAGAAGACAAGAATAGGAGAGAAAGAAATAAGGAATGCAGGTAGACTCGACTAAACGGAGAATAAGAGACAAACATTTTATTTAGTGGGAAGAAGAGAAAAGTGATGTGTGCAGAGCTAAGCATATGCTCCATCTGCTAACAACATGCCTAGTTCTGCTACAAACTGATCCCATTAACAGGTTAACTTTCCTCCCCAAATACATGCTGCACACGGCAAAATACACACACACCTACGAAATGATGATCCACCAACAGCACTGAATGCTAGCAAAATGAGATACGTTATATTGGCATACTAGGAATAGGACAAATGCATGAAACGTAGGTGGCTAACATTCACTTCAATGCACCACCATTAACGCTGCTGGCTTTAACTGTTAGAATTAGGGTTTGTAGAAGTTTTCACCTTAAGGCTGTGTGCCCACGTAAGCGTTTTTGAAGCGTTTTTCGGGATCAAACCGTTTAAAAAATGCTTAAAATAAGCATCCCATTCATTTTAATGCATTTTGTGCCAATGGATGAGTTTTTTCCCGCATAGGAAACGCTTAGCGGTTAAAAATGCAGCATGCTCATTAATTTTGCGGAAAAGTCTGTGTTTTTAGCTATTTCCTATGAGTCCAGAAGATGCGCGGAAAAAAAACGCATCAAAAACGAGCGATTTGAGAAAAAAAACGAGCGGAAATCGCACAAAAAAAACGCGAGAAAAAAAACAGGATTTTGGTTGCTTACCGTAAAACCTGTTTCTCAGAGTCTTCATTGGGGGACACAGGAACCGTGGGTGTGTGCTGCTGTCACTAGGAGTTTGACACTATGCATGAAAAAAATGTTAACTCCGCCTCAGCAGTATACACCCCTCCGACCGGCTGTAGGAGAATCAGTTAGCGAAAAAGCAGTAGGAGGAGACATCATGTAAATCATCATATATTCATTACACGTAATAAAATCATGGGAGGGCGCTGTGTCCCCCAATGAAGACTCTGAGAAACAGATTTCACGGTAAGCCACCAAAATTCTGTTTTCTCTTTAGTCTCACTGGGGGACACAGGAACCGAGGGACGTCCAAAAGCAGTCCCTGGGGTTTGAAAAGACAGAAACCTCCTTCAGGTCGGAGAACTCACCACTGCCGCCTGCAAGATTCTTCTGCTAGGCTGGCGTCCACTGAAGCATAGGTATGGACCTTATAGAACCTTGATAAGGTATGCACGGACGACCATTTGGCAGCCTTGCACAACTGCATGGCTGATGCCCTGTTGGGTACCGCCCAGGAGGCGCCCACCGCCCGGGTTGAATGGGCCTTGACCCCAGCAGGGGACACCCTGTCCTTTATCCCATTGGGGATAACAAAGAGTGAGTCCGCCTTCCTGAAAGGAGCGGTCCTGGCCAGATAGATCCTTATCGCCTAGCTTATTCAAAGAACGCTCCAGAGGATGGGTTGGAGCAGGACAAAATGACAGAAGGATTATATCCTCGTTTAGGTGGAAGGCCGATACCACCTTGGGAAGAAAGTTAGGAGGAGGCTGCAAAACAACCTTGTCCTGGTGCATAATTAGGAATGGAGGACGACAGAACAATGCCGCTAATTCTGAAACCCGCCTAATAGAGGTGATGGCTACGAGAAATACCACCTTCCAGGACAACAAAGACATGGGAGCTTCCTGTAGGGGTTCAAAGGGTGAACCTGTCAAGGCTTCCAAGACCAAGTTAAGATCCCATAGAGCCACAGGGGATCTATAAGGAGGGGCCGCATGTGCCACTCCTTGCAGAAAGGTCTTAACCTGTAAGCGGGAGGCCAAATTCTTTTGAAAAAGAATAGAGAGCAGATACCTGGCCTTTCAAAGAACTTACGGCCAGACCGCCATCTAACCGTGACTGGAGAAAAGCTAGGACATATGGCAGGGAACATGGCATAGGTGTGACGTGATTAGACTCACACCAGCCAAAATAGGCCTTCCAGGCTCGATAATAGACCCTGGATGAGGAAGGCTTCCTAGCCTGGATCATTGTATTAATAACTCGGTCCGGAAAACCCGCTACTCTCAGTATTGTGGTTTCAACGGCCATGCCGTCAAATTGAGCAACCGAGAATTTGGGTGGTAAAACGGCCCCTGAGCCAGATCATCTGGTCTGTCAGGGAGTCTCCAGGGGGTGCCTGTGAGAAGATTGATAATTTCTACGAACCAGGCCCTCCTGGGCCAGTACGGGGCAACCAATATGATCGGCACCCCTTCCGCCTTGATCTTCTTTAGCAGCCTGGGCAGGATAGGAAGGGGAGGGAACAGGTAAGGGAATCTGAACTGTGTCCAGGGAATGACCAGCGCGTCGACCCCTATTGCTAGAGAATCACGGTATCTTGAGACAAACTGTTGGGACTCGTCTGTTCTGTCGCAATGCCAGGAGGTCCACATCTGGAGTCCCCCATAGCTGGCATATCTGATGGAACACTTCCTGGTGTAAGGACCATTCCCCTGCCGCGAGCCCCTCCCGACTGAGGAAGTCGGCAGCCGTGTTGTCTGTGCCGGAAATGTAAACTGCCAAAATTGCCGGAATTGCGGTTTCTGCCCAGTTGAAGATTCTGGATACCTCGGCCAGTGCCCGGGGACTTCTGGTTCCCCCTTAGTGATTGATGTATGCCACCGCCGCGGCGTTGTCCGCTTGAATCCAGACTGGCTGGTTGTTGAGGTATCTTTCCCAATGTAGAAGTGCTAAAAAGACCGCCCTCAGTTCTAGAATGTTGATTGACAGTGAGGATTCTTGCCTCGACCATCATCCCTGGACATTCAGGTGGCGGAATACCGCACCCCAGCCCAGGAGACTGGCATCTGTAGTTACTACCTGCCAGTGGACAGGGGGAAAAGGCCGCCCCAGATGAACAAGGGGGGAGGTCAGTCACCACTTAAGGGACTCCCTGGTCTGAACGGAGGGGAGGAAGGGGCGATCCAGCGAAGAGATGGACCTGTCCCACTGAAGGAGGATGTGCCTCTGCAGTATCCTGGAACGAAACAGGGTAAAGTGTATCAGCTTTGAAACTGCCACAATTCTTCCCAGGACTCTTTTTTTTTTTTATATAGCGCTAACATATTCCGCAGCGCTTTACAGTTTGCACACATTTCATCACTGTCCCCGATGGGGCTCACAATCTAAATTCCCTATCAGTATGTCTTTGGACTCTCATGGCAGCGCGAAAGGATAGTAGCCAGAATTTCAACAGAGCAAATTCCCTGGTGGAGGGTAATCCACTTTCTTTCTGGGAGAAAGACCCTTGAGCGGCGGGTGTCTATTACCATTCCTAAGAATTCTAGGCGTTGTGTTGGCGTTGGGTGGGATTTTTCCCTGTTTATGATCCAACCAAACCGGGAGAGCGTGTTTAAAACTACCGCTAGATTTTCCTGGGCCTGAGCGAAGGAGGGCACCTTGACAAGAATATCGTCGAGATATGGTACCAATATTATGCCTCTGACCCTCAATATAGCTACCATCTCTGCCATAATCTTTGTAAAAATTCGGGGGGCTGTTGCCAGCCCAAATGGCAGGGACACAAACTGGAAATGCTGCTTTTGGACAGCAAAACACAGAAACCTCTGATGTCGCTGAAAAATGGGGACGTGTAGGTAGGCGTCCCGGATATCTATGGAACATAGGAATTCCTGATCCTCCATAGACGTAATTACCGAACGAATCGATGCCATCCTGAAATGGCGTAAGCGGACCCATCTGTTTAGCCTTTTGAGGTCTAGTATGGGATGAACTGAGCCATCCTTTTTTGGTATCAAACAGGTTTGAGTAAAAACCTGTAAAACGTTCCTGCTCGGAAACGGGGACGATTACTTGAGGAGAGTGTCGATTGCCACAAAAAAAAACTAGAGCCATAGCAGCGTCTTTTGGTGGCTGCGATAGAAAGAAGCGATCTCGCGGAAGCGCGTTGAAGTCTATCTTGCATCCTGTTGATACTGCCTCCTTTACCCAGATATCCTCTACTGAATTCTGCCAGACATCTCTGAAGAGGAGATGGTGGCCTCCTAGTCTGGGAGAGGTACTGGGAAGGGAATTGGGCTCCCTGCTGGCGTCAGGCTGAAGTGGCTCTGCCCGGCCCTGACCTGGTAGCTCTGCTGTTAGAACTGCGGGAACGCCATGACGGGGTGGCCTGAAATGATACCTTCCTCCTATCTCTGAGTGCTTGCGACCTCTGCGGGCCCTGAGCATAAGTGCCTGTCGCTGGGGTACGGCGATAGGGCTGAGCCCTACGTTTGAAAACATATCGACGAGGGAGAAGGGAGCTTGTACCCCCCCGTTGCATTCTTAGGCTGGTTTCACATTAGCGCTTTTGTGCGCAGCGCATCGGGCGCACCAGTGCGCATGCGCACTGCGCACCTATATTTTACATGATGTGCGCATGGTCTTGCGCATATTTGCGCTTTCGTGCGCATGCGTTTTTTTGTCTTTTGCGCCAGGCGCGTCAGACGCAACATGTTGCATTTTTGGTTCCGCCCTGTCTCGTTAAAACAACGCATGCGCACGGAATGCGCACGGAATGCGCAAAAACACCACATTGGAGCCTATGGGAGCGCAATACTTGCGCATGGTCTTGCGTTTTTATGCGCATGCGTTTTTTACATAAACATGACTGAAATTTGGTCTAGACAGTAAAAAAAAAAAATTGAACCAAGGTGATAAAATGGTGTGGGCACTGGGATTCCACAATACTTTAAGGATTGCTCACTAGTGGACACACAGCACAAGCTGCACCAATGTAAGTATGAAAAACCTAATGTCTGGCTGAAATTTCAATACATTTCTATGTACTTATGTCTCTTTTTTTTTTTATTGCAGCATGTCTTCATCTGGTGAAGAATATGTCCCCGGGACAGGGCAAGAGGCAGAAGAAGTGAGTACTATGCTTCCGTATGGATTTGAAAAAATAAACACATGTGATTAATTTTTTTGGTTTAATTTTCAGAGCTCATCCTCCATCACGCCACCACCACCGGAGGAACGGCAGGAGCAGCAAGGCCAAGTGCGGGCGGGTAGACGTGATGTAAGTACAGACGGACTGTTTTTTTTTTTTTTTTTACTCATTTTCTCGTCTGGTTTTTTTTTTTTTTTTTTGGTATTTTTTAATTTTATTTTTTTTAAATTTTCATGGTTGTTTTTTTCGATGTTTGTTGTTTTTTTCCATTTATTTCCATTTAAAACAAATAATTTTTTCATGGATTGTTTATCAATATCTAGGGCTCAAAGTGTGTATGTGTGTGTGTGTGTGTGTGTGTGTGTATGTTTGTTTGTTTGGGTATATGGGCACGGGACTATGGGATGGAGGATATATATGATGGGTATATGGGCATGGGATAGAGGATATGTATGATGGTATATGGGCACGGGACTATGGGATGGCGAACATGTATCATGTGTATATGGGCACAGGCATATGAGATGGCGAATATGTATGATGGGTATATGGGCACAGGACTATGGGATGGAGGATATGTATGATGGAATATGGGCACGGGACTATGGGATGGAGGATATATATGATGGGTATATGGGCATGGGATGGAGGATATGTATGATGGTATATGGGCACGGGACTATGGGATGGCGAATATGTATGATGGGTATATGGGCACAGGCATATGGGATGGAGGATATGTATGATGGAATATGGGCACGGGACTATGGGATGGAGGATAATTTTAAATTTATATAACTAACCACAGTTAGTTACTATGCCCGGGCAGCGCCGGGCTCTTCAGCTAGTTATCGATATTTTTTTTTTTTTAAATCTTTCAAAGATTAATGTTTGTCTTTCTTTTCTAGGCTCCACAGCGGGAGGAGGACCTCGCCCTGGACAACGACGAGCTCATCCGTCTAGTCCAGGAGCGAGTCCCGTTGTGGGACACCCGTCACCAACTGCACTCGGACAACGTGGTGATCCGGCGGCTCTGGAACGAGGTGGCCGCATCGCTGATGGATGGCTGGGACAATGCCTCTCCCCGGGTCCGCAAGGATTTTCGTAAGTATTTAAATGCAGTGTGATGCAGCAGTGATCTTGGCCGGGATCACCCAACTGTGTGTGATGCTATTAACTCCATGGAGTTTCTATCATCACACACAGTTGGATGATCACAGCCTCCAGTGCATAGTCTTACTTTTTTTCTTTTTTTTTTTTTTTCCATCACAGTGAACAAAGTCAGAACCCGTTGGCGCTCGATGAAGGACCGCTTCAACAGGGATATCCGTCAGGAGAATAAGGTTCGCAGTGGTGCTGCGGCAAGGACCGGCACGAAGTACCGATACCATCGTGCCTTGGCATTTTTAAGACCGGTCCTTGCCTCCCGAACGTAAGTATTTTCTAGTTGTATTGTGTTTTATTCTGTGCTTTTCTATTCCACAGGAGTTGGCGATTGTTAATTTATGGTAGTAATTTCTTTCTTTTCTTTTCACAGCACCTGGAGCAGCACCCTGCAACCTGGTCCCGAAGCGGTCCTTCATCAAGCTGCCCCGGACCCCTCCCAGCCATCCATCAGCGAGGAAGCACCTTGCAGGTCTGCACCACAGTCATCTGGAGACCAGGAAGCTGGTCGCTCAGGTGTTCCCCTGTCCCAGGTCTCTGCCACTGGTTTTGCGGGCACTTCCCGCCAGCAGCGGCAGAGGACCTTGGACAGGCCTCTCATGCCCGAGTTCGTTGAATTGAGCTCGGTCTTTCAGAGTAGCCTCAAGGCACTCTCCGATAGACTTGAGAGTGGTTTCCTCCTTTTGGACCAACGCTACAAGTCTATCGAGGGTCGCCTTGAGCGCCTGGAAGTCGACCTCGCCAGACCAGCGCATCATTTTTATACCCAAATAGCTCGGGACACGGCGGAACACCTTACCCCTGACCTCCAGTTGACTGTCATGCAGGCCTGCAACAATGCTTTTATGCAGGCTATGCAGCAGAGTAGGATTATGCAGCAGTCAGTGGTGGCATTTCCACCGGTGCCACCACTGACTCGTTTTACAGCATTACCTACTTCTGCTGCATATCACTGCACAGCCACCACACTTCCAAGCCTCGCCGGACACCAATATACCGCCCCAAGTCCGAGTGCAGCTGGACACTTACCCGCCAACACCATGCCAAGCGCTGCTCCTGCCTGGCCCACCACTGCTGCCGCCACCACCACTGGATGGCCCGTCGTCACCACCCCTGCCTTGAGCGCCGCAACCACCACCACCAGCGGGAGGACCACCCCGGTATGGACCGCCACAGCCACCACGCCTGCATGGACCGCCACCACCACCACCTCGGAGCAGCATCAGCTGGGGGACCCGCATTCAATATTTACGGCCCCTGCCAGGACATCCACCACCTCCAGCATGCCACAGCTGGAACAAGATCCTGGCAGGCGGTCAACAAGTGCCAGGCGGTCCCCCAGCTCCAGCCAGTCCCCAGCCTCCAGGCGTTCCAGAGGCTCAAGGCAGTCCAGAGGCTCAAGGCGGTCCAGAGGCTCAAGGCGGTCCCCGGGGTCTAGCCAGTCCTCAGGCTCAAGCGAGGACAGCAGGAAGACGACGGGCCACCGTCCTAAAAAAACTAAGAGGAGGACTCTTACCCTCCCTCCTCCCTCACCTCCCACTTCACAACTTTCCTTGCCTCAGCTCCCTTCCCCCACTTCTTTGGTTCCTCCTTCCCCTAGAACCCCTTACTCCACCCAAAGCCGTTCCTCATCCCTCCACACCCCCCAGTTTCCAGCAACTAAAAAATAATTTAAATAAATGTTATATTTTTTTTTCAAAATAATGTTTGGTTATTGTGTCTTTCGCCGCCTGCACACACTGCGCCCTACACTATGGTTTGTTTTTCTTTACTTTCTACCGGATGGTCAGCCATCCAACTCTGAAAGGGATACTATATTTCTTTTTTTTTTTTTTTTATATATATATATATATATATATATATATATATATATATATATATATATATATATATATATATATATATATATATATAAAACAAAAATGAAACATAGTATCCCTTTCAGAGTTGGATGGCTGACCATCCGGTAGAAAGTAAAGAAAGGGAAACCACCAAAAAAAACAAAAAATTTATATATATATATAAAAATAAATATATTTATATTTATATATATATTATAATATATATATATATATATATATATATATTATAATATATATATATATATATATATTATAATATATATATATATATATATATATTATAATATATATATATATTATAATATATATATATATATATATATTATAATATATATATATATATATATATATATTATAATATATATATATATATATTATAATATATATATATATTATAATATATATATATATATTATAATATATATATTATAATATATATATATATATATATATATTATAATATATATATATATATTATAATATATATATATTATAATATATATATATATATATATATATATATATATATATATATATATATATATATATATATATATTATAATATATATATATATATTATAATATATATATTATAATATATATATATATATTATAATATATATATATATTATAATATATATATATATATATATATATATATTATAATATATTATAATATATATATATATATATTATAATATATTATAATATATATATATATATATATATTATAATATATATATATATATATATTATAATATATATATATATATATTATAATATATATATATATATATTATAATATATATATTATAATATATATATATATATATATATATTATAATATATATATTATAATATATATATATATATATATATATTATAATATATATATTATAATATATATATATATATATATATATTATAATATATATATTATAATATATATATATTATAATATATATATATATATATATATTATAATATATATATATTATAATATATATATATTATAATATATATATATATATATATATATTATAATATATATATTATAATATATATATATTATAATATATATATATTATAATATATATATATATATATTATAATATATATATATATATATATATATTATAATATATATATATATTATAATATATATATATATATAATATATATATATATATATATATATATATATTATAATATATATATATTATAATATATATATATTATAATATATATATATATATATATATATATATATATATATATATATATATATATTATAATATATATATTATAATATATATATATTATAATATATATATATTATAATATATATATATATATATATATTATAATATATATATATATTATAATATATATATATATATATATATATTATAATATATATATATTATAATATATATATTATAATATATATATATTATAATATATATATATTATAATATATATATATTATAATATATATATATATATATATATATATATATATATATATATATATATATATATTATAATATATATATATATTATAATATATATATATATATATATTATAATATATATATATATTATAATATATATATATATATTATAATATATATATATATATTATAATATATATTATAATATATATATATATATATATATTATAATATATATATATATATATATATTATAATATATATATATATATTATAATATATATATATTATAATATATATATATATATATTATAATATATATATATATATATTATAATATATATATATATATATATATATATATATATATATATATTTTTTTTTATGGTGGTTTCCCTTTCTTCAATTTAACCTGGGCAGATGAGTAGTGGAGTTTATTAAGACACAGTACACTGGGTACAGGTAGAAAAAACCATGTATTTTATTTTTAACAAACAAGAAAACTATTAAACCATTTGATCCTGCCATGCTACACGACCAACATCGGATAAAAAGTAGTCCGCAAATTGGTCCCTCATTTGGGCAACTTCGACTGAGGACCGAAGAGGGTGCTGAGTAAAATCTGGCAAAGGGTTGGCAGCAGGCTCATCCATGTCAAAGTTCGGCCGCTCCTTTGCCATAACAAAATTGTGGAGAACCACGCATGCCTTCACCACCTCATCTACTGTTTCCATTTTGAGATTGATGGCGGTGCTGAGAATTCGCCATCTGGACACTAGAATGCCAAAGGCGCACTCTACAGTCCTGCGAGCCCTCGTAAGCCTGTAGTTGAAAATTTTCTTGCGGTGGTCCAAGTCACGGCTGGAGTACGGCTTCAGCAGGTTTGGGCACATCTGAAATGCCTCATCCCCAACCACTACAAATGGCAGTGGTGGAGTTTGGGTTTGGGGAAGAGGCCGTGCCAGTGGAAAATTGAAATGGTTGCCGTACAACCTCCAGCCCATATCAGAGTTCTTAAAAGTCTGTGAATCGTTGCCCCGTCCGAATGCCCCTATGTCCACCGCCACAAACCGGCAGTCTGCATCCGCAATGGCCATTAGGACTGTGGAAAAGTACTTCTTGTAGTTGTAGTACTCGGAGCCACTTCTTGCGGGTTTTGTGATGCGGATGTGCTTCCCGTCCACCGCTCCTAGGCAGTTCGGGAAATTGCAGACTGCCCAGAATTTCTCCGATATTTGAAGCCACTTTTCGGCAGTGGGCAATGGCAGAAACTCCGGACACAGAACATCCCACAGAGCCCTGCAGGTGTCGGCAACAATCCCAGATAAAGTTGAGATTCCCAGCCGGTACTGGAAATGCAGGGATGAAAGACTCTCTCCAGTTGCCAGGAACCTGCCAAACATAAAAAGAAAAAATAATTATATTTCTGTCTTGGGTATTACTAAAAACACTGAAAATAAAAAAGTACATGGCCTAACTATTTTGCATGTTTTTTTAATACAACATAGCAAAAAAACATTTTATAAAGGCTTGGGATTAGTACATGACAGAAGAAAAACCATTATGCAAAAAAGCAATTTCACAAAAATAATGTTAAAAATCAATAGCCAAAAAAAACCTAATTTTTTGGACCAAAAAAAAAAAAAAATAAAAAGCCAAAAAAATTATGCAAACATAACAACATACATACCGTAATGTGACAAGGAGCCTTTCTTCGGGAGGAATGGCACGCCGGAGCTGAGTGTCCCTTCTCCGGATGTTTCCTTCAACCATACCCAGCAAGTCAAGGAAGCTTTCCTGGGACATCCGTGTATAGTCAGCAAATTTCTCCGGGTTTTCCTGTAGCTCGCTGTACAGCGTGTGATATGCTCCACGGCTTGGCCGGAGTTCGATGATTGGATGCCTCCAAAACCTACGCCGCTGCCGTCTCTGCTGTCTCTCCCTCTCCCTTTCTTGCTGGCAACAAAAGACATACGCCTGAGACAGCGCAATGTCAAGATCCAGCTTGAAGCGGAAATTATCCAGACGCAAGTCCATCTTGACACCGGAAACAGCAGCAAAATCTGATGAATTCAGCAGTACAGGGTCTATAAAACATTCCAATGAAACACGCCCACTGGTGACCCATTGGTGGTCAAAGATTTTGCTATTGTGAAATGTCACACCTAAAAACGCATGCGCATAAAAAACGCAACCGCATGCAAAAACGCATGTAAAACGCAAGTAACACTGCGTTATTTTGACGCATCAGCGTGCGCATGAAGAAAAAAAAACGCACATTTGTTTTGCGTTTTTCTTTGCGTTTTTTATGCGCACGATGCGCTGCGCAAAAAAACGCTAATGTGAAACTAGCCTTAATGATTTGATCTAACATTGACCCAAAGAGCCGGGTGCCCTGAAACTGCAGATTGGTCAGTAATTTCTTTGAGGACAAATCAGCCTGCCAAGCCTTTAGCCAGACTGTCCGCTGGACAGCTACGTTACTGGATGCTTGAGCTGCGCAAGACACAGCATCCAGGGCTGCTGATACCATATACCTCCCGGCATGAGAGATTTGATCTGCGAACTCCGCCAGTTCCGCTAGTGGTGCCCCGGCCAATATGCCCTGTCTAAGCTGTTTGGCCCATTCTGTAACAGACTTAGCTACCCAGGCTGAGGCGAAGGCTGGACACAATGTAGCGGCTGCTGCCTGAAAGGCGGATTTTGCCAGGGATTCTACCCTCCTATCATTGGGATCTTTTAGGGCTGCCCCACTGGCGAGTGGGAGGACTGTATTGGTAGCGAGTCTGGACACTGGTGGGTCCACCGAAGGGGGAGGTGGTCCAGTTGGCGGTGAGATCTGGAGGGAAGGGATATAGAATCCCAAAACGATTCCCTCTCTTTAAACGCCTGGTTGGGTTTTCCTTTTCCCTGGCCAACATTTCATCAAAATCCTTGTGTGAGGCGAAGACCCTAGAGGGGGACTTATGACGCTTAAATGAAAAAACCTGATCATTAGGTTTTGATGCGGTGTCCCCAATGTTAAAAGTCTCGTTGACTGCGGCAATGAGGCCCTGAACCATATCCTTGACCTGGGACTGTTCTGGCCCATACTCAGAACCCTCCTCTGAGTGTGTCTCTGTTAATGCCTCGCCTTATTCCGGGGATGAGGACCGGGAGGAGGCAGACGGCCAGAGGAATTCTGGCAGTGAGATGGAGTGAGAAGGGGACCTTGGTTGGTGGTCCTGTCACGGCCTCTAGAAGGCCCAAAAGGAGGCTCCTTTGGTGCTCCTGTGTCCACTGGAATCTGAAGTGGCAATCTGTTAAGCACCGCTACCAAGGTCTGTGATACCTTGGTAAGGTCGGCCACAGACTTAGATAAGGAAGAGGCCCATCCTGGACACTTGCTGTCTCCCGTGGCGATGGATGGCCCCTGGGTGGCAGGCAAGGTGGCTTCCTCCTGCTCCAGGGGTAATGTGGGAGCTCTGACTGGCAAAGCGGGGGGGCTGAACCTGCTCTCTAGTGTGGGTGACACTGTAGGTCTGCTGTAATCTGAGCAGGGTGGCGAGGACTGACCTGAAGGAAGCCCGACAATGCATTTGGTACATACAAAATATTTGACCAAGGTCACTGAAGCAGATGAGGAGGAGGCGCGGGACTGCTCTCCCTTGGGCATACTGACAGGTTTTACCTGGTGCCGACCGTCGGGGGTAGAGAGCGGAGTGAGGGAGCAAACTGTAGTGCAGTACTCACATACCCACGACCTGTGTCGCTGCCGCCCGAAGGCTGATGAGAGAGAGCGAGGTGAACAGCCCTGCCGCTACCTAGAAGCCTCCTGGAGCACCAAGATGGCGCTGGTACAGGAAGAGGAAGCCGGGGGAGGAGCCTGCTGGGAGCCGGAATCTGGCGTCAGCCGTGCTGGGCTCCTGCAGGAGCCCAGGGCCATAATGCTGCCACAGGAGGAGGCTGAAACCGCGTTGCACCACGTGCTTGAAAGTAAGTGTTGGCTCTTAAACTAAGTATACAGCCATGGACTGCAAGCCTGAGTGCTGATTACAGCGGTCACATTCAGCCAGAGCGGCTGGTGAGCAGATCATACCACGCTGCAGCCTCTTACCTCCAGTTCACCCCGTAACAGGGGTCGGTTTACCTGCATGAAAAGATTGCAGTCCCAAACCTTTTCTGCAGGGCGTCTCTCTCGATCATCAGGCTCTGGTGGGCGAGTGATGGGAAACGAAGGTCAGGACCAGAAGCTGCCACCTGAACACGAGTCCTGTGTTAGGGGATAGGGTCCTGCCCGCGGGATTCATGAGGATACGGGGTGGCAATACACGCCGTACTCATAATCCCGATGTGGGAAAACAGATGTAGCATATCTACTCTGTATCCCTCCATGGTTACCTGAAAAGGAACGACGCACACTGAGGTAGGCATGGGTCTGCAAGAGACCTCTGTCCACCTCCTGCTGACAATAAGCAAAACTGATTCTCCTACAGCCGGTCAGAGGGGTGTATACTGCGAAGGCGGAGTTAACATTTTTTTTCATGCTTAGTGTCAACCTCCTAGTGACAGCAGCACACACCCACGGTTCCTGTGTCCCCCAATGAGACAAAAGAGAAATCGCACGTTTTCTGGGAAGGAGTCCGATTCTGAAGCAGTAATTTTCTGCATAGATGGGCACATAGCCTAAAGAATATGGACACAATTAAGAATTCTATTTTTTTTTTTAATGAATTGCAGATATTTTTGGTAAAAAGAAATTCTGCAATGGATTAAAAAAAAAAATAAAAAAATAATCTAGCTGGTAACACTCACATGTTTCTCACACATTTACTGTGTAATAAGAACAATTGAACCATAAAATATAAATTTTTACAGTATTTCAGTTTAACTTTAAAAAGATGAACGCCCATTACTGTACATTGCAGCTATCAAAATCCGCCAGTAAACTCGGTCTAGCTCCATTCCTTACGACATGTAACTATTCACCTAAACTGTATACACAGCAATGATTAACAAAATATAATAGTATTGTGCTTTGTATTAATGTTCAAAGGGGTCGTCCAGCATTAGGGTACAAGTCTGCCGTCACTCCATGTGACAGCAGACTTGTGAATCTTCACACCAGGCGCACATTACTCATTGACGATTCTCCGGTGCCGGGCATTGATGTGACCATTCTTCCGGACATGTTCTGACTACACGAATGTGGACTCGCACCATACATTTGCACTAAGCAAGGCCACTAACGTTTAGTAGGCACGTGGCCACATGTATGCAAATCACATATTTATGGTCAAGCACCGGAGAATCTTCACAAAGTACAGTGCTGACGATGTGAAGATTCACAAGTCTGCAGTCACAGAATGACTGCAGACTTGCACCATGAGGCCTTTACAGCTATTGATTAAATTATTTGCAGAAATTGCAAATGAAACCATTAGATGTTGCTCACAAAGAGCAGATCAGGAGCACGTGTAGGTCTGTATTAATACAGAGGTTTGCCAGAAGGGAGGACCTTATCAAGTTAGGACTAGACTATGGTTTGCATGTCGATTAACGCACGGCAAAATATTTAATAGACTTAAAAAAAAAAAAAAAAAAAAAGTTTGTAGCCTAATAAAATAATTAAAACACAATGGTTTACGTTAATCTTACCGCCGATCGTTCCATCTGCCTCATCTGGCTGTAGGCTGGCAACACTGGTAGAGTCCATACGTAGCTGGAGCTCTGCCACTCTGGCACGCAGCTGTTCAATGTCACTTTCTTTACTGGCCAGCTGCATCTGAAGTTCATTCCTGGTATTGCTTTCTTCAGTCAATTGCTAAAAAGACATTATATAAGGCATTACAAGTTTAACTTGAAGGAAAAAAACACCACAACACCCAAAGAAGGTCATATACTAAGAAAACAGACCAAGATATCTAAATCAGTCCATCAGTTTTTAGACCCTCCAAACAGCAAGACCTTATCTTCATAAACCCTCCTACCGGATGATGGCTTACATGGTCTACATTCCAAACGTGGGCAATCAATGAACTCAAATTGTTTGACTGGTTCTCTTGCTTGATCTGACATGTCAAGTCATTGCCTCATTACAACTGGGTCAGTTGCCTCGAAGCTTAACAAATATCACATGTCCTATTCTCATAAACTGGACATTGCGGCTTGTCAAATGGGGAAGGGAGACGATGCACAACTCAACTAAGTTGCAGCAAGTGTGCAAGCAATTTATCTGTTTGCCTGCTGTTACAGCTTTCCAAGTAACTTAAAGGAGTTCCCTGTGCATCCAACTCATCTATCATCATCTGTATTGGGTTGAGGTTGGGTGATTGTGGAGGCCATGTTATATAACACAGCGCTCCATACCTTTTCATCTCAGTCACGCAGCCATTACATAGCCTGGAGGTGCATTCTGGGTCATCGCACCGTTTCACCACAAATGATAGTCCTACTAAGTGCAAACTAGATGGGACGGCATGTCATTTCAAAATGCTATGGTAGCCATGCTGAGTAAATGAGCCTGGAATTCAGAATAAGTCCCCAACAGTGTCATCACCAAAGAACCCTCACACCTGCCACATGATGCTTTATAGTGGACATCACATATGTAGAAGCTATTCGCTCATCATTTCTGCTTCTCACAAGACTTGGGGCACTGTAACAAAAATGGCAAATTTTGACTCATCCAACCATAGTACAGATTTCCCTTAACGTCCAGATCTTGTGTGGCTTGGCCCAAACAACTCATTTTGTTTTCGGTCCTCAAAAGTGGTTTCTTTGCAGAAATTCACGAAGGCGTGCTTTTCTCAAGTCTCCTGTGGACAGTTGATGTGGAAATGTGTGTTACTTCATGTCTGTGCTATCAATTTACAGCTTCTGAGGTGGGTAACTCTGCTGAGCGTATCCTCTGCAGCAAAGGTAATTCTTGGTCTTCCTTTGCTGGTGTGAACCTCATGAGAGCCGGTTTCATCATAACAATTGATGATGTTCATGACTGCACTTCAGGATACCTCCAAAGTTTAGCACTTTTCCAAACTGACTGACCTTTAGGATATAAAGTAATGATGGACTGTCCATAGCTCACTGGCTCTTGCCATATTCTGGCATAGAATAGTTGAGGATTAAGGGACAATCACTGCACCTGCAAAACACACCTGATGGTCGCAAACACTTTGTGAAGGGTTGCGATTCCACAAATGAATTATTGATGAAGCATATAGGCTCTTTGAAAATAGTTCCAGGTGACTGACTACCTGATGGAGCCGATTGGGAGAATGTCAAGGGGGTATAAAGCGGTCATCAAATTAAAAGGGGGGTACTTTGTGGAATCAAAGGCTTAACACATTCTGGTTTGTTTCTCTATGCTTTGTCTCTGTCTGGATTTGCTGCCATTAATCTGAATCTAGAATATTATATCTACATATATATCTATATATATATTTTTTTTTCCTATGTGGAATATTTCCCAATTTAGATAGTGATTCTAATGCACAAATTGGTTGCTTACCATTAACATTTCTTCTATCTCTTTCTGAAATTTGGTAACCATCTGGTTGTAATTCTCCTTCTCCTGGTTAAGATCCAGCTGCAGCTTCCGGTTTTCCTTCTCTTTCTTTCTCAGGTCTTGCGTGTTCGCTTTCTTCCGGTCCAGTTTGAACTCTTTCCGATTCATAATCTCAGCTAGTTTGTTTACAGCCTAGATGAAAACCACAGCACAATGAGAGTTTGCCACATTCAAGACACAACGGTAATGATCCGTCATATTCGAGAAGCATGAGCCGGAAATTAAATCATTCATTTCGACATCAACGTAATAAATCAAGCCCTACTTGAACAATGCCGCGCACATTACATGCCCATATTTGAACATGATGCAGAACGGGTTTCTTTCTATTAGGCTTAAAAGTAAAAATCCTCATAAAAATCCCCACACAATACAGTCTGTAATAGACTCTCAGTCATAGAATATTTATCTGCATTGTCACTCACACACAGGCCTCATAGCTGTATGAAGACAAGCTAGAGGAGCCATCACTTACCTGCGTTTTAAGCGTTCTCTCAGTGTTTATATTCTTCTCATACGTAATCTTTAAATTGCTAATTTCTTCTTGCTTCAATTTAAATTCTGCAAAATATAAATAAACGTTAAAAGAAGGTGTCCCTATCAACCAATCATGTCCCCTCCTCACTGTCCTGTGTGTAAGACCAAGTGGCTGCAGCAGGAGCCTCCCCCCTTCCTGAACTGATAGGATATGGAAGCCCTTCCCATCCTACCCCATACACTAACAGCCAACTTTTTTACAAGTTTTCTCCACCACGCGGCAAACTACAACAGTGAGGACTTCATAATGCCATTTGTGAACAGATGCAAATATTCAGAGACACATAGTAAAGGCGTCAAACATCGCAATCCCGGCCTATTATAAAGTGAAATACCTTCTTCCAGTGTCTTAACCTTTTCACTCAGTTCTGCACTCTCTTTGGTTACTTCCTGAACATCTTTGGTTAATGTATGGTTCGCCTCCTCCAACTGTCAAAATAATGGGGAAAATACATTAAAAAGAAAAAAAAATTTTAAAGGGCAAAAAAAGGAAAAAGTATTCAGTATTTAAAGAATATAATAAAAAGATCACTTTTTTTTTTCTTTACTCATGATACCACACATTTATCTTATGTCCTGATAGGAGGTTTCCTGACAAGTCTGACTTTTTATTACTTCACACTAAAATTTTCATTTTCAAGATCAAAAAATCACAGTGATCTCTGCTACAGATCTAGTAGTTCTCTGTATATCCCCGCCCACTCAACATTCTGTGTTGTACCTGGGCATAGGCAGAAAACGTTCAATCAGTGGTGGGGCGTGGTTATACAGAGCTCATGAATATGGAAGACAACATCCCATCAAGTTTTCTAATCCTTTAGTGATAAAATCACTGTTTTATAAGCAGGAGATTATCAAGTAGCCCATTAAGTGACATCACTGGAATCGGGGACTCTGCCTCTACATTATACTGCTCTAAGATTAGGTAGCAAAAACCTGGTAACAGATTCCCTTTAATTAAGGAACTTTCATGCAGGCAAAGGAATAAGTCTTACTGACATTTGGTTATGGGATCTGAGATCTTCCAATTACAATTAACTGAAGAATGATTTATTCACACAAAAAGATTGTTACAATATATCACTATTTAGATTCTTAGACGCTGAATAAATGTGGCCATGTAGATCAGACTAAGCTGAGAGAACCTGCTGAGTTTTAGATTTTTTAATTTAATATCGATTTTTTTTTTTTAATTGAGATGCACATAAAACGTTAACGTTCCATTTACCAAATACAAGAAAATACACTGATCAAAAAATAAACGGCACACTAAAATACCACATCCTAGAATTCAGTGAATGAAATATTCCAATTGCAAATCTTTATTCATTACATAGTGGAATGAATTGAGAACTATAAAACATGCATGGAGGTCTGGATTTGGAATGATACTCAAAATCAAAGTGGAAAATCAAATTACAGGCTGATCCAACTTTAGTGGAAATGCCTCAAAACAAGGAAATGATGCTCAGCAGTGTGTGTGGCCTCCATGTGCCTGTATGACCTCCCTACAATGCCTGGACACGGTCCTGATGAGGCGGCGGATGTTCTCCTGAGGGAACTCTGGACAGTCTGTGGTGCAACTTGGCAAGGATGGATGGATCAAGACCTGGTGTCCGAGATGTGCTCAATTGGATTCAGGGCAGGCCAATGCTTAGCATTAATGCCTTCATCATGCAAGACCTGTTGGCACAATTCATCCACATGAGGCCTAGCATTGTCATGCATCAGAAGGAAATCCAGGGCCCAGTGTACCTGCATATGGTCTCAAAATGGGTCTGAGGATCTCATCCCGGTACCTAATGGCAGTCAGGGTACCTCTGGCTAGCACATGGAATGTTGTGCGGCCCTCCATAGAAATGCCTCTCCACACCATTACTGACCCACTGCCAAGCCGGGCATGCTGGAGGATCTTGCAGGCAGCAGAATGTTCTCTGCAGCATCTCCAGACTCTGTGACATGTGCTCAGTGTGAATAGCACAGGGGCCAATATCGAATCTGCTAATCTTAGGTGTTCTCTGGCAAATGCAAATCGACCTGTACGATGTTGGGCTGTATAAGCTCAACATCCACTTGTGAATGTCAAGCCCTCATGGAGTACATTTCTGACCGTTTGAGCAGACACATGGATGTTAGTGGCCTGCTGGAGGTCATTTTGCAGAGCTCTGGCAGTGCTCCTCCTGATCCTCCTTGCACAAAGGAGAAGATAGCAGTCCTGTCGCAGGGCTGTTGCCCTCCTACGCCCCCCCCCCCCCTACCTTGTCTCCAGGTCTAGTTGGCCTGTGTCTCCTTGTATATGCTCCATCTTCTGGACACTGTGCTGACTGACACAGTAACCTTTCTTGCCACAGCTAACACTGATGTGCAATCCTGAATGAGCTGCACTATCTAAGTAACTTCTGTGGGAAGACACCACCTCATGCTACTGTACCTCTAGGGGTGAGAGCAATGACAAAATGCATAAGTGACCAGTACAACAGCCAAAAAGGATGAGAACAGAGAAATGGTCTGTGGTCACCCGCTACAGAACCACTCCTTTATAGGGGTAGTGTTGCTAACGGCCTATCATTTCTACCTGTTGTCTGTTTCATCTGCACAACAGCAGGAGAAATTCATTCACAATTGGCGTTGATTCATAACTGGAAAAGTTGATTTCACAGAAGAGTGATTGACTTGGAATTACATTGTGGTGTTTAAATGTTCCCTTTATTTTTTTGAACAGTGTAGTTGCAACAAATACAAAAAGAAGAATAGAAAGACCTCATAATACAATAAACGCATATTACCTAGAGAACTAGGCTACTGGTTGTACTGCAGGGCCGGGATCCCACCCTCTCAACTACTTCTGTAAAACCCAATTCTACCAGCGTCAGGTGAAGGAATAGAGATGAACCCACTCATTTCAAAAGGACCAATAGGGTAATGTAATTTTTACAAGAGGTCCTGTATATGCATAAAGAAAAAGGATTGGGTATGCTGAATTTATACATGCCCAGTGCCTTGTTTTCAAGAAAGATATGCTGCTGCCAGAGGTGTCTGCCAGGTCCTTCCTCCTCTTTCCCTACTTTTTTTCCCCCCGGTTACTGCAAAAAGATCCAGAGAATAAAAACAAGCCGCTTTTTATATTAAAACATTCTAGTCGTTACACGTGACCCCTGTTCTAGCGCAGTGCACCAACATCACTTTTCAGGCAGTATTTTGCCCATTTCATCTGGATCTTTTCCAGTTTGTAACTGCAGGAAAAACCACACACATTACTTACAGAAATTGCTGCAGATTATCCGCAGACTTCACCCTTTCCATGGCTAATGATGAAATCCATGCTAAATCTGAATTGACATATCTGTTAACTTAGCCTTTAGGAAATGAAATATTTTACCTTGTGGATGGTGTGATCTTTGTCTACGACGTCTTGTCTGGTTCTTGTTGACAGCTTTTTGTTTTCTTGGGTCAATTCAAAGCATTGCTCCTCAAGAAGTGCCCTGGCCAGCTGCGCAGACTCTGCTTTTGTCACAGCCAGATCCAACTGCGCAGCTACGGTTTCTCTGTAAAACAGGGTAAATCACTTGCATCACACATACTTCTGAAATTAGGATAGATTACCATTCTGCGTGACTGCAGACTTGTGACGCACAATGCACACTGCAGAATGCTCCGCTGCCGGCACTGAGAGCAGTGATGAATATTTCCGGACACCTTCTCACTAGATGTGTCTGGCCTCACTCAATTCACAAGAAGGACATCGCACACATGCATGCTCGCTCTAGGAGAATCCTGACAGTGCACAGGCCCACCCGGAGCTACGCTACCCTTTACTGCATCAGCGGGTGTGATACAGTAACTCTGCAGTAGAGAAAGCAGACATGATCTTACTGCACTGACTGTTTCCGTTCTGTAAACAGCAAGTGGCATTAAGTCTGAGGCCTACGGAACAGTAGGTCCAGGATGCAGTGGCATGATGACATCATCATGCCACGCACAGAACGTCAGTGTGCCTGAGCAATGACATCACCACGTCAGACACCCTGAGACCTGCCACTGTGTGCTGTACTCACAAGGTTTAGATGAGTACAAGTTTATTTTAAGATTTAGTGATTGTTTAAATTTGTAAGGGGGTCCTGATACAGCATGGGGGCTACTACATCCTACGGTGTGGGGCCATCATATAGTGTGAGCACTACTGTGGAGGATTAGTTTTCGGGACATAATACTGTCTATTGGGAAGCTGCAGGGACATCATACTGTGTATTGGGGAGTTGTGGTGGCATATTGCAAGTTGTACAGGTGAAGCCTCAGGGAACACTATTAATGTTAAGCGGACACTTGTTATAGGGGAGCTTTTGGCATTGTGACTGTGGAAGTGGCACACGGGACATTATTACCGTATATACTCGAGTATAAGCCAAGATTTTCAGCCCATTTTTTTAGGCTGAAAGTGCCCCTCTTTGTTTATACACGAGTCATTGTCTTAGGGGGTCGGTGGGGGAGCGGCAGGAGGCGGCGGCTGTCACATCATACTTACCCACTCCTTGAGTGATTGCTGCAAGTTCTCCCTGCATCTCTTTTGTCCTGGTAAGGCAACGTCTTCCTGTATTCAGCAGTCACGTGGTACCGCTCACTAAAGTAATCAATATGCATGCGTCTCCATTGCCATAGGCGTGGAGCACATATTCGTTACTTGATTGAGCGGTACCACGTGACCGCTGAATACAAGAAGTTGCCGGCGCCGGAGACCATCGGATAAGCAGGGAAGTCCAGAGACCACGCCAGGAGGGGGCAAGTATGATGGGAAGGACGGGGGGGAGCCGTGACAAGCCATGCATACAACAGGGGGAGAACGTGGGACCCATGCATACAACAGGGGGAGAACGTGGGACCCATGCATACAACAGGGGGAGAACGTGGGAGCCATGCATACAGCAGGGGGAGAACGTGGGAGCCATGCATACAGCAGGGGAAGGACGTGGGAGCCATGCATACAGCAAGGGGAGGACTTGGGAGCCATGCATACAGCAAGGGGAGGACGTGGGAGCCATGCATACAGCAGGGGGAGGACGTGGGAGCCATGCATACAGCAGGGGGAGGACGTGGGAGCCATGCATACAGCAGGGGGTGGACGTGGGAGCCATGCATACAGCAGGGGGAGGACGTGGGAGCCATGCATACAGCAGGGGGAGGACGTGGGAGCCATGCATACAGCAGGGGGAGGACGTGGGAGCCATGCATACAGCAGGGGGAGAACGTGGGAGCCATGCATACAGCAGGGGGAGGACGTGGGAGCCATGCATACAGCAGGGGAGAACGTGGGAGCTATGCATAAAGCAGGTGGAGAACGTGGGAGCCATGCATACAGCAGGGGGAGGACGTGGGAGCCATGCATACAGCAGGTGGAGAACGTGGAAGCCATGCATACAGCAGGTGGAGAACGTAGAAGCCATGCATACAGCAGGTGGAGAACGTAGAAGCCATGCATACAGCAGGGGGAGAATGTGGGAGCCATGCATACAGCAGGGGGAGGACGGAGGAGCCATGCATACAACAGGGGGAGGATGGATGAGCCATGCATACAACAGGGGGAGGACGGAGGAGCCATGCATACAGCAGGGGGAGCCACACATACCAGGACAGGAATGAGGGGACAATGCATAGCCGGCTTATACTCGAGTCAATCAGCTTACCCAGTTTTCCGTGGCAAAATTAGGTGCCTCAGCTTATACTCAGGTCGGCTTATACTCAAGTATATACGGTACTTTCTAGGGGGGAAAAGTGGACACTGTTTTCTAGGGCACTTGCACAGGACATTAATATATTCTAGAGGTCTGTTTTACCATCTAGAGGGCACAAACAAGGTGTTTTGGTTTGTAAGGGGGCACAGTTGTGGCATTACTATGGGGGGCACTAAGTAGCACTGTTTTTGTGCCAAACAGCAGGTCCAGTAATAGCGACACATATGGCAGCAGTGGCTCAGTATTTGGGTGACATCAGGATGACATGTTTGTGCAGGTTGGAAATAGATGTGGACGGCGCAGGAAATGTGAAGTCAAATGTGTCTTTGTTGTAATCTGTGCAGCAGAGTCTTGCCTGGAAGATGTCATGTCGGTCTTGGCCAGATGGAAAAGACAGGAAAAGTGAATGACTCCAACAGAAAGAACATCAGCTCGTAAGTGCCATCTGTAACTCTACTGTATGGTCTTACATGTTCTGCAGGACTGGTATCTACCACTACATGGTCAACGTATGGTGGTAATATCAGTCTTTGTATAGCGATTTAACCACTGCTGAGGTCCTCATGTACCTATTATTAGGGGGCACCACCATTGTTGTAACCAGGGTTACAATGAGAATATAAACCCCGTATCTACATGACCGGCTTCCTTTAAATGTCTATCTTCAGTCATCTCAGTGTGAAACCAATTTAGTAAAATGTACAATTAAAATTGGTGAAAGTTAAAACATCAGTAAGCATACGTGAGGACAGGGATAAATATTCCCTTGTGAAGAGAGTATAGACAATGTCGGTATTGCTTCATAACATGCAGAAATAAATAATAAATAAATAAATAAATAAATACAAACATACTTTTCATTTTGAACTTCATGGAACTTCTTATCCAGTTCTTGGCTGAGCTTTGTCTTCTCTTCGACTTCTTCCTTAAGTTCTTTAACCTGAGTTTTGTACAGTGTCTGCAGGACAATCAAAGATTTAATACTAAGCAGGTCAAATTCATAGAAAAAAAGTAAAAAAACGAATTGCAAGGACAATACAGCTAATAATTACAGCAATGTCAGAATGGGGGATAGTGATGTCGTGTAGTAGCAGCAGCGTCGGACTGGAACACCTTGGGCCCACCAGAGAAAATCATTCTTGGGGCCCACTATGTAGCTACATAGAAAGAAATACCAGACCACCAATTGTGCGGTAAAACGCGCTAATATCAGGGTATAATATAAGGCAGTACAGGTCTTAGTTATGTAGCAGGAGTTGGGGTAGCCTCCCTAATAGAATATAAAGCAGCCCCCTCATAGAATATAATGCAGCCATCTCATAGAAAATAATGTAGCCCCCTCATAGGGTATAATGCTGCCCCCTCATAGGGTATAATGCACCCCCTCATAGGGTATAATGCTTCCCCCACTCATAGGGTATAATGCACCCCCTCATAGGGTATAATGCACCCCCTCATAGGGTATAATGCACCCCCTCATAGGGTATAGCGCACCCCCACATAGGGTATAATGCTGCCCCCTCATAGGGAATAATGTACCTCCTCATAGAATATAATGCTGC